>NC_083573.1:94047675-94690175 GCF_027579695.1 Neoarius graeffei
ATGGCAACGCAACGCTTGCTGAAAACGATGCAATACACATGCCACACCTCTAGGGGCGCTGTAAGACGGTCCCATTGGAGACACCAGAACAATAGAAGAAGTAGAACGCATGCGCATAAACCCCTTCTTCTACCTGGCGTGAAGCACTCACAGGAACACACACACAACAACAAGAAGAAGATGGCTGCGACTACGCGAGGAAATCGTGCCTTCTGTGTGTACAAATTAGTTTTATTAGTGTGCATAGTTTTATATAACTTAATTTTCTTATTGTGTGTGAACATTTTGAAAAGCATTTTTATGTAATTTATATAACTTTTTATATTGTTTGTGAACATTTTGAAAAGCAGTCTTATCCAATAAATAAAAGAAATTCAAGAAATGGTTCAGTTACTTGTTTATTTAAAAGAAAAGCTGTATACAAAAGTGAATGCAATGCAGTGGTTCATACAAAACAGCGAGAGTGCTGCTTGTTCTAGTCATGTGGTTGTGACGTCATCGTAAACAAATCCGTTCTACTCATCCAGACGACTTCGCAACAGCACCGTTGCCAGATTTTTCCACTCTGGAACCTGTTCTCATTTTGGGGCACCCAAAACGCCGGTGCCGTGTGGACGCCAGGCCAAAACGATAAACAATTTTATCAGATTCACCTGAATCTGTTGCCGTGTGGACAGCCTCTCAGGGTCACTGTGGATTCAAATCCTGTCCAAGGAAACCTGATTGAACGGCAACTCAGTCACAAGCCATCATGGACACCCATTGACATTTAGGGACAACTTAGAGCAGACACTTAATCTACAAGCATGTTTATTGTACCCATTAAGGTGATGATACACAGGGCAACTTTTTGGGCAATGTTGCTGGCAACAGGCAACGAGGTGAGAAACAGGGCAACCAATTAAGGCAACAGACAATTGTCAACAACCAATCAGATAAGAGCAAATCTACTGCCGTGGAGACAGATACCGCAAAGATGGACACTGAAGCATTCGCAGCTGTCACTTTTGTCTTGGCTTCAGCCTTTATGTCACTCAAGTATCATTTCGGGAGCAAAACTGAATAGATCCTGTGGTCAAAAGATAATTCGCCGTGATTTTAACATTTATAAGTCAAAATAACCACATTATTCTGTTAATAATAAACACTTTTTAAATCTCTTTAAAAATGCTACTCGCCTCAATCACATATGCTAAAGCTAATAACTGACACATACATCATAAAAACATCATCATTTAATTCTCATCTCAGCAAAAATGACAAAAGGACATGGACCAGGAGATGCTGCTGACGGAGCCCCTGAAAGTCTTTCTTTCTTTTTTCCATCCTGAAGTTTGTACTGTTTCGCCCTCGGGTTCCACAAGTAGTCGTGCTCTGGATGTGAATTAGATCAGACGATAAGTTCAACAATCTCTATTACAACTCACACACACACACACACACACACACACACACAAAAAAAAAATCATGAGCTGCCCATCACTTTTAACTTGACGCAAGAGAGCTAACGTTATCCCTACATAGCTACCGATAACTTTCAGATAACTATGTTAGCAAAAAACACTGCTAGTTAGCTAAATCCCATTCAATCTCTATGGAACGGTGGTTAGCTAACGGGAGTTTACACTTAGCTGAAAAAAAATAAATCGATGTCTTAATTCCAACCTGAGCATAAAAGTAGATGTCTGTTGATTTTCTAAGTATTTGATGAGGTAAATTCACCACTTTGGGTTTACATAGAACAACTTACTGACATAAAAAAAGATATAAGTTGTCTGTCTTTTTCTTTGCTCCACTGCTGGAGACGTCACCATCTTTGCTGAAAATTTCAGATGCTCTCAGGTGGTCATGTGATTCACTGCTAGTGCTCTGATTAGATGATCTTAAAAAGTCGCCCAAAATGATCAAAATCGTCTCATTATCTCTAGCCGCTTTATCCTGTTCTACAGGGTCGCAGGCAAGCTGGAGCCTATCCCAGCTGACTACGGGCGAAAGGCGGGGTACACCCTGGACAAGTCGCCAGGTCATCACAGGGCTGACACATAGACACAGACAACCATTCACACTCACATTCACACCTACGCTCAATTTAGAGTCACCAGTTAACCTAAGCTGCATGTCTTTGGACTGTGGGGGAAACCGGGGCACCCGGAGGAAACCCACGCGGACATGGGGAGAACATGCAAACTCCGCACAGAAAGGCCCTCGCTGGCCACGGGGCTCGAACCCGGACCTTCTTGCCCATTAAAATCGTACAGATAGAAATTTTGTTCCCCAATTTCAATGGGAAAGTGGTGAAGCATAATTGCCCGGCGAAATTGCCCCAAAAAATTGCTCTATGTATCATCAGGGTTAGTGTTCAAGCTTTTCACAAGAGTACCTTCATGGAGACATGCTGTATTTTGCTGGCATCTTTGTGAAAAGTGAAAAACAATTACACCAACACTCTACTTTTGAAGGTTATCAGAGCATTTTTAATATACAATAATAAAAACTGTTCAGAAAATGAACTTCCTCTCAAGGATCATGACCCGAAAAGTATTAGTACTGATCTTCACGTTGACTTGCTGTAGGCTGTGGGTCAAACCATAAAAAAACAAAGACCTTCCTGATCTAGTGCTGTTGATTTGAACCCCATGGCCTTGGTCAGCAGGACCTGGAGCAGCAAAGATGAACAATGTTTCTAAGTGAAGTTGTCTCAGCAGGTGGAGGATCAAACAGGGCCCACCTACGGAGGCCAGCCGGGGGTTGAACGCCTGCGTCCTCATTCTGACCCCCCCCAAGAAACAGCCCAGTTCCACACCATTGCAGATCCTTCTGTTAAAACAACGCTGTCCAGGAGGGTGTGTGTGCGCGGTGCATTGCTGCCCCCATGAACACCAACACCCCGCTTCATCAGTTCCTGCCTTTGAAAGAGAAATGGAGAAATGCTTGAAGTGCAGCTGATCGTGTCGAAACACATGTGGGCCGTGTCAGCCAGTGTGAAAAGGTGAAAATGTGTGACGCACACGATTCAGTAGTGATTATATGTAGCACACTGTTTTAGTTGTAGTGTATTTTATGACCTTTTTTTTACAAGACAGATGAGTTTTCAGTTTCTCAATACCATGATGGAAAGACTGTGTATAGCTACTATAGCAAAAACAGTAACAGAAGCTAAATTATCTTGCAGATGTTCAACAACATAAAATGCATTTGTAAATTAATATAAAATATTACACATTCATTAATAAATGAAAAATTGCTGTCACTGCATAAAGTATAAGAGGAATGAAACACTGCAGGCATGATGTTATTGAATAAAACAACAACTTTGTGGTAACAGTAACTCTATTTATCTCATGCTATCCCATTGTTGATTATTTAAAGGAGAACTGAAGGCAATTTTTTTTATTATCAAAATTCTATTTATCTCATTTTATTAGATATAGGAATGCATTTTTGAAAGCTATTTTGTCACTGCTATAGCAAAGTTATGAGTGTTTGAAATATGCTCTGTAATATATCAGTCCATATGTCAAAGCGATGGCCGTAAACGAGATTCGTTGAGAAACTGTGCGAGACATCGTAGGACAGAAGTAAAACGTACAGCGGAAATCAAAGTGACCAACATCTGCCAACGTTGTCAAAAGACGCGCGCGCCTTCTTTCGAACGCTGACGTAATCAAGCTGGAAGTTTTGTTTGTTTTGATAGCAATCAGGAAAGTTTGAAAAAACTAAGCAGTAATCGTCATTTAAACTCGTTTTTGTGCAATATTTCATTTGAAAAACAGTTTTCAAAATGGTGGCGCTGACACCTGGCTGACGCTTCACGTTTCGGCGTCTCGCACAAGTCTCGTGAAGATCGTGTGGATAAGTGACGCCTGCTGTGGACCAAGCAAACTAAATTCAACATGGCTAAAAACCAAATAGGCAGATAAATATATTTAATTGAATTTAGTTGCCAATACGAGTCACGATATAAGGTTACTAAAACCGAAAACGTAACTGAATAACATGTTAATTAAGAAATAAAGCAAGTTTAAAAATTACTTCTGTTCTCCGTTAAATAATATTGGCTGGTATTGAGTGGTATATCAGATATATTCCATTCAGCTAGCATGATACTGAACGAGTCAAAGATGAGTAGCTGAATGGAATATATCTGATATACCACAAAAAAGCCAGACAATATTATTATTATTATTATTATACATTCGGGGTGGCACGGTGGCATAGTGGTTAGCGCTGTTGCCTCACAGCAAGAAGGTCCGGGTTCGAGCCCCGTGGCTGGCGAGGGCCTTTCTGTGTGGAGTTTGCATGTTCTCCCCGTGTCCGCATGGGTTTCCTCCGGGTGCTCCGGTTTCCCCCACAGTCCAAAGACATGCAGGTTAGGTTAATTGGTGACTCTAAATTGACCATAGGTGTGAATGTGAGTGTGAATGGTTGTCTGTGTCTATGTGTCAGCCCTGTGATGACCTGGCGACTTGTCCAGGGTGTACCCCGCCTTTCGCCTGTAGTCAGCTGGGATAGGCTCCAGCTTGCCTGCGACCCTGTAGGACAGGATAAAGCGGCTAGAGATAATGAGATGAGATTATACATTCGATGAAACAATTATAGATTTTACAAAAAGGGGGGTAACTTACTAATATTGAATTCTGATTCTGATCGAATGTACGGTAATTCAATGTTCTGTCAATCCAATGTACTGTACAAAGTCAAATTCTAACAATAAAAATGGTACAAGTCCAAAATGCCTGAACAACAACCCAACTTATATACAAGCTATATACAGGTTGACAGTTCAAGTTGAAAGTTACTTTTGGTCGTAGTTAATTGTTACATTGCAGTTGTTCAAAACAAAAGGGCTTTGCTGAGTGAAGTCCACGACTGGCGTCCTCTTGTAAAAGCCTCCGTCACTTTTCCTCACATCCAAGTAGAACTTTAACCATATTTCCATTATTGCTCTCTTTTCCAGTTTTTCAATGTCCATTGGTATGTTTTTCTCTTATAAATATACGTGAAGAATATCCACTAGAGTTTTAGTCGCCTTATGGGTGTTCAGCACATCTTTCTCTTTAAATTTTCTACTTTTAATGAAGCAAACCTCATGGCCATGTTTGTGTGCAAACTTTTACAGTCACTCACTAGTGCAGAAGTTTTATATCTCCGATGTGTCTCTTTTCCATTTTTTTCTGTGTGCATTGGTATGTTTTTCTCTTGTAAATACGCATGAAGAATATATAATGATGTTTTGGTAGCCTTTCAGGTGTTCAGCGCATCTTTAGTTTCAGTTTTCGGTTTATTTATTTAGTGCTTAATCCAAGCACTGAATTAACCCCATCTTCTCTCTCTCCTGGCTGACAAAGAAATGATTGTGCAGTGGAAAAGTTTTGTCATTGGATCTTTGCATGTGGCATCATGTTGTCTTGACAGCATGCAATATAATAACAATATTGCTCATTCATTCTCCATTGGGGAGAGTGGCATAATACATGAAGGATAAGCGATATGATAATATTGCACACTGTCAATAAACCCACTTGAAGGGACTAGAACATGTTTTTATTCCATGGAAAAAGTGGCTCGTATGTATAATAATTTCTTATTATAACAGCACACCATCAAGTGTTTCAGTTCTTATGTATAGTCTTTTATAAAATGGATATGAATATGTTTTCCAGTATGAAGATTGTGGCAGCGGGGGCGTGGTCAAGCGTCGGTCTGTGACCAGAGGGTGGAGTCAGGGAAGGTAAGTGGCAGAATCACTGCACCTGAGGTTAATTAACGTGTGTTTGTGTGTCTTCCCCAGTGACCGTGCCCTATTTAGAGAGGAGAGGAGATCTCTCCCGAACCAGACACCGAATGTGTGTGCATGCGCGGGTGTCTGTGTACTACTGAGAGACCACTGAAAAGTGTACAAAATAAAAAGGCTTTCAAACCTTAGTTCTGTCCTGCCGTCTTCTGTGCTCCGCCCACTCTTACGAACTGCCACAGTGGTGCTGAAACCCGGGACGTGGAGCGCAGAAGCAGAACAGCCCCATGGAGTCCTCTCCTTTCGCCGACCTGGTCCACGCCCTCGCCACGGCCCAGCAGAGCCAGCACCAGGCGCTAGTCGCCCTCCAGAAGGAGCAGGAGCAACGGTTCGAGGCCCTGGTGATGGCTCAGCAGGAAGATCGACAGGTGTTCCGGCACCTCCTCGTGTCGGCGGGGTCCACCAACTCCACCTCCGCGGGCCCTTCCCACCTCACCCTAACGAAGATGGGCCCACAGGACGACCCCGAGGCCTTCCACATGCTCTTTAAGCAGGTAGCAGAGACCTCTGGATGACCGGTGGAACAGCGTGTGGCGCGCCTCCTACCCCTGCTAACGGGCGAGGCGCAGCTGGCCACGCTACAGCTCCCCGCCAACCGCCGGCTGGCCTACGCGGATCTTCGCCGGGCTGTCCTCCAGCGTGTGGGGTGCACCCCTGAGCAACAATGACAGTGCTTCCGCGCTTTGCGCTTGGAGGAAGTCAGCCGGCCGTTCGCGTTTGGCCAGCAACTCCAGGACGCCTGCTAGCGGTGGTTGAGGGCCGACAACCGCAACGCCGAGGGAATCATCGACCAGGTGGTACTAGAGCAGTTCATCGCTCGTTTACCAGCAGGAACCGCAGAGTGGGAAATGATTGGCCGGGATTTGGGGAATTAATGAGTCATTTAGTGAAGAGTGGGTCCTGCCATAGTTTAGCAGGGGGAGGTCCCGGTGTCGCGTTGGCGGGAGCAGCTGTCACAGAGCCATCTACGTCATCTCCACGTCAGAGTGAGGAGCCGCCGGCTCCTCCTCTCTCTGTTGGGGAATCCCTTGCAGATCCCTTCCATTAGAGCAGTCGCGAGACGAGACTCTGCGGCATGCGTTTGGCCAAGTGAGAGTAATCAATGGTCAAACGCTCCAGTCAAACGCCACCCTGTCCTTCCCCTACTTTGCAATTATGAAGGATAGATTATACTGAGTGATGCAGGACACTCAGACTAAAGAGCAAGTCATGCAGCTTTTGATTCCGAAGAGCCGCCGGGAATTGGTATTCCAGGTGGCTCACTTTAATCCCATGGCTGGACACTTAGGGCAGGATAAGACACTAGCCCGAATAATGGCCCGGTTCTATTGGCCAGGGATTCGCGGCGATGTCCGTAGGTGGTGTACGGCGTGCCGCGAATGCCAGTTAGTAAATCCAGTGGCCATTCCAAAAGTGCCTTTGTGCCCTCTCCCATTAATCGAGACCCCGTTCGAAAGAATTGGGATGGATCTCGTCAGGCCATTAGATCAGTCAACATGAGGGGACCACTTTATTTTAGTTCTGGTGGACTATGCAACGCGATACCCAGAAGCGGTGCCTCTTCACAATATCTCAGCACGCAGTATTGCGGAAGCGCTCTTCCACGTCATCTCCCAAGTTGGAATCCCGAAAGAGATTCTGACTGACCAAGGCACCTCGTTTATGTCACGTACACTGAACAAACTGTATGGGTTGTTGGGTATTAAGCCGATCCACACCAGTGTGTATCACCCACAAACGGACGGTTTAGTTGAACGGTTCAATCGCACCCTCAAGAATATAATTAAAAAATCCGTAAGTGAGGACACATGTAATTGTGATAAATGGCTCGAACCCTTGTTATTTGCAGTGCGAGAGGTCCCCCAAGCCTCCACGGGGTTCTCCCCATTTGAATTGTTACATGGGCTTAAGCCGCACAGCATTCTAGATGTGCTGCAAGAAAACTGGGAGGAGGGACCTTCACCAAGTAAAAATGAAATTCAATATGTTATTGACCTGCACGCAAAACTCCACACACTCACACACCTAACCCAGGAGAATTTGTGGCAGGCCCAAGAACGACAAACCCGCCTGTATGACAGGGGTATGCGCCTTAGGGAGTTCGCACCGGGAGATAAAGTACTCATACTGTTGCCCACATCAAGCTCCAAATTGATTGCCAAGTGGCAAGGACCCTTTGAGGTCACACGGCGAGTCGGGGACGTTGACTATGAGGTGAGGCGAACGGACGGGGTGGGGTGCTACAGATTTACCACCTCAATCTGCTCAAACTCTGGAATGAGGAGGTCCCCATGGCGTTGGTGTAGTTGGTTCCGGAGAAGGCGGAGCTGGGGCCGGAGGTTCAAAAGAGAGCATTGGCATCACGTACCTCTCCAGTCTCCTGTGGAGACCACCTCTCCCCAACTCAACTCGCGGAGGTTGCCAGTTGCAGACCGAGTTTTCGGATGTGTTCTCGCCCCTGCCCGGCCGCACCAACCTCATAGAGCACCACATTGAGATGCCCCCAGGGGTGGTAGTGCATAGCTGCCCTTATAGGCTACCCAAACACAAGAAAAAAGGGGTTCGGGAAGAACTCAAGGCCATGTTCAAAATGGGCATCGTCGAGGAGTCCCACAGTGACTGGAGCAGCTCGGTGGTCTTGGTACCCAAGGCCGACGGGTCGGTCCGGTTCTGTGTAGACTATAGAAAAGTCAACGCGGTGTCTAAATTCGACGTGTACCCAATGCCTCGTATTGATGAATTGCTCGATCGACTAGGCACGGCTCGCTTTTACTCGACACTGGATTTGACAATGGGTTATTGGCAGATCCCCTTGACTCCATTATCCCGAGAAAAAACGGCCTTTTCCACACCATTTGGCTTACACCAGTTTGTCACACTTCCTTTTGGGCTGTTTGGGGTGCCCACTACATTTCAGCAGCTGATGGATAGGGTCCTCCGCCCCCACGCCACCTATGCGACCGCATACCTCGACGACATCATTATTTATAGTAATGACTGGCCGCGGCACCTACAACACCTGAGGGCCGTCCTTAGGTTGCTGAGGCTAGCGGGTCTCACAGCCAACCCAAAGAAGTGTGCGATTGGGCGGGTGGAAGTACGGTATCTGGGCTTCCACTTGGGCAATGGGCAGGTGCGTCCCCAAATTAACAAGACAGCAGCAATTGCAGCCTGCCCGAGGCCCAAGACCAAAAAGGGGGTGAGACAGTTCCTGGGACTGGCTGGCTATTATCGTAGGTTTATACTTAATTATTCGGACATAACCAGCCCGCTGACTGATCTCACTAAAAAGGGGGCACCAGATCCAGTCCAGTGGATGGAGCAATGCCAGCGGGCTTTTTCTGAGGTAAAGGTTGCACTGTGTGGGGGGCCACTGTTACACTCCCCTGACTTTTCTCTCCCCTTTATGTTACAGATGGATGTGTCGGACAGAGGGCTGGGGGCTGTTTTGTCCCAGGAGGTGGAGGGGGAGGACCGCCCCGTCCTGTATATCAGTAGGAAGCTGTTGGTGCATGAGGGACGCTACAGCACTATTGAGAAGGACTGCCTGGCAATCAAGTGGGCGGTCCTCACCCTCCGTTACTACTTGCTGGGATGCCCTTTCACCCTCTGTTCAGACCACATGCTCCTCCAGTGGCTCCACTGCATGAAGGATGCCAACGCGCGGATCACCCGTTGGTATCTGGCACTCCAACCCTTTAACTTCAAGGTGATCCACAGGCTGGGAGCGCAGATGGTCGTGATGGACTTCCTCTCCCGTCGGGGGGGGAGTCAGCTGCAGGCCAGACAGCCACCCGGCCTGAGTCAGGCAGTGGGGGTATGTGGCAGCGGGGGCGTGGCCAAGCGTCGGTCTGTGACCGGAGGGCGGAGTCAGGGAAGGTAAGTGGCAGAATCACTGCACCTGAGGTTAATTAACATGTGTTTGTGTGTCTTCCCCAGTGACCACGCCCTATTTAAGGAGAGAGCGAGAGTAGAGGAGATCTCTCCCAAACCAGACACCGGATGTGTGTGCATGCGCGGGTGTCTGTGTATTACTGAGAGACCACTGAAAAGTGTACAAAATAAAAAGGATTTCAAACCTTAGTTCTGTCCTGCCGTCTTCTGTGCTCCGCCCACTCTTACGAACTGCCACAGTGGTGCTGAAACCCGGGACGTGGAGCGCAGAAGCAGAACAGCCCCATGGAGTCCTCTCCTTTCGCCGACCTAACAAAACAAAACAAAACAACAAAACAGTCCCTATGAAAAGGGCACTTTGGACAGCAAACAGAAAAGGGGCAGGGGCTAGAGCACCTGTAGCACCAGTTCATTGCACGTGGGTGCTGGCAAAACTAACTATGACAGCATAACTAAAAGGGGAGAGCCAGAAGGTAACACAGGCATGAGGGAGCCCCGGGACATAAAGCAGCAGCCACTACACCATCACCAAACTCAAGTGAGCAAGCAAGTGGGGACTGACAGCATCCATACATCCCAGTTTACCAAAACACTCTATGTCTGAGGATCCTCCAGATCTACACCTTTACCTCATAAACACCATTAACAAAAGGCTTGACTAAACAGATATGTTTTCAGCCTAGAGTTAAACACTGAGACTGTGTCTGATTCCCGAACATTACTTGGAAGGCTGTTCCATAACTGTGGGGCTTTGTAAGGAATTTGTCCATTTGGTTGGTTCAGGCTTCTGGGAGAATATCATATCTGTCTGTACAGGTAAAATCCTGTGCTTTTCTCTTTTAGAAACATGATCTATTACCTATTGGAAATGTACTACTTTTCTCTTTTCTCCTGAATATAGGTTTTATTCAGCCACGTGACTTTTGCTTGCAAATTTACTTCTGGTGAATGAAGTGGTGGTTGGGTAAACCAATTTGGCTGCCATTATGCGAAGAGCTAGTGAAACCGTCTCAGACTATTTTCACAGTTTAGAGGTGAATGTACGGTCAAGATACCTTCAGAAAGTTGCTCTTTACAATGGGATAGATCCTTACATGCTAGTAAAGAAGGATTTGTCTGATGATTTGAAAAATTATCCACCATTGAGTTCCCCGGTATCTCAAACTACCTGCTGCAGACATTGTTCTACATGGACAAACAGATGAAAACCTGGAAGAGCATGGAGGTGTATGACTTTTTTTTTTATATGTGGCTGGGTTAAAGATCTGAGGATGAGGACACTATGAGGTACAGTGGTGCTTGAAAGTTTGTGAACCCTTTAGAATTTTCTATATTTCTGCATAAATATGACCAAAAACATCATCAGATTTGCACACAAGTCCTAAAAGTAGATAAAGAGAACCCAGTTAAACAAACGAGACAAAAATGTTATATTTGGCCATTTATTTATTGAGGAAAATGATCCGATATTACATATCTGTGAGTGGCAAAAGTATGTGAACCTTTGCTTTCAGTATCTGGTGTGACCCCCTTGTGCAGCAATAACTGCAACTAAACATTTGCGGTAACTGTTGATCAGTCCTGCACACCAGCTTGGAGGAATTTTAGCCCATTCATCCATACAGAACAGCTTCAACTCTGGGGTGTTGGTTGGTTTCCTCACATAAACTGCTCACTTCAGGTCCTTCAACAACATTTCCATTGGATTAAGGTCAGCCCTAGTAACAGAGGACGTAAAGGGAACGTTAGAATTTGGTTCTCTAAAGGTTAGGTTATAACCAAACCAAAAACTACCATTTAAAGAACGTTTCCTTTGGTTACAGCAAAAACCAAACAAAGGCTAATGTTCCTTGAACTTTTAGGGAACCACTCATATGAAACGTTAGCCAGTAGTTGCACTGCTACCACCACACAACGTTATGCTTGGTTGTTTTTTGGTTGTTCTGAGAACCAGTGCTGACAGTTTTTGTTTCCTTGATATTACATTTGGTCATTTATTTATTGAGGAAAATGATCCGATATTACATATCTGTGAGTGGCAAAAGTATGTGAACCTTTGCCCAACTGGATGTTTACGTTTTTGCAGAGGTCTTTTTTTTCCCCTGTACACTAAACGAAAAGTCTAATGGCACAGCAATTCAGCATGCATCTATTTGAAAACGTTTCACCTTAGGCCTACAGCAAGATCAACTAAAGGTATGTCGATAGTACAGACATTTATTTAGCATGTAAGCTACCATGATGCCATCCTTTATGGAAAGAATCAAACTCTGCACTACAGTGAATTGTTATTACTAGAGTAATGCTATAGTGCAGAACAGAATTACTACAGTGTTAGTGCAGTAAATGCTATAGTTAGGATAAAAATAAACAGCATACTGCAACGGCTCTGTACTTTAATGCAGAAGGCAATTTCGTGGACAGGAAACACTGCCGTCCTGCCGCAAGAAAAAAATGTATTGTTTTCGCATAAGGGATATCTGCCTCTATATTTACTAGAATAAATGGTTGTTGTTGCAAACTTTATGCGGTAGGCGATGTGGGTAGAAAATAGAAATGTATTTTTAGAATGTAGTAGTTTTATATCACGAGAGGGTTCTATGGAAGTCATTTGTTAACATTTTACTATCTAAACGTTTGTATCACAACGACCGCCCTCAGTTTGAAATGAACATAGACTGCTGATTGGCCACCAGGTCGCCTGACGTGGTGGGGGTGTGGCTGTGAAGACATGGATAATTGGGCTGATCGCAATGAACAGAATCAATTGCTGCTACCTTCGGACGCAGAGAGCACCTTTTGCTTCAACAGCTTCTACTGTGACAACAAAGCTTTGGATTCTACTTGACTACACGACTAGGATTCACTCTTGAAAAGGTAAGATTCATTTTATTGTGGTTGTATAAAGGCTAGTTTATATACACTTTGTCTCAGGCTGGAGCGTCACTGGATGTGGTGCGCCACGCTTAGTCAAGTTGAGTCAAAATACGTGAAGTTGAAAAATAATGGGCTATTTTTAGAATGTTCTCTGTGCTGCCTTTTCTGGTGTAGCTAATTCCATTGATTATAGTTAAGACTTTAATATTATAGTAATAATACTATAATAGCTACTATAAAAGCTAATTCCATTGATTATAGTTAAGTCTTTGACTTAATGCATCCATTGTAGTCCCAGCCGCAGACACAAGTTGCCAACAAGTAATTGCAGAATATTATATATATATATATATATATATATATATATATATATATATATATATATATATATATATATATATATTCTGCAACAGACCTTTGTTTTGCTTTCCTGCTCGATTGAATGCAATGCTACTGTCATGTTTGTCACACATATTCTTACCTCATCCCCAGTTTTAATCCTGTGTGTATTTTTGTCAAGTGCAAGTATGGTTGTAAACTGAAACACTGTGCTTAAATTTGTTGTTGTTGTAATGTTGTATTTAAATTTTCCCCGCTTTTCATTGAAACAGGTACACATTGTTTGCATTGTATTGCATGGTATTGCATTGCAGCCAATGAGTTCAAAGAGGTTGGCCAGACAAACCTACACAAAGGAATGGAAGAGGGCGCGGCGAGAGGTGTTGAATGTGCGAGCACTGGTGCGTGCCCAGCTGGATGCAGGAGATGCAGCAAACAGGGCAGAGGAGTCTGCGCAAGATGCAGCAAGCAGGGAAGAGCAGGCTGCGCGAGATGCAGCAAGGACAGGCCAGGCTCTGCAAGAAGCAGAGCAACAACATCATGGACCTCAACACATGCCAGAGATACAACCAGCAGAGATTGAAGAACAGCCTGAGTTCATGGCAGAGCCGACAAGTTCGGTCAGCAGCTCGGAGCAGGACAGCAGCAGTCCCTCAACCCATGTCAGTCCAGCACCCAGCCGTCGGACATTGGAAGAGTCGTACATTGAGGAACAAACATCATCCGACCCAGTTGAGGGTACATTTGCTTTGAATTTTATATTTACTATCTGATTACAAGTTCCTAACCAAGAAAGCAAACACTAACAATTTTCTTTTCAAAAACTTCAGGAATGACCCATGGCGAAGAGGAGGGGGCTTCAGGCATGGCTGCCATAATAAGGCGTAAGTACTTCATACACACTTGTTGATGTTCACACAGGAAAAGTGTATTGGGTATAAAACTAAAATGAATTTCATCTCAATTCTACCTGTAGTCCTGGGGGAACAAAAGAGGCTCCTATTGAGGACGACGGATGACACAAAAAGAAGTACTATATACACACATTTTCACATATGACAAGTATATTATGTTCAAAAACTAAAATTAATTCTATCACAAATGTACCTAGCCATGGAAGAGAACATGGGGCGAATGACTAGGAGAATGGAGGCTATGGAGAGGAGGATGGAGGCTATGGAAAGGAGGATGGAGGGTATGGAGAGGAAGTCATAGACGTTGGAGGCTGCTGTGGTCTCGAACCCGCCTCAGCCTCCTCTGCAGGAAGATGTGCTGTTGGGCCTATGCAGCACAGTGGAGGAGCTGGAGGAGCTAGACAGGAGTCTGGCTCAACCAGAAAGACGGAACCAAATGGTAATTAATTGGACATAATTATATATGAAATAAATTGTCATTGGTAATGTATTGATTTGGCTAATGAAAGTAGACCACATAAGCTCTCCAAATTCATTTTCATTGTATACTTATGTTTTTCTTGTTTTTGTTTGTTTTTTTGTAGAAACGTTTCCTTGAAAGCCTGGGAGGGGCGAATCCGGGGGCAGCCATTCATCGCATTCTACGCCAGGTGGCTACCAACAATGTCCTGGCGCAGTACAGCCTGAGGGGGAGGAGAGCAAAAAAGCCTTTCCAGAACTTAACCCTTTGCAAAATTATAACTGGTAAGTGTTCATATTATTTTCAAATCAGTGTTATGCCAAGTTTGACTGAGATTTAAATGTGTAACTTTTTTTTTAACTTCTATTTGTAGAGGCCTGCATGCAGAACTTCCCTGGCAAGAAGGTAGCTGATATTGAGGAGTGCATTGGGCATGCACTGAAGTTTGCACCACACAGACGGTAAATTAAACTTAAGTCTTTCTTTTATCAATCGCTGAATATTCATAATAATTAAATGAAACGTTGGCACTAAGTTGGTGTTAAATGTTTTGTTTCTTAGGGCCCGTTTACACAAGGACGCTGTCGGGTAAAAACGACTAAATATTTTATTGGAAGTGCCTTTCGTCTACACGGGGACGGCGTTTCAGAGGCTGAAAAACAGAAAAAATTGAAAACGCCTTCCAGAGTGGATAAGTTAAAAACAGCCCCCGTTGCATATCCGTCTAAACTACCCAATACGCGAAACTCTGCTCAGATCTGCTCACGTTGGGTACGTGTTTATGTCATACATATGTCATATACTGTACATGCCAGCCCGGGAAGTAAGAAAGTAAGTAAAAAAGTAAGAGCATGTCTGATTACATCGATCCAACGGACCTTCAAGCTGCTCTAGCAGCTTTAATAAACGTCCAGGAGTCCTTCGAACATCTATACCGAATCTGCACATATACCGTTAATGAACAGAGGCGGGTATAGTATGCTCTTACTTTTTTACTTACTTTCTTACTTACCATAGTAGTCAAAGTTTTCGCAGATGTGCAGATCAGACAAGACGGAAGACGTTGCGCATGCGTGCAGACATAGCGGAGGTCTTTCACAGCACCACCTAGCCGCCTGGCATGCACATCCAATTGAATTCCACACATTTGTCACCGTATAGACGCAGATTTCCTCCTTGAAAACAGTCGTGTAGACGCGGAAAAAAGTGAGAACGAAAACGGACTTTTGCGTTTTTGTTTCAGACCGTCCCTGTGTAAAGTGGGCCTTATTCTTTTTAGGTCAGCTGGTCCTCAAGATTGAAGACGTACACCAACTTCTATGCACACGCACCCGTTTTTGGCGTTTCTAAAATTTTTCTTATTTTTTGCCTTTATTGTATTTTATTAAGAAATAGTTTTCATAATTGTCTATAGTTGTCAGATGTTTTATAATGTATAATAATGTTGCACTGTGTTGCTGATGTCCTTCCAATGTTGTATTCTTGATATTTTTTCTATTAAACTTTCTAGTCCTGCAACATTTTCCTGGTCATTCATCACTGCTTATATGTTCTGAAGTAAATAGTTGTCATGCAACCAAAACTTTTACAATGAATTACTACAGAAATATGACAACATTATGGTGAGGGAAAGAACATTGGGGGAACACTGAGGGAACCAAACATGTAACCAACGAGGTTACTAGAATGTTGTAGGGGAACCTTGTGGGAACCAACACATAATAAACAAGGTTGGGGGAACATCAGGAGCACGTCTAGGGAACCAAACATGTAACCAACAAGGTTATGGGAACGATATGGAAACGTTGAGGGAACAAACATGACATGAACAAGGATAAAGGGACGGTGTGAGAACGGTGAGGGAACCAAATGGGAACCACATGAGTAATGTTCTGGGAACCAAAATTAAACTTTCCTGCCAACCAAGTGACAACCTAAACAGAACCAAAAATGACTTTCAGGGAACGTAGACGGAACCAAACTGGAACCAAAGGCTCGTGTTCCAGGAACGTTCTGGGAACCAAAAATTGTTAGTAGGGAGGACTTTGACTTGGCCATTCCAAAACATTAACTTTATTCTTCTTTAACCATTCTTTGGTAGAATGACTTGTGTGCTTAGGGTCGTTGTCTTGCTGCTTGACCCACCTTCTCTTGAGATTTAGTTCATGGACAGATGTCCTGACATTTTCCTTTAGAATTCACTGGTATAATTCAGAATTCATCAATGATGGCAAGCCGTCCTGGCCCAGATAGAAACATTTTATGATTCCAGAGATTGCTGAAGCAAGTGAGCAAAAATATCACATGACCACCATGGAGCATTTGGTGTTTGGCCTACTTTTCACCAAAACAAGTCAGCATGGGCAAACATGTTGGGCTCCGATCTCCCTCCAGGTAAAAGCCAGCAGAAAAGTCAAGTTAAATTTATTTTTAAAGTACTTTTAACGATAGACATTGTCCCAAAGCAGCTTTACAGAATTTTAATGACTTTAAACCTGAGCTAATTTTATCCCTAATCTATCCCCAATGAGCAAGCCTGTGGCGACAGTGGCAAGGAAAAATCCCTCAGATGACATGAGGAAGAAACCTCGAGAGGAACCAGACTCAAAAGGGAACTCACCCTCATTTGGGCAACAACAGACAACATGATTATAACATTAACAGTTTTAACATGAAGTCAGTTTCGTTGATGTTATAAACTCTTCATTGATGGAAACTTGAGTGCAAAACTGTTCATGACAACTGCAGTCCTAAAGTTAGCAAGTCAACTGTAGTCCTCAGCCATAAAAGCATTTCTGTAAGTGTCCAGAGCGTCTTCCAAGTGTGACTTTCAACTGTCCACATGGGGCCATCCTCTACAGGAGTGATGTGATGAGACTCCAACCAGACGTAGGGCACCAGGATGGATCAGGCAGGTCCGAGGAGCAGAAGAGGTCAGCATCTCGATCCCAGGACCGACATGTAACTCGGGGGGGACAAAGGTTGTTAGGTATGGCCAATGTCACCTGAATAAGTAGGAACAGTATACATATTGCACTGAGTACATGCAGGGACTTCACCAACTAACTATGACAGCATAACTAAAAGAGGAGAGCCAGAAGGTAGCACAGGCATGAGGGAGCCCCAGGACATAAAGCAGCAGCTACTACGTTGTCAACAAACTCAAGTGAGCAAGCAAGTGGGGGACTGACAGCATCCATACATCCCAGTTTACCAAAACACTCTATGTCTGAGGACCCTCCAGATCTACATCTTTACCTCATAACCACCATTAACAAAAGGCTTGACTAAACAGATATGTTTTCAGCCTAGACTTAAATGCTGAGACTGTCTGATTCCCGAACACTACTTGGAAGGCTGTTCCATAACTGTGGAGCTTTGTAAGGAATTTGTCCATTTGGTTGGTTCAGGCTTCTGGGAGAATATTGCACCTGTCTGTACGGGTAAAATCCTGTGCTTTTCTCTTTTAGAAATATGATCTATTACCTATTGGAAATGTACTACTTTTCTCTTTTCTCCTTAAACAACTATAGGTTGTATTCAGTCACGTGACTTTTGCTTGCAAATTTACTTCTGGTGAATCAAGTGGTGGTTGGGTAAACCAATTTGGCTGCCATTATGAGAAGAGGCCTACCGTCTCTGACTATTTTTGCAGTTTAAAGGCGAATGTATGGTCAAGATACCTTCAGAAAGTTGCTCTTTACAATGGGATAGATCCTTACATGCTAGTAAAGAAGGATTTGTCTGATGATTTGAAAAATTATCCACCATTGAGTTCCCAGATATCTCAAACTACCTGCTGCTGCAGCTTTGAAGGCTGTTCCATAACTGTGGAAAAGAAAAGAAAAGCCTGACTAGTGAGTGCAGCTGCAAGATAGAACAAGGTTAGATGATGTGTCATTTTTCTGGACAGATAACTAAACCATTCTAGCTCGTGCTTGGCTATCTTAGGCTTAGAGTGCATGGGCTTGACTCCACAGTAGCAAGTAGCAAGTTATACACCTAATATTTTGATCTTACAGAGAAAGAAACGATAACACAAAAGCAGTAAAAGAGAAAAGATATATTTGTCTTTTGTTTCACGGATCTATTCGCAAATGTCAACCACAAATTAATCCATGTGACTCAAAACTTTCCGAGGTCGATGCAGAGTCACGATGTTTTCCGCACATCGGCATCTTGGTGTAATGCAGTTCCATAGTTATGCTAATTAATTCAAGCGCCTTGTGTTTGGCTGTTTCCGTAGGGCTGTACTGTTTACCTCAATAGGTAGGACATTCAGTCCCAAAACCAGAGAAAAGCGACCCTCAGGACATCAAAATTATCACATCTCATCTGCATGATATTGTTCTTGCGAGACAGAGGAAAATGCCATGCACTATAAAAAATAAAAAAATAAAAAAATTCAGATGACTTTGCAATCAACACCTTTACTGTATGAAGTATAAGAAAAATTATGGCTCATATCACACCGATTGTAGTTCCTGATGCTAAACTAGTGCCTCTTTCGCCAAGGAATCAATGTGGGGAAACATTAGCGAAGACTAACTAATAACACCTTGGACGTTAGCCAGCATGGTGGTATGTATTGCTAGCTGTTAGCTGAATGCTTATAGCTAGCAATACAAACTGCCATGCTATATCATACATTCAGTATAATTGTACTTTTTAATATATATTTTATTATTCACTCACTGGCTACTTTATTAGGAACACCTATACATCCACCTGCTGTTTGATGCAGTTTTCTAATCAATCGATCCCTTGGCAGCAACATGATGCATAAAATCACACAGATACAAATCAAGAGCTTCACAATGTTCAAACATCAGAATGGGAAAAAATGTGATCTAAAACAAAGTGTGACTTTCTTTCACTGTTGCATGGGTGTCGGTTTGAGCCAGATGGTTTGAGCAGGGCTTTGAACCGGTTCAAGGAACGAAAACGAAAACCGGGAACTTTTTCTATTTCACATGGAACAGAAACGAAACCAGAAACTTTATTATTTTTTATGTTCCGGAACAGAAACGCTTATTAAAAATAATGGTAACCGGTTAATACCGGTTTTTATTTCGTTCCTCAAAGTTTCCGTAGCCTACAAATAAAAAAGTCAGCCTTTCTTCTCCTGCGCAAGTTTCTATGACCCGCTGGGGTTCACTTCCTGTGTGACGTTCGCTGACTGAATGGAGAGAGCGGGAAGGTGGACTACTATCATGTCTCCACATGATAATAAGTGGAGTGTCTGAGCAAAGAAGTGGAGTTACTGAGTGTCTGAGCAAAGAAGAGCCTGAACGTTGCAACCTCCCTATTGGCTGTTTGTAAAAATGTATCAGTTGTTGCCCTTCCCACGGGAATCATCGCGGGCTCGAGAGACGAGACCTGACGAGTTAGTTCGTTGGTAGCAGAACAAAATGTCTGGACACAAATCGGGTTTTCAGAAAAGGAAAGAAAATAAACGGAGGGTCGAAAATACAAAAAAGGAGGCAGAAAATGCAAAACGAGTTTTAAGGTAGGACAAATGGTTACTTTTCTGAGGCAGCCCGCCGTGGCTGCAGGCTTTCAGTTGTGTCACTGAATGGTTACTTTTCTGAGGCAGCCCGCCGTGGCTGCCTGCAGGCTTATTTATTATAGCCCATTTAGTTAAAATAGTTTATATAAAATGTTTATAGTTATAGTTATGTGATGGTTGTCCTGATTTAGACTGGTGTTTTTTTTTGGGGGGGGGGGTTGCGCGATGTTGCACCCGGGTCCAGATTAGGGCAGAACCGGCCCTGGCTACATTTCAGGTGTAGTTTGTTTTATGTATGTATGTACTTGCATAGATGTGTACTTGGTCTTCCAATATGGCGCCTAACAAAATCTCGCGGCGCGGTGACGTCATGCGGTAGCCCTCTATAGGGCCTGACTAGCCTTTGGTAACACACTAAACGAATTATCTTTCATTTTTGGCACTTTTTCTGTTTGTGTAGATGGGAAGACATACTGAGAATCCAAATCGCCAACATTTGAAATAATAATTGTTTTGAATTATTTCTTGTCTTATTTAATGAAGGCTGTAATAGAATTAGCCTACATTTGGCTTAAGCTGGATGAGACAGAGACATAACTTTATAACCATTTGTTAAACAGCTGACAGGGAACGTAATTAACCGTTCCGGGAACAAAATTTTTTTGTTCTAACTGGTTCGGGAACGTCTATTTAATGGTGGAACCCAAAACCGGAAACGTTAAAATTCCGTTTCTGTTCGGAACGAACCAATAGGAAAAAAAATTCTGGTTCAAAGCCCTGGGTTTGAGTATTTCAGAAACTGATGATCTCCTGGGGTTTTCACACACATTAAACAGTCTCTAGGGTTTACACAGAATGGTGAAAAAAACAAAAGACATTGAGTGAGTGAGTGAGTGAGTGAGTGAGTGACAGTTCTGTGGGTGGAAACAAACGCCTTGTTGATAAGAGATATCAGAGGAAAATGGCCAGATTGGTTAGAGCTTTTTTGCCAGGAAGGATATAGTAAGTCATAGCAACTCTTTACAACCATGGTGAGCAGAAAAAAGCACAGTGGGTTCCACTCCTGCAGCCAAGAACAGGGATCTTAGAATCAAGAACACGTTCCTATTAAAGTGGCCAGTGAGTGTATTTTACATTTTTTTCTGCAACGTTTGCCATTCTGCGCACTTTTAATTTCATTTAATTTGCCGATGTCCAAGTTTAAAGCCACTGCCATTCTTTTTTATACCCCTGATGTTCAGATGAAGAACATGCTATGGAGCGATGGCTGTACGAGGGAGAAAACACACAGCTTCAAAAGGACCAGAGGAATGCAAAACATGTACGGAAATGACTCCAACTTTGAACAGCAGTAGTGCTGCCTGCTGCTGTCCAGCTGTCTCTCTCTCTCTCTCTCTCTCTGCTGAGTCAATCTACGAGTAAGCACACATGGAGAGACGATTTGAATCAAAATGTCAAGTGTTAGCTATAAACACCGAAACAGTTTCCTGAAACCAAAGAACCTACCTGAGTCTGATCAGCCTAAGTCATGTTTTTATGACCTTTATATGGTATTTAGCTTGTATATGCTGCAGCAGCGTCATATCAGACCTTACAGTTCCACAGTCCGTTCTTCCTGATATTCAGATTATTACAACCCCGATTCCAAAAAAGTTGGGACAAAGTACAAATTTTAAATAAAAACGGAATGCAATAATTTACAAATCTCAAAAATTGATATTGTATTCACAATAGAACATAGACAACATATCAAATGTCAAAAGTGAGACATTTTGAAATTTCATGCCAAATATTGGCTCATTTGAAATTTCATGACAGCAACACATCTCAAAAAAGTTGGGACAGGGGCAATAAGAGGCTGGAAAAGTTAAAGGTACAAAAAAGGAACAGCTGGAGGACCAAATTGCAACTCATTAGGTCAATTGGCAATAGGTCATTAACATGACTGGGTATAAAAAGAGCATCTTGGAGTGGCAGCGGCTCTCAGAAGTAAAGATGGGAAGAGGATCACCAATCCCCCTAATTCTGCGGTGACAAATAGTGGAGCAATATCAGAAAGGAGTTCGACAGTGTAAAATTGCAAAGAGTTTGAACATATCATCATCTACAGTGCATAATATCATCAAAAGATTCAGAGAATCTGGAAGAATCTCTGTGCGTAAGGGTCAAGGCCGGAAAACCATACTGGGTGCCCGTGATCTTCGGGCCCTTAGACGGCACTGCATCACATACAGGCATGCTTCTGTATTGGAAATCACAAAATGGGCTCAGGAATATTTCCAGAGAACATTATCTGTGAACACAATTCACCGTGCCATCTGCTGTTGCCAGCTAAAACTCTATAGTTCAAAGAAGAAGCCGTATCTAAACATGATCCAGAAGCGCAGACGTCTTCTCTGGGCCAAGGCTCATTTAAAATGGACTGTGGCAAAGTGGAAAACTGTTCTGTGGTCAGACGAATCAAAATTTGAAGTTCTTTATGGAAATCAGGGACGCCGTGTCATTCGGACTAAAGAGGAGAAGGACGACCCAAGTTGTTATCAGCACTCAGTTCAGAAGCCTGCATCTCTGATGGTATGGGGTTGCATTAGTGCGTGTGGCATGGGCAGCTTACACATCTGGAAAGACACCATCAATGCTGAAAGGTATATCCAGGTTCTAGAGCAACATATGCTCCCATCCAGACGACGTCTCTTTCAGGGAAAACCTTGCATTTTCCAACATGACAATGCCGAACCACATACAGTACTGCATCAATTACAGCATCATGGCTGCGTAGAAGAAGGGTCCGGGTACTGAACTGGCCAGCCTGCAGTCCAGATCTTTCACCCATAGAAAACATTTGGCTTCCACATCATTGCATTCCATTTTTATTTACAACTTGTACTTTGTCCCAACTTTTTTGCAATCAGGGTTGTATATTGGGAATAACATCACTATTGTAAAAAAAAAAAATTGGGTGTCATGGTGGTTATCGCTGTCACCTCACAGCAAGAAGGTCCTGGGTTTGAGCCCCGGGGCCGGCGAGGGCCTTTCTGTGTGGAGTTTGCATGTTCTCCCCGTGTCCGCGTGGGTTTCCTCCGGGTGCTCCGGTTTCCCCCACAGTCCAAAGACATGCAGGTTAGGTTAACTGGTGACTCTAAATTGACCGTAGGTGTGAATGTGAGTGTGAATGGTTGTCTGTGTCTCTGTGTCAGCCCTGTGATGACCTGGCGACTTGTCCAGGGTGTACCCCGCCTTTCGCCCGTAGTCAGCTGGGATAGGCTCCAGCTTGCCTGCGACCCTGTAGAACAGGATAAAGCGGCTAGAGATAATGAGATGAGATGAACTCAGAATGAAAGAAAGAAAAGAAGACCATGAACAGGTCCAAGCAGGAGCTCTGATGTTGTTCATCACCAGAAATGACAACATGAACCAGAAACTTCATTGATTTGACTTAATTCAACAATTTATGACTCATTAGTGAGCTAGTCATGGGTATTAACAGAGACTGAAAGTAAGAAATGAGTATGGAGTATGATCATGTAGCACATTGCGTTTGAGCCCTTGACAGGAAGTCAGTAAGATGCCGGTGAGCTTCAGAACGAATATTCTGTCCTCACATCATATCAGATGTTAAAGATCTGGCTAGCATCTTTATTTTCTTCCAGTGGACATGATTAATTAATCTTTTAATAAAGTTGAGTGTAACTGTTTGCGTAAGGCAAACAAGAATTATGTTGGATTCACAAATCAATGCTGATTTTTTTTCATATTCACATGTGTATGTTGGTAAATATCAATCACCCATAAATCACTGGATGCATGCACACCCCAGTTAATTTGCATTTGGTGACGCCCACGAAACTCCATAAAAATGGCAAGTTCACAGAGAGGAAAGCGTGAAATGGATAATTACAACTAAATAAAGAAGAATTTCTCTAAAGCAGATGTTGAAGTAGTTTTGACTCATGAGAGAGAGAGAGAGATTTATTCTATCCACTTTCACTGGATATGAGCAATCGCGTGCTTTGATTGGCTACTCTACTACTAAGATATCAGGTGATATATCATAAGTAGAGAAAAACAAAATGGTGGAGCGCATCAAGTCAGATATAACACTTTGCTATCAAGTATTTAAACAAAAAAAATAGCTAATACCTACTATTAATACCTACTATTAATACTAATAATAGCTACTACCGTTCAAAAGTTTGGGGTCACCCAGACAATTTTGTGTTTTCCATGAAAAGTCACACTTTTATTTACCACCATAAGTTGTAAAATGAATAGAAAATATAGTCGAGACATTTTTCTGGCCATTTTGAGCATTTAATCGACCCCACAAATGTGATGCTCCAGAAACTCAATCTGCTCAAAGGAAGGTCAGTTTTATAGCTTCTCTAAAGAGCTCAACTGTTTTCAGCTGTGCTAACATGATTGTACAAGGGTTTTCTAATCCTCCATTAGCCTTCTGAGGCAATGAGCAAACACATTGTACCATTAGAACACTGGAGTGAGAGTTGCTGGAAATGGGCCTCTATACACCTATGGAGATATTGCACCAAAAACCAGACATTTGCAGCTAGAATAGTCATTTACCACATTAGCAATGTATAGAGTGGATTTCTGATTAGTTTAAAGTGATCTTCATTGAAAAGAACAGTGCTTTTCTTTCAAAAATAAGGACATTTCAAAGTGACCCCAAACTTTTGAACGGTAGTGTATATATATATATATATATATATATATATATATATATATATATATATATAATTTATTTATTTATTTATTTTCACTCAGTATCTCCTGTTCCACACTCCAGCCCAGTTGGTGGTGCAAAACTGCCAAAAACCCTAAAGAAGAAGAAAATGGCAGAGCATGTTACTGAACCAACTGAGGATGAAATAAAAACTTTACTTGCAAAAAAATCCCCAAAAATTAAAAAAGCAATATAATATGGAATAAAAGTCTTTGATGGTAAGAACGTATCTTTTTTTATTTTTCAATAATTATTATGATCGCATTTTTCGCAAACTGCTCTTGTCATTTCACCGGTTTGTTTACATTCTAAGCAGAAATTATTTTCTCGGACATTTTGTATACAGTTGTTATTTATCAAATTTGCAAAAAATAAAAAGGTTCTGTTTCTCAAAATCCAATGAATATGGATAGAATAAAACAGTTATTCCACTCAAACTCGTCGTACATGGATTATAGCCAACTCAGTGCTATGTGCCTCGTCGCCTGTCAGCTCATGTACGACCCAATTTCGTGGAATAACTGTTAATTATTTTTTTAGCAGTATATCTTGTGGAGTCACAGGACCGGAAAATGCCAAAATATTGAGGGAAATGTATTCGGTGTTGTCCATCCAACGCAAAATAAGAAAATCAGTACAATAGAAAATTATTTGACGGGGAAAAAAAAATAAAATAAAAACAATGATGACTGCACTGCCAAACAATAAGTTTCTTTGCTACCAGAGGCCAAAGCATAAAAACTTTTTAAACTTGACCAGATGCCGTACCAAATAGAATAGCCTTATGAACCAGAATCTATTCTCAAATAAATAAATAAAAACAAACAAACAAACAAATAAATAAATACCAGTCACAAGATATCTGTTGCCTCTTCAGGTTATCATGCACTAAATCTTGAAGTAACATTTGTAATATTTCCTTAATAAGGTGCTATTTAGACCTATATGAAATAAGGGTTCAAAAATATTTTATTCATTCCAAATACACAAATAAATAAGAGATTTGAATTTAACAGCATCATCATTTTAAAAAAAGCAGTAAATCTTTGTGATTTATAAGATTCGAATCTGATCGATCAGTTTACATTAGTTGATCAGGTGTAGGATATGAAAGGTTTTCCGAATTCCAGGATTTTTCAAGAATGCCAAATATTTTGTATAAATATTGATATAAAAGATTTATGCAAAAATCCATTCATATCCCACTTGATAAATAAAGCCTGATATGTTTAAGCACAAAGTAAGTTATTTTATGGCTTTGTGTGTAACTTTTCCTCAAGTTTGTACAGTCTGATTGTGAAAAAATATCATTACTAATTAATCCACTTTGTAAAAATGATTCCTCCAAGAGCCAGATCGCAGATTGGTGTAGTGCAGCAGGCGGTGGGTTTTTTTTAATAATTACAGAAAAAGTGTGTGTCACGCCACTGTGACAACTTTTTTCTTTCTTTTTTTTTGCGAAAGTCAGGAAGTACAATAGAGTTTGTTTCATTTTTTGGTTGTCAATTCATTTTCTCTGGGCAACTATGAATATTTAATGATTATTCGCTGAAGGCGAATTGAATATCAAGGTTATTATTCACCGATATTCACTGAGTCTGAGGCGAATAATTGATTTAGTATATATACACACAGGTGATTATTTAAAAAAAAACGTATTAAAAAATATTTTTTTTTCAAACTTCAAAAGTGCTATGTAAATGTAATAAAGGTGCGGTGCAGACTTGTATCACTTATCTACACCGAGTCACATAAAATACTTTGTTTTGAAATCATTCTCATTCTCATTATCTGTAGCCGCTTTATCCTGTTCTACAGGGTCGCAGGCAAGCTGGAGCCTATCCCAGCTGACTACGGGCGAGAGGCGGGGTACACCCTGGACAAGTCACCTGACACATAGACACAGACAACCATTCACACTCACGGTCAATTTAGAGTCACCAGTTAACCTAACCTGTATGTCGTTGGACTGTGGGGGAAACCGGAGCACCCAGAGGAAACCCACACGGACACGGGGAGAACATGCAAACTCCACACAGAAAGGCCCTCGCCGGCCACGGGGCTCGAACCCGGACCTTCTTGCTGTGAGGTGACAGCGCTAACCACTACACCACTGTGCTGCAATAAAATAAATCACAATTCCACCTCACCTTTGAATAGTTTTAGACCAAACTTCATAGCATCTTTAGTGCTTTTAGGAACAGCATTTTCTTTCATCATTTCTAATTCTTGATCACCCCCCTTGGTGTTTGTTCTGTTTTGCTGCATTATAAGTTGGAATTAAAATGCATTTTTGGAGGGTTAGCAACATTTGATTTACAGTACAGAACATACCTACCACTTTAAAGGTGAAAATAGTTTTATTGTGACACAAACAATAATTAAGATGAAAAAAAAATCTGGAGTATTCACCACCACAAAGTCAATACTTTGTAGAGCCACCTTTTGCTGCAATTACAGCTGCAAGTCTCTTGGGGTATGTCTCTATTAGCTTAGCACATCTAGCCAGTGGGATTTTTGCCCGTTCCTCAAGGCAAAACTGCTCCAACTCCTTCAAGTTAGATGGGTTGTGTTGGTGTGCAGCAATCTTCAAGTTATACCGCAGATTCTCAATTGGATTGAGGTCTGGGCTTTGACTAGGCCATTCCAAGACATTTAAATGTTTCCTTTTAAACCACTCCAGTGTAGCATTAGCAGTATGTTTAGGGTCATTGTCCTGCTTGAACGTGAACCTTCATCCCAGTCTCAAACCTCTGGCTGACTCAAACAGGTTTTCCTCCAGAATTGCCCTGTATTTAGTGCCATCCATCTTTCCTTCAGTCCTGACCAGTTTTCCTGTCCCTGCAGATAAAAAACATCCCCACAGCATGATTCTGCCACCACCATGCTTCACTGTAGGAATGGTGTTCTCAGGGTGTTGGGTTTGCGCCACACATGGCATTTCCCATGATGGACAAAAAGTTCAAATTTAGTCTCATTTGACCAGAGAATCTTCTTCCATGTGTTTGGGGAGTCTGCCATATGCTGTTAAGCAAACTCCAAACGTGTTCTCTTATTTATTTATTTTTCTTTAAGCAATGGCTTTTTTCTGGCCACTCTTCCATAAAGCCCCACTCTGTGGAGTGTACAGTTTAAAGTGGTCCTGTGGACAGATACTCCCATCTCCGCTGTGGATCTTTGCAGCTCCTTCAGTGTTATTGTTGGTGTCTTTGTTGCATCTCTGATTAATGCCGCCCTTGCCCGGTCTGTGAGTTTTGATGGGCGGCCTTCTCCTGTCAGATTAATGCAGACATCAGGTGACAGATCATGCGACACTTTGATTGCACACAGGTGGATCTTAATCAACTGATTATGTGACTTATGAAGTGAATTGGTTGGACCAGCTCTTATTTAGGGGTTTCATACAAAAGGCGGTGAATACCTATGCACACTCCAGATTTCTGTTTTTTTTTCAATCTAATTATTTTTTGTGTCCCAACAAATACAAACAAAATGCACCTTTAAAGTGGTAGGCATGTTGTGTAAATCAAATGTTGCTAACACTCCAAAAATCCATTTAAATTCCAGCTTGTTATGCAACAAAGCAGGACAAACACTAAGGGGGATGAATACTTTTGCAAGACACTGTATATGACAAGCAGATCTTCATATTATGTCAATAGCCAGTTTTCTTGATGAGAAGGAGAAAGGCACAAAGAGAAGAATAGGAATGATATGAGAGAAGTGTTTTGATGATAATTGACAAGCAGATGATTTCATCAAGAAGAGCGAGTGAACAAACAAACATGGCCAATTTGAATCCGGTGACGTTTAATTTGATGTTGATTATCTGTCATTTTGAATTGGTGAGATACCAAAAAGAAGAAGAAGAAAAAAAAAACAAGCAGTAACTTCTCAAGGCAACATGGACTCAGATTGTAATGATTTACACTAATTGGGTTACAGCATACGAAAAAGATAACAAGGGTATGGTTAAGGTTCCTGATAGTGCTAGCATTCGTAGCCTTTCATTCATTCATTCATTCATTCATTCATTCATTCATCTTGAGTAACTGTTTTATCCTCATCATGATTCCAAGTGATCTGGAGACTATCCTTGGAAAACTTGGTACAAGGAATGGCATCCCATTCGGGGTGTATTTCCACCTAGTTTTACTGGGGTATGCTCCATATCCACTGTGAGTGAGATGGGAGGAAACCAGAGAACCAGGAAGAAACCCACACCTGATCTCAGGATTGAACCAGGGACTGAACTTCAAGGCAGCACCATTACCTGATGCACCACAGCTCTGCCTTCATTGTCTTTCTTAAAGCTAGACGGCCTTTTGATTTCATAAAATCTGTTAAATTTAGTTTCTGCTGAAATTTGGTCATTGTGATACATGGTGCTTGAAAGTTTGTGAACCCTTTAGAATTTTCTATATTTCTGCATAAATATGACCTAAAACATCATCAGATTTTCACACAAGTCCTAAAAGTAGATAAAGAGAACCCAGTTAAACAAATGAGACAAAAATATTATACTTGGTCATTTATTTATTGAGGAAAATGATCCAATATTACATATCTGTGAGTGGCAAAAGTATGTGAACCTCGAGGATTAATTTGAAGGTGAAATTAGTCAGGTGTTTTCAATCAATGGGATGACAATCAGGTGTGAGTGGGCACCCTGTTTTATTTAAAGAACAGGGATCTATCAAAGTCTGATCTTCACAACACATGTTTGTGGAAGTGTATCATGGCACGAACAAAGGAGATTTCTGAGGACCTCAGAAAAAGCGTTGTTGATGCTCATCAGGCTGGAAAAGGTTACAAAACCATCTCTAAAGAGTTTGGACTACACCAATCCACAGTCAGACAGATTGTGTACAAATGGAGGAAATTCAAGACCATTGTTACCCTCCCCAGGAGTGGTCGACCAACAAAGATCACGCCAAGAGCAAGGCGTGTAATAGTCGGCGCGGTCACAAAGGACCCCAGGGTAACTTCTAAGCAACTGAAGGCCTCTCTCACATTGGCTAATGTTAATGTTCATGAGTCCACCATCAGCAGAACACTGAACAACAATCGTGTGTATGGCAGGGCTGCAAGGAGAAAGCCACTGCTCTCCAAAAAGAACATTGCTGCTTGTCTGCAGTTTGCTAAAGATCATGTGGACAAGCCAGAAGGCTATTGGAAAAATGTTTTGTGGATGGATGAGACCAAAATAGAACTTTTTGGTTTAAATGAGAAGCATTATGTTTGGAGAAAGGAAACCACTGCATTCCAGCATAAGAACCTTATCCCGTCTGTGAAACATGGTGGTGGTGGTATCATGGTTTGGGCCTGTTTTGCTGCATCTGGGCCAGGACGGCTTGCCATCACTGATGGAACAATGAATTCTGAATTATACCAGTGAATTCTAAAGGAAAATGTCAGGACATCTGTCCATGAACTGAATCTCAAGAGAAGGTGGGTCATGCAGCAAGACAACGACCCTAAGCACACAAGTCGTTCTACCAAAGAATGGTTAAAGAAGAATAAAGTTAATGTTTTGGAATGGCCAAGTCAAAGTCCTGACCTTAATCCAATGGAAATGTTGTGGAAGGACCTGAAGCGAGCAGTTCATGTGAGGAAACCCACCAACATCCCAGAGTTGAAGCTGTTCTGTATGGAGGAATGGGCTAAAATTCCTCCAAGCCGGTGTGCAGGACTGATCAACAGTTACCGGAAACGTTTAGTTGCAGTTATTGCTGCACAAGGGGGTCACACCAGATATTGAAAGCAAAGGTTCACTTACTTTTGCCACTCACAGATATGAAATATTGGATCATTTTCCTCAATAAATAAATGACCAAGTATAATATTTTTGTCTCATTTGTTTAACTGGGTTCTCTTTATCTACTTTTAGGACTTGTGTGAAAATCTGATGATGTTTTAGGTCATATTTATGCAGAAATATAGAAAATTCTAAAGGGTTCACAAACTTTCAAGCACCACTGTATATGTTTATTTCTGTAATATCTAAAAAAAAAAAAGCCTTTGTGCAAACGGGGAAAGCCCACCAAGTGATGCATGACATACTATCTTGAATTGGGTCATGGTGAAGCAGGAAAAAAATAGCAGAGAATTTAAGGCCACATGGCTGGAAATTCATTAATTGTTCTATTTAAAAAAAAAAATGGAAGTCTGTGATTCAAATTCAGTAGCTTTCGGTCCATTGAACAAAAATTATTGGGTGTCAGTGAAAATTCTTTTTATGACCTACACTTGGTAGTGGTTAGCGCTGTCGCCTCACAGCAAGAAGGTCCTGGGTTCGAGCCCCGGGGCCGGCAAGGGCCTTTCTGTGTGGAGTTTGCATGTTCTCCCCGTGTCCGCGTGGGTTTCCTCCGGGTGCTCCGGTTTCCCCCACAGTCCAAAGACATGCAGGTTAGGTTAACTGGTGACTCTAAATTGACCGTAGGTGTGAATGTGAGTGTGAATGGTTGTCTGTGTCTATGTGTCAGCCCTGTGATGACCTGGCGACTTGTCCAGGGTGTACCCCGCCTTTCGCCCGTAGTCAGCTGGGATAGGCTCCAGCTTGCCTGCGACCCTGTAGAAGGATAAAGCGGCTAGAGATAATGAGATGAGATGAGACCTACACTTGAAAAATCTGAAAGGCGGTTTACCTTGAAGGTGACGATACATGGGGCAATGTTACTGGGCAATTGCGCTTCGACGCTTTCCCACTGAGATCGAGCAACATAATTCTATCTAAACAATTTTGATCATTTTGGGCAACTTTTTAAGATCATCCAATCAGAGTGCTAGCAGCAAATCACATGACCACCTGAGAGCTTCTGAAATTTTCATCAAAGATGGCGGCATCTCCAGCAGTGGAGCAAAGAAAAAGAAAGACAACGTATAGTTCTGTGTAAACCCAAAGTGATGAACTTATCTCATCAAATGCTTAGAAAACCAACCGACATCTATTTTTATGCTCAGGTTGGAATTAAGACATCGATTTATTTTTTCAGCGAAGTGTAAACTGCCGTTAGCTAAGCACCACTCCGTAGTGATTGTAGGGTTGCCACCCGTCCCATAAAATATGGAATCGTCCTTTATTTGGCAATTAAATCTTGTGTCCCGTATTGAACCGATACGGGACGAGATTTGTTCCGTATTTTCATAAATGTCCAATATACATGTCTGTCTCATACATACCGTATCAACACTAAATCTAACAATAATGAACAAAATAAAACAGGAAATACTCCGTTGCGGGATCTACCCAGGACACAAACCCCTCCACTCTGTGTCACGCTCTGTGCGTCTGTGCCTGGCTGCCTGCGTCACTGCGTGTGGTGCTGTCACGGTTGCCTAGAGACAGACAACACACACCGGTGCTGCTCAAAAAACCCGGGCCTTTTAAAAATGTCTGCTGCACCCGGGACTCCACCACGTCCTCAAAAGCGTAAACGCTTACAAAAATACAGATGTGATTGGGAAGAGGCACATCCTTGGCTGGACAGCGTAAGTGGAGACGACTACAGAGCAAACTGTAAAGTCTGTCGGCGAGTGTTTTCAGTGGCATACAGTATATTATAATAGTAACAAATAAATAAATAAATAAATACACTACCGTTCAAAAGTTTGGGGTCACCCAGACAATTTTGTGTTTTCCATGAAAAGTCACACTTTTATTTACCACCATAAGTTGTAAAATGAACAGAAAATATAGTCAAGACATTTTTCTGGCCATTTTGAGCATTTAATCGACCCCACAAATGTGATGCTCCAGAAACTCAATCTGCTCAAAGGAAGGTCAGTTTTATAGCTTCTCTAAAGAGCTAAACTGTTTTCAGCTGTGCTAACATGATTGTACAAGGGTTTTCTAACCATCCATTAGCCTTCTGAGGCAATGAGCAAACACATTGTACCATTAGAACACTGGAGTGAGAGTTGCTGGAAATGGGCCTCTATACACCTATGGAGATATTGCACCAAAAACCAGACATTTGCAGCTAGAATAGTCATTTACCACACACTGTAAACCCGAATAAGTTGAGTTTACTTAAAAAAATTGAGGAAAGTGGTTGCCTTAAAAAAAATAAGTAATTATTAATGATTGAATTGAGTACCTTAAACTTACAATCTTCTGGTAAGTTTAAGGTACTCAATTCAATCATTAATAATTACTTATTTTTTTTTAAGGCAACCACTTTCCTCAATTTTTTTAAGTAAACTCAACTTATTCGGGTTTACAGTGCATTAGCAATGTATAGAGTGTATTTCTGATTAGTTTAAAGTGATCTTCATTGAAAAGAACAGTGCTTTTCTTTCAAAAATAAGGACATTTCAAAGTGACCCCAAACTTTTGAACGGTAGTGTACATACATACATTTCCTAGATTAAAAATTTTATTTTATTAGTGTGTTATATCATTAGCTTTCTTGATCACCCCTTTACTAAAAACACCTACAAAATAAAACATACCACTCCTGCGGGCACCCCACCCCATGGGAGTCGTGCCCGTGGTGGTCATGGCCCCAAGGAGCCGTGGTGGGCGTCCCTTATTTTCATTTCTGAATGGTGGCAACCCTAAGCGATTGAATGAGATTTAGCTAACTAGCGATGGTTCTTGCTAACATAGTTAGCTGAAAGTTATCGCTAGCTACGTAGGTGGTAGGTTAGCTCTCTTGCGTCAAGTTAAAAGTGATGGACAGCTCATGATTTTTTTTCTTTTGCGAGTTGTAATAGAGATTGTCAAACTTATCGTCTGATCTAGAACTGACAAAAGTGACAGCTGCAAATGTTTCAGTGTCCATCTTTGTGGTGTCTATTTCCCTGGCAATAGATTTGCGCTTATCTGATTGGTTGTTGCCAGTTGTCTGTTGCCCTAATTAGTTGCCCTGTGTCTCACCTGGTTGCCCGTTGCCGGCAACATTGCCCAAGAAGTTGCCCCGTGTTTCATCACCTTTATGACTGAATTGGAATCAGCGTTATCCAGTTTTCCACACTGCTCCAACTTTCTCAGGCCCAAGATGCTCACCTGCAGTAACCAGAAACCCTGGAGCTGTAAAGAAGTTAAATTTGTGGCAATTCATCCATCTTGGGCTTCCTGACATGCCCTTAATCCTGACTGTTTTGATTGTCGGGAACAATTGGCATCCCAATCATGGTAGAGCATTGGAAGCTCTTGGAACCCTTAGCAATGTTGCAGTATCTATAGTTTTTGATAGTTCCATGCAGAGAACTGGGACACAAAGCTGAAGACTGGTGAAGATGTCAGCCTTGATGACACAACTGACATCACCATCCCCTTAAAGAACATGGAACTATTTCATCTTTCTCCATGTGCAGTTTTTCGAAAAGCTTGGCCAATTGTGGTTTTGTCTTCATCTTTGTTCCTGTCTCCCATGGTGTCCTCCATGTGATGCTGGGGGGAGTGTTTATAGTCCTGTGGCTTGGTGGTTTCCACCACGCAGCTAGTGGGTTGCAGCAGGGCTTTCAATTCTTTCAGCAAAGTACACACTCGGTGTCAGCCAATAGAATGAGAAATTAATAGCGAGGAAGAATAATGCAGTGGCTTATTCCGAGACCTCAGACTGTCAATCATTGGATAAATAAGAGAAGCAAAATTATTAAAGAATTTTTAAAAAAAAGAGCAGAATCACATGACCTTTGCTTCAATCCGTCTATAAATTTCCCTTTTGATGCCAAGCATGTGGCCACTGAAAGACAGTTCTCTTTCTAATTGCGTGCAAGAACAAGCAGTCCATAAAGATGTCAAGACATTGTTAAATATTCATGGAGACAAATCGAGTAATGAATTAGGCGATAAATGAGTAATGGCCGGATAATGTGATTAGAATAGAAAAGTAGTGCCCTTTACCAGATCAATCTAGCTTTGACTTACCCAAGCCATACATCTTATTCAGACACGTAAAGGTGATTTAAATTGTGTTCTTGGCAGTAAAATTGGCAACCGAGAACTCAGAAAAGCCAAGGAATCGCAGAAGGATGAAACTGACACTGGTAAATGTGTTTGTGCCCTTTTTCAGGATGGGAAACACATGCGACATGTATTACTGATATACAGCCTTCGCATGGGACTGGCAGTTTGGCCGAAGGAATGAACAATGAAACTGAGCAATGCCAAACATCGATAAGTCTTCGATATGTCAAAAAAAAAACCACCACCACCAACAACAACAAAAAAAACAACCTTAAATTCTCATTATCATGGTTCTCCAGTGGCAATCATGTCTCATCTCTCACTTTTTTTTTTTGCGATTATGTTCAATGTTGCATGTTTAAAAAGGCTGTACAGTCCATTCATTTCCAGAGTCAGCTTTCCATTTCTTCTTCTGCATGTGTGTGTGTGTGTGTGTGTGTGTGTGTGAGTGCCCGAGTGTGTGCATGTTGGATCCCTACTGAGGCTGATTCCTCTGCTGCTATTGAACGTCCTCTAATGGTCAAAAAGAGAACTGCAAATCAGGAAAACATCATGTCAAACAAACCAGAAAGTCATAGCATAAAACATGTGGTTAGAAAGTAATACAGTTCTATAAATTTTACTGAGAAATAAAGTTTGCATGGATTGCTGTGCATGTATTCAGTGTGTGTGTGTGTGTGTGTGTGTGGTATCTAATCTATGGAGCTTTGATGTTCCATATTGAAGCTGCTCCACAGTTTTAACTCTCTCGTCCCCCTGCAGCTTCATTCATCTGGGCAGTTGAGCCATGTCTCGTACTCAGACAGAACACATCCCCCTCTCCGTCTCTCGCTTCTCCTCCACACCTTTTGAAGTTTCATCTCTCTCGTTCACTGATTGTTGTGAGTCTCACACATACACACACACATCTCTAATGCCTGATAATAATAATAATAATAAAAAACAAACAGTGAACAAAAAATAGGGAGTAAATTTATTTACATGGTTATCACATGCTGAAAAAGGGGGACTTGTCTGAACGCTTCAAAGAAAACAACATCTGTGTGTTTGGTCACTATGGGGTGTCTGTCTGATTGACTGAGCGGGCAAAGTTCCCATAGTCTTCTTTGTGTCCGGCTTTAGAAATTCTCTCGGTCTGGGAAAAGGAACGCCTGTGGCAGAAGATGATAAATTAGAAATACATCAGTTTCCCCCTAAAAAGTCAGTCGATTCATGCATAGCCTCATATGACAGAGGGAGTCGAAATCATAATAAAGAGAAACATTGTTGATTCATTACCCCAAAAAATGAAAGAAGGACAAAAAACATCTGATGCTTTTTCGCTTCTCTGGCTGAAGTGATTATGTGCCATTGATATACAACACCATGCCGTTCTTCAGTAAGGTAATTTAATTTATTACAATGGACCTTACGCTATGGGTGTCCTGATGCACAGGCTTCCAATCAATCTAAAATAGTTACACTGAATATGGCTTTAAACAAAAAGAAATTATATTACTGAGCTGTATGGGGCTATTTATTTTTTTAAAAAAGCAATTAGACTCCCTAAATGTTGTGCACACAGTGCATTATTTTGATTAAACAAATGAAAAAAAAAATATATATATATATATATAAAAGCATATCTTTCTGCAGAAGCTTGAAAACAACATAAGTTGTAACAAACAAACAAACAAACACACACACACACACACACACACACTACTACTACTACTACTACTACTACTACTACTACTACTCTTATAATAACAATAGTAATAATAATAATAGGAAGAAGAAGAGAAGAATGAAATAAAGGAAGAATTTGTTGAAAATTATACACAGAATCATATTGACAAAATACAAACAATGATGCAGAATCCCAAATATCACATAGATTAAATGCTATTCATAAATATATATTAAAATATATCAAATTAAATATATAAATTCAAAATATTTATTCTGTATTCTGTAAAAAATAAATAAATAATAATAATAATAATAATAATAATAATAATAATAATAATAATAATAATAATAATTCAATATTAATTATGTATTTGTTGTATTAATTTTCTTTAATTCTTCAAATCTTTCCCCAAAGGTGTGTAAAATGTTATAATAAATAAAAACAAGCAAACAAACAAATAAATAAAACATTTCCACCAAAACAACAACAACAATTATTATTATTATTATTATTATTATTATTATTATTATTATTATTATTATTAATAATAAAAAATTAAGACAAAATCACGTTTACAAAACAAAACATGTTCCTAAAATATTACTAGCATTGAAGCAAAATCCCCAGTGTTGAATTGACACCCAGAGTGTTGATTTAACACCCTACTGTGTTTATATATGTCCCATGGGACACAAATTAACTCTGAAAGTGTTAATTCAACACTGGGGAAGTTGCTGTGTACTTTTGTTTCCTCTCCATGTTTATTCTTTATTCCATTTCAATGAGATTTTTCCTTATGCATGACAACCGTGACATTTTCTGTAAATATAACCACACTATACCACAGGATCAGTGTGTGCACATACAATACACAGATAAAATACAATACCAATATTATTATAGAACTATAATAAGAAGATTATTACCACAGAGTGTGATAAATGATAATACTGACATTTTTTCTTGTGGTTGTGTTGTTAACGTTACACTTTTTAGGTCATTGAAATGCCCCAGATGATCTGACCAAGTTAACCTTAGTTGTGCTTTGAATGCATTTTATGTTAAGCCACAGTTCTATCCAGCTATAGCTACGTCATGCAGTGGTTTTGGGTTCGATGACAAAAAAGTGGTTTTGGTCACTTTGTCCAAATACCATCTGCAAATCCTTCAAAAAAAAGTATCTTTATGTGAGAAAGGAGAGAAGCAAATCTGAAGATTTATCAATAAAAAAAAGATAGTGTAATTCCTTCACTGAACATAATGCGCCAGAATATCACAGTGAGCTGATCTCTCTATTGGGATTCCATTTTCAAACATTAAAATGAAATAAAATCATCAAAGCATTCACTTCTAAAGCATTCCAATGTAAACACATTTCCAGTGTGAAGGGTTCGACAGTGAATTTAATGCCTGCGCAGGTCTCGTATGCCCTGTAGTGGCAGCCATGTGTATCTTTCTCATTAATGAATTAAGAGGAGCACTGAGAGCACTGACACGTCCCAGCTCAACCTAAATCTCATAATAAATGTGTGTGAATTTGAACAAATGAGAAAAAAAAAGTACTGAGAACACTAACCTGACTCTCACCTTCACTAACCATCACTTTGTCTTCTTCTCATGGGATACAAAAAGAGACTGGACTGAACCTTGAGTGGACAGAATATAGCAGTTAGCGAAATATAGCAAAGCCAGATATGCAACGTGAAGAAAAAAAATAAAGAATGTATTGACTGTCGGCTCTTTCCTGAAGGACTTAATGCACTTCGCTCTGATATTTCGCGCTGAACACAACAGATTGCAGCGAATGATATGAACAGTAGGTGCTAAGACAAAAAATGATGATCTGGCTATAATGATCTGATCCTATAATTCATTATGGAGGATAATAAATTGGTTCACAAGTGTGAGATCTTTTTGAATCCAAGAAACCGTGACAATTGCGTAAGAATATTTATATACATTTCAACTCGGTAATGAATGCCAGGAGCTTTGAACGTGTATGAAAATGAGATTTCAATGATAGATAGTTCACAGACAGCTAGCCAACTTGCTGGGATTTCACCATTAAAACAAACAAAGAAACAAACAAAAAAACCACAAGCCAACAATTAAGCCAACAAATGAATGAATGAATGAATGAATGATGGAAAAGGTTTCTTTTATTTAAAAAAAAAATTATATGGAGGTTATTGTTTATTTATTTATTTTTTTCCATACCTCCATTAGACAAGAAAGAATCCACTACATGAATGCCATTTTGTCCTCTCATGCTATTTTGTTATTTGGGTATCAATGGACTTATTTCGAGTTGAGCCATAAATATATCTTTATATACATAAATACATAAAGTGAGGATTAGTCAGTGTTTTCAGGCCATCTCAGCAATTTTTATTTGTTTGTTTGTTTGTTTATTATTATTATTATTATTATTATTATTCATAGTAGTAGAAGCAGTAATAGTAGTATCATTCATTCATTCATTCATTTTTATGCAATGTTGTGCATTAGCTGCTTACCCTGATTCAGACATGTTGCATTTGCCCACATGACTAAATAGCATCATGTGATGGCTTATTATTATTATTATATTTTTAATTTTTATATATTTTTATATTTTCCAGAATAAATCAGGTCCTGGTTCAAGCCCCGTGGCCGGTGAGGGCCTTTCTGTGCAGAGTTTGCATGTTCTCCCCGTGTCCGCGTGGGTTTCCTCCAGGTGCTCCGGTTTCCCCCACAGTCCAAAGGCATGCAGGTTAGGTTAACTGGTGACTCTAAATTGACCGTAGGTGTGAATGTGAGTGTGAATGGTTGTCTGTGTCTATGTGTCAGCCCTGTGATGACCTGGCAACTTGTCCAGGGTGTACCCCGCCTCTCGCTCATAGTCAGCTGGGATAGGCTCCAGCTTGCCTGCGACCCTGTAGAACAGGATAAAGCAGCTAGAGATAATGAGATGAGATGAGATGAGATGAGAATAAATCGAACAGTAATTGAGTCCCGTGTCCAACCAAGCCTGTGACAGCAGTGTTTACACTAATCAACTCCTTGTCAGCTAGCTATGTGCTAACCAGCTAGTTAGCAGCTCCTACAGTATCTTGCATTTGTGCCAGTGGAGTTTCAGAATCTGTGTTTTGTATACACAGTACCACAACCACAACTATTTTGTTAATCACTAAACTTAGTGAGGATAGGGAATGTAACCTTGCAAGATATTTTATCTCACAGGTTCTGCAGCTGAAATCTGTTCGAGCCACAGGGACATGGCATTGCAATCTCATCTCATTATCTCTAGCCGCTTTATCCTTCTACAGGGTCGCAGGCAAGCTGGAGCCTATCCCAGCTGACTATGGGCGAGAGGCGGGGTACACCCTGGACAAGTTGCCAGGTCATCACAGGGCTGACACATAGACACAGACAACCATTCACACTCACATTCACACCTACGGTCAATTTAGAGTCACCAGTTAACCTAACCTGCATGTCTTTGGACTGTGGGGGAAACCAGAGCACCCGGAGGAAACCCACGCGGACATGGGGAGAACATGCAAACTCTACACAAAAAGGCTCTCGCCAGCTGCTGGGCTCGAACCCAGGACTTTCTTGCTGTGAGGCGATAGTGCTAACCACTACACCACCATGCCGCTATGGAGGATGTTTTAAGTATTTTTTTAAAAGCTAATTAATGCTTTCTTGACAGATAAACTCATAAACCAATCAGTGTAATGAGAATTAGTCATTTCAGAAGAATGAAACATTTCAACATCCGATTTTTTGAGTAAAGTTTGGGACTGAAGTGTTACAACTCCACAATCATCTTGATTCTGTTTTGAGTCGCAAGGACAATGATTTTTACTTTACTTCTGGTCGGAACTCTCATCACAATCACTGTGATAACTTCAGGATAACTTCAGTTGCCATGAACTGTTTTACACTCAGATTCATCAGTGAACGGTTGATAACTTCAATAAAATAGACTTCATGTTAAAACTACAATGAATTTCCTGCTTATACAATTACACTTTTTGACCATAACGCACACAGTTATAGAAGTGAGTTATCTGCTGTCACGCAGATGAGGATGGGTTCCCGTTTGGGTCTGGTTCCTCTCAAGGTTTCTTCCTCATGTCATCTCAGGGGGATTTTCCTTGCCATCATCTCCTCTATCTTGTTCATTAAGGATAAATTGATATAGTCACATGTGTAAAAGGCGGCATGGTGGTGTAGTGGTTAGCGCTGTTGCCTCACATCAAGAAGGTCCTGGGTTCGAGCCCCGGGGCCGGCGAGGGCCTTTCTGTGTGGAGTTTGCATGTTCTCCCCGTGTCTGCGTGGGTTTCCTCCGGGTGCTCCGGTTTCCCCCACAGTCCAAAGACATGCAGGTTAGGCTAACTGGTGACTCTAAATTGACCGTAGGTGTGAATGTGAGTGTGAATGGTTGTCTGTGTCTATGTGTCAGCCCTGTGATGACCTGGCGACTTGTCCAGGGTGTACCCCGCCTTTCGCCCGTAGTCAGCTGGGATAGGCTCCAGCTTGCCTGCGACCCTGTAGAAGGATAAAGCAGCTAGAGGAGATGAAATGAGACATGTGTAAAATTTATATCCATACTTTATACATTTCTGTAAAGCAGCTTTATGATGATATATGTTGTTAAAAGTGCTATAATTGTATTGAATTAAACTGAACAGCCATGCTTGCCATTAAAAAAAAAGTGATTGAGAGAGTAACTCACTTTTCTTATCAATTATGACCTGATACATCACTGTTAAGCCCCTTTCATCACAGAACAGATCACACATTTTCATTCCTACTCCCTTCCAAAATGGAAAAAGTTACTGATATTGTGTATTCCCATTTGACTGAGTTTAACACCATGGAACACCAACCATGTGAGATCAGATATGACATAGAATTAATGACATGGCAAGTCCAGTGTTGTGAAAAGCCCAAGCCGGAAGCTGAGACGTTAGCTAGTTAGCAACATGGCACGAGTCGAGCTGCATCACATCTCAGTTCAGAGAGTTGTTTCCCTGTTTCACAATGTTGAACATTTATTTTCTCCAAGCGAAGGTGATTTATAACATTTTTGCTGATACAGTGGGACTGCTGTGTCCACTGACTTGCTCAAGGATACAAGCATGACCCTTCAAACTACACACCCAGAATGCAATGCAACATGATGTAGTTTCCCACTTACATTTACTCCACACACCTGCTTTCACTTTTTTTTAACTTATCACCTTATTTAAATCCCAGCTTCTCTTAGTTTAGTTTACATTTAAAACATAAATAAAAACAGAATGTGATGATTTGAAAATCATGGAAATCCTATATTTTATTGAAAATGGTACAAAGACAACATATCAAATGTTAAAATGTCTGTAGTAAAAGAGTTCAGGTGCTAAACTGGCCTACCTGCAGTCCAGACCTGTCTCCCATTAAAAACAATTGGTGCATTATACACCAATAGTTTTCAATGAAGCACAAAATACAGCAAAGGAGACCCTGAACTGTTGAATGAATGAATGCATGAATGAACCCTTTATTGTCACTCAGTGCGTTTACATGCACATCCAAATCGAGCTACTGTCGGTAATCGAGCTAAGGGTCCCAGCAGGGGTGCCAGAGAAATCCAATCCTACATGCACACAAGGAAATCGAGCTATTGTGTGAGGTGCATTGTGCACCTGAGCCACAGGTGGCACTACACGCCCCATCGTGTTGGTACACTTCCGGTTGTCATCATGAAGAAGAGCTATTCAAGAGTATAAACAAAGTTATCAGTTCCGTGTTCACAAGAAGAACGACGACGAGGACACTTCCGGAAGGGGCAGTGCTGAAGTAAGTAGCTCGACTACGTAGCTCGATAGGGTTTACATGCACTAAGTAGCTTGGCTACAATCACATAATCTAGGTCGCGTAGCTCGATTACGAGAAATCCAGTTCGGTTCGATTTCAGCCCAGCTAAGGTGTTTCCATGGCATTTAGAACTTCAATTTCAGTCGAGCTATGGCAGAAATTCGATTTTCTCTATGTGCATGTAAACGCACTGACTGTTACCAGTGAAATTGACCATCAACCTGTCCTTACAGAGGGGGAACAGGACAGAAAGGCAGGGATAAAAGAAAAAGAAACACATCAAAAAAACAGGGATAAAAGAAAAAGAAACACTAGGAAATCAGCTCACATACTGTGAGGAGAGAAAAACAAAATGAATGAATGAATGAATGAATGAGCAACTGAAACTGTATTTCAGGCAAGAATGGGACAACATTTCTCTTTCAAAACTATAGCAGTTGGTCTCCTCAGTTCCTAAACATTTACAGAGTGTTGTTAAAAGTAGCAGTGATGCAACACAGTGGTAAACACGCCCCTGTCCCAACTTTTTTGAAATGTGTTCCTGACATCAAACTCAAAATGAGCATATAAACATTGAAACTGAGAAATGTTATTGTTTCTTGTTTTTTTGAAAAAAAAAATATATGCTCATTTTGAGTTTGATGTCAGCAACACATTTCAAAAAAGTTGGGACAGGGTCATGTTTACCACTGTGTCACCTCTACTTTTAACAACACTCTGTAAACATTTAAGAACTGAGGAGACCAATTGCTGTAGTTTTGAAAGAGAAATGTTGTCCCATTCTTGCCTGATATACAATTTCAGTTGCTTAACAGTTCGGGGTCTCCTTTGAAGTATTTTGCTCTTCATAATGCAACAAATGTTTGAAATGAGAGACAGGTCTGGACTGCAGGCAGGCCAGTTTAGCACCCTGACTCTTTTACAGTGCAGCTGTGCAGCTTTAATATGTGCAGAAAATGGTTTGGCATTATCTTGCTGAAAGAAGGAAGGCCTTCCCTGAAAAAAAAATAAATAAATAAATAAATAAATAAATTTGTCTGGATGGTAGCATATTTCTCTGAAACATGTATATATCATTCAGCATTAATGATGCCTTCCCAGATGTACAAGCTACCCATGTCATGTGCAGTAATGCCCCCTCATACCATCACAGATGCTGGCTTTTGAACTGTGCACTGATAAAGACCCGGATGGTCCGTCTCCTCTTTAGCCTGGACGATGTGGTGTCCATGATTTCTAAAAAGAATTTCTACTTTTGATTTGTCAGACCTCGGGACAGTTTTCCACTTCAAATGTATTCCAACTCTGAAGGAATTATATGGGCGAGATGGAAAATATTAAAGATTTAAATGTCATTTTCAGTCCATTTTGTGTATGAGTTCTGCATTTTAATAACAGAATGCAAAAATGTGTCAAAGAACAGACTATTTATTTATTTATTTATTTATTTATTTACCTCCAATAAAAACATCAGATGAGTCCAGAATGATTGACAGTTGTGTAGGTGTTTTGAACTCTCTGCATGAAAGATGACACACAGCACCAATGTTTTCTGTCATGGTAAACAGATATCATCATACTGTTATTAAGTAAATATATACTTAGTATCACTTAACAATATTCATCGGAAGGCTGCTGAAAACTTTCAGCTGAAAAAGGCAAAAACCTTTTAATAGAAAATGTATTAAACGATAAATAATTTTAATGGGAATTATAGCCTGTGATTCAAAACCCTGTTTATTTGCTTTGCTCTCCGGCGATGGTCAGAAACGATTCATGGTTTCACAAGGGACATTAAACAAACCTCCTTCTTCTGTGTTGGGAGACTTGTTTTCATGTCGTTTTATTGTTTTTAATGTTATTTTAATGTATTTAATAATCGGGAATAAGTGGCACAAGTTTTAAAGAAAAATCCTGGAAGTGAGGCTCATGGGGGGAAAAAGATACGTCTGAGTGCATCTGCATGACAGCAGCACTGAGTAACAGTTTATCCTCAGCATTAGCCTCAAAGATAACACTTCACCCAAACCTTTATGATATATATACACTCATAGTGAAAAGGTTAGATTTAGATTGATCTCTTTGTCCTGTTTAGCTGTGTGACTGATGCTGTTCTGTGGCTCAAAGATGCTGCCTGATGGAGGATGCATACTGTATAGCTAACAAGCAGTAAGCAAGCAGGGGAACCTGGGTGTGAAATATCAGCGCTTGGGTAAAGGTTACTCTAATATAAATATCTGAGCATATGTTTCCATGTTTGCATGTGTGTTTTATTATGTTTCCCTTTCCTTAATCGAAAGACAGACATTTATGAGAGATTGCATGCTCATGTGTGTATGCAATCACAATAACATTGCTAACAGGAGTGCCATGCTCTCTCTCTCTCTCTCTGTACACACACACACATATATATATATATAAAATCTCATCTCATTATCTCTAGCCGCTTTATCCTGTTCTACAGGGTCGCAGGCAAGCTGGAGCCTATCCCAGCTGACTACGGGCGAAAGGCGGGGTACACCCTGGACAAGTCGCCAGGTCATCACAGGGCTGACACACAGACACAGACAACCATTCACACTCACATTCACACCTACAGTCAATTTAGAGTCACCAGTTAACCTAACCTGCATGTCTTTGGGCTGTGGGGGAAACCGGAGCACCCGGAGGAAACCCACGTGGACACGGGGAGAACATGCAAACTCCACACAGAAAGGCCCTCGCCAGCCACAGGGCTCGAACCCAGACCTTCTTGCTGTGAGGCAACAGCGCTAACCACTACACCACCGTGCCACATATATATACTGATCAGCTATAACATTATAAACACTGAGAGGTGAAGACGTGAATAACATTGATTATCTCATTACAGTGGCACCTGTCAAGGGGTGGGATATATTACTAGGCAAGAGAACAGTCAGTCCTCGAAGTTGATGTGTTGGAAGCAGGAAAAATGGGCAAGTGTAAGGATCTGAGTGACTTTGACAAGGGCCAAACAGTGATGGCAAGATGACTGGGTCTAATCATTTCCAAAATGGCAAATCTTGTGGGGTGTTCCTGGTATGCAGTTTTAGCACCTACCAAAAGTGGTCCAAGGATCCAAAGGACAACCAGTGAACCAGCAACAGGGTCACGGGTGTCGAAGGCTCATTGATTTGCATGGGGCATGAAGGCTAGCCCATATGGTCCAATCCCACAGAAGAGCTACTGTAGCACAAACTGCAGAAAAAGTTAATGCTGACGAAAACAGAAAGGTGTCAGCATGAACTTTTTCAGCAGTTTGTGCTACAGTGGCTCTTCTGTGGGATTGGACCTTGTGAACATTGGCAGGTGCCATTGCAATAAGATAATCAACATTAATCATTTCACCTGACAGTTGTCATGTTTTATATATATGTAAAACAGTTATTCCACAAAATCAAGTCGTACATGTGCTGATAGTTGAGGCGGCGTGTAATACCGAGTTGGTTATAAGCCGTGTATGATGAGATTGAGTGGAATAACTATTTTATTCTATCAACATTCACTGGGTTTTGAAAAACAGAGCATTTTTATGCTTATTTTTTGCAAATTCGATATATAAAAACTTTAAACAAAATGTCCAACAAAATAATTTCTGCTTAGAATGTAAACAAACCGGTGAAATGACAGGAGCAATTTGTGAAAAATCCATCTATCCATTCATCCATCCATTATCCATAACCACTTATCCTGTGCAGGGTCACGGGCAAGCTGGAGCCTATCCCAGCTGACTATGGGAGAGACGCGGGGTACACCCTGGACAAGTCGCCAGATTATCATAGGGCTGACAAAAACAACCATTCACACTCACTTTTACACCTATGGTCAATTTAGAGTCACCAGTTAACCTAACCTGCATGTCTTTGGACTGTGGGGGAAACCGGAGCACCCGGAGGAAACCCACGCAGACACGGGGAGAACATGCAAACTCCATACAGAAAGGCCCCCATCAGCCACTGGGCTCAAACTCAGAACCTTCTTGCTGTGAGGTGACAGTGCTAGCCACTACACCACCGTGCCACCCAATTTGTGAAAAATGCAGCAACATGCTCCACCATTTTGTTTTTCTCTACTCACAGTATGTGAGCTGATATCCTAGTAGTAGAGCAGCCAATCAGAGCATGTGATTGCTCATATCCAATGAATGTGGATAGAATATATATATATATATATATATATATATATATATATATATATATATATATATATATATATATGAATATGATATTGATATTCCATTATTAATCCTTCATTGCTTTTCTGTAACAGTCATTACGCCTGTCAAGTTCACGTCCATGATGACTTTATTACACAGCCATAATAAACCAAGCAGTCACTCCAGGGAAGCTTGCGAAGTACACAAATCAATATTTGACCTGTGACTATTCTTTAACGCAATCAGCTTTCACACTGACTCACACCATTTCTATTCAGAAATGATGACAAAAATATCTAGCAAATAAATAAACCAATAAATAAATAAATAAGAGAAGATATTTATTGTATTATCCAGTCCGAACTCTTTGGATGCAGAGGGACGAGATCCCAGCACGAGGAAACAATAGCTCTGTGGCTGTCAGGTCCCATGTGGCCATTAGCAGGGACCTTTGGGGACATAGTAAATCTCCTGGGTTGGCCTTTCTGTGCCCAGAGCAAATGGCTCATTAGAGATGACACTAATGCATGATCCTTATTAGCGTCCGCGTGTCTCCCTGGCCATCCAGCCTGACCGCGTGACATCTGACCGTGCCACATCCTGCTGCATTAGAGGTAAATGATGAGGAAAAAGATGTGACCTTTCAGAGTGCAACAGATACTGAGAAACACAAGAGAAGAGTGATGAGAGTGTCTGCACGCAGCATTTACATGCATGGACTTCAATTATACTTGATTTGGCTTGAATATAGCATCTGCCAAAGAAATTTGGAACATTTTTAAAAGCTGACGTTTGAGTTTTGCCCTTACCTGTCACTCATCAGGCCTGCTGTGAGGTGACTATGAGTGTGTGTGTGTGTGTGTGTGTGTGTGTGTGTGTGTGTGTGTGTGTGTGTGTGTGTTTGCGCCGGTCAGGAAAATACACTTGGACAGGTGATGTGGGTGAATATTCCATTAGGTTGATACCGAATCCCCTTCCCAGCATGCAACTCCTGAAGCCCCTGTCAAGCCAGAGGCCGGAGTGATGGAACGTTCACTCCATGGTGCGCGCAGCCTTGGCTTTCACCCACGATCCAAATGGGGCCACTGGTCAATACGATGGAGTCCAGATGTGTGTCTGCATGTATGTGTTCTAATTTCTATATTCAAGAGAACATTTCAATGTTGCTTTTGATATTATCCCTTAATCGCCATTGATTTCTGTCCCACCTTCGCCTTCATCCTGAGATCTTTCACCTCACTACATGAGCAGTGTCATACAGTTCCACTATCTGTATCTCTTTAGTGCTCTATATATCCATATCCGTATCAGGATTAAACACAAACTGAGTCTGTCCTGATTTTCCTTTCATGAACTCAACCACGATGACCCTGGAAACACTGGAAAACGCTATAAAATGTCAGTAGTGTCAGCATGGTGTGTGAATTCTGGCTCTGACAGTTCTTAAACCTCAGCTACATCACTCGAGTTCATAATTGGTCTCAACTATGAATTTTGAATCCTGTTCATGCTGTTATTATTTTTGTAGACCTTGACACATTTTGTACAGGAATTCTACATTTTAACATCAAGCTTTCTGATATCAACCAACACCCTGGAAGCCCCACCCCCTTTCCCCCCATCTCACATTAGTAATATCCAGTGGCGAACCATTACTCTTAGAGCTGGGACTTGAGCTCAGCTAAAACTTAGCCAGACAACAAAAAAGCAACAGGGCAAAGGATTTTGCAAGGGATTAGCAGCAGGCTGCCAGGTCGCTCCGTTGTGTGCAGTTGTCGATGTTGATTTTAAAAGCAACTAAGTAAATTACACAAGGAAATGAATACTTAAGTCTGAGTGAAAAATACTGTGGAAGAAGAGTCTGGAGGCAGAAATCTTAGTTTCTCGGTCATTAGCCTGTGCTACTTGCTCTTGATAGCACTGGCTTGACTGCTTTATTAGCATTCGCTAACACTACTGATGAACACTAGACTGGCTGGAAGGTGACTTCACTGCTGTGTTAAGCTTACGTTGACCTTCGAGAAGGCCAAGGGTGATAAATTTTTGGTCCCTCCCACTGTAAATCAAAATCTGAAGTGCCCTTGAGCAAGGCACCTAACCCCCTACTGTTCTCCAGGCTGCTCTGTGTATATTGTACGCTGCTCTGGATAAGAGCATCTGCTAAATGCCATGGATGCAATGTTTGTAATTACTGGTATTGAGCCACCGATACTGGAGTGATGAACACCGTTTTTCCAAAAGCTATTCCCTCAGTTGGTGTTGTGGTGGTGATGGTGGACAGCGCTATCCATCACATCACTCCAAAACCTGCCATAAGTGTTCAGTTTGAGATGTGGTGAACGCAAAGACCATCGCATATGATTTACATCATCAAACCATTCAATGAGCCTGGGATGAGGGCGGAGTCTTTTTTGAAGAGACCACACCAACACCCATCAAGATAAACGTGATATGTCCAAAGAACTTTGTACTGTTCTTCTAGATAAATAAATGCCCCCACAGCATAGCAGAACCAATTTGTCCCAAAAATATTGTAAAACAACTGTAAGATAAAAAGTTCTTGAAGAAGGAAATGAAGTGTGTTTATGCTAAGTGTGAGGTATTAATCAGGAATATTTGATGTGGGCCTTCCACGGCAGATTGAACCAGTGAGAAGCGTGTGCGACTGGGAGTGGGGGGTCTCCATGAGACACACACCACGGCCTCATGGCAGCAGATGTAATCATCAGAGTGATTTAGCCTCAAAGAAGACAACACACTTCTCCCCTCATTAGAGCGCCATCCCTCAGGACAGATTAGAGATGCACACGTACTCAAGAACAGCTTCACAAACTCACACAACTGAGATGGAACCATTAGATTATTTTTTTTTTTAAATAATAAATAAATAAATAAATAAATAAATGTAAGAAAAAGCAAGGTGGCTTTTCAGAGATTTTTTTTTTAAATATTGTTTTTAATGAAATTAATGAAAAAGTTAAAGGAGAATTGAAGTCATTTTTAGACTTGCTTTATATTTTAATTAACGTGTTATTCAATTACATTTTCGATTTGAGTCACCTTACATCGTGACTCGTATTCACAACTAACTGCAATTAAATATTATACTTATCGGCCTATTCGGTTTTTAGTCATGTTGAATTTAGTTTGTTTGGTCCACGGCAGGCATCACTCATCCGCGCGATCTTCACGAGACTTGTGTGAGACCCCGTCCACACGTAGCCGGGTATCTGCTAAATCGAAGATAGTTTTCTACGTTTTGGCCTGTCATCCACATGAAAACACATCAAAAACGAATATTTAAAAAAACTCCAGGCAAAGTGAAGATTTTTGAAAACTCCGTGTATGCCTTTTCGTGTAGACAGAGATAACCGGAGTTTTGCGTTTTAGAACGTCACAATCTGCGCTGGGCGGCACGGTGGTGTAGTGGTTAGCGCTGTCGCCTCACAGCAAGAAGGTCCTGGGTTCGAGCCCCGGGGCCGGCGAGGGCCTTTCTGTGTGGAGTTTGCATGTTCTCCCCGTGTCCGCGTGGGTTTCCTCCGGGTGCTCCGGTTTCCCCCACAGTCCAAAGACATGCAGGTTAGGTTAACTGGTGACTCTAAATTGACCGTAGGTGTGAATGTGAGTGTGAATGGTTGTCTGTGTCTATGTGTCAGCCCTGTGATGGCCTGGCGACTTGTCCAGGGTGTACCCCACCTCTCGCCCGTAGTTAGCTGGGATAGGCTCCAGCTTGCCTGCGACCCTGTAGAAGGATAAAGCGGCTAGAGATAATGAGATGAGACAATCTGCGCCAAAAAAATGACAACAAATCTGCACTGACGTCAAACGTGCGACCTTTGTTTACTGCAGAAGCCAGATTAAGCATGGACAAAGAGTAATGGATCGGAATAGTGCCTTGAAAGCGTTAATTATTGTGCAGGTGCTATTTACATGTTTAATTTTAGAACCCCAACTACTGCTCCAAAAACAGGGTCAATATGTCCACATATTTGCTTTGACGAGATTCCCAATCAACGTTTTCTTGCGTCTTTTGACGTTTATACTCCAAAATTGTGTTTAGAAGCAATTCTGTCTCCGAGTCTGTCCAGACGAACGAGCTTGGCGCCATGTTTTATGTTTAGGCGGAAGTGACGCCAACAGAGGGCTATTCTGATGTGATTAGGGGGTAGGATTTGGGGAAATAATGCCATCTACAGGTTTGGAATGCTTATGAATGTGATTGAAAACGCAGATGTTCGGTTATGTGTGGAAGGGATTTTTTTTCGAAGACGAGGTGGTGTGGATAAAACATTTTTATAAACGGAGGGGGGGAAAATGTTCGGTTTTAAAAATACCCGGCTACGTGTGTACATGGCCTGAGACTTCACAATGTGAAGTGTCAGCCAGGTGTCAGTGCCACCATTTTTAAAACTGTTTTCCAAACAAAATAGTGCACTGCCTACTTTTTTCAAACTTTCCTGATTGCTATCAAAACAAACAGAACTTCCGACTTGATTACATCTGCAATCGAAAGAGGGCACGCACGTCTTTTGACAACCCCTGTGTCCAAAATCGTTCCCTGCTTACTATATAGGGCATTATATAGCGGGGACACCATTTTGTAGAGCTGTCTGAAACCTTTGTGAGGATTATTTGCACCCTATATAGTGCACTCAAAGTATCCCACAATGCATCATGAAAAGTACAATGATGGTCTCTAACCAAAACAATATATCCCATCATGCATTGCAGTCACGCTGAAAGAAATCAAATTAAAAGTCTCAAATTTGATTTAATAAAAGGCAGCAGCAAAGAAGAAAGTATTCTGCTTTGATTTAAAAGAACTGAAAGATGCAGGTACTTTGTCTTGATTAATGTAGGAAATACGCTCAGTATAATATGGATTTATCACAAAAATACATGCATGTATTTATTATTTTGAAAACCCACCAGCCGACTGATCTGGCATGGGTTAATTGTGCAACAGTAATGACATAAATACCAGCGCGATGGACTAGTGTCCGAAAACGTTTTTTCATTTTACCAATGAGCTCACTATATAGTCGGCAATATACTGTAGTAATTCCCTATATAGGGAGTTGGGAGTAGTGAACGAGTGAGTGATTTCGGACACAGGGAACGTTGGCAGATGTTGGTCACTTTGATTTCCGCTGTGCGTTTTACGTCCGTCCTACGATGTCTCGCACAGGTCTCAATAAATCTCGTTTACGGCCATTGCTTTGACATATGGACTGATATATTACATAGCATATTTCAAACACTCATAACTTGCTATAGCAGTGACAAAATAGCGATCAAAAATGCATTCCTATATTTAATAAAATGAGAGAAATAGAATTTTGATAATAAAAAAATTGCCTTTAGTTCTTCTTTAATGTGGGATATGGCAGAAAGGTGTTAGAATACACAGCTGCAGACCAGTCAGAGTGCCCATGCTGACCCCTGTCTACTGTTGAAACCACCTAAAATAAGCACATGAGCATCAGAACTGGACCATGGAGCCAGGGCCGCTGACAGCTTTGGCTGGGCCCGGGACAAAATGCTAATGCATTTTTGCATTAGGGGTGGTAGGGGGTTCTTGACACCTTTTTCAAAGACAATAAAGGCAAAAGATCAAGAAATCATTTATTGAATGATTCAAACTGGCATGCAACCTTTTGGACCCAAAGCTGCTTCTCTAACCATTAGGCCATGGCTTCCCCAATGGCAAGCCAGTGGAGGCAGTGTGATGTGCAATGTTCTACTCGGAAACCTTGGGTCCTGGCATTCATGTGGATGCTACTTTGACACGTACCACCAGCCTAAACATTGACACACCTTCATAGCAACAGAATTTCCTAATGACAGTGGCTTCTTTCAGCAGGATAACACACCCTGCGACACTGCAAAAATTGTTCAGAAATGGTTTGAGGACCATGACAAAGAACCCTTTCAAGGTATTGACTTGGCCTCCAAATTCCACAGTTCTCAATCTGATTGAGCATCTGTGGGACGTGCTGGACAAACAAGTCCGATCCATGGAGGCTCCACCTCCCAACTTACAGGACTTAAATAAAATATTTCACAAATAAACAAATTGAGCTAAAAGTCAGTCTTTGTGTCTGTCCTTTATAAAAAAGCTGGATGTTGAATTTGCTCACTGCTCACTGCACAATGTGCTGCTTTTTCCAGGAGTAAAGTTTTCTCGCTTTACTTGATGAAGCCACTCAGCCAAACATCTTGGATCCAGGATGGAATGAGGAAGGAAGATGTGTGGAATCCTACGTCATGCAGAGCCACCCTCGTTTTTGTCTACTAATGCATCCATGTATCTGGCTAATCCAGTATGGCCACACCCGGGGAAATGGCCCAACGGACTGATGTTACAACTTTAACATGTTTTTTAAGCTCAAGTCTGCTTATTTTTTCATCCAGAACATCTTGTATTAATGTATAATGATGACATTTCATAACCCAGTAATTTTAACATTTGCTGGTTAATTGTTTTAAAGGATCTGCTGTTCACATCTTGGTGTCAGAAACCACAGCACACCTTCAGAGGTCTTGTGGAGACCCTGTCTGTTTTGCCAGCACAAGGGGGACCTGTATAATATTATGGAGGTGGTTTTAGTGTTATAGCTGACCAGAACAATGCATGAAATCCTGCAGATACAGATCAAAAGCTTCAGTTAATGTTCATGTCAGAATGAATTAGGATTCAGCGTCATTTTGAATCATTATAAAAGTATATATAAGCAACAATCCCTGGGAGACCAAAAAACAGCAACAACAAAGATGGATTTTTTTCTCTATTTGAAATGCTACAGTTTTGACCACTGATGCTCTCTCTCGCTCTCTCTCTCAGCATTTTTAAGATATTTCTTGTGAAAATGTGTGCAGAATCCTGCTAAACATCAGATTCATCAAATCTGCTTTGTAAATCACTGCCAATGTGACTCTTTTGATCATCTTGTGAAAGAAATGTGATGTCCAAACAGGATATATGATGCTGATACACTGTCTGGCATCAGAAGCTCTGCACTGAAACAAGCTTGTAAAGCTTTTACATAAACTTTACTTCAGTCGTATTTTCTTCCCACAGTGCTCAATATAATGCTCTACTAATAATGCTCAGTGCAGTACTGACTGTGTCTTCTGATGTCTAGCCCATGTTAGCTTCAAGTTCCAAGAAATACATCAGACCTGGCTTTGAGGAGGGACAGGATTTTTCCTCATTTAACCATGAACAGTATGCCTGAACCAGACATTCCAGAAGATTTATTATTATTGTTGTTGTTTTTTTCTTGATTAAAAGTACTACGATGACATGTTAGGGACATTATGGGATATGAGGGGAGGAAAAAAAAATTAAATTAAAGTCATACATTTACCAGAACATCCTCGGGTATTCCCTGAAACAACAATCACATGCTTACTGGCTGCAGTGCATTCTGGGAAATGTAGTTAAAAATCTCATAGTGCTTTATTTAAATAATATTGGCTGGCGTAGAGTGGTATATCAGATACTAGCAGGTTACCCCGCATTACCCGGGTTCTGGGGCTCGGGGGCTCGGACATGCCTACCGGTAGTTTAGTGAAGATCTTTTGAGAGTTTGTGTTGATAAATGTAACATGAAAGGTATTGAGGGAGGGGGTGGGTGGATGTTGTGCCCCCCAGGGACCTCCCTTGGGTCTGTACATGAATTTAGTTGATATCTGCAAAATTCTGGGTCATCCCTCAGCCTACTTGCCAAATTTGGTGAATCTGTCGAGAAATGGCAGTTAACTCAAGACAAACAAATTTGCCACTTATTATACAGCATATTCAATTCAGCTAGCAAGATATTGAACGAGTCAAAGATGAGTCAAAAACAAAAGCAAGCCATTATTATTATTATTATTATTATTATTATTATTATTATTATCATCATTATTATTATTATACATACACATTCCTTTCATGTGTTCAACATGTCTTCCTCTTTCAAAATTCTCTCAAAAATTTCTGTATTTAACGAAGCAAACCTGGAAGCCATGTTTGTTTACAAATTGTCACAGTTGCTCGCTAGTGCGGAAGTTTTACAATCCCGAAGTGTGATGTCATGTTCTCTTGACAACCAAGCAATATCGTAAACCATATTCAGCACTCATTTTCCATTGAGTAGAGTGACGTAATACACATAGGACAAGTGATATGCTAACAATATCACATGCTATCAAACCAAATGAATGAAACCCATTAGAAGGGAATAGAACATGTTTTTATTCCACTGAAAATGTGTCCTGTATGTATAATAATCTTTTATATTGCATAATCGAGGAGGAAAGACTGTATTTCCTAATATATAATATATATTTAGACACTACCTAAAATCTGAGCTCCCAATGAGTGTAAAATGCGTGTGTAAGTTATGTCCGGAGCTGTCATTAATCATTCATGTTCTGGGCGGAGCTGTCAGCCCAGGAAGCTCTATTTGTTATACTACAGATGCTCACTGCTGTGTTTATATTCCTCATGTGTCTCTGTCAGAAGTTTAGTGTAGTATGTTATAAAGCTTTGCTGTCTGTCATCCTGATGTCATTCATGCACAGTGTAAAGTTTGTGTGCTGTTTATTGAATATGTTCTGTTTGTGTTCAGTGCATTGGTTGAACTGTGGTTTAGCCCGAGAGGCTAATGGTGCATGTTTGGTGAATTTGTAGAGGTTTGGTTGGTCTTTGGTTGAGGGGAGCGAGGTGTGTAACATTCAGAGCACAGTCTGTAAACGTTCCTCTGCAAAATTGTGTATTTGTTTACAACCATGATACGTTTGGTATTTTTGTTTTCTTTAGTTTTCTTTAGTTTTCATGTTTTCTTTAGTTTTCTCTTCGTTAAGTGTACGGTCTCCAATCCATACATCATAGCTGGTCTCACTACTGTCTTATACATCTTACCTTTCACTTTTGCTGGGACTTTCCTATCACAAATGACTCCCGAAATCCTTCTCCAACTGCTCCACCCTGCCTGCACTCTCATTCTTACCTCACTACCGTAGCCCCCATTTTCCTTTCAATTCATCGAGCTTATGTAAATAAAGATATAAATTTCCTTGTTCAATGGTCAAGTGTTTAGGAGATACATTGCCTTGCACTTGTGATCTGGTTCCCTGTGGTGGTACATGGATGTAGTTTGTACAGTGGTGCTTGAAAGTTTGTGAACCCTTTAGAAATTTCTATATTTCTGCATAAATATGACCTAAAACATCATCAGATTTTTACACAAGTCTTAAAAGTAGAAAAAGAGAACCCAGTTAAACAAATGAGACAAAAATATTATACTTGGTCATTTATTTATTGAGGAAAATGTTCCAATATTACATATCTGTGAGTGGCAAAAGTATGTGAACCTCTAGGATTAGCAGTTAATTTGAAAGTGAAATTAGAGTCAGGTGTTTTCAATCAGTGGGATGACAATCAGGTGTGAATGGGCACCCTGTTTTATTTAAAGAACAGGGCTCTATCAAAGTCTGATCTTCACAACACATGTTTGTGGAAGTGTATCATGGCACGAACAAAGGAGATTCCTGAGGACCTCAGAAAAAGTGTTGATGCTCATCAGACTGGAAAAGGTTACAAAACCATCTCTAAAGAGTTTGGACTCCACCAATCCACAGTCAGACAGATTGTGTACAAATGGAGGAAATTCAAGACCATTGTTACCCTCCGTAGGAGTGGTCGACCAACAAAGATCACTCCAAGAGCAAGGCGTGTAATACTTGACGAGGTCACAAAGGACCCCAGGGTAACTTCTAAGCAACTGAAGGCCTATCTCACACTGGCTAATGTGAATGTTCATGAGTCCACCATCCAGAGAACACTGAACAACAATGGTGTGCATGGCAGGGTTGCAAGGAGAAAGAGACTGCTCTCCAATAGAACATTTTGGTTTAAATGAGAAGTGCTATGTTTGGAGAAAGGAAAACACTGCATTCCAGCATAAGAACCTTATCCCATCTGTGAAACATGGTGGTGGTAGTATCATGGTTTGGGCCTGTTTTGCTGCATCTGGGCCAGAACGTCTTGCCATCATTGGTGAAACAATGAATTCTGAATTATACCAGCAAATTCTAAAGGAAAATGTCAGGACATCTGTCCATGAACTGAATCTCAAGAGAAGGTGGGTCATGCAGCAAGACGAGGACCCTAAGCACACAAGTCGTTCTACTAAAGAATGGTTAAAGAAGAATAAAGTTAATGTTTTGGAATGGCCAAGTCAAAGTCCTGACCTTAATCCAATCGAAATGTTGTGGAAGGACCTGAAGTGAGCAGTTCATGTGAGGAAACCCACCAACATCCCAGAGTTGAAGCTGTTCTGTGTGGAGGAATGGGCTGAAATTCCTCCAAGCTGGTGTGCAGGACTGATCAACATTCACCGGAAATGTTTAGTTGCAGTTATTGCTGCACAAGGGGGTCACACCAGATACTGAAACCAAAGGTTCACATACTTTTGCCACTCACAGATATGTAATATTGGATCGTTTTCCTCAATAAATAAATGACCAAGTCTAATATTTTTGTCTCATTTGTTTAACTGGGTTCTCTTTATCTACTTTTAGGACTTGTGTGAAAATCTGATGATGTTTTAGGTCAAATATTTATGCAGAAATATAGAAAATTCTAAAGGGTTCACAAACTTTCAAGCACCACTGTATGTATGGCCATCATACGGTTGCCAAATCCAGCAAAGATCATGTTGATGCAATATCATATTCTCTTAAGTATGGAGCTCCGCTCTGTGCACTTTGCATTCATCTAACCTTGCAAAGTGAATCAATCTGGTTCCATGACATTATAATAACAATAATAATATAATAATTCCGCTTTTTTAAATAGTAAATTTGTGACTTCTTAATCTTGGAAATTCTGATTTTTTTTCTCTGAATATTACTGTGGCAGCAGGGGCGTGGCCAAGCGTCAGTCTATGAATGGAGGGCGGAGTTGTGGAAGGTGAGTGGCTGTATCACTACACCTGTTGTCAATTAATGTGTGTTTGTGTGTCTCTTACAGTGATGGCACCCTATAAAAGGAGTGAGAGGAATAGAGGAGGGGAGATCGGGGACCAGAACATAATAGAACTCTGTGTGTGTATGAGTGTGTATGTATGAGTGTGTCCCCAACGAAAAGAGTTGCACTGAAAAGCAAAATAAAGCAAACTTACAAGCAAATAACAGCCTGCCGTACTTCTGTGCTCCACCCACATCCGGGCCATTTCTACAGTGGTGCCAAAACCTGGGAGTGCAGAAGGGAACAGCCCCATTGAGTCCTCGCTGTTTAAAGATCTCATCCATGCCCTCGCCACAGCACAGCTGAACCAGCATCAAGCGCTGATAGCACACCGGAAGGAGCAGGAACAATGGTTCGAAGCCTTGATGCTGGCCCAACAAGAAGACCACCAGGCATTCTGGTACCTGCTTGCGTAGGTGGGGTCCATGACCGCCACTGGAGCGGACCCTCCCCACCTCACCCTAACAAAGATGGGTCCGCACGACAATCCAGAAGCCTTCCTTGCACTCATTCAGCAAGCAGCAGAGATTGGGGTTGGCCAGTCAAACAGCATGCAGCGCGCCTCCTCCCCCTGCTGATGGGCAAGGCGCAGCTTGTCACGCTGGAGCTCCCCGCCGACAGCTGGCTCGTATACGTGGACCTCCAAAGAGCCATCCTCCAGCATGTCGGTCGGTCCCCAGAGCAACAGCAGCAGCGCTTCCGCTCGCTGCGCTTGGAGGAGGTTGCCTGACCATTTGCATTCAGGCAACAACTCCAGGACACCTACTGGCGGTGGCTGAGGGCAGGACATCGCGTGACTTCTGGAAGGAACGGCAGAGTGGGTCCAGTGTCATCACCTGGCGTTGCTGGATCAAGCCATCGAGCTGGCAGAGGACCACATGGCGGCAGTTCTGATGGCAGGAAGATGTGCTTCTCCTTCTCCTCTTTCCACTCTCTCTCTCTCCCCCTCTGCTTCCCGTCCTCGCCCCATTCCCCCACCATGGAGGCGGGGGCCGGCTCCCCCCCAGCCAGCCCGGTGCACCCGTGGTGTCCTCCCATTTTCCCCTTCCTTGTCTGTGTCTTCTCCCTCCCAGGTGAGTGATGTCCTTAACACTGGTGCAGACGGAGAGCCTGGGCCGGTGTGCTGGCGCTGTGGGAAGCCGGGACATCTCCAAAATCAGTGCTCCGCGATGGAGTTGGGGGTGGTGGTCCAGGTCCCCGATGCACCAGAAACCGCCCTCGATCAGGCCGAAGCATATCATATACCATTAAGTGTCCAAGGCAAGACGTGCCAGGCTTTGGTGGATTCCGGCTGTAACCAGACCTCAATCCACCAAAGCCTGGTGCAAGGTGAGGCATTGGGGAGAGCACGAGTGGTGAAGGTGTTGTGTGTGCACGGGAATGTTCACAACTACCCTTTAGTGTCCATCCACATTCTATTTTGGGGAGAAAAGCATAGTGTAAAGGCAGCAGTTAACACTCGTCTCACCCACTCACTGATTTTGGGGACTGATTGACCTGGATTTAAGGAGTTAATGACACACATAGTAAGGAGTGGGTCCTGCAGTAATCTGTCTGACTAGCATTGGTGAGAGAAGCTGTCGCAAAGCCGTCTACGTCAGCACCGCGTCAGGGCAATATGCGGAGTGAGGAGCACCCCGCACCTCCTTCCTCTTTCGGGGATTTCCTTGAGGATTTCCTGTTAGAGCAGTCATAAGACGGGACTCTGCAGCATGCATTTGACCAAGTGAGAGTAATCGATGGTCAAATTCTCCAGCCAAATGTGACGCCGGCCTTCCCCTACTTTTCTATTATTAAGGATAGGTTTTACCGAGTAATGCAGGACACTCAAACTGGCGAAAATATAACACAGTGATTAATCCCAAAGAGCTGTCAGGAACTCATATTCCAGGCGGCTCACTTTAATCCCATGGCCAGACACTTAGGGCAGGATAAAACACTAGCCTGAATAATGGCCTGGTTCTATTGGCCAGGGATTCACAGGGATGTCCGTCGGTGGTGTGTGGCGTGCTGCGAATGCCAATTAGTAAATCTTGCGGCCACTCCAAAAGCGCCTTTGCACCCTCTCCCTTTAATTGAGACCCCTTTTGAAAGAATTGGGATGGATCTCGTGAGGCCATTAGATTGGTCAGCATGGGGATTATGCTTTATTTTAGTTCTGGTGGACTATGCAATGTGATATCCGGAAGCAGTGCCTCTCCGCAATATCTCAGCATGCAGTATTACAGAAGTGCTCTTCCGCTTTATCTCCCAGGTCAGGATTCTGAAAGAAATCCTGACAGACCAAGGCACTACATTTATGTCATGCACACTGTGCGAACTGTATGGGTTACTGGGGATTAAGCCTATCCACACCAGTGTCTATCACCCACAAACTGATGGCTTAGTGGAATGTTTTAAGCGAACTCTCAAAAACGTAATTCGGAAGTTCGTAAGCAAAGATGCACGTAATTGGGATAAGTGGCTCGAGCCCCTGTTATTTGCAGTACGAGAGGTCCTGCAAGCCTCCGCAGGTTTTTCATCATTTGAATTATTATATGAGCATAAGCTGTGTGGCATTTTGGACATGCTACGTGAAAATTGGGAGGAGAGACCTTCATCTAGTAAGAATGAAATTCAATACATTCTCGACCTGCGCGCCAAACTCCACACACTCACACACTTAACCCAGGAGAATTTGTGGCAGGTGCAAGAATGTCAAATCCGACTGTACAACAGGGGCACGCGCCTTAGAGAGTTCACACCAGAAGACAAAGTACTCTTATTATTGCCATGTCGAGCTCCAAATTGATCGCCAAGTGGCAAGGGCCCTTCGAGGTCACACGGCGAGTCGGGGCTGTAGACTATGAGGTGAGGCAAACGGACAGGGGTGGGGCATTGCAAATTTACCACCTCAATCTGTTAAAACGTTGGAATGAGGAGGTCCCCGTGGCATTGGTGTCAGTAATCCTGGAGAAGGCGGAGCTAGGGCCAGAGGTTCAAAAAAGAAAATTGACATCACCAACCATTCTGGTCCCTTGTGGGGACCACCTCTCCCTGGCCCAACTCACAGAGGTAGCCCAGTTGCAGAAGGAATTTTCTGACGTGTTTTCGCCCCTGCCCGGCCGCACCCACCTCATAGAACACCACATTGAGACACCCCCGGGGGTGGTAGTGCGCAGCAGCCTTTACTGCCTGCCCGAACACAAGAAAAAGGTGGTCCGGGATGAACTCAAGGCCATGCTTGAAATGGGCATAATCGAGGAGTCCCACAGTGACTGGAGCAGCCCAGTGGTCCTGGTCTCCAAGACTGATGGGTCGGTCCGGTTCTGTGTGGACTATAAAAAATCAACACAGTGTCTAAATTTGACACATACCCAATGCCTCGCATTGATGAGCTGCTTGATCAATTAGGCACTGCTAGTTTTTATTCGACACTGGATTTAACGAAAGGATATTGGCAGATCCCCTTAGCTCCTCTATCCCAAGAGAAAACAGCCTTTTCCACACCATTTGGCTTGCAACAATTCGTCACACTTCCTTTTGGGTTATTTGGGGCTCCCGCGACGTTCCAGCGGCACATGGACAGGGTTCTCCGCCCCCACATCACCTACGCAGCTGCATATCTCGATGATATTATCATCTATAGAAATGACTGGCCGTGGCACCTCAAACACCTTAGGGCTGTCCTAAAGTCGCTGAGGCATGCTGGTCTCACAGCTAACCCAAAGAAGTGTGCAATTGGGTGGAAGTACAGTACCTGGGTTTCCACTTGGGCCATGGGCAGGTGCGTCCCCAAATTAATAAGACTGCAGCAATTGCAGCCTGCCCAAGGCCCAAGACCAAAAAGGGGGTGAGACAGTTCCTGGGGCTGGCTGGCTACTATTGTAGGTTCATACCTAATTATTCGGATGTCACCAGCCCGCTGACTGATCTCACTAAAAAGGGAGCACCAGATCTGGTCCAGTGGACGGAGCAATGCCAACAGGCTTTCTCTAGGGTAAAGGCTGCACTGTGGGGGGGGGGGGGGGGGGGGGCACTGTTACACTCCCCTGACTTTTCTTTCCCCTTTATTTTACAGACAGACACATCGGACAGAGGGCTGGGGGCTGTTCTGTCCCAGAAGGTGGAAGGGGAGGAACATCCTGTGGTGTACATTAGCCGGAAGCTGTCAATGCAGGAAGGAAGGTACAGCATGATAGAGAAAGAGTGCCTAGCCATCAAGTGGGTGGTCCTCGCCCTCCGGTACTACCTACTGGGATGGCCTTTCACCCTTTGTTCGGACCACACGCCCCTCCAATGGCTCCACCGCATGAAGGATGCCAACGCGCGGATCACCCATTGGTATCTTGCCCTCCAGCCATTCAAATTTGAGGTGGTCCACAGGCCAGGGGCTCAGATGGCATTGGCGGATTTCCTGTCCCGTTGGGGGTGGTCCGCTGCAGGCCGGACTTCTCCCTGGCCTGAGTTGGGCGGTGGGGATATGTGGCAGCAGGGGCGTGGCGCCAAGCGTCAGTCTGTGAATGGAGGGTGGAGTCGGGGAAGGTGAGTGGTCGTATCGCTACACCTGTTGTCAATTAATGTGTGTTTGTGTGTCTCTTACAGTGATGGTGCCCAATAAAAGGAGTGAGAGGAGGAATAGAAGAGGGGAGATCGGGGACCAGAACATGATAGTACTCTGTGTGTGTATGACTGTGTGTGTATGTGTCCCCAATAAAAAGAGTTGTGCTGAAAAGCAAAATAAAGCAAACTTACAAGCAAATAACAGCCTGCCGTACTTCTGTGCTCCACCCACATCCAGGCCATTTCTACAATTACCCCTCCCTCGGCTCAGTATTTCCCGAACAATGACCCTAATACACCATCAAACAATACCAATGATTTGTTGTAACCCTGAGCCATTTCTGATAGCCTGTTCTATGCTGCACAGTCTGTATAGGAACACATCCCAGCTGGACGTCATCAATTTTTCAAAAAGACACTGAATGGTTTACTCACACCAAGTTTATTAAAGTAGATGTATCTACTCCTACTGAATAATAACAAAGCTTTCTGCAAGGAAATTTCCAAGGCATTTGTGTTGTTGTAACTGTTTTCTCCATTGAAAGTTGTCACAACCTACCAGATAGCATTATATTTATCTTTTCAGGTTACCAGACATAACCTTGAAGAGCTGCAGGTGTCTGATACCAAGAATAATACATGACATTCCTCACACTGAAAGATGGGACACAGCAGTGCTTCAGGTTTCTGTCTTCACTGTTCCATCACACCTGATTCAGCTCATGATGCGCTCGATAATTACCGAAACTGCATCTTATATGTCAACAGGTAAAGCATTAAACTCTATAGCTTTCCAGGAACAGAAATAAGACTGAATACTGATGCAATAAATAATTACCATATATACAGTAATATGATAAACGTACTAATGATTTTTTTTTTTTTTTACCTGCAACTGTGGTCATCTGAATGATAGAGAGCTTGATCATCCAAAACAACCAGTTTCAGAATCAATATTCCCCAGCAGTATGAGAGCCGTTATATAATAAATAAGTACATAAGCAGATTTAAAAGGAATACTGGCATGTTCCCTTGGCACTGCTTGTGTAGCAGCACATGGATGGGGATTTGGGTTTGGGACAAGTTCGCACCACGGCAGGGGAACCGTAGTGATCCGACTGGGTCGGTAATGATATCAGATGCCTCTCCTCAAAACAACAGGTGTCTTGGCAGAACTGTCCTTCACTTCCATGCTGGGCTCATGACATCAGCAGCCAACATTGGTTAATTATAGACCAGCAGAGCTCGACCTCTATAATACACACTACAGTTCCTCTAGGTTAGAACATGCCACTACACAGGAGTCAAACTTTTAATTACATTCAAACTATAATAATTCTATTTTTTAATGACACATGAGCAATGAGCACACACACACACCCAGAGCAATGGGCAGCTATGCTACAGCACCCGGGGAGCAGTTAGGGGTTAGGTGCCTTGCTCAAGGGCACTTCAGCCCAACCTTAGGCCAAGGCTGTCCCATGTTAACCTAACCACATGTTTTTGGAGGAAACCCACACAGACAACATACAAACTCCACACAGAAAGGCCCCCGTCGGCCACTGGGCTCGAACCCAGAACCTTCTTGCTATGACAAGGTGACGGTGCTAACCACTCCACCGCCGTGCTGCCCCAAAACAGACTTTCTTTCTCTTGTCCAAGAAAACAATATCTGGTTTGTTATGTTCTATCTTTTTTCTGTCTGTATTGAAAAATCCCTAAGACCCTTGTGTCTTTTTCTACAAAATGTTCATAGCTTTTTTCCACAGTAACTGAAACCAAATTTCTTGCACCAGTGAATATCAGTGAATAAGATCAACAATGTTGTCATGACGGCATTTCTTATACTCATTCTGAACCAACTGTGTACACTCGCAGACAATATGAGATACTGTCTCATCTTCTTTATCACACATTCGACACTTGGGTGAGCATTCTTCTTTATCTATCATCCTTTTATCTATCTATATCTACAACCCCGATTCCAAAAAAGTTGGGACAAAGTACAAATTGTAAATAAAAACGGAATGCAATGATGTGGAAGTTTTAAAATTCCATATTTTATTCAGAATAGAACATAGATGACATATCAAATGTTTAAACTGAGAAAATGTATCATTTAAAGAGAAAAATTAGGTGATTTTAAATTTCATGACAACAACACATCTCAAAAAAGTTGGGACAAGGCCATGTTTCCCACTGTGAGACATCCCCTTTTCTCTTTACAACAGTCTGTAAACGTCTGGGGACTGAGGAGACAAGTTGCTCAAGTTTAGAGATAGGAATGTTAACCCATTCTTGTCTAATGTAGGATTCTAGTTGCTCAACTGTCTTAGGTCTTTTTTGTTGTATCTTCCATTTTATGATGCGCCAAATGTTTTCTATGGGTGAAAGATCTGGACTGCAGGCTGGCCAGTTCAGTACCCGGACCCTTCTTCTACGCAGCCATGATGCTGTAATTGATGCAGTATGTGGTTTGGCATTGTCATGTTGGAAAATGCAAGGTCTTCCCTGAAAGAGACGTCATCTGGATGGGAGCATATGTTGCTCTAGAACCTGGATATACCTTTCAGCATTGATGGTGTCTTTCCAGATGTGTAAGCTGCCCATGCCACACGCACTAATGCAACCCCATACCATCAGAGATGCAGGCTTCTGAACTGAGCGCTGATAACAACTTGGGTCGTCCTTCTCCTCTTTAGTCCGAATGACACAGCGTCCCTGATTTCCATAAAGAACTTCAAATTTTGATTCGTCTGACCACAGAACAGTTTTCCACTTTGCCACAGTCCATTTTAAATGAGCCTTGGCCCAGAGAAGACGTCTGCGCTTCTGGATCGTGTTTAGATACGGCTTCTTCTTTGAACTATAGAGTTTTAGCTGGCAACGGCGGATGGCACAGTGAATTGTGTTCACAGATAATGTTCTCTGGAAATATTCCTGAGCCCATTTTGTGATTTCCAATACAGAAGCATGCCTGTATGTGATGCAGTGCCGTCTAAGGGCCCGAAGATCACGGGCACCCAGTATGGTTTTCCGGCCTTGACCCTTACGCACAGAGATTCTTCCAGATTCTCTGAATCTTTTGATGATATTATGCACTGTAGATGATGATATGTTCAAACTCTTTGCAATTTTACACTGTTGAACTCCTTTCTGATATTGCTCCACTATTTGTCGGCACAGAATTAGGGGGATTGGTGATCCTCTTCCCATCTTTACTTCTGAGAGCCACTGCCATCCAAGATGCTCTTTTTATATCCAGTCATGTTAATGACTTATTGCCAATTGACCTAATGAGTTGCAATTTGGTCCTCCAGCTGTTCCTTTTTTGTACCTTTAACTTTTCCAGCCTCTTATTGCCCCTGTCCCAACTTTTTTGAGATGTGTTGCTGTCATGAAATTTCAAATGAGCCAATATTTGGCATGAAGTTTCAAAATGTCTCACTTTTGACATTTGATATGTGGTCTATGTTCTATTGTGAATACAATATCAGTTTTTGAAATTTGTAAATTATTGCATTCCATTTTTATTTACAATTTGTACTTTGTCCCAACTTTTTTGGAATTGGGGTTGTATATCTTTATCTATCATCCTGGGCGGCATGGTGGTGTAAGTAGTTAGCACAGTCGCCTCACAGCAAGAAGGTTCTGGGTTCGAGCCCAGTGGTCTATGGGGGCCTTTCTGTGTGGAGTTTGCATGTTCTCCCCGTGTGTGTGTGTGGATTTCCTCCGGGTACTCTGGTTTCCCCCACAGTCCAAAGACATGCAGTTAGGTTAATATGGGACAGCCTTGGGCTGAGGTGCCCTTGAGCGAGGCACCTATCTCCCAACTGCTCCCCGGGTGCTGTTAGCATGGCTGCCCACTGCTCTGGGTGTGTGTGTGTGTTCACTGCTTCAGATGGGTTAAATGCAGAGAGGAATTTCACAACTGTGTGATGAATAAAGGTGTGCTTTCTTTCTTTTCTTTAACCCAATTGAGTCGTCATGCTTATTCTTGAGCTGCTAATATTAATCCCTCACTTTCCTTCTTCAGCACTCTCTTTGTTAGCCATAACCAACTATCTTTCTCATCTCTCACACCTTTGGTCTCACTGAAGAACACTGAATGTACTGTAGTTTCTTTTCTCCAAACTGTGATTTGGGTTTGTCTGCCAACTCCATCTTTTTCTTTACTGGGTTTGTAGAATCCTAAACTTACTTTCTCTATCTCAACAACTTCTTGAATGCTCTGCAAACCTCATATCCTTCAGCTCTTTTTGTTTTTTGTTTTGTTTATTTGGTACTGAAAAAACAGAGTACATTAGATACATCAACTCACAAATTGTAAAGTATACAATGGTGAACGAGTAAAAATTGTACCACAATATATTATACTGAGGATTACTAAAAAAAAGTCCAATAGGGGACTTATTTCCATGGAGGTCCTCTGTGTAGCAGAAATAAAATAACCAGGGTATACAAATAATTATAAAATACAGCAAACAGTAAAGAAAAAAAATACAATTCTGACTTAATGAAAGGGGTGGCACAGTGGTGTAGTGGTTAGCACTGTTGCCTCACAGCAAGAAGGTTCTGGGTTCGAGCCCAGCGGCTGACGAGGGCCTTTCTGTGTGGAGTTTGCATGTTCTCCCTGTGTCTGCATGGGTTTGCTCCGGTTTCCCCCAAAGATGTGCAGGTTAGGCTAATTGGTGGCTCTAAATTGAGTGTGTATGGTTGTTTGTGTCTCAACCCTGAGATGACCTGGTGACTTGTCCAGGGTGTACCCCGGCTCTCGCCCATAGTCAGCTGGGATAGGCTCCAGCTTGCCTGCGACCCTGTACAGGATAAGCGGTTACAGATAATGGATGGACTTAATGAAACTAAACACATTAAATTAAAAAAAAATAATAATAATGTAATATGAAGAAAAATGAACAAAAATGTCCTCTGATACATATAGTACATATAAAATTATCAAATAAAACATTTTTGCACGCATATTTAAAACTGCTGAAATCAGAACCTAGGTTATTCCACTCAATGATGGCAGTATACATATTTTAAAAAATACATTTACCAAAAATGGTACGAACATGAGATAACAGAAGAGAAGAACTGCTAGATCCTGTGGCATGAGAATGTATGGACCTGACATACATAATATTGTTACATAAATAGGAAGGAGCCTCACCAGAAGCAATCTTTTTGACATGAAGTAATTTCTTGTAGGAAACTTTATATTCCACAGGAAGCCACTGAAGAGTTTTGAAATGATTAACAGTTATATGCGACCTTGAATCAAGATTTAGTAGATGTCTGATTAATTTGTTTTGACATATTTGCAGTTGGCGGCATGGTGGTGTAGTGGTGAGCACTGTTGCCTCACAGCAAGAAGGTTCTGGGTTCAAGTCCAGTGGCCAATGGGGGCCTTTCTGTGTGGAGTTTGAATGTTCTCCCTGTACCTGTATGGGTTTCCTCCGGGTGCTCCAATTTCCCCCGCAGTCCAAAGTAGGTTAGGCTAATCAGTGGCTCTAAATTGACCGTAGGTGTGAATGGTTGTCAGTGTCTATGTGTCAGCCCTGTGATAACCTGGCAACTTGTCCAGGGTGTACCCTGCCTCTTGCGCATAGTCAGCTGGGATAGGCTCCAGCTTGCTCGCCACCTTGCATAGGATAAGCAGTTATGGATGGAAATTTGCAGTTATTCCTTTAGCAATTTTGACAATCCTGAATACCATGCACACAAGCCATAATCAAGATAACATAGAACCAGAGGGCACACAACAAGTTTGGCAGCTGATAAGTCCAGATACTTCCTTATTCGAACCATAAACTTTACACAAGCATTGATCTTTTTTTATCAGCTTGCTTGTCATGAAACTACTAGATTGAGTCTGATCCAGGTCAAAACCAAAATATTTTACAGTGGATTTGGCCTGAATGGGAAATCCATTACACCTTACATTCATACCAGATTGTTCTTTTATACGATAGGTGCTACCAAACAACACCAATGTCTTTTTACCGAGATGCAAAGATAATTTGTTATCAACAAGCCACTGACGAAGTGATTCTAATTCAGTATCTAACACCTGTTCAATTTCCTATACATTTTTATGAGAAGTCAAGATGATAGAGTCATAGGCATAGAAGAACAATGTACTGTTAACAGCTCCCTTTATGTAATTTACGTATATCAAAAACAACAGTGGGCCCAGAATAGAACCTTATGGGACACCACAGGTGATTAATCTTTCTTCAGAAAAAGTACCATTTATGTCTACCACTTGTTTCCTAGAGCTTAAATATGATGAAAAGCAGTTTATGCAGTTTTGACTCATCCTTTTTTATCCGGTTCCGGTTGAAAGTGCATTCTGGCTGCCGCTTCTCACTGGAGCTTTTTATTTTATTTTCCTTTTGTTTTTGTGTAGTTTGATGCTTGTATTCTTGTTTTTGTTTGAGTGTTTGGTCTGCCGGTTGTGGTGTAGCTCCAGACCCAGTTTTGGGCATTGGTTCCCTCCAAGCCTTGGTTCGCCATGGGTGATGCTTGTGCTCCTTGCTATGGACTGCAGTGAGCTCATTGCTCTTTTAACATCATGGTTGTCCAGTGCTCTGTGCGGCGGTGCTTTTGTCCTTGATGTGGTGTTCCGAGAGATGTTGCTCGGTGGCATCACAGCGGCTGTGCAGGCGGTATGGGACTTATTTTCATGCATTTTTTGGTGGGACTGTGGTAGCTACACCATTGGAATGATATCTTGAACTTCTTTGGTGCATTTTGTTTTTAATCTTTTTCCTATAATTGTAAAGTGACATTGGGTATGATAAAGGCACTATATAAATTTAACTGATTATTATTATCTCATCTCATCTCATTATCTCTAGCCACTTTATCCTGTTCTACAGGGTCGCAGGCAAGCTGGAGCCTATCCCAGCTGACTACGGGCGAAAGGCGGGGTACACCCTGGACAAGTCGCCAGGTCATCACAGCGCTGACACGTAGACACAGACAACCATTCACACTCACATTCACACCTACGGTCAATTTAGAGTCACCAGTTAACCTAACCTGCATGTCTTTGGACTGTGGGGGAAACCGGAGCACCCAGAGGAAACCCATGCGGACACGGGGAGAACATGCAAACTCCACACAGAAAGGCCCTCGGCGGCCACGGGGCTCGAACCCGGACCTTCTTGCTGTGAGGCGACAGCGCTAACCACTACACCACCATGCCACATTATTATTATTATTATTATTATTATTATGGCCCAAGCACTGTTCGGTGCAAGACCCTATTGTTTTTCGAAGGATTATTATTATTATTATTATTCTGCTGTGTTTGGCCTTATTTGAGGCATTTCCCATGCACGAAAACTCATGAAATTTGATACACACATCAGTCATTGTTCTTGCTACTCAGCCACAGACTTTTGGCCCCGGGCATGGCTCAGGGACTTCATAGCGCCCCTTTTTCCGTTTCCCATTGAAATGAATGGGTAGAACTTTGGAATGATGATGTCATTTGGCCATTTGGAGTGAAATTACACATGGTCATTTTTAACATACTCCTCCTAGACGGTACATCAAATTCATGTCAAACTTGGCAAACATGATGCCAAGATATTGCTGAAGTTGAATTGCTAAGGGATTTTTGATATGCTGTTATATGTTGAAATAATATAACATATAATATGTCAAGATATTGCTGAATGTTGAACTTGATATCTTGTAATATGATTCTGATTCTGATGCATTGGTTCGTTTGCATGTGTGAACGCGGACCACACGCAGTCTGTATGCTACAATATAACAATTTTACTGCCTGGTGTGGACCAAATAATTGAACACACACACACACACACACACACAGTAATAGTGACCTTCTATCATTGTACATTTTGTTGCAGACAAAATGTACAATGATTTTTGATATATTGTAATATGTTGAAATATTATAACATATAATATGCCAAGATATTACTGAATGTTGAGTTTGATATCTGTAGGATATTGCTGAATGTTGAACTCGATATCTTGTAATATGACTCTGATTCTGATACTCTTTAGCCGTTATGGGCCTGTCTGATGAACATTTGATGAATATATGACGTGTGACTGTTTTGTTGGGTGACGGGATGTCCTGGGTTGTGGGACCACACGTGCGAGGGCCCGTCAAGGCCACTAGCAGCTTTAATTATTATTATTATTCATCCCAAGAGCTTCCAATTTACCTAACATTACATTGTCGTTGACAGTGTCAAAAGCTTTCTGTAAGTCTTAAACCGCCATACCACAGTAATGTCCTTTAGCAATCTCTGAACATATAAAATCAGTTAAGTGTACCAGACAAGTTTCAGTTGAATAATTATTCCTAAAACCAGATTATAGCTCATAGAAAAGGTTATTGCGTTGCATATATTCATACACTTGGTCGTACACAATTCTTTTAAAGATTTCTTTTACAATACAGTAGATCAATGCAGAGGTGATTCTAGAGTCTGTTGTGACCCCAAGCAAAAATTTCCAGGGGGCCCTTCTGACCATTGTTCATCACCAATACGGTATGTTATAAATAATCTGACACCAACGAAAAATGCATGAAACCAAAGTCTTTTAAATTCCAAATGTGAAAATACAATGGTAAAGAACAATAAAAACAATAAAGAACAAAATAAATAAGCCCTCAGGCCCTGACTCTCGGGGGGCCCCTGGGCCAGGGGGCCCCAAGCAGTTGCCTGCCTTGCCTGTTCACAAGCTGCGTGTCTGGATCAATGTCTGACTGGGGCTGTATACTTCTATACATGGTGAATAATTTCCTGGTTTTGCAGTCCATTTCTCTCATAGTCTCTTTTGTCCACTCTACTATTCCTGCTCCATATCTTATCAGGGACACAGCTCTAGAGTTAATTGCATGGATTATGTTTCCTGCGTTCAGACTAAATTCATTAAAAAAGAAAATATTGAGCATTATACTGATTTGAAATTTGAAATTATCAAATGCTGGAAGCAGGAAGTTAAAAAAGTTGTGATTCTACCTACTGTCATTGGAGCTTTAGGCATACACTGCCGTTCAAAAGTTTGGGGTCACTTTGAAATTTCCTTATTTTTGAAAGAAAAGCACTGTTCTTTTCAATGAAGATCACTTTAAACTAATCAGAAATCCACTCTATACATTGCTAATGTGGTAAATGACTATTCTAGCTGCAAATGTCTGGTTTTTGGTGCAATATCTCCATAGGTGTATAGAGGCCCATTTCCAGCAACTCTCACTCCAGTGTTCTAATGGTACAATGTGTTTGCTCATTGCCTCAGAAGGCTAATGGATGATTAGAAAACCCTTGTACAATCATGTTAGCACAGCTGAAAACAGTTGAGCTCTTTAGAGAAGCTATAAAACTGACCTTCCTTTGAGTAGATTGAGGCTACATCCACATGACAACGGCAATGAGATGTTATTTAAAAATATATTGCGTCCAAATGGGCAACAATCAGTAAAATATCAGGTCCATATGGCAACGCAACGCTTGCTGAAAACGATGCAATGCACATGCCACACCTCTAGGGCCGCTGTAAGACGGTCCCTTCGGAGACACCAGAACAATAGAAGAAGTAAGGACGCATGCACATAAACTATTATGCGCGAGACCTCATATTAGCCACAAAGTCAGGAAAATCTGTTCGTAAAATTACATTATAATGACCAAATACAATGAAAAGTATTTTTCCAGTCTCACCTGTGAAAGGTAATCCCATGTGATCTCGTTTGGACGGCAAACCTGTTGGTACAGTTAAAGGCAGCACATAAATCTTTATTCTCCGCTTTGACCTATCCAATATGGCGGCGAGGATGACGTATGATTCTACGCGGAAGGCGGCGTCTTTAATGGTCCGGAATAAATTGAATGCTACACGTTGATGGATTAATTTGCTCCTCTACGCCCTTTTTGAGGAATGTATTGTAGGACTTAAACCAACATCTGAAGAGGTGAGATCGCTCCTTTTTTTCCCTATTTTTGCTGGCGGGATTGACTCTGCCCTAAGGGCAGAGTCTCTCTCTCTCTCTCTCTCTCTCTCTCTCTCTCTCACTTTGCACCATTACACAATAAATATTCACAGTGAAAATATTTTGTAAGCGCGTTTCATGAACCAAGTTATAGGATTTGTTGACAACTCGCATCGCATCGCAATGAGAAGATCATTGGCACTACTGGTGTTAAGAATCAGACCATTTCATAAATGAATATTTTGCTGTAGAGCTGCAGTGTTTGTACAATTGCATGTTTTTGCTTCACTATTACTGTCACTATTCTGCTTCTTGCATTACTACTGTGAACTAACACTGAACATAATAATAATAATAATAATAATAATAATAATAATAATATCCAAGCTCGTGTTTCACTCTCACTAGTGCTCTGTAAGGCTTTTTCCTGGTGACATTCATTACACTTCTACCCGGCGTGAAGCACTCACAGTCATGTGGTTGTGACGTCATCGTAAACAAATCCGTTCTACTCATCCAGACGACTTCACAACGGCAACGTTGCCAGATCTTTCCACTCTGGAACCCGTTCTCAAAAAGATTGCGTTTTGGGCACCCAAAACACCGGTGCCGTGTGGACGCCAGGCCTAAACGATAAGCAATTGTATCGGAGTCACCTGAATCCATTGCTGTGTGGACAGGGCCTGAGTTTCTGGAGCATCACATTTGTGGGGTCGATTAAATGCTCAAAATGGCCAGAAAAATGTCTTGACTATATTTTCTATTCATTTTACAACTTATGGTGGTAAATAAAAGTGTGACTTTTCATGGAAAACACAAAATTGTCTGGGTGACCCCAAACTTTTGAACGGTAGTGTAGTTACAAGTAATGTAGGAAGAAACCTCGAAAAGATAGGAAACAATCTGGGTGTGGATGGATTACAGAAAACCTGTTTGCTTGGAATGGCTCGTGTACTTTGAAAAGTCCTGGATATTACATGAATGTGAAGAAACAAATGAAGAAATTTAATTTGAAGAAAAGATTGGATGACATAAAGACAAGAATAAATTTAGAGAAGAGGAGCTTGTCATCTTAGCTCATGGGCAGTGGCCTGATGAGAAAACTGATGAGTCAGTTATAACATTAAATACCATGTGTAAATAACCGTGAGTTGGCCTAGTGGTTAGTGTGTCTGCCTCTTGATTGTGAGTTCTACTTGTGCTTGGGTCATACTAAAGACCATCATAAAAATGAATGTCTGGCAAGGCACGCTGCAATACAGATGCACGTGGGGAGTCAAACTCTTGCAGTTACCAGAGGACTAGCCCCCCCACTGTAACCCTAGCTGTATAGGCGAGAGGCTGAGGGCTATGGAAGTGGAGATTGGCGCTGCCTAATTGCATGGTGCAGGAAGAACTGTAGACCTTGTGTAAATAATAATAATTCACCAATACCATTTTTTTCCAATTGACTTAACCATGTTTCCTGGTACTTGTCAATACTTAAACTGCTAATGAAATAAGTAAGGTACTAAGTAGCAATCACTCAGGGATGTAATGAAACATTTTATTTTCTGTGTTTATGTTTCCTTGGTTAAAAAAAAGTGCACTTAGGTGACATTAGCTTGTTAATTTGTACATCTCATCTCATTATCTCTAGCCGCTTTATCCTGTTCTACAGGGTCGCAGGCAAGCTGGAGCCTATCCCAGCTGACTACGGGTGAAAGGCGGGGTACACCCTGGACAAGTCGCCAGGTCATCACAGGGCCGACACATAGACACAGACAACCATTCACACTCACACCTACGGTCAATTTAGAGTCACCAGTTAACCTAACCTGCATGTCTTTGGACTGTGGGGGAAACCGGAGCACCTGGAGGAAACCCACGCGGACACGGGGAGAACATGCAAACTCCGCACAGAAAGGACCTTGCCGGCCACGGGGCTCGAACCCAGACCTTCTTGCTGTGAGGCGACAGCGCTAACCACTACACCACCGTGCCGCCCCACTTCTGTACATTGGTAAGTAAAATACTTTTTTGTTTTCTAGTTCTTCGCTCATCTGACTGACAGACAATGAGCTTATGCCATCATGTGTTGTCTGTCGTCCATCCGACATCGTCCACATTTCACGAAAATTACTTCTTCTCTCTCAATTCTCCACTGATTTTTATTCTTTTTGGCAGGAAGGTAGGTCTGCCTGGGGTGCATATAGCTTCTACCCAAATTTGCATAATTACCTCGCCTGGGACCAAGTCCACCAGGAGGTGAGGTATTGCTTTCAGTCCGCTTTCTTTGTTTTTTTGTAAACAATATTATGGGAAATTGTCTGGACCAATCTTCATGAAACTTTCAGGATAGAGGGGAATTAGTCTCAAATAGAACCTCCAACATTTGGGGGTGTCATCCAGTCAAGGTCAAGGTCTTTATGGCTACTGCCTCATATAGAGGCTGTAGCCACTATGTCATTGTGCTGTAAGAATGTAAGAGAGTAACAATAGCACACTGTGCATGCGCATACACGTGTTCTGATTAAAATGGCTGGTGAGTGTATACAATTCTGTTCATCATTCGAAATAAATGGACTAGACTAAAGAAATCGCTTTTGGACATGTTTATGCTTATTACAGAGGGAAAGTGCGTTCCTATTTTAAAACATACTCCAGGTTGTCCCCTTTCCCTGCCTTCTTCGACCAGTGGTCCCATATCTGATGCACTGTAGATGTGACGCACTTCCGAGTTGTTATGTGAAATTGTCGAAAAGAGTATTGAGACCACTGAGCTCTAGCGCCTGGCCATTTCCGGGAAATAAGAGTTTGGGTCATGGCGACAGCATGTGTATGTCAGCCTTGGTTTGGCGGTTTCAGTTTCGAAAACTGTAAGAGGTAAGAGTAGAATAACATAAAGTACAGACACTTGATATATTTTACTTCTGTGATTTTTAAATTGTTCATTTTTGGATTACGCTTCATTTTTGTGACTACTGCCTCATAGAGTAAATATAGATGCTATATTTACTGTAGGGGCGGCACAGTGGTGTAGTGGTTAGCGCTGTCACCTCACAGCAAGAAGGTCCGGGTTCGAGCCCCATGGCCGGCGAGGGCCTTTCTGTGTGGAATTTGCATGTTCTCCCCGTGTCCGCGTGGGTTTCCTCCGGGTGCTCCGGTTTCCCCCACAGTCCAAAGACATGCAGGTTAGGTTAACTGGTGACTCTAAATTGACCGTAGGTGTGAATGTGAGTGTGAATGGTTGTCTGTGTCAATGTGTCAGCCCTGTGATGACCTGGCGACTTGTCCAGGGTGTACCCCGCCTTTCGCCCGTAGTCAGCTGGGATAGGCTCCAGCTTGCCTGCGACCCTGTAGAACAGGATAAAGCGGCTAGAGATAATGAGATGAGATGAGATATTTACTGTATGGACATGAGATCAGAAAACAATTTTATTTATAAGCAGTGGCTACATGTACCCATAGGGTACCTATTTTTTTTCGTGATATCTTCCTTCATATTCACCATAAGTTGTGAGGTTTGTTTTGCCTGGCAAAACTTGTTGCAATTAATAATGGAATAATTAATCAATCCCTAACGAGCAGTTTCCACACACATCGTTTCTTCTCGCTCAATTCTTCACTGAGTTTGATTCTTTCTGGTATGAAGGTAGGGGTATGCATATAACTTCTTCCCAGATTTGCTTAATTGCAATTGTTAATGAAGTAATGGACTAATTAATCCTTAATGAGCAGTTCAACAAAAAATTATTCTTCTTCGTCAATTCCTTGCCATTTTGGATTCTTTCTGCCAAATAGGTTGGGATTCCTAGGGTGGATATAGCTTCTATATGTACCTTGTATATAGTCTAGATAGCTGGCAACATTTATTGCACAAGGTGGCCCACTTTAGATCGTTCCTTCTGGACTAGACGGGGCTGGAGTGAACAATGCCATCATTGACGGTCTCGTTGTCTTCATTAATGTCAGAATTGTGTGAATTGTGAATAACCGATAGTGGGTAATCCTCAAGGACAACATACAGATTTATTGAATTGTTATTTTCATTCATTGTGCATCATCTGTCGACATTTCTTTCTCTCCTAGACAGTGTTTGCTGCTTGTAATGAACTTGTTGGGCTAAGTTTAGATCAAGACTATTTTGTCAACATTAGTATAATAGGAGAGTTGATATCAGAGGTTGGTATCCATATGAGTAAACACACACAATATTGTAAAGATAACTGATATCAGCATATACAAATCTGGGGGTCACTGTAACTTCAAGCCTATCCTTAGATGTGGAGATAAGTAACAGAATCACTCAGGCATCTGCAGCTATGTCACTTCTAAAGAAGAGAGTATGGGAGAATAGCAAAATAACCTCGAGTACCAAGGCCACCATGTACAAAGCCTGAATCCTGAGTACTATACTCTCTGGTAGTGAATCTTGGACTTCATACACACACCAAGAAAAGAGGCTTAATTCATTCCACCTATAGTTTTTTGCTGTATTCTTGGAATTTCATGGAAAAAGACAGTCACCAATACAGATGTTCTTAAGTGTGCTGGCACTCCCAGTATCTCTGGTATTCTGGCTGGCTGGGCCACCTGCATCATATGGAAGATGGGAGAATCCTAAAGGACTTGCTGTACAGCCAGCTCGTCCATGGGTCTGGCTCAGTGGGTTGCCCTCGCCTTCCCTTCAAGGACATGTGCAAATGTGTGAAGTCATATGGCATGAATCCTGACACTTGGTACAATATTGCCAACAATTGCCCTCACTGGAAGAGAGAAGCGTCTTATGGAGTGGCTGTGCTGGAGAGACAATATGCTGCCAACCATGAGGCTTGGCGTGAAAGAAGAAAGAACAGGGCATCTGCCCCCATGTCTTCCTCTTTTTTGTGCTCAAACTGTGACAAAGACTGCCACACCACCATAGGCCTTATCAGTCATCAAAAGGCCTGATTCCACCCACGCTGAACATTCAGACCCCCTTGTCTGGAAAGACCATGGGGCTCACCCAACTGAAACTGAATACTCATGTCTTGGTATTCCAGATATCTACATTATTTACACACTTTGCTTCAGAACCACACACCAACTGTTCAACCTCAGGGGTCTTGGCATGCCCTGCTCATAACACAAGATCTCACTGCTTTGGTGCTCCTTGCTATTCAGCGGTGGAATGATCTTATGATTCACTCCAAACAGTCCAAACAATGCATTCATTCCTTCAACAAATAGCTAATTACCTTCTTCTTCAGACAATTGTTCTCCCACTTACTTTGCATTAATTTACTTTTTGTATATATACTCACCAGCCACTAAAATAAGGACTTGTTCTTGATTCTAAGATCCCTGTTCTTGGCTGCAGGAGTGGAATCCAATGTGCTGTTCTGCTGTTGCATGCTGAGATGCTTTTCTGCTCACCACAGTTGTAAAGAGTGATTATATGAGTCACTATATCCTTCCTGGCAAAAACAAAAGCTCAAACCAATCTGTCCATTTTCCTCTGACCTCTCTTATCAACAAGGCATTTGTTTCAACCCACAGAACTGTCGCTCACTCACTCACTCAATTTTTTTTTTCGTACCATTCTGTGCAAACTCTAGAAACTGTTGTGTGTGAAAACCCCAGGAGATCAGCAGTTTCTGAAATACTCAAACCAGTTCATCTGGCTCAAACCAACACCAATGCCACAGTGAAAGAAAGTCACACTTTGAGATCACAATTTTTCCCATTCTGATGTTTGAACATTGTAAATATTAACTGAAGCTCTTAATTTGTATCTGCATGATTTGATGCATTGTGCTGCTGTCAAGGGATTTGCTAATTAGAGAACTGCATAAAACAGCAGGTGAATGGGTGTACCTAATAAAGTGGCTGGCGAGTGCATGGTGTTCTTGTTTATATACCACATAGACCTCTTGTCTTTCAGGTTCACAATTCCTTGCATATCTGCCAAGTGCTTGGAATCAATATTTTTTTACTGGTTTGTGTGGTTTTTTAAAGGTGTTTTGGATTTAATGATGCATTTATCATTGAAAAATTGTAAAAGCTATCTATAGATCAATTTCTGTAAGTCATGGGCTAATATACATTTCATTGCATAACCAGAGCGGTGGTGTAGTGGTTAGCGCTGTCGCCTCACAGCAAGAAGGTCCGGGTTCGAGCCCCGTGGCCGGCGAGGGCCTTTCTGTGCGGAGTTTGCATGTTCTCCCCGTGTCTGCGTGGGTTTCCTCTGGGTGCTCCGGTTTCCCCCACAGTCCAAAGACATGCAGGTTAGGTTAACTGGTGACTCTAAATTGACCGTAGGTGTGAATGTGAGTGTGAATGGTTGTCTGTGTCTATGTGTCAGCCCTGTGATGACCTGGCGACTTGTCCAGGGTGTACCCCGCCTTTCGCCCGTAGTCAGCTGGGATAGGCTCCAGCTTGCCTGCGACCCTGTAGAACAGGATAAAGTGGCTAGAGATAATGAGATGAGATGAGATGCATAACCAGAGTAATTAAGTTCCTCTTGTATCTTAGAAAGACAAATCACATTTCAATCAAAAGATGCAAGTAAAACGTAATAAGTAAAGAATCAATCAGGACCAGGAAGTGCTCTTATGGTAAAATAATATTTATTGCATTGTAGAGAGGGGTGGCATGGTGGTGTAGTGGTTAGCACGGTCGCCTCACAGCAAAAAGGTTCTGAGTTCAAACTCAGTGGCCGACATGGGCCTTTCTGTTTGGAGTTTGCATGTTCTCCCCATGTCTGCCTGGGTTTCCTCTGGGTGTTCCATTTTCCCCCACAGTCCAAAGACATGCAGGTTAGGCTAATTGGTGGGTCTAAATTGACCGTAGGTGTGAATGTGAGTGTGAATGGTTGTTTGTCTCTATGTGTGACTTGTCCAGGGTGTACCCTGCCTCTTGCCCATAGTCAGCTGGGATAGGCCCCAGCTTGCCCATTACCCTGCACAGGATATGCGGTTAAAGATAATGGATGGATGGATGTTTAAGCACAGTGAAATTCCTCTCTGCATTTAACCCTTCTGAAACAGTGAACACACACGTGAGCAATGAGCACACACACATGCCCAGAGCAGTGAGCAGCCATGCTACAGCGCCTAGGGAGCAGTTGGGGGTTAGGTGCCTTACTCAAGGGAACTTCAGCCCAAAGTCACCCCATGTTAACCTAACCACATGGTTTTGAACTGTGGGGGAAACCAAAGCACCTGGAGGAAACCCACACAGACACGGGGAGGACATGCAAACTCCACACAGCACCATGCCCCCATCAGCCATTGGGCTCAAACCCAGAGAAGAATGTGTTCCCAACGTAACTCAGAAAGTATTGAACAGATTTAGATGAAATTTGGAGGAAAGGTGGGCAATGAACCAAGGAACGATTGATTAGATTTTGATGTTTCTTGCTGTAAGGCAACAGTGCTAACTGTTATACCACCATGTTGCCCGTTTACTCAAAATGGAATCTACTCAAAGCTGGGAAGCAAGCAGGGCTTTAAAATATGAACTATGTATAAATGTAGTCATTTAGGGACATCAGTAAAAGGTTAGTAGCTCAGCTCTCGGCAGGATCAGTTGTGTTCCCTGGTGGTGATGGGCCCTAAACAGAAAATCTTGAGAAAGTGTGTTATTGAGAAGCAGAACAGCCAACATGCTAATCTACTCCATGCATCTCATGATACATTATGTGTACCTTGATGAATTCCAGCTTGCAGCAACCTGTTATTGAACTATTAAATCAAACTAATAAAAGATCATGCTAGATTGCCCCATTTTTCTCCTCCAACTATAATTATAAATTAAGCATTTAGTTAAAAAATGTGCTAACTCTGCCATGCCTTATCCTCCAGTTATCACATTTTGATTTCAGTGTCCAAAGCATCTTGTCCTTAGTTAACCCTCTACAGAGTGAGGTAGCACAGAAGGGTGTGTGTGTGTGTGTGTGTGTGTGGGGGGGGGGGGGGGGGGGGGTTAGCAGCAGTCCTCACATTGAAGGTTGCTAATCCCTTCAAACATGTCACCATGGGCCAAACATGACCAAGGGTTTACAGCAAGGCCGTAATTACACCAAGCCATGTCATTATGTAGTAGACGTTGAACAGCAGCCATACCACAAATTACACTCACCAACCTTTTAACATGCAAACAAGCTCAGAGTCTTATCATGATGGGTTTTATGTGCATTATAGTTGGATTAGTATGTGTTTTTGAGGAACAGGAACATCTGGTAACACTTTTTATGAATCCAGTTTTCATTATAAATGCATTATTGACACTTTATAGCCAACTTATAACACAGTGTTGTTGAATTCTTGATTCTGTTGGTTAGAGGGTGTGGATTCATTTTCTATAACAGCAGCTCTGACAGTAGATCCAGCTGGAAAGCAAATCACAGGTTTATAACCTGTATTAATACACTTACTACCTCCGCCAACTTTGTTGGAGGAGGTTATGTTTCACCTCTGCTTGTTTGTTCCCAACATTACTCAAAAAGTAGTGAATGGATTTGGAAGAAATTTGGACAAAAGGTGGGCCATGGGCCAAGGAACCATTGGTTAGATTTTGATGCAAATCTGGACATGTATGGGGATCCAGGATTTTTTTGTCTGTTCCCAACGTAACTCAAAAAGTAGTGAACGGATTTGGATGAAATTTGGTGGACAGATTTAGTATTATCCTAAGTTCAAGTGACTTGATTTTGATATTGTTAATATGTGGCTTGGCAGAGGTATACTCTACTGAGTGCCTTTCTAGCATCATGATAACATCTTATCATTTCTCTACTCAGATTATGATGTGTCATTATTTAATAAATAAACAATTGTTAGCACTGACAAACTGTTGTGGTATAAGAGGAATAAAACACCTCTGTATGTGGTGTTATTGGAAAATGATAAACTTCTTGGTCGTAGCATTGACACTGCTTCACACTGTTGATTATTTTCCTATAACAGCATGCCCCCTGCATATTTTATTATTTGCTGAATACATTTCAATACCTCACACAATTCTGTAAAATTCCTCATAAACAGTGATCGTTACATGTATATATCACTTAATGTCATGAACGTTATGTCAAGTTAGATAAGACAGTATAATATATTTACATATAAATATTCTTTAAGGGGGCAGCACGGTGGTGTAGTGGTTAGCGCTGTCACCTCACAGCAAGAAGGTCCAGGTTCGAGCCCCGTGGCCGGCGAGGGCCTTTCTGTGTGGAGTTTGCATGTTATCCCCGTGTCCGCGTGGGTTTCCTCCGGGTGCTCCGGTTTCCCCCACAGTCCAAAGACATGCAGGTTAGGTTAACTGGTGACTCTAAATTGACCGTAGGTGTGAATGTGAGTGTGAATGGTTGTCTGTGTCTATGTGTCAGCCCTGTGATGACCTGGTGACTTGTCCAGGGTGTACTCCGCCTTTCGCCCGTAGTCAGCTGTGATAGGCTCCAGCTTGCCTGCGACCCTGTAGAAGGATAAAGTGGCTAGAGATAATGAGATGAGATGAGATATTCTTTAATTTATTCTTTCATCTTAAGTGAGCATGTTATCTTGGTCAAGGTTGCTCCAGATCCTGAGTCTATCCTAGAAAAATCAGGCGTGATGTGGGAATACACCCTAGATGGGGCACTACTACATCAGTGGATCAGAAACAGTAAATACCATAGACAGTAATTTTTAATGCTTGATTACAAGAACTCTTAATAATAATTTTGGATTATATAAGGGTCATTCTAGAATTCGGGGTACATTTCATGTCTCTGAGATAAACCTTTTGTTATTTTCCCCAAAGGAAAACTTTATTGAATCAGTTTTGAACAATAATGCAAATTATGACAAACTTTCACCAATAGCAATGCTTCATGTACATTTTAGACCCAAAGTCAAGTCAAATTTCCTTCCACACCAGGATCCAGTCTTCCCAGGCAGTCTCCTATCCCAGTACTAACCAGCTCTTTTGAGGCGCATGGGTGTGGTGCCGATCTCTGTTTCCATAGACCTTGGCCTCTCGCCTACATAGCTAGGTTTACAGTGTGTGTGTGTGTGTGTGTGTGTGTGTGTGTGTGTGTGTAGGGGGGTCCTCTGGTAACCGTGGGGGTTTGACCTCCCTACTTGCATCTGTATTGCAGCATGCCTTGCCAGATGGCAGTAGGTACCATTTTTATGATGGTCCTTGGTATCCCGGTCAAGAGGCGGACACGCTAACTACTAGGCTAACTTGTGGTTATTTTAGACCCAATTTATCCATAAAACATTGACTAAATGACTCTCCCCCCTCCCCCCACATTATTGGCTGTCTTCAACTCCTGATTCATCCATTCAACTCGAATGAACATGAAGTGATTCAGTCTAACAATCTGGGGGTTTTTTTTGTGCTTATTCTGTTAACTGTTATAAAATAATTGCATAGAAAGTCTATTTTCTGTATTCTGTGAAATTGCAGTAAAAAAATTATATATATATATATATATATATATATATATATATATATATATATATATATATATATATATATATAAATTTTATGTATATATAATGGAATGAACAAGTTGGCGACATTTTGCAACATCAATCTTTTTCCATTCTTCAACAATGACCTCTTTTAGTGACTGGATGCTAGATGGAGAGTGATGCTCAACTTGTCTCTTCAGAATTCCCCATAGGTGTTTGATTGGGCTCAGATCAGGAGACATACTTGGCCACTGAATCACTTTCACCCTGTTCTTCTTCAGAAATCCAACAGTGGCCTTAGATGTGTGTTTAGTCATGTTGGAAAAGTGCACGACGACCAAGGGCATGGAGTGATGGTAGCATCTTCTCTTTCAGTATAGAGCAATACGTCTGTGAATTCATGATGCCATCAATGAAATGCAGCTCCCCGACACCAGCAGCACTCATGCAGCCCCACATAAGGACACTGCCACCACCATGTTTCACTGTAGGCACCAGGCATTTTTCTTTGTATTCCTCACCTTTGTGATGCCATACAGTTTTGAAGCCATCAGTTCCAAAAACATTTATCTTGGTCTCATCACTCCAGAATATAGAGTCCCAGTAGTCTTCATCTTTGTCAGCATGGGCCCTGGCAAACTCTAGGCGGGCTTTTTTGTGCCTGGGCTTTAGGAGAGGCTTCTTTCGTGGACGGCAGCCATGTATACCATTCCTCTGCAGTGTATGCCGTATTGTGTCACAGGAAAAAGTCACCCCAGTTTGGCTTTCTATTTCTTTAAATAACTGCAGTGAACTTGCATGCCAATTTTCTTCAACCCTTCTCATCAGAAGACGCTCCTGTCAAGGTGTTAACTTCCGTGGATGACCTGGACGTCTCTGTGAGATGGTTGCAGTTCCATCTTTCTTCAATTTTTGTACCACTTTTGCTTCAGTATTCTGACTGATAAGTAAAGCTTTGCTGATCTTCTTGGAGCCTTCACCTTTGTGGTGTAAAGACATTATTTTCGTTGGGGAATTTTGAAGAGACAAGTTGAGCATCACTCTCCGTCCAGCATCCAGTCACTAAAAGAGGTCATTGTTGAAGAATGGAAAAAGATTGATGTTGCAAAATGTCGCCAACTTGTTCATTCCATGCCTAGAAGACTTGGTGCTGTCATTAAAAATCATGGAGGCCATACAAAGTACTAGATGTAGTAGTTTTTGTTGTGGGGTGTACTCATTTTTGCACCACCCTAATTTGAGTAAAACTGAAAAATGTGTAATCTAAGTTTATATTATTAACCTTACTTTCACATTATAAGTTAAAGAGATGTTATATTAAACTTTGTCTTGTCTACATTTTGGAAATTGTGTTCATTGAGATATTGTTGAAAATGTTACTTTTCAAAGGGGGTGTACTCATTTATGCTGAGCACTGTATATATATATATATTTTTATCAGTCCCAATGTTCTTCTCAACTCTGTTGACTGTTATAAAACTGCATAAAATCCACAAAGACGTTTAACAATACGCATGACACCTGCACCGAGTGATGTCACTTCCTCTGGCGGGAAACTACAGAAAGGCGGTGAGGTGTGTCATGTTTCTTCTCTCATTAATTTGAACAAAATGTTGAGGATTTTACACCAACAGTAGATTAATTATTTGTCAAATATGTAATTGTAACATTGGAGTGAATCTATCACTCATTTTTTTAAACAATAATATGATTAAAATCCATAAAATTCTGTTTTTGCCATGTGGTAGCTAGTTTGAGGTTAGCATGTGGAGTTAAGACACAAAATGGTGGGAGACGTCAACTCGGTTGTCGTCAATCGTATTAAGGGTTTGCCTAGTTTAATGATGACAGAGTTGACGACGATGAACAGAGTCAACACTTGAAATGTACCCACAGTTATACAACCCCGATTCCAAAAAAGTTGGGACAAAGTACAAATTGTAAATAAAAACAGAATGCAATAATTTAAAAATCTCAAAAACTGATATTGTATTCACAATAGAACATAGACAACATATCAAATGTCGAAAGTGAGACATTTTGAAATTTCATGCCAAATATTGGCTCATTTGAAATTTCATGACAGCAACACATCTCAAAAAAGTTGGGACAGGGGCAATAAGAGGCTGGAAAAGTTAAAGGTACAAAAAAGGAACAGCTGGAGGACCAAATTGCAACTCATTAGGTCAATTGGCAATAGGTCATTAACATGACTGGGTATAAAAAGAGCATCTTGGAGTGGCAGCGGCTCTCAGAAGTAAAGATGGGAAGAGGATCACCAATCCCCCTAATTCTGCGCCAACAAATAGTGGATCAATATCAGAAAGGAGTTCGACAGTGTAAAATTGCAGAGTTTGAACATATCATCATCTACAGTGCATAATATCATCAAAAGATTCAGAGAATCTGGAAGAATCTCTGTGCGTAAGGGTCAAGGCCAGAAAACCATACTGGGTGCCCGTGATCTTCGGGCCCTTAGACGGCACTGCATCACATACAGGCATACTGCTGTATTGGAAATCACAAAATGGGCTCAAGAATATTTCCAAAGAACATTATCTGTGAACACAATTCACCGTGCCATCCGCCGTTGCCAGCTAAAACTCTATAGTTCAAAAAGAAGCCATATCTAAACATGATCCAGAAGCGCAGATGTCTTTTCTGGGCCAAGGCTCATTTAAAATGGACTGTGGCAAAGTGGAAAACTGTTCTGTGGTCAGACAAATCAAAATTTGAAGTTCTTTATGGAAATCAGGGACGCCGTGTCATTCGGACTAAGAGGAGAAGGACGACCCAAGTTGTTATCAGTGCTCAGTTCGGAAGCCTACATCTCTGATGGTATGGGGTTGCATTAGTACGTGTGGCATGGGCAGCTTACACATCTGGAAAGACACCATCAATGCTGAAAGGTATATCCAGGTTCTAGAGCAACATATGCTCCCGTCCAGATGACGTCTCTTTCAGGGAAGACCTTGCATTTTCCAACATGACAATGCCAAACCACATACTGCATCAATTACAGCATCATGGTTGCGTAGAAGAAGGGTCCGGGTACTGAACTGGCCAGCCTGCAGTCCAGATCTTTCACCCGTAGAAAACATTTGGCGCATCATAAAACGGAAGATACGACAAAAAAGACCTAAGACAGTTGAACAACTAGAATCCTACATTAGACAAGAATGGGTTAACATTCCTATCCCTAAACCTGAGTAACTTGTCTCCTCAGTCCCCAGACGTTTACAGACTGTTGTAAAGAGAAAAGGGGATGTCTCACAGTGGTAAACATGGCCTTGTCCCAACTTTTTTGAGATGTGTTGTTGTCATGAAATTTAAAATCCCCTAATTTTTCTCTTTAAATGATACATTTTCTCAGTTTAAACATTTGATATGTCATCTATGTTCTATTCTGAATAAAATATGGAATTTTGAAACTTCCACATCATTGCATTCTGTTTTTATTTACAATTTGTACTTTGTCCCAAATTTTTTGGAATCGGGGTTGTAGAATGGGCCATGTACATTACAATCTACAGTATGTCTCATGTTTATATCTATAAATATATGTATAATGTAAGTACAGTATATACTGTGTTTACAATGTTTCTATGAATAGATATTACATATCAGGTGTAACCAGATATTGTGTAAGGAATAACAAATGACAGACTGTGCTGTTATATGAAAATAATGCACTCCAGGGTGTGTGTGTGTGTGTGTGTGAAATGTGGTAATATTCTCTCAAAACACAGCTTGTCATTTTACTGAGAAACCTGAAAGCATAAAGTCCTTTGTCCTGAAGGTTTTTCTGAGCCAGGAAACATTGTTACAAATCCATGACACCCGAGACTCCATCCATAATGTCTCTTAACAAAAACACCACTGCAACAATGATTATAAATATTTTACTTTTTTATATGTATACATTTTTTAAATCCTTTTTATTAGACATCTTGGATTATGTGGATCATTTGTCTTACAAGATCCTGCATATGAGCTGTTACTATAGAACCAAAAACATATTAGAACAAGCATGTTAATATCAACATGTCCGAGCTGTGATGTTACATGAAAATAATGCACACCTTCTTTCTGACCAGTCAGATTCTCACATCCAGCTGCACTGTAGTACGAGGAGTCATATACTTTATTATGCTTTATAATGTTTTCTCATTGATACAGGCATTATACTGTATGGTACATTTCCATCTAATGAATTCTGAATACAGGATTCATAGGGAGCATTGTCTAAGATTCCTTCATTCCTCCATTTTACAAGATTAAGCCAAGCTTGCTGTCAGGACATCAGATAAATTTACACTCAAGCAAAATCTCAGTAAGGTTCAGAAATATTAGAAAGAAAAAAAAAGACGAGCTTGATAATTTAGTAAACTTGCAACACTGGGGGATGTGTGTGTGTGTGTGTGTGTAGCAGTTGGATGACCATATGGATCTGTTGGTGGCGCCAGGAGAGCATGCCGTTTGGAAACCTGATCAGCATCTCCCTGGTGACAGCTGGGGTCTTTACACCATCAGAACATTTGTAGACTTCTAATTTGTCATAACCACCTCCTGTGGCAAAGAAATATGCTGTGGGATGAGGTAAGATTGCCTGGATAAAAATCCACAACAGAATGAGAGAGAGAGAGAGAGAGAGAGCGAGAGAGAGAGAGAACAAGTGGAAAAGAAGAGAATGTAATACTGTCACTTACACACACATATTATACAACTAAGTATAGATGCATCAATTCAGATACATGATCCATTACCATGCTTGTTTACTCATACTCATAAAAAAAGGCTCAGATATGAACATCTGATACCATTTGACACTATATTTTGTACCTCACACTACTGAACAAGTGACACAAAATGTCAGTGGATGAATTTCCTGTTCCAATTACAGCAAACTGCTCAAATATCCAGAGGAGGAACAACAGCATCTTCATATTTACGATACTATACTACTAACCTGAAAAAAATTATTGCATTTCGAGTGTATTTTATAACGTGCACAAGGAGCAGTGAGACTGTTGCACATAGAGAGAGAGGGAGAGAGAGAGCACTTCAATTCAGCGAGCACTGAGCACTGAGAAACATGCACTCCTCATCATCTGCTATTTCCTTGCAGTCCATGGTACTACTCTGAGACATTCAGGTCAACCATCGTCACACTCTCTATTGGTGCTTGAAAGTTTGTGAACCCTTTAGAATTTTCTATATTTCTGCATAAATATGACCTAAAACATCATCAGATTTCCACACAAGTCCTAAAAGTAGATAAAGAGAACCCAGTTAAACAAATGAGACAAAAATATTATACTTGGTCATTTATTTATTGAGGAAAATGATCCAATATTACATATCTGTGAGTGGCAAAAGTATGTGAACCTCGAGGATTAATTTGAAGGTGGAATTAGAGTCAGGTGTTTTCAATTAATGGGATGACAATCAGGTGTGAGTGGGCACCCTGTTTTATTTAAAGAACAGGGATCTATCAAAGTCTGATCTTCACAACACATGTTTGTGGAAGTGTTTCATGGCACGAACAAAGGAGATTTCTGAGGACCTCAGAAAAAGCGTTGTTGATGCTCATCAGGCTGGAAAAGGTTACAAAACCATCTCTAAAGAGTTTGGACTGCACCAATCCACAGTCAGACAGATTGTGTACAAAAGGAGGAAATTCAAGACCATTGTTACCCTCCCCAGGAGTGGTCGACCAACAAAGATCACGCCAAGAGCAAGGCGTGTAATAGTCGGCGCGGTCACAAAGGACCCCAGGGTAACTTCTAAGCAACTGAAGGCCTCTCTCACATTGGCTAATGTTAATGTTCATGAGTCCACCATCAGCAGAACACTGAACAACAATGGTGTGCATGGCAGGGCTGCAAGGAGAAAGCCACTGCTCTCCTAAAAGAACATTGCTGCTCATTTCCAGTTTGCTAAAGATCACATGGACAAGCCAGAAGGCTATTGGAAAAATGTTTTGTGGATGGATGAGACCAAAATAAAACTATTTGGTTTAAATGAGAAGCGTTATGTTTGGAGAAAGGAAAACACTGCATTCCAGCATAAGAGCCTTATCCCATCTGTGAAACATGGTGATGGTAGTATCATGGTTTGGGCCTGTTTAGCTGCATCTGGGCCAGGACGGCTTGCCATCACTGATGGAACAATGAATTCTGAATTATACCAGTGAATTCTAAAGGAAAATGTCAGGACATCTGTCCATGAACTGAATCTCAAGAGAAGGTGGGTCATGCAGCAAGACAATGACCCGAAGCACACAAGTCATTCTACCAAAGAATGGTTAAAGAAGAATAAAGTTAATGTTTTAGAATGGCCAAGTCAAAGTCCTGACCTTAATCCAATGGAAATGTTGTGGAAGGACCTGAAGCGAGCAGTTCATGTGAGGAAACCCACCAACATCCCAGAGTTGAAGCTGTTCTGTATGGAGGAATGGGCTAAAATTCCTCTAAGCCGGTGTGCAGGACTGATCAATAGTTACCGCAAACGTTTAGTTGCAGTTATTGCTGCACAAGGGGGTCACACCAGATATTGAAAGCAAAGGTTCACTTACTTTTGCCACTCACAGATATGAAATATTGGATCATTTTCCTCAATAAGTACATGACCAAGTATAATATTTTTGTCTCATTTGTTTAACTGGGTTCTCTTTATCTACTTTTAGGACTTGTGTGAAAATCTGATGATGTTTTAGGTCACATTTATGCAGAAATATAGAAAATTCTAAAGGGTTCACAAACTTTCAAGCACCACTGTATGTTACTGTTTAACAGTGTTGTAGTCAAGTCACTAAACCTCGAATCCGAGTCCAGTCTCGAGTCCTTGGTGTTCAAGTCCAAGTCATTAAAGAAAATTTTGATTTGAGTCCGAGTTGAGGCCACTGTTGAGCTGAGTCAAGTCCAAGAATAAGACTCCAGCCACTCCATTTGATGGTGTTGCTGCCTTTATGTGAAACCATCTCTGCTACTGTGTTGGACTAAAGCTACTGCTTGACTGCCCCATTTTAATTAATCGTGGAAGTCACATCGCTCGCGATGAAGATGGTTGGTGGTTCATATAGCCCAGATAATGAAGGCAAAGTTGTGCGACAAGCCCAGCCTTGTTTGCACAGGGTCTTGCACAGAGATGACACACCAACCCTGTTGGGGCTGCATTTAAAGGGTCCTTTCTGCAGAGCCTGCTCTGAGTGATGCAATTAGAGTGTTCTGCTTCAAAGTGTTCGATGCCATCATGTATACTCACTCCTATGACATAGAAGACGACCATGTGCCTTTGACTCCCAAGTTCCTAGGTCGATTCCACAATCTTTAAGTGACGCCTTCAAGCAGTCTTTGAATCGTTTTTTCGGTCTTCCAATCCTTCGCTGGCCGCCTACAAGCTCACCATAGAACAGTTGTTTGGGTAACCTGTTGTCATCCATTCTTACCAAGTGGCCTGCCCACCTTAGCTGCTGTTTTTTAACCATACCCTCCATAGAGGGGCAGCCTTATTTCGAGAGGATGTCTAGGTTTGTTACTCTATCTTGCCAGGTCACGCATACGATTTTGTGCAAGCAATGTTGGTGAAAGGACTCTAGGTGCTTGATATGCTGAGCGTAATGTGGTCCAAATTTCTGAACCATACAGCAAGGTGTTAATGACTACAGCTTGGTAGACAGCTATCTTAGTTGATAAAGTGATATCGTGGCTGTTCCACACACGAGTGTACAACCGCCCGAAGGAGGTACTTGCCTTGGAAATACGATTTGAGATATCACAATCTAATTGCCCATGCTCGGAAAGGCCACTCCCTAGATATGTAAAGGCATCAGTGTGTTTCGGCTTACAATTCTCTACAAAGCCATTTAGGGCAGTACCCTGCTGGCATGGAGGTGGTTGATACATAACTTCTGTTTTCTTGGTGCTTATGGTAAGACTAAAGTTCTTCGCTGCAGAAGAAAAATGATTCAGTCGTCTTTGCAGATGGTCCTCAGTGTGCACAAAGACATCAAAGTCATCGGCAAAAAGCAGATCAGGAACAAGTTGAAGAAGAACTTTGGTTTTGGCTTGAAGTCGTCTGACATTGAAGATACCACCATTTGTTCTAAAACGAATGAGAATCCCTTCATCCAAGTTTGCAAAAGCCTCATCCAACATTTTAGTGAATAGGTTACAGATAAAAAGCTTGTTCATTGCTCAACAAGCCCTGCTATCAACGGAGCAATGAACATAACGTGTCACCTCCTTCTTTGGGTGGAGTCTTACCAAATGACGATTGAAGTTTGAGGTTGTCCTTGTTGTCTCCTCGATAGTTCTAAATATGGTACACATACTGTAGCAGTGCATTTTTTTTTCTCCACTGCATGAGAAGTCTGTATAAGCAAAGCAGACAATCCTAGGGGCATTCTAGCATCATTAGCGTCAGTTTGTTCCTGAACATGACGTATGAACAGGTGAATGTGAATTCCCTTGCATGAAATTAGGATAAAATATAATGTAGATATAAATATCTTGTGCCAAATTATTATGGCATATTACAAAAAATAAAGAAAAAATCAGAGTCCTCATCTCCAATTTATGAGTCCGAATGCAGTTGATGCACGAGTCTAAGTCATCAGTGCTCAAGTCCAAGTCATGTCACGAGTCCGTAAAATTAGGGCACAAATTGCTACTAGCTCACATCAGCAACAAACACAAGCAGAACTAAATGATGCCCCTGACTAATTAATACTTAGACAGTTACTCATTTTGGAGTTGTTAAGCACCAAAAAACATGTATTCATACTGAGTCTGGAAAAAAGAAAATGGCATCAGAACTAGGGATGTCCCGATCAGGTTTTTTTGCCCTCCGATCCAATACCGATCATTTGATTTTGAGTATCTGCCGATACCGAGTCCCGATCCGATACTTCTTATAATCCATAAAAAATAAAGACGAGGAAAGAAACGGATCCAGGATGTTCCTCATTTTTTATTTAACACCTTATTTTAACATCCAACAACTCCGTTAGCAAACAGAGCACTTACGTGAGGCAGTTTGAACAATAAATAACAAATTAAAAAAAATAACCTTAAAATACCTGGCAGGAATGTAAACAAATAAAAAAAATAAAGTGCCACAGTGCCGGTAATTTGCTTTTAAGAACGCATCTCACAGTGGTGTACAGTAATTTCAATTAAGGAAATGAACGTTTTTCTTGATGAAAACAAGCATTTCTACCCTTTCAGGTTTGAGCCCGTTTCTTTTGTCATCCAACGAAAAAAAAAAAATGATCTCATGCTTTGCTTTCCGCTTCGAACTGCTTCCGTGTTCAACTTTGCCGGCAACAGGCAGCCAATAACCAATAGCATCTCCGCTACAAAGTGATGTCATGCCGCACGCGTTGATGTTGTTGTGTTGAGACAAGAGGTCTGGTCTCACTCTGTGCCAACGCATAGCTATTGATGTGTTAAAAATGAGAATATATTATATAGATATATATCCGATCCCTGATCGGGAGGCAGTGCCCGATTCCGATCGAGTCTGAAACCATGTGATCGGGCCCGATTTCCGATCACGTGATCGGATCGGGACATCCCTAATCAGAACCATAATCCATGCATGTTCCTACAAAGTTCCTGTTCCTACAAAGTACGAAAGTATGAAATGACTCTGTAGTCAGGATATAAGGTGTGACCTAAGGCCTTTTGATTGTTCTTCATTACTGGCCATCAAAGAGACTTTGGGAATTCAGATGTGCATCAAAGTGTCCTTTTGATAAAGCAAACATCTGACAAAAAATAAATCCTTAACAATACATCAATAATTTATATGAAAAAAAAATAGGACGCTCAAACACACGAAGCTCAACAGTGAATGTCGGTATACGGTATACCAAAGGGACTGACAATGTTCCGATGCAGAGAGAGTAACACACACACACACACACACACACACACACACACACACACACATTCTCTTATTGGCAGGCATCAGGCATCAGTGTGTACTCCCTCGACAGCCAGCAGGCTGTTTAGGGATACCAGGTCTGTGAGTAAATATCAGTTTAATATTTCATGGATCTGAGTTTTCTCCTGATATTTCTCTCAAACATGTTCCTGTCTTTCCAGTTCCCTGAAAATCTTGTAACTCTTACACTCATAGCACAAACAGGCTTTTTCCACTTAAAGGTCCTGCACTTGTTTGGCTCCCCCCCCCAGTTATGAAAGTATATCTGGTATATGGTATCATGATACAAGCCACTGCTTGGAGCGTTTCATAATTTAGCATCCCTGAAAACATGATTTATAAGAGTGAAGACTGGAGTTTGGGTAGATTTTTTTTTCACACAAAGTAAAAAAAAAAGTTGTAAATAAGTTGAATGTGAATGTTGTTTTTTGTGAGAATGAAATGTTGGGATTCTGCCGGAATGCAAAAGTTGAGTAGAAATACTCCAGTATGTCATGGATTGGTCATGGATGAGGATGCATGTGCAGATCATTTATTGTGTAAAGGGCAAACAAAACAATCAAAAATATGAAAACAAGAAACAAACATGAACTGTGGATACATGGCAAGAGATGAAGACTATTGCCAGGTAATGGTGGACAGTAGATGGACATAATTGCAAGAACTATGTTTATTATAAAATAACAGCCAGGCAGGCAAATCAAAGATGTCAGGCAGAATCAGAGTAAAAGACAAAATACAGCAGAGTCAGAAAACCATAATAACAGCAGAAATAAAATGGCTCAGTAAAGACAAACACTGGGACTGAGAAGTTACTTCACAAAGTTTGTATGTAGTCAGTGTCCTTTAATGCATGCACCCTGATTGCCCTCTGATCTGGATCAGGTGCCTTGTAATTAGTCCTTGAGGTGTGTGCTGCTCATTCAGAGTGTGAATGTACGTGATAGTTGATGGCACATGAAGGTGTAACAGAACCCCTGGGAGCTAAAAACCTCCTTGGACAGCCCCAGGGATGAGGACCTGGTACTGGATGAAGTCCCCTCGGAGCTCCACTCTGGTTCAGGAAGCATGTGACACTGGAACATAGACTTAGGCAGAGGTTTGGGTTCTGTTTGGGCTTTGAATGGGAGCGAGGACACTGGTGGCAGCTTTGGTTCAGGCTTGGACTTGAACTGGGTCAGGGATGCAGGTGGAGGCTCAGGAGTGGGTTTAGACATGAACATGGATTTGAGCATAGTCATGGACTCGGGCATGGGCTTAGGCATAGGCCCAGATGTGTGCTCAAGCATTGTCATAGACATGGGCTTAAGCATGGGCATGGACTCAGGCGTCAGCATGGGCATGGACTCGGGCTTGGATTCAGGCCTGGAGTCCGAGACAGTCTAGGCTTCATATGAGTGATGGTCTCATCCTCACTGAAGCCTGGTGGTGGAGCAACGATATCTTCCAAACCAGGTGGCAGAGTGAAGAGCTCATCCCAGTTGAAATCTGTAGTGGAGTCTGCCCTTTTGCCCTCTGGCACTTGCTCTGGAGCAGAAGCTGCTTTGTCGACCTCTGGCACTGGCTCTGGAGTGGAGGCCACCCTATCAGCCTCTGGCACTGGCTCTGGAGCAGAGGCCACCCTGTTGGCTTCTGGAATGAGCTCTGGAGCAGAGGCCTCCCCCTCTGCTACTGCACTGGCCACTGGAGGGAGGTCTGGAGTGGAGGCTGCCCTGTTGGCCTCTGGAATAAGCTCTGGAGCATAGGTTTCCCCCTCTGCCACTGCATCAGCCTCTGGAGGGAGCTCTGGAGCATAAGCCTTCCACTCTGCTGCTGCATCAGCCTCATGGTATCAATCCCTGCCCCCCCCAAAAAAAAAAATATTGGGTATCCTCCTTCCTTAAAGCCTGGAACAAATGAATTAGCATTGCACTGAATGACTTGGCGTTTTGAAGGCATGGGTGCTCAATGTTGACTTGTTACTTGGACCAGCAGCATGCTGGTCCAGTGAATTAGTATATCATGCAGCCTACCCATACTCTCTCTGCAGGCTTGGGCTCCACAAGGTCCTCATAAAAGAGTCTGCACTGCAAAAGGAATCCATTTGGCCAATACTCCACCCCATCAAAGGGTACCAGTATGTTCAACCCTAGCCATTGGAGAAACTATTTGGATCAAAGCTGATGGATGGAAACCCAGGCATAGCATCATGCAGTGTACATGCTTTCTTCCACTACATCCATTGTTAGGTGAAGTAATCTGTCATGTAATGGTGGACAAAAAAAAAACTACAGTCAGGCAGACAAATCCAAAATGTCAGGCAGAATCAGAATAAAAGACAGGCAAGGATCATCTGAGGTACAAACAACCTATCAGAGGAAGATACAAAAGGCAAAGTCCAAAGTACAATGGGAAGTCAGAAAACCAGAATAACAATAGAAACAAAATGGCTTGGTAAAGACAGACACTGGGACTGAGTGGGTACTTTACAAAGCCTAGATGTGTTCAGAATCGTAAAATGCACATGCCTTGATTGCCCTCTGATCTGGAACAGGTGCATTGTAATTAGTCCTTGAGGTGCGTGCTGCTCATGCAGAGCATGAATGCGTGTGAATACGACAACTATAAGCAGTAATATGGCAAACATGACAACAAATGACAACTACAACAAAAGTTTAATAGTGAGACTTTGGCTGCAGTTGAAAAAGAAGGTTGCTGCCTCACTGCCATAATAGATAGGTCTCTTATAAGGCAGGACTTTCAACAGAAGGCACCTTATAAGTACATTCATTTCCAACAACCTTTTAGGACAGCATTTATGGTAATGTCTAACATTAGCACACCACGTAACTAAGCCAAAGAGTTCGCTAGTTGGCTAATAGATGACTCATAAATCATATCAAACAAATGTGTTTGTACTATAAGATAGTACAATGTTTATTTCTTGATAACTTTTCAAAAATCTAAGTGAGAACTTATTTTTGTATGCTGTACTTTGTGATGAAGTTTGATCCACCATTTTTTTTTAATGTTTTTCCTTTGCTTGATGGAGCTGCCACACAGATTTATAGGTAATAGGTAGCATCAAGGACAGGCTAGTAGTACTCAAGTCCAGGACTTGGGCTTGAGTCTGACTTGTGCCTTAATTTTAAGGGCTCATGACTTGACTTGGACTTGAGCACTGATGACTTGGACTCAGACTCGCACATTAAGGGTGTTTTCACACTTGGTCCCTTTCAGCCATCTAACCGAACTCAGATCGATGACTCAGCATTTTTTGCGCATATGTGAACACTCCAACCATACCCAGACCCCTTTAAAGCGAACCGAACTGAGACCACCTCAGGAGGTGGTCTCAGTACGGTTTGCTAAAAATCAACGGTACGGTTTGCCTAATCTGCGCATTGTGAACAAAAAGCGCACCGGGTTCACTTCTCCTTTTTCACTGTAGTTTAACCTTCTTTGTTTGCCGTAGTTGGTCGCGTGACTGTAGCAGGGAAACTCAACTTCCTTTTGGAACTTACCACAGCCGCTGGAATAAATTTATTTTCCTTAATCCGCACTATTTTGATCAAAGAATACAGCAGGGCAAGCATGGCAGCAGACATTTTGATTCAAGAGAAAATTACCCAGAATTCTGTCCACTGGGGGTCTGAGGGCTCTAGAGGACCTGGTGTGAACAGAAAGAGGACTGAAGCCCCATCAAAGCTTAACTGGACCAGAAAGAGAACCCAGTCCTCTTTGTAATAAATTCACAGTGTGAACACAAAAAGAACTGAGTTCTTTTTCTGTTGGTCCACTTTTTGGTCCACTTAAAGAGGACTGAGTCTGGTTCCTTTAAAGGGGACCAGGTGTGAAAACACCCTAACTGCATTTGGACTCATTAATTGGAGACAAGGACTCAGGTTTTTTTTTTTATAACATGCCATAATAATTTGCCATAAGATATTTATATCTACATCAATTTTTATCCTAATTTCGTGCAAGAGAATGCACATTCACCTGCTCATACGTCATGTTCAGGAACAAGATAACGTTAATGGCACTAAAATGCCTGGAGAGAACGTCCCTAGGATTGTCTGCTTTGCTTATACAGACTTCTCATGCAGTGGGAAAAAATGCACTGATGTGTGTTCCATATGTAGAAGAACAGTCGAGGAGACGACAGGGACAACCTCAAACTTCAATTGTCATTTGGTAAGACTCCACCCAGAGAAGTAAGTGACATGCTATATTCGTTGCCCTGTTGATAGCAGGGCTTGCTTGCTGAGTGATGAACTAGCTAGTGTTAACCCTCTGTCATGTTGTTTGCCCTGTTGATAGCGTGGCTTGTGTCGGTCTCGACTCGGATCAGTAGTGGACTTGATTCGGACTTGACTTGAAATTTTCTTTAATGACTTAAACTTTTGGACTTGGACACTGGGGACTCAAGAAGGGATTCAGATTTGAGGTTCAGTGACTCGACTACAACTCTGATCAAGGATACATCAATGTTGTTTTCAACTGGGGACAGTTTGAAGGCATCTTAGAATACAGGAAATGAGAGTTTGATTTCCGAGTCTGTTTCACATGGTCCTTGATGCCTTGCTGTCCTGAGGCAGCAGTTGGCCCATTTCAAATGCAGACACTGAAGACTGGAATTTAAAGTGCATATCCTGGACCAATTTCGTTTTTTTTTTTTTTTGAAAGTATGTCCCTTTACACACTCATCCAGAAGGGTAATTTTGCACAAGGCCATCTGTCTACAGCAGAAAAAAAATAAAATAACAAAATGGGTCTGGAAAAATCCCAAGGGAGTCTGGAGCCAGATTCGTGACGTCACCTGCGGATCCGCCAGCAGGCTGAGAGAGCTTGTACGGTTTCAGTGCACAACCTGTGTAGACCAAGTTTAGCAGCTAGCGATTTTGCATTGAAATATGGAATTGTCACCTGAGCGCAATGTTACTTCACCTTTGGATGAAGAATATAATGAGATGTCAGAATTGGGGCTTCATCTGTTTGGATTTGATGATGATTCAAGTCGTGAAGATGATGGAGACAATAATATTGTAATTTTCTCATAAACAAACCAGCGCTGATTCAAAAGGAGGCATCCTGCACGTGACGTCACGAAAATCAATGTTTCCTGGGAAATCCAAATGCCAAGTTTTTTTCAGAGGCGGACCAATTCGCCTCAAATGTACGGAAGCCGAGAGAGGCCCTTCATATAATCCTTTTTTTAATTCACCTTGTTATCCTGAGATAACGACATAATTAATTCAGGATCTCGAGAAAACAACACAACTAATTCAAGATCTCGAGAAAACAAAACCGTTATTCCGTGATCTCGAGAAAACAAAACAATTATTTCATGATCTCGAGTAAACAGCTGAGAAATGGTTCATTCAGGTACGCCAAGAGACTTGTGATATGCGACTTTGGGGCTATTTCTCATTCTGTATAGACGCAACTTTGGTCATTAGAATGTCTGGAATAATCGATCACCTAATAAGGCAATATTTTGATCAGGGGTTGACACAGGGAGAGATTGCATTAAGTCTTTTATTAAGGGATAATTTCAAAATTAGTCCGCGGCGCCTCCGCAGAAGACTGGCCCGCCAATTTCTATGTCTTCGTTGTCTGACCCACAGGGGGCGCAGCTCTGCTAGAAATCTCAGCTGTTTTCTCAAGATCATGAAATAATTGTTTTGTTTTTTCAAGATCACGGAATAATTGTTTTGTTTTCTTGAGATCTCGAATTAGTTGTGTTGTTTTCTCGAGATCCTGAATTAATTATGTCGTTATCTCGGAATAACGGTTTTGTTTTCTCGAGATCTTGAATTAGTTGTGTTGTTTTCTCGAGATCCTGAATTAATTATGTCGTTATCTCGGGGTAACAAGGTGAATAAAAAAAAAGGATTATATGAAGGGCCTCTCGCGGCTTCCGTACAAATGGCTTGATTTCAACTGAATTTTTCTGGTGTTGCACAAGGTGAAAAAAATTGCACAAAATGGAAAATGTGACAGATATTTGACCAAAGTTTAATATAAAATTACATTACATAGAATTACATTGATCTTGCGGGCGGCACGGTGGTGTAGTGGTTAGCGCTGTCACCTCACAGCAAGAAGGTCCTGGGTTCGAGCCCCGGGGCCGGCGAGGGCCTTTCTGTGTGGAGTTTGCATGTTCTCCCCGTGTCCGCATGGGTTTCCTCCGGGTGCTCCGGTTTCCCCCACAGTCCAAAGACATGCAGGTTAGGTTAACTGGTGACTCTAAATTGACCGTAGGCGTGAATGTGAGTGTGAATGGTTGTCTGTGTCTATGTGTCAGCCCTGTGATGACCTGGCGACTTGTCCAGGGTGTACCCCGCCTTTCGCCCGTAGTCAGCTGGGATAGGCTCCAGCTTGCCTGCAACCCTGTAGAAGGATAAAGCAGCTAGAGATAATGAGAATGAGAGATGAGACATTGATCTTGCTCCTGAATTTACCCATGATATGCACTTTAAATAGTGATGTGAAACAAAGCATTGACACAGGTGAGAGTGATTGATGAGTCATGTGACTTGTTGGGGCTGATGGGTTGTGTAGCTCTGTGCCCTTTGGTACTGACCTGAAAGGATGGTGTTTTATTAAGGGTAAAACATATTAGACAGATTCATATATTGCCCTGAATTGATTGTTTTTAACAATGTATAAAACGCATGTTCACTTTAACAATGAAATGCAGTATTTTCTACATTTTAAAACACAAATCTTTAGATTGTTTGTTTTTTTCCCATTTATTTCTTTTTAAAGAGGAAGTCAAAGCGTTCCGAACACCGAATGATACGTATACCACCTTCTTCAGTCCATGCTCCAGAGGGAAATGTAATGGCCTGAGTGTTTTTGCTGTTGTGTTGCAGTAATGCTCTGTAATGCTGATGGTCTCCTCGCAGCGGGTGCTCTCTGTGCTCTCAGGTGGGCTCTCCCCGGGGATTTGCCGGAATTAAGTGGTGAACACACTCTCCACATGTTCACACACCCCTGGCTTTCTTCTGCCATTACTCCAGAGGTACGATTTACTTTCTCTCAATTTTCTTTCTATTTTGAGTTTAAGTGGCGTGTATTCTGGTTCATGGTAACGATTCGGCTTGTAAAAAAAAAAAAAATCCCTCAAAAAATAAAAAAAATAACTTATCACAGATGTGAAGAAACAGGGAGACATTGTGTTTTTCACAACAATGAAAACACTGATATTAAGAGCAGTTAAAACAGACCAGTCAAATTTGACCGGGAACACTAAAGTAAGGGGTGGGGGGGTGAACACGACAGGAGGGTTAAATCAGTATCATATATTACATTATTATCAATATTTATACTAATATTATTACCCAAATTTACATTGCAAAATAATTATACTTCCAGTAACACTTTCGACAATGTCCTATAGCTATAAATACTGTACATTCATAGCAGGTTATAATGAATAACAAACTGTATAAATGCAGTGCACTTTATCGCAGTGTCTAACACTTTCTACAAAAAATATCATATTCATGATGGCAATGAAAATTTTCACAACATGTAATAATGCAGGGCAGCATGGTGGTGTAGTGGTTAGCACTGTCGCCTCACAGCAAGAAGGTCCTGGATTCGAGCCCAGCAGCCGGCAAGGGATTTTTTGTGTGGAGTTTGCATGTTCTCCCCATGTCCGCGTGGGTTTCCTCCGGGTGCTCCGGTTTCCCCCACAGTCCAAAGACATGCAGGTTAGGCTAATTGGTGGCTCCAAATTGACCATAGGTGTGAATGTGAGTGTGAATGGTTGTTAGTCTCTGCATCAGCCTTGCAATGACCTGGCAACTTGTCCAGGGTGTACCCCGCCTCTCACCCATAGTCAGCTGTGATAGGCTCCAGCTTGCCTGCGACCCTGTAGAACAGGATAAGCGGCTACAGATAATGGATGGATGGATCTACACAGGCAAAAGTTCTCTTTTTTTCCTCAACCCTAACAATAACACACTAAACAAACTGGAAATTAACTATAAGTGCTGTAAGCACTGTTTATAATACATTCAGACAGCAATTCACAAATGCATTATCAATATGGTGATTATGATAAAATAAGATAATATAAACTTTATTCATCCCTCGGTGGGGAAATTTGCATGTTACAGCAGCTCATAAATAGAAAAGAAAATCAGGAATAAACAATAACAAAAAATTGAGTGCAACAAGTTCAACTGTGAGCTACTGTTCACTTACGTATCCCCCCGCTCTCATTTATATCAGAATGCAAGCGATCAAAGGAATAGGACACTTATTATGAATGTAGTGTCTCTCCCCAGGGATTTCAAATAGCATCCTGGTAAACTGTCATTCTGAAATAACATTTTGTTTCTTGAAATAGCATCAAAATCCACCCTACATGTTTCGTAAATACATTCAGTCAGTGAGCAGAAAGTCGATGTGTGACAGACCTGAAAATGGTATACACAGTATAGAACCCCAAGCTGAAGCTCGCTACCAAATATCAAGCAGTTGTGGTTTGTAGTTGCTGAGAAAAGTGCTACAAAAATTTTGTAAATCCACGCTATATCTTTCATAAATACATTAAGTCGGTAAACAGGAAGTTGATGCGGGACAGACATGAAAATGGTAAACATGGTATTGTACAGCCCCAAGCTGAAGCTCAGCACCAAATATCAAGTAGTTGTGATTTGTACGTAGTTGCTGAGAAAAAAAAATTCTGAAAATTTTGTAAATCCACACTATATGTTTTGTAAATACATTCAGTCGGTAAACAGGAAGTTGATGTGCGACAGACCTGAAAATGGTAGACATCGTATAGAACCCCAAGCTGAAGTTTGGTACCAAGTATCAAATGGCTATGATTTGTGGTTGCTGAGAAAAAGGGTGTTTTGGATGGACAGAGATATGGATCGATGGACAGAGGTAAAAAAAAAAAAAAACAGTCTAACCCCCCCACCCCCACCCCCAGAGCAGGGGTATAATAAAAGTATTAAAAGAAACCTATAGGAAAGACAGGTTATGTACATAAAATACACAACTAAACAAGAATGGAACTTAAATAAGAATAGTACTTCAACTGAAATAGAAATATTGCACTAATCAAATACTTGCAGCTGGAATAGAAATAGAATATTGCACCAGGTAGTGAATGTTATTACACAGCATTATATCGATAATGATAATGGAATGTATGTGTAAAGTAACCAAAAATATGAAAAAAAAACCACAGTCTATGAACATAATTGTACACAACACAATGATCACCTTTCGTTAATTCATTATAACAATGAGTATAACACCTCTGTTGCATGTCACAAATTCCTATGGCCTTCACTGCAAGTGATACTGCAAGATCTCTCTTGCACTCAGGATTGTTAATGTCCTGTACTATAATGCATTATAGACTCTGTATGCATTGTTCATCGTACACCAGCAATGTCAGAGAGACTCAGCTTACATACTGCATTCGGATTAGTCATAAACATCCTGAGACCTGTCCTGGGATATCATGTATTTGCTACAAGACAAAAATGTTATCCAATTTAGAAATGATTGTTATAACATATTTATAATAGGTAATAAGTGGTATTTGTGAGCTCGAAGTAAATTGAGATTACAAAACATACATAACAGTTTCCCAGAATGGTATCAAACTGAATTAATAAACAGTTGACTTACAGGAGTTATTAACAGGCATAGAGGGGTATACACTGAATAATGCACTATTCAATCTTAAAAAAAAGTTTATTTGCTATTAATGGTGGTATAATTATGGTAAAAGAAAATGGTTAACAATATAACAATATATAATAAATGGCATACTTTTTTAATGATTTTAACAATGTGTAATATGTTATGAACATGTTAACAGACAGTACATGTGACCGTCATAGAAAGCATTACGATGATTTCTAACTTTTTTTTTTTGGGGGGGGGGGGGGGGGGGGGGGCAGGAAGATTATCTAGATTTGATTACTTGGTGATCTTTACATTTGCAGATCAGAAAATAAAAATATAGGCCAATCAACCCTACATAGAATTATAGCTTTGGGGAAGCCATGGCCAAGTGATTAGAGAAACAGCTTTGGGACCAAAAGGTCACTGATTCGATTCCCTGAACCAGCAGGACTGGCTCAAGTGCCCTTGAGCAAGGCACCTAACCCCTAACTGCTCTGGCAAGAGTGGTGATGTACCTTGTGTCTGATTAGCCAGAGAAAAAACAATTATGTGATTATTCGTTCGGGAAAGGACCCGGCCGTAACTAAAATTATAATCGCAATACATTTTATACACTTGATCTGTTTCCATTGATGATTTTCTGACTGTGAAATTTTATAAATCTGGAAATTTAATTGAACTATTTTCTGTACTTCAAGTGTAACAGCTCTACATGGTTAGTCCTGTGTATTTTTTTTTCTAAATAGCTAATTATGTCAAACATGGCAGGTGTAAAAGGAGGTTCAAACATAGCCTTAAAAGCAGACTTAAATTAGTGTGTCAATCTTTTTTTTTTTAAGCCAAATTATATTTTTCTAGAGTTACGTCACAGGAAAGTGACAGATATTCCACACAAAAGTGTCATGCTGTGTGCAAAGTTATTCAGAATTTAATCGCTTGAGACATTTTGTTTCATTGTGATCAATTGCTTATTTAATCGTGGGTTGTACCAAATAGATAGATAGATAGATAGATAGATAGATAGATAGATAGATAGATAGATAGATAGATAGATAGATAGATAGATAGACTGTTAAAAAAGTCAGTAAAATCAACAGTAAAATTCTGTGAAATCACCACATAAAAATTCTGTAAAGCAAAATACAGTGATATTGTGTTTTTTACCAGTGTGATGTTGTATAATGTCGAACCGAAAATTATTGTAAATTTTAAAATAAAAAATTTCAAAAATATTGTATTTTGTTGTGGAAAACACACATTTTTGCATTTTGTACAGAGAAAAGTTGTATCCTTCACAACAACATAAATTTTTATTTTTTACATTTTAGCAGTGCAAAAAAAGAACATTTAATGTCTCATCTCATTATCTGTAGCCACTTTATCCTGTTCTACAGGGTCGCAGGCAAGCTGGAGCCTATCCCAGCTAACTACGGGCGAAAGGCGGGGTACACCCTGGACAAGTCGCCAGGTCATCACAGGGCCGACACATAGACACAGACAACCATTCACACTCACATTCACACCTACGGTCAATTTAGAGTCACCAGTTAACCTAACCTGCATGTCTTTGGACTGTGGGGGAAACCGGAGCACCCGGAGGAAACCCACGCGGACACGGGGAGAACATGCAAACTCCGCACAGAAAGGCCCTTGCCGGCCACGGGGCTCGAACCCAGGACCTTCTTGCTGCGAGGCGACAGCGCTAACCACTACACCACCATTCTGCCCACATTTAATGTCTGTGCTTATTAAATCCAGACAAATGAATAGCTAGCTACATTTCACAAACATATATTTTGAATTTTTATTTTTAAGAATTTGACCAGGGGCATCATGGCTCAGTTGGATAAGGCGCCATACCTTAAATCCGGGGACTTGGATTTGATTCCGACCCGAGGTCATTTCCCGATCCCTCCCTGTCTCTCTGTCCTGCTCATTTCCTGTCTCTACACTGTCCTATCCAATAAAGGTGGAAAAAGCCCCAAAAAAAATATTTAAAAAAAAAATTGTACAAAATTATGGGACAATCTGTTTATTTTACAATTTATCATTGTTGTAATTACTGTTTGGTCAGTAAAACTGTTTACATGTTCACTGTATTTTATACTGAATTATTCTGGCAACCACCGCTGCCAGGTTTTTTTTGTAAAAACAACAGATTTTTTTTTACAGTGTAGATAGATAGATAGATAGATAGATAGATAGATAGATAGATAGATAGATAGATAGATAGATAGATAGATAATTTGGCTTGATTTCTTTATTTTAACAGAAAATTATTGTCCTTTTTTTTTTTTTCTTCACAATGACAAGCCCTGGTGAAAAATTCAGCTGAGAAGTGAGAAAAGAATCTACTTTTGGGTAGAAACAGCTCTTTGTTTGCGTATTTTCTGGGTTAAGGTCAGTTGTGAAAGGATTGAGCCAGGATATGGCAAATGTAGTAGAATATATTGTCATGGTTTGTATCAGAAAAGACAAAAAAAAGAAGTTTCCTAATAGCAACCTGACACAAAATGCCAGCATTGAGTGTGTAACTGTGTGAAGGGAAGAGGAGAGGAGGAAAAAACCTTTTGTTAGGGGAAACCTGGCCACACTGTAACTTAGATTTGTGATTGTGGAAAAAAAAAGAAAAAGAAAGGGGGGGTTGTGATGGATTTTAATCCATCCGTCGATAAAGGTCACTACTCCAAAGGGTTTTATTTCTCGGCCGCACATCAAAGCGTAAATCCGCTGATTGGCTGGCTCTGAATGGCGAGTCAACAAGGCTGCGTCTGTGGGCCGCCTCTATGGCTCAGTGTGTGTGGAGAGGGCCCATAATGCTCTGGTTTTCTAGCGGGGGCCCCTGGATCAATGGGCTGCCTGACCTTTGCAGTGTGTACGGCTGCCTCTGCCCGTGATGTCATGCCATCTATCCGTCCCCCCTTCCCCCTTTTAAGACAGAGAGAGAGAGAGAGAGAGAGAGAGAGAGAGATGGGGCACGGTCCCACACTGTCCTCCTACTGTGAGACAGAAAAGATGCCGAAAAGCATCATCTGCAAATGTAGCCACTCAAAAACGAAGGTAAATTGTGACTCTGCAGCATGAGAGACAATTAAGCAATGCTAACAAGTTGAAAGCCTTTGAAGCAGATATCCTTGTCTTGGTGATGCATTTTTTCTTCCATTTGATTGCATTCAGGTTTGAAATTAAGTGACTGTGGTGCAAGTTGTAAATCAAATAAGCCTGAGAGTCTATAGGCATTCGGTGAGTTAATACACGGCGCAAAGCGAACTTAGAAGGATAAAGAGAGGGAGCTTCTCATTGTTCAGCCATGAAAAGGTTTCTTTGTAGCGAGGAGGGCCGATGGCAGCTGGTAAGGTCCTCTCGGCTCTCGGAAGACAGAGCACTTTCTCAGAGTCACAGAGTGCATTCGAATGGAAATCTAAAGAGGTAGGCGTGAACCATTTGTTTAGCCATGTTTGTGTTTGCTGTCAGCATGCCTGTCTGTGTTGTGCGGCTGGCCCTTTTGCCACACAAAGTAACAAACGTGTGTTTGTGTCTCCCCCTCTTTTCACCTCCAGACATAATCGAGGGGGATCCGGCCAGTGAAAAGGGGAAGCTCGAAGAGAGACAGTTGCCCGAGCCATCTTTGTGGCCCTCTTTTGTGATGGCGACAGATGTTGTAATTGCCAGCTGATGGATGGCCTGTGGAACAGGTCATTAGAGGCCTCCGTGGCTCCACCAAGCTCCAGAGACTCGGGCTTGGGTATGGAGAGAAAGAAAGGGTTAATAGGAGAGTGGGAAAAGCTGAGTGAAGCCCAGGCATGGATGGATGGGGAGGCAGGTCAGACACAGTCCCCATTCACTGGAAGAAGGGCTATTAATAACAGAATTGGCCACGCGTTCAGAGGGACACTGTCTGGGACTCTTGTTGGGTGGAGAAAACATGTATAGGACTGAAGAGGATCCAGGCTACGGCCAAATCCCAATTTACACACACCCTCCCACTATTGTGTGGACGAATACTATAGTGCGTTAATACACACAATTATTGGGCGACCATTATGATAAAGGAAAATGGACCTTTTTTTGAGATGTTTGGGGTTCTTTAGGAAAGAAGTCATAGTCTTGAGTCAAATCTGAGCTTGTGATGATGAATTAATTGCTAGAATGTGTGAAAGAAAGTCAAGAACTTAAAACTTCACTTCGATGCTCTGGATGTTTACAGTGACCAGACTGAAGAGCTTTAATAGCTATTGACTTACCAGTTATCAAACGACGACTGCAAACATCTGCTCCAACTTCTGCAACTATTCAAGCTCTTTTAGGCTTTGCACTCAGCTTCTGAAAGTAAGACAGCAACCAAGCAAGAGAAAGAAAGAAAGTGTGTGAGCGAGCGAGCGAGCGAGCGCGAGAGAGAGAGAGAGAGAGAGAGAGAGAGAGAGAGACGCCTTTTCTTCAGCAGTTCTTTCAAGGTCATTGCGGTTTGTGTCACAGCTACACAGAGTGTCACTCCAGTGCAAAGTGAATTGTCAGTTTGTTTGTACAAGCCATGGACTCGCGTAAGACATCTCTCTCCCCCTGAACGCTCCCCAGAGGTCAATTAGGACAGATGAGCTCCTCTCAGCACAAAGGGGACGGGTGGCCCTACAGCGGTCCTTGGAGCCACATAATTAACAGTTATAAAGTACTTTGGTTCGTTAATTGAATTAGTTAATCCCTTTGTCGGTGATCTTCAGCTGAAGGGGCTATTGTTGGAGCGCTCTCGGATTGTTGATGTGCCGAGGCTCCTCTTTGGCAGATGGTAATGGACGTTTCCGGTATGGTATTCAAATAGCCAGTGAAAGAGAGCAAATTGAGGGATTTTCTATCAAAGACGGTATTTTGTCTAGGATTTCCAGTGTCGTCCTTTATTTCTCCTTTTTCCTTATGTCCTTAAGCTTAAAAAAAGCCTCATCATCACACAAATGGTGTTAAGAACACATGACACTACATAATGATCAGGGACGGATCCAGACCGATACAACCGATGCACGTACATCGGTCAGAAATATTTGTGCACCACTTGGCATCGGTCATGGGGCGTTTGTTTACTTTACCGCTAGCCAGCTACATGGGCTATAGCCACGCTTAACCAACAGACCAATGGTTCAGGATCCAACCACCTGTGGTAAGCGGTGAGGCTTATCTGACCTAATTACCTGTATTCTCATGATGCTTTGTATAGCATGACCTGAGACAAAGAATCTAGGTCTAACCAATAAAATGCTCCACAAAGAGGTTGAAATTTGCTGTGAATAACGGGCCAAGCCTAAGCTGTTTCAAAAGGGCTCGGGGAGAAGGAGGTGCCTGTAAAATTTGCCGGGGCTAGGGCTTTCGGTGGCCGAGTTATTAATTTTTAAATCCCGGTGTGCATGCGCAGCTGGAACCAGGGCTCGTATTAAAGTTTTCAGCAAGCACTGCTCACGTGGGGGGTTCAGGTGTGAATAACGGGTTGAGCCACGGTTATAGTGGGCCGTGGCTGCCGTCTTCGGAAAGGGTTTGGTGTGCTCTACGCCCCTGTTAAAATCCATAGTGATCGGGTAAAATTAGTGAAAATATTTCTGCAAATGTGCATCTGTCAGATTCATGGGCTGGACCCGTCCCTGATGATAGTCAAGGTCATAACGGTATCCTGGTCCACTTGCTGGAAGGAAGATCCCACTTTCCTTCCCCAACTATCCAAATTATCCTTATTCTCCTGATTCTTATTTTACAGCTTCATTCATCGAAGAAGGGCATGAAATCTGGTGTCTTATATACATACAGTGGTTTGCTGAACCCAGGTTGCATTTCACAAAACCAGTTCCTGAAAAAGGAATGATCATAATCAGCTGCTGTCCTTGAAAAGACAATCCCCTTGCAGAGATTTCGGTTCTCCTTTCATCAGCATTAGCGCTCACCCGAGGAAGCCCAAGTCTGGCTTTAAAAAGGTTAAAAAAAACAAGCCAAAATATGCACATACTGTGATCAGCCATGCTGGGATTCCATTGACGATGGTCAAACATCTGACACACAATATTCTGCAGCCGTAATACTGGAAGAGATGTTATCGGTGCTGTTTTAATTATCCTATACCACATGTGTCCTGTTATCGTTCTGCTTCATACCAGAGCTTCATAGCTCATCTGCTTAGATGTTACCATTGAGGCAAATACCAAAGATAAAGTAAACAGGCCTTTTTTTTTCCTCCCCCACTTTCCTTTGACCAGCTGGTTGATGGTTTATTTCGAACATTCAGGAACAGACAGGGGAAAAAAGTACACGATTTTTGATTGGATGGTAAATTTTTTAACTCCCTCTCTCTCTACCAGAGTGGGTTAATTAGAAAAGGTAAATCACACATACACACAGGCATACACCTGTTACTGTGCTCACCTTAATGCATGCTACAAACACACGGATATGCTAAAAGGCACCAAATAAGGCATCACACAATTAACCCCACATGTCTTCGCATTCAAATTGTGAGAGGTAGCTCAAAGAGAGAGCCTTTAGACGTACAAAGTGTGTAGCTACGGTACCAGCAATTACATTTCAAGATTCGATGGATAGTTTTATTGGCCATATTCAAGGAGTGCTTACTTGTTCCATTGTAACTAGTGACTGAAAATAAAGAGTTCTTAAACTTTTTGCAACAAGGGACTCCATTCAATGAAATCAATCCATCCATCCATCCATCCATCCATCGACCCCCTTGAGACATATTAAGGCCCGGCCCTACAATATCGACAACTACAACTATAACTACATCTCATCTCATTATCTCTAGCCACTTTATCCTGTTCTACAGGGTCGCAGGCAAGCTGGAGCCTATCCCAGCTGACTACGGGCGAAAGGCGGGGTACACCCTGGACAAGTCGCCAGGTCATCACAGGGCTGACACATAGACACAGACAACCATTCACACTCACATTCACACCTACGGTCAATTTAGAGTCACCATTTAACCTAACCTGTATGTCTTTGGACTGTGGGGGAAACCGGAGCACCCGGAGGAAACCCACACGGACACAACATGCAAACTCCGCACAGAAAGGCCCTCACCAGCCACGGGGCTCGAACCCAGGACCTTGTTGCTGTGAGGCGACAGCGCTAACCACTACACCACCGTGCCGCCCTAACTACAACTCTAACTATAAATAAATCAGTCCCGTGCAGTGTATGTGGTTGGTGGAGATTGCGTCTGGAGTCGTTTTTCCAGGTCTAGACCTGATCCGATAAAACATCGGATTGTAATTGTTTACACATGACATTGTCTGAGCACGTGCTATTTTCCTCAGGCATCTTTGTACATCCTTGTTGCATCCTAAAGTCATGGAATACGGATTCACGGAATAAAAAAATACAAAGCATGGATATTTTATTCACGGATATGTGATTTTCCATGAAATATCAATAGTTAATTAATAAAGTAAACATATAAATGCAGGTAAGATATTTTAATTATGAACTTCGGCATTTCAAACATTTAATTGTTTTAGACTTCTTCATTTTTTTTTTTTTTAAATCCGTGATGCATCATCTGTATGAAACCGGTAACCAATCTGTACAGTAATATACTGAAACGTCCGTGACCAATCCATAAATGATTAGCATCCGTGATGGCCTATCTGTATTTTATAAACCACTGGAGTGTGTACATGGGTTGTTTTGAAGTCCAAGCTGTACAGTATGACCTGGAATAATGTGCTACTACTTGGATAAAATTTCCATGACTATTCCTAAGTTGCATGCATTTATTTACCTGAGCGGCAGGATGAAGTGAGAATATAGTCGGGATTATAGTTGTGGTGTTTCTGCTCCAGACTGGAACTCAATTCAGGCAGAGGGAGAGTCAGAGTTGGATACAGTTATCGGTGTTGTGGGACCGGACCCTTACACCCACCTCGACCATACAGCTATTCCTGAACTTTCCACCAGCACGTTTTATCTCATCTCATCTCATTATCTGTAGCCGCTTTATCCTGTTCTACAAGGTCGCAGGCAAGCTGGAGCCTATCCCAGCTGACTACGGGTGAAAGGCGGGGTACACCCTGGACAAGTCACCAGGTCATCACAGGGCTGACACATAGACACAGACAACCATTCACACTCAATTTAGAGTCACCAGTTAACCTAACCTGCATGTCTTTGGACTGTGGGGGAAACCGGAGCACCCGGAGGAAACCCACGCGGACACGGGGAGAACATGCAAACTCCGCACAGAAAGGCCCTTGCCGGCCACGGGGCTCGAACCCGGACCTTCTTGCTGTGAGGCGACAGCGCTAACCACTACACCACCGTGCCGCCCCACATTTTATTTTGTTGTTAAATTCAATTTGGCATTGACATCGTTTACTTGTTTTCAAATTTTAACCTTTGTATGAAACTCATTCATTATCCTCTCAGTAATCAATCAAATAGGCTAATATCTCTAGCAGCTGAATAATAACCATGTATAATAACTTATGATTTCAATCTGTGTAACTGGATTTAAAAAAAAATGCTGACCACAAGCGATGGTTCATGAACCCTGAGAGAACTTTGAGAACAATGTCTGTAGACAATACAAACACATTACGCACCATAACATTCAACATACAGAAATAAACAAAACTTCAAGACATCTGTTCATTGCGCATGGTTTCCTCAGAAAGTTTTACACGATTCTTCTCTTGATTTTTTGGCCCCGCCTTCCCAAAGCAGCGTGTTCTGGAGCATTTTCGAAGCAGCAGCGTCTGAAACCAGGGCCTTTCCTTTTCTCCCCACTGTGCACAAAGATGGCATCCAGCAGCCAAAATGTCCCCAAAATGTAATTACACACAAATCAGACTGGCACAATCAGGGTGTGCTGAGATGATTGAAAGTCAGTGTTGTTTTGAGGTGCTAGAAGGCCCCAGGCCTGAGTTGAAGCCCATCACAGGGATGCAGGGACTGCAGAGAAACAGGACAAGAGACAGAGGAGAGTGAAAGCTGCTGTGGGGATTAACAGGCTGCAGGTTGAGGTGGCTCTGTGGTTGGAGGGTTTAAATTAGCCTGGAGATGACAATTCCCCATTAGGAGGGATTAGGAGCCTGCTGGAGGCTGCTGTGGTCCTGGCATTAGCGCCGGCGGTGAGACTGGCAGGGGAATCCGTCACGTTTAAGAGACTGCAGCCATGCATGTGACCACCAGTATATTCCCAAGCTCTGTTTTGGTGACACGTTATAGACTGCTGCTCTGAGACACAATTCACCACTGATCCTGCTGCTGCACTTTTTTTTCTCTGTTTCCATTTTTTTTTATTTTAGGCCCGGGGTTTTTAGCAGTATTAGATATTATAGTTTGCGATGGTTCCTGCCATCTGGTACTATTCTGTTGACGTATCTGGTTAGTGTGCAGCATGCATACACCGCAACAATATACCTCTGTCTAAGTCTCTAAAGTCCTTCCCATGCCATGCCCTGGTCTTCCCAGGCAGTCTCCTGTCCCAGTACTAACCAGGCCGTTAAGGAGTATTGGGCGGCACCGATCTCCATTTCTGTAGCCCTCTTGCCTATACAGCTAGGGTTACAGTTGGGGGCTAGTCCTCTGGTTACCATGAGAGTTTGACTCCCTACTCGCTGCATGCCTTGCCAGACAGCTGTACCGTAGGTACCATTTTTATGATGGTCTTTGGTATGACCTGACTGCAAGTAGAACCTGCGATTTCCCAGTCTAGAGGCGGACACACTAACCACTAGGCCAGCTCGCAGTATATACCTCTGTACCATGATGCTACATGTTTATGTGTTCCTCCCTGATCCTGAAGAAATGATATTTCATTCCAGTCTACACAAGGAACGGCAGTATCACTAACTTGACTTGACTTTTCAAGACACTTTGAAATACCCAAGCAAGTGGAACTCATAGCATGTGTAAAGAAGATCCTTAGATGAGTGGTGAGATGTCTTTAAGACTCTTGCACAGCTCCAGTCATCTTACTGTTTTAGACATTAACTGATTGCTGTTTTGTCCTCACTAATGGCTAATGCGGGCAACGAGCCCAGAAGCCCATGTTGCTCTTGTCTTGGTGCTCAGCTATGATGTGATTGTGTGACTTTAATAAAAGTTAATTCTCTCTCTCTCTCTCTCTCTCTCTCTCTCTCTCTCTCTTTTATTTCAGGAGCAGACAGTAGCCCACTGATTGTCATTAGCTTCTTTCCCTGTAAGGCTAATTTAAAGAGACAAGGCCGAGCTGTGACAGAGGCCTGTCTTGAGTAGCTCCCCCATCGAGAGCCTCTCTCATGGTTCAGATCTGTAAAAATCCACCCGCCGCTTTTCTGGCAGAAGCCATGCCAGGTCCAAAAGGCATATACCAAAACAAAAGCCTGCAAGGGGGGTTAGGGGAGTGAAAGGCATAATCGGATTAAAACAATCTCCTCACCTTTTCTTTTTTTTTGTGACGAAGGGCCATTTGCATGGTTATGAACTCAGATCTGATAAGAGCAAAAAGGTGAAGTCAGGGTTCTTTATGAGCTTTTTGGGCCAGTGGTTCTTCATGATGAAGCCCCTAGTGCCATCTCTCTGGCAAGTTCATTGTAAACGCATAGTCTCCAGCATGCTATCTCACTAACGGCAGCTTTAAAATACACCACCTGCTGGAAAAAAAAGGGGCCCAGGATCGGAGGAGGAGAGGAGTGGAGGATATCGCCAAGGAAACGGAGTGATGGCAGCCTCCATGTCCTGGTGTGAGGGGTATGGCGTAGTAGAGTCAGCTCAGTGTGTTCCCATCGCCCCTCTCAAAACCCCAAAAAATCACATCCAGCACTCATTCATTCATGGCCGAGTCGTACGCAATGAGCCAAGACTCTCGTCTTCTTCCTTATCTATTATTTTTGTTGTTGTGTTTTAATGCTAGCAGTTGGTGAGAGTTGGTGGGTGGGTGTGTGTGTGTGTGTGTGTGTTGGTATGTGTGTGTTGGGTCACAGATGATGGAGCAGAGATGAGCAACAGGGGATGATACTGTTTGGTATGTCTGCAAAGCTCCAGAGATGGAAAGAGAGAGAAAGAGAGAGAGAGAGAGAGAGAGAGAGAGAGACTCGCCTTAAGCAATTGGTATGTTGGAGACAAATGAAGGCGACCAATGTGTGATTTATTTGAAAATTTTGTCTATTCACTCCATTCCTCTTCTCACACACACACACACACACACACACACACACACACATGGCCATGCCTGGCTCTCAAGCGGCAACAGGAAATCAAACAATTAGCAGGAGGGAAATAGTGGGTCCTGCTTTGCCCTCTGGCTCTTGTAAACACTTCGACTGTGTTTGGAGACACTGACATTTTTACTTCAGCTTCTTCTCATCCCTTTACATGTCTTAATTCATTCTTCATGTACAACATATGGAAGAAAAGAACAAATTCATAAGCCGAACCTTATGTCAGACGCTTTGTAGTCTGTATTTTGTGACTACAAAAAAATGACACATACTTTAAAAAAAAAAAAATTAAACCGAATACGTCAAATGCAATGTGCAGTTTGTACAGTGTGTATGTTGAAGTACACACATGGATTTATATCCGTAAATAACACACAGTTTTACGTTTTTATACAAGTATTCCTGAGAACTCTGGAGTTTTTAGCTTCTTGGACTTGATGCCAAAAAACAAATGAAGATATCATGTCTGTGAGAACGTCGACCAACTTCCTTGAGGGAAAGAAAGAAAGAAAATGTTGAAAATGAATAATTGATATTAAGAAATGGAATAATGAAACTATGTTCATAAAACTTTTTGAAAATATATTATTATTGATGACTTTATTTATAAGATTGCATTATACAGCTCTTACTGCTTTTGAAGCAAAAAAAACCCCACAATATATATATATATATATATATATATATATATATATATATATATATATATATATATATATATATATATATATATATATTACAGTATATGTGACATAAGGACACTTGATATTCAAAACAGTCAAATAATAAATAAACACAATGGTCTTATAGATAGATTTATTTTTTGGCCGGGTTCTTGCCTGAACTGATCATCATATCATCAGACACAAGGTACACCACCACACATGCCGGAGCAGTTGGGGGTTAGGTGCCTTGCTCAAGGGCACTTGAGCCAATCTTGGTGGTTCAGGGACTCAAACCAGTCACCTTTTGGTCCCATAGCTGTTTCTCTAATCATTTTGCCATGGCTTCCCTCAAATAATAATAACAATATTATTAAACGCAAAATAAATGAAATATCAAATAATGTCAAAAATAAAAAAATGAACGTAAAATAAATTAACAAATACAAAAATGAATAAGTAAAAAGTTAATTGAACAAATAAACATTAAAAATGAATGAATGAATGAATGAATGAATGAATGAAGTGAAACAGCACCTCAGAAAAATGCCCAAAAGAGTTTAAATTCAAAAAAGAAAAGAAAAGAATTAAACATCAGGTTAACATTTTCAATGAAGCTCACTCGTGCCTCTTATTCCCAAGCTGGGATTTAGGGATTTTTTTTTTCCTTCTAATGTTTGTATCTGGTTCATACAGAAGTCTCTGTCCGTGTTCTCTGGTTACACACACTCCACTTCTCTAAGTGAATTTCTGGACTGTGGGACCTCCTTCACAGCAAGAAGTGCATGGCTACATCAGCGAGAGAATCAGGCCTGCAACGCTGCTCTCGGGACATTAGGCAGGGCCATCCAGCAAAAAAAAAAAAAAGACACACACACACGTGCGAGCTAACATTTCTCACTTGGAGAAAAGTTTGTAGTCTTTTTATTTCTCCTGGTTCACTAACAGTTTATGCTCAGACTGCTTGACTGCATTGTGTAATGAAGCATTTGAAACATGGCCTTGGTCAAATGACATTTTTCAAGCTATGTAATTTTTCTTTTTCTTTCCTTTTTTAACTTTCTTCAGAGACATTCCAGCTACATTTATATAATATGGTGTGTCATACAATTGCACAATAATAATAATAATAATAATAATAATAACTAGATAGAGACTGTGACTAAAGTCAGTAATTTCTGCTAGCTGACCTTTGTCAATTGAAGGTTAAGGTGAAGGTCATTTTTCTGAACAAAATAAAAAAAAGATTGAAAAAAATCATGAAAATTGACAGCGTTATAAGTGATTGGAAAGAAAAAAAAAAGTCTGTTTTTCATGGATCATTCCGGATCAGTGATCCAGATCAGCACCAAAAGTCACAGCAATGTAATTCAGCCCAAAAGTATTCTTCATGTGAAATTTGGTGATGATTGGTTGAAAACTGGGGGAGAAATAGCATCCTAAAAATATTAGTCTAATAATAATAATAATAATAATAATAATAATAATAATAATAATAATACATGTGTTAAGGCATAGATCATAGTGTTATGCCTTGAATTTGCAATATATCTAATTCTACATATATATATTTAAATAAATAAGGGGGAAAACTGAATAAAAGGTTGAAAGAAAAATTATATTCTGTGACTTATTGCATGAAGGTGTTTCAATAAATAAAAAAAATGCATGCAATATATAAAATAATAAGATGACCACATGACATTTGAATATCAGCAGAAGTGTATTACCCAGAAACTTTTTTTTTTCCATAAAGACAAAAGAAAGGGCACTCCAGGATCATTGGCCCACTTAATGAGGCATACTAAATAGAACATCTTTCCAAAATTAGATTTCCTGAATAAAATATCGACATTATCCCATAAAGGGGCAGAGATTGAGGTTGTGGGACGTTATCCGTGTACAGTAATACGATTCCGAATGAGATAAACTCAGCTTTAAATCTCAATTTGTGGAATGACAGAATATCGTCCCAATGCAGATGAAAGGATTTTCAGAGTAGGTATTAAGACTGAGGGCGAAAAAAAAGAAAGAAAGAAAGGACGACTGATTGTCTAGCCACAGAGAGAGAGATAGAGAGGGCTTATTGAATCACGGATCAGGGACGTATGTGTGTGAGGGTGTGTGTGATACTTTATGCAGTATGTGAGGTCATTTTTTTGCAGTTGTAGGGAGATTGTCTGTATTAAATTCGGCAGGAAGTCATAAAGCGCTAATACCTCCACTGTGTTATGTTCATGCAGTAATAGCTTAAATTGTTCTTTGATCTCTGCAAATGTCATTCCGGAGAACATAATCGGTCATAAAATTAGTGTTTCGTGATTGCACTCGGAGCGGTTGGAAATACCATAAAAATGCAGATTCAGATGGAAAACGAAGACCTTTGCATAAATTATGAAGAAGGAAAAAAAAAAAGAATTGCTGAGTTACCATGTTATTATACCCAAAAGACTCGGAGCTGAGATGAGATAGCCTGCACAATGATACATATACACACACGGTATTATAGATCAAGTTTCTTTTTGGCCCCATAAGCCACTCCATATCTGTAATTCATAAATCATTCTTTGCTCTGTGAAAAGGTTTATACTTACTCTATATCACGGATGTATATTTTTTAAAACTCTGATTTTTCTGAAAATCAGGCAGTGTAGCTGTCGTGCTCCGGCTCTCATTACGGTTACGGTGCGAGGCCTGGCCAGAGACTGGGATTGCCAATCACAGAGCTGCGGTGAAGGATGTTCTGTGTTCTACTGCCCTCCGATGGTGGCTCTGACAGACTCTGAGATGAAGTGCAAAGAGAGAGAGAGAGAGAGAGAGAGAGGGAGGGGGGAATGAGTGGAGAATGAGCGAATGAGCTGTCCATTGACTTCTTTCCTTGTAAATAGCTTCAAATGTGAAGCTGAATTAGCTCCTCTTCTACAAATACTCCTACACTTTACCTTACATTCAAAGAAGATATGTGTATTTCTATTCTTTTTTCTTTATGAGTACACCCACACACACCCACACACGTGCACTTTTTTTTTTTCCCGTGTGTGCATGTAAGACGAGGCCCAGATGGCTGCTTCACAATGGACGGCTAGGACGGCCTTTGATGGGTTTGAGTGATTGATTTCAGGCTTGACTGCCTCTGATAGACTCACCTCAGGAGGCACTTGGCAACAGCTAGACCCTTTCCCTAAATTCGGGCCTAGAGCTCTGGGCCTCGTCCCAATCCTACACCAATCCTCCTCGAAACTCAAGAGACACAGCCACCGCTGTGGTCTGTACGCTTCCTTTTCCTCAATACGACGTGCTGTGAGAAAAAAAAGAAAAAACAACAACACTAAACCTATATTATATTTTTTTCCTGCATCCTTGAGCTGATTTAAAAATGTACCTTGGTCCTTAACATTTATTATTATTATTATTATTATTATTATTATTATTATTTTCTATAGCGTTCTTAACAATAGACATCATGAAGCATCATTATAGAACTCCAGATGTAAATTTCCGACATTTGTTGATTCCTCATGAACCCAAAAATAAATAAATAAATAACAGAAGTGACACTGCCCAAAAAAAAAAAAAAAAAGTTTTAAGACTCGAAATAGAAGCTGTCGTCTTCCGATAGCGAGATTATAAATCATCATAGTAAAAAAAAAAAAGAAAACAAACAGTTTGTCTTGCCACGTGTGCTGAAATGGATGTGAATAAGAATCCTGGGATGAACAAGAGACGGTTTTTATGATCACAGCAGCAGCATCCAGATACTAAAGATAATGAAATTAAATTTTCTTGATTTTTATGAGCGACGATTTCATCACATCCTTGCTATAGGTTTTCTCATGACATGATCCGCTACTTATGTACACATAAAGACTCTAAAGGCATCTATACATCTAAAAGTGCATCTTGTGTACAATATTTAATTACTTATTTTTAACTATTCATTCAATTCAGCTAGTGTAACTAATCAATTTTATAATCCTGAGTGGCTGATTTCAGTTCAGTCAGGTCCAACATATTTTAATTAACCATGAGGAAATGTGTAAAAAAAAACAGAGAGAGAGAGAGAGAGAGATGTCGCTGCTCTCCTCTCCTCAGGTTGCTGCACTTCTGAAGTGGTAATTGAAATGACACGGAGACGGTGGGAGTCTTCTCTAACGCGTGGGCACCGTACCCAGCATGGAGACACGCCGCCTGTACCCAGGCATGACTGAGCTCAGAGACATGTTCTGGAGGACGCCATTACCCTGAAGCTATCCCTGACACACACACACACACACACACACACACACACACACACACACATGGTTCCTAACACTAGCATGACTCTACAATCAATTAAGCTCCACATTGCAGTCTTGCTGACTATAGTGCTATGTCGAAGGGACTATGGTCAGGTCTCTAAAGCCTGTAACATGGTTAAAGTTCCATCATCATCATCATCGTCATCATCCTCAGAACCCGTTCGCCATGAGGGGAAGACGTATCGACACTTTAATTACAAACGTACAGGTCTTAAAAAAAAATCCAATTATGTTTGCATTCCTAATCACGCCATATAATTACACTAAATAAATAAATCAAGGTCGTGCCTTGCCATGGCGATGGGATCACCATGGTAATATCACTTTATTAATCACCATGATTACATCAAACTCAGGCAGGTACAGTTCGACTTGGTCCTTCATTTGAATAATTAACACACTTTCTCTCTCTCTCTCTCTCTCTCTCTCTCCCTCCCTCCCTCTCCTCCTTCTCCTGCTCTCTCTATCTATTTATTTTAATGCTGCTTTTAATTGCCAGTTTATTTATACGCTGAACTTGCAGCCATGCATAATGTATTGGATAGTTTTTACACGCGTTTATGAAATTGTCTCATCGAATTACAAATGTTAAGTTTATTTAGGATTAAATTTTAATGGGTCTTGCGATGGCGGAGATTGTTCCTGAAATTGATTTGGGTAATTGTGTCCCCAAGCTATTGCACAGCCCTGGAAGCCCAATTCTCCTGTAAGTGCTTGTCATGGAGCAGAGAGAGAGAGAGAGAGAGAGAGAGAGAAGCTTTACTGCTTCACAGAGCACTGCCACTGAAATTAGACGGCTTTTGCACAAATTCTTTTGTTGTTGTTGTTGTGTCTTTTTTTTTTTATTTTTTTTAAGACAAATAAGTCACAGCTCTTGAAAAACAGTAAAGCAAGTAGGCCAACATCTGTGGGTCTGAATACAAGTAGAAAAATAATTTGGATAGATAGATAGATAGATAGATAGATAGATAGATAGATAGATAGATAGATAGATAGATAGATAGATAGATAGATAGATAGATAGATAGATAGATAGATAGATAGAGAAACAAATAGTAGATACTTATTAGACATGTAGTTGCTCTATATTTTTATTTCAGACTTTTTTATTTAATATAATAATTTATACCCAGTTTGCCATTTTATTTGGAGTTTTACTTGATATTTGAATGGATGGGTAATGTGTAATCAAGGTGATTTGGAGAGAGAGAGAGAGAGAGAGAGAGAGAGAGAGATTCTATCCACATTCACTGGATATGAGTAATTGTGCTCTTTGATTGGCTACTCTACTGCCAGGCTATCAGCTCATATATCGTGAGTAGAGAAAAACAAAATGGCGGCGCGTGTTGCTCAACCAACCGAGGATGAAATAAAAACTACTCGAAAACGAAACCCCAGAAATTGTTATCAAATAATTTAAAAAAACAGAAATAGTTAAAATAATATATATATTTTTTGTTTTTTGTCCCCCCCCAAATATCTCCTGTTCCACACTCCAGCCCAGTTGGTGGCGGTAATGCACCATTAAATTGGTTTGCCAACCACCATAAAACCCTACAAACAAAGAAGAAAATTTAAAAAAGACAAAAAAGTAACAAAATATGGAATGAAAGTATTTGAAGGTAAGAACATGCCTTTTTTCAAGAATTATTATTATTATTATTATTATTATTGCATTTTTCACAAATTGCACCTGTCATTTCGCCAGTTTGTTTACATTCTAAGCAGAAATGATTTTGTCGGACGTTTTGTATCAAGTTTTTATTTCTTGAATTTGCAGAAATTAAAAATAAAAATGTCCTGTTTCTCAAAATCCAGTGAATGTGGATAGAATAAAACAGTTATTCCACTCAATCTCGTCGTACACGGATTATAGCCAACTCGGTGCTACATGCCTCATCGGCTATCCGCTCATGTACGACTCGATTTGATGGAATAACTGTTATATTATATACTGGAGAGAGATAGATAGAGAGAGAGAGAGAGAGAGAGAGAGAGTTAGTTGCAACTCCTGACTGTACTGTATCTGAGGCCAGGGATCAAACTATAAATTTATGAAACACACTTGTAACGCAGATAGTGATAGAAAGATAAAATTCAGGGGGGGTTCACCAAATTAGCAGGTAGCAAATGATCGACCCTAGGAATAATTAGAATATTTCAATCTTCAGCAATAATATAAGCAAATTTATCATAAGTATCCACATTATGAAGAGTTATAAAGAGTATTTATATATTAAGCTAAACTTAAAGGAAAAACTGCATTGCTTTTCTTTTTATGTCAAGTGGAAAATACTCAGAGATAACTAGGGATGAAATTCTGAGGGGGTGGGAAAAAAAACAACAAAAAAAAAATAAAAAAATCCATGAATAGTCAGAATACTTAATTATTATTAAGCAAAAATGTATTTTTCCATTTGATTTTTTTTCCACGGATCAAAACTCCAGACAGCTCTCTTTGCTCATCATACTGTACATGTTTCGTTTTGTTTTTTGTACTTGAATTCATTAATATTTTTTCTACACAGACAGGGTGTGCATTTATATACAACCAGCGTCCTAATGGTCAACAATCAAGGTGTTTATCATCAGCAACTGTCTACATGTATATAGTAAGACAAAAGGGCATAATCTCCATGGCATGGGCCACGGTGCAACCTATAAACTACACTACCGTTCAAAAGTTTGGGGTCACTTTGAAATGTCCTTATTTTTGAAAGAAAAGCACTGTTCTTTTCAACGAAGATCACTTTAAACTAATCAGAAATCCACTCTATACATTGCTAATGTGGTAAATGACTATTCTAGCTGCAAATGTCTGGTTTTTGGTGCAATATCTCCATAGGTGTATAGAGGCCCATTTCCAGCAACTCTCACTCCAGTGTTCTAATGGTACAATGTGTTTGCTCATTGCCTTAGAAGGCTAATGGATGATTAGAAAACCCTTGTACAATCATGTTGGCACAGCTGAAAACAGTTTAGCTCTTTAGAGAAGTTATAAAACTGACCTTCCTTTGAGCAGATTGAGTTTCTGGAGCATCACATTTGTGGGGTCGATTAAATGCTCAAAATGGCCAGAAAAATGTCTTGACTATATTTTCTATTCATTTTACAACTTACAGTATGGTGGTAAATAAAAGTGCGACTTTTCATGGAAAACACAAAATTGTCTGGGTGACCCCAAACTTTTGAACGGTAGTGTATAACCTATACAGCAAAGTGAAATGTACAAATCGTGTATATTATACTGTCGGTAGTCCTGACTTGAGCTGAATGATGATATTAAAGAGCAGAAACACTGCATTAGAAAGTGAGACAGAGACTCTCCATTCGTACCGGGAGACAAATCTCAAATATGGATAGACTTAAAAGAGATTGTAACAAACATGCGGGTGTGGGGGAGTGTGTGGAGAGAGAGAGAGAGAGAGAGAGAGAGAGAGAGAGAGAGAGGGGTGAGAGTGAGGGCAGAGGTGCCCGCCTGGGGAGATTGGCATGTGGCCGAGGCCACACTGACCGCTGAGGGTCAGAGTTATGAAGTGGGGGCGACAGTCTACAACACACACACACACACACACACACACACACACACACAGAGCAACTGCAACTTCTTGCTGTCAAAAGCTCATAACTCTTACTCCTCTTACCTCCTACAGTTCATACAACACGACTCCAGAAGGTTGTGCTGTATGGACTGAACCCTCGACGTGCTCCACTTGTTTAGTCACTTAAATATTTATAGCAAAGTCGAGAAATGGAATCTCTTTAGATATCTTACAATCCTTGAGTAATTCCACTATTTAGAACATCACTAGCTCGTTTCACTAGCATATGCTGATTATCCATCTGTAGCCGCTTATCCTGTCCTACAGGGTCGCAGGCAAGCTGGAGCCTATCCCAGCTGACTACGGGCGAGAGGCGGGGTACACCCTGGACAAGTCGCCAGGTCATCACAGAGCTAACACATATGATTGTCTTTATTATTACTATTATTATTATTTTATTTTTTTAATAGTCGTCCATAAAATGTCAAAATTCTGCACTTTTTCCTCACACAAAACTCCGAGTCGAAAAACTCACCCCTCCTCCCACCATTCATCTCTATGGTTCTCCCAAGCATGCCTCAAACACCAAATATCAATTAAGCTCCAACACTGGCTGAGGAGCTGATGGTAAATTTGACAGCGAGGCCATGGAGCCTCTCTTCAGTAATGGCTACCCGGTGAGTTTTCGGAGCTCCCCTCCCTTCCTCGGAGAAATTCCCAGCTCTCCCTGCAGGTAGCCCGCCCCAGTCGAGCCAGAGAACATGTGTTTTCCTCCCCCAGCCGGGTCAGTGCTGGGTTGATCCTTCAGAGGCCATGATATATATCAGATATTTACATTTTTGAGTTATTGTGTTTGTCGTCTGTTCTAGTTTTTACTCATTTCTCAATTATTCATATCTCGTAGCTTGTATGGATCTGGATTAAGGGTCGGAACGCTATGAACCCCAATGGTATGGTTTTCGAAATACTGATAGTATACCATGATATTCGCTGATAATTTTCATTTTCAGATAGTCCAGATAGTTCAAGGACTCTTGAAAACAATCAGAGACAAAGACAAGGTCCCTTTTCATGTCGCAAAATTTTTTCGCACATCACAAATGATATACATGACCGTAATGGGGCATTATTGTATTATCTGTATTACAAAGGATCAAATATCAAGGAACATACTATCAAAGCTTTTTTTCTTAGCGCCCGAATAAACCAAGTTTTAATCAATGAGATCTGATGGTTAAAGTTCCAAAAAGCTTTATTTAACCTCCTGAAATCTAAAGCATCATTTGAAAACATTTATTTTATCTCATAGCTCCTGTGAATTAGTACAGTATGTAGTTCAGGAAGTACACTGAAACTCATCAGGAACGTATCGAGAGACTGAGGAATGTGGATCTGGACCTGCGTAATGGCTCCTCTGGGTTAACAAATATGCTTAAAAAAATGGCCGAGTGGATTTCCGACACCATTTCTCAGCTATTATAAGCAAAGAAAGAAGAAAAAATGGTAATGCTTTCCATGAAGACTCGTTTAACTAAGATTATTGACTGCATTCATTAACATTAAGAAGTGATGAAATTCCACATTAAAGCATTACTGCGCCATAAGTAGTTAACGTGTATTAATTGACGTCTGCGTAAAAGTTAAACAACTAAAAACCCATATAATTATAGCATGTTCCTAAATGTCCTGAACTTCACGGCATGGTGGTGTAGTGGTTAGCAAGGTCGCCTCACAGCAAGAAGGTTCCGGGTTCGAGCCCCATGGCCGGCGAGGGCCTTTCTGTGTGGAGTTTGCATGTTCTCCCCGTGTCTGCGTGGGTTTCCTCCGGGTGCTCCGGTTTCCCCCACAGTCCAAAGACATGCAGTTAGGTTAACGTGGGGCGGCCTTGGGCTGAAGTGCCCTTGAGCAAGGTACCGAACCCCTGACTGCTCCCCGGGCGCTCTGGTGTGACCGCCCACTGCTCTGGGTGTGTGTGCGCGAGTGTGTTCACTGCTTCAGATGGGTTAAATGCAGAGGATGAATTTCACTGTGCTTGAAGTGTGCATGTGACAAATAAAGGTTTCTTCTTCTTTGATCTCCAGGCACAAATCTTGAAACTTGCTTCACCCTGATTGATTTTTTTGCCAATTAACGTGTGCAAACATGTTCATGAAGATGGTGGTGTCAATATGTGTACACTGAAATGTTTGGGAATGTTCCTCACTCGTATACATGTGTATTATTTATGCATCTAGCAAATCTGTGTGTCGATGTGTCTCTGTGTGTGTGAGCCTCCATGGATCTCCACACTTGATGGATTAAACTCTCCGAACAGACTGTTGGCCTGCCAGACGCCTGCTTTCTGTTGCCTTTGCAACTCAATCAGCGACAGACGCCATCTTGGTCTCAGGACGTGTATGTTATGTATTTTACCCTCGTTCTTTCCTACACTGCATGTTTGAACTTTGACCACAGAGTTATGAATATCAGCTTTGAAGCGAGAGGAGAATGTGAGGGCCGACCATCAGACACATGATATTCCTGTTTGGGAGCAGCTTCATGTTTTCAATCAGACTGAGGGAAATTGCTTTCCACATGACCCCTTTAATGTTTGTTTTTTTCACCAGACGGAAAATAACACTATATTAAAAGACGTAAGGCTGAATAATAACAATGGAAGTTATTTTAACTCCCGTAATCTTTTACATGAACCGAGTTGTGTTTTAGTTGGGGGGCTGTAATCGAACTGATACAATTCCTAAACATTTGCTCAAATCTTAGAACTTATTATTATAGCACTTTAAGTGTGTTTCCTGTGAAGTGAATGGCTCAAAATGGCAGATCCTGACAGTGGATATCAGGATTAGCAACCAAGCAAAAAAAAACAACCAAACAAACAAACAATCAACAACCAACTAATCAACCACTACTGCTACTACTCGGATAATAATGATAATTCAAACATTACATATATAACATATATAATCATTCTTCCATGAAACTGAGTCATACGTACACGAGCTGACAGTCGATGAGGCGCTATAATCCATGTACGACCAGATTGAGTGGAATAACTGTTTTATTCTATCCACATCCACTGGATTTTGAGAAATAGAACATTTCATCTCATCTAATTATCTCTAGCTGCTTTATCCTGTTCTACAGGGTTGCAGGCAAGCTGGAGCCTATCCCAGCTGACTACGGGCGAAAGGCGGGGTACACCCTGGACAAGTCGCCAGGTCATCACAGGGCTGACACATAGACACACAACCATTCACACTCACATTCACACCTACGGTCAATTTAGAGTCACCAGTTAACCTAACCTGCATGTCTTTGGACTGTGGGGGAAACCGGAGCACCCGGAGGAAACCCACGTGGACACGGGGAGAACATGCAAACTCCGCACAGAAAAGCCCTCGCCGGCCACGGGGCTCGAACCCGGACCGTCTTGCTGTGAGGCAACAGCGCTAACCACTACACCACCGTGCCGCCAGAAACAGAACATTTTTAGTTTTATTTTTTGCATATTCTCATCTCATCCCATTCTCATTATCTCTAGCCACTTTATCCTGTTCTACAGGGTTGCAGGCAAGCTGGAGCCTATCCCAGCTGACTACGGGCGAAAGGCGGGGTACACCCTGGACAAGTCACCAGGTCATCACAGGGCTGACACATAGACACAGACAACCATTCACACTCACATTCACACCTACGGTCAATTTAGAGTCACCAGTTAACCTAACCTGCATGTCTTTGGACTGTGGGGGAAACCGGAGCACCCGGAGGAAACCCACGCGGACACGGGGAGAACATGCAAACTCCACACAGAAAGGTCCTCGCCGGCCCCGGGGCTCGAACCCAGGACCTTCTTGCTGTGAGGCGACAGCGCTAACCACTACACCACCGTGCCGCCATTTTTTGCATATTCAATAAAGAAAAACTTTATACGAAACATCCGACAACATAATTTCCGCTCAGAATGTAAACAAACTGGCGAAATGACAGGAGCAATTTCTGAAAAATGCGAGAATAATAATTATAATTCTTGAATGTTTTTTTTTTTTTTAAGATACGTTTTTACCATCAGATACTTTCATTCCATATTTTGGCGGGTTTTTTTGTAATTTTTTGTGGTTTTCTTCTTCTTCTTCTTTTTCTTTAGGGATTTTTGGTGGTTGGCAAACCAGCTTAAAAGTCTATTACCACCACCGACTGGGCTGGAGCGTGGAACAGGAGATATTGTGGAAAAGAAAACAAAAACAACCTATAATTTTAGCTATTTCTGTGTCTTTTAAATATTGATAACACTTTTTGGGGTTTTGTTTGCGAGTAGAGTTTTTACATCATCCTCAGTTGGTTCAGCAACACACTCCGCCATTTTGTTTTTCTCTACTCACAGTATATAAGCTGATATCGTAGTAGTAGAGCAGCCAATCAGAGCGCACACTTGCTCATATCCAGTGAATGTGGATAGAATGCACACACACACACAGGAATACATAAGATTCCTGTTCTTGGCTGCAGGAGTGGAACCCAGTGTGGTCTTCTGTTCTGCTGTTGCATGCTGAGATGCTTTTCTTCTCACCACGGTTGTAAAGAGTGATGATATGAGTTACTATATCCTTCCTGGCAAAAAAGCTCGAACCAGTCTGTCCATTTTCCTCTCATCTCTCTTATAAACAAAGCGTTTGTTTCCACCCACAGAACTGTCGCTCAGTCACTCAAAGTTTTTTTGCACCATTCTGTCTGTGTAAACTCTACAGACTGTTGTGTGTGAAAACCCCAGAAGATCAGCAGTTTCTGAAATACTCAAACAATCAGTCCATCTGGCTCAAACCAACACCCACGCCACAGTGAAAGAAAGTCACACTTTTTGAGATCACATTTTTTTTTCCCATTCTGATGTTTGAAGTCAACATTAACTGAAGCTCTTGATTTGTGTCTGCATCAAACAGCAGGTGGATGGGTGTTCCTAATAAAGTGGCTGGTGAGTGTCCCCCCTCTTTTGTCGCATCCGAACTGAGAATCTGTGTCAGATCTGAATCTGTGTCTACAGAAAGGCAGACAGCTAAAGTAACAGACAGACAGAGAGAAACAAGGGCATTACATGGTATAAGGGCTAATGCCTGCTCCTCATTGTTCCACCCAACAATAGCTTCTTACAACATATCTGTATCTGAAGACCTAGGATGTGTTAAATTCTCTTTCTTTCTTTCTCTTGTACACACACACACACACACACACACACACACTCGTGAAAGCCTCTTGCATGACAGTGCCTCTTTAGTGTTTGGAAGGCGCAGCGGCATGCTGAGTATGGCTCTCAGTGGGGGGCGCCACCGGGGGACCGTTCTTTCGGCCCATCTCGCTGCTCGGAGCTGAAAGGCCGAGATGGGATTTTAAGGAGGAAAAGTCGTTTCTCCCCCTGAAAAAAGAAAGAGCGACACCCTGTCCAATTTGAACTCATTACCACCAAAGGAATAAATAGAGAAAGATGGTGTACGAGGACAAACTAATGGATCTGAGTAGACCCCAAAATGACAAGTGTACAGAAGATGCCCCAGATCAGGAGGCATTTGGGCATATTCTTGGGGCCTCATGTGAAATATGAGATAATGGAGGGATGAAGGGAGGAGCAAAGAGGATAGAGAAAGGCAAAGCAGCATCAAGGGTTACTTGAGCTCTCAAACCCCTTACTGGGAAAAGTGTATTTATCAACTTAATGGCAGGTGTCTGATCGGATAGGAGCACTCGTCTGAGTTTAATTATGGAACCGAGTCATCCAGTGTGTTCCCTAACTTCATCCTGGTGTTTTTCCATGCTCATCCAAGTCCAGGATAAGGCTTGACTCAATGCAGACTGCATGTAAAAAGATAGAGTAAGGATGAATGTCGGTAACTCCGTCCTCACTGGCTTGTAAATGAGATCCAATTAAAGTGGAAGGCGATAGCGCTGGTAGACTTCTGCAACCTATCGGGTGGAAAGCAAGCAAACAAGAAGGCTGGAAAGAAAGACCTGTGCTGGGTCCATCACAGCAGTGCTCTGTGGATTGCTGGTTCCAGAGGAAGAGTGACATTATGCTGAACTGAGTTTCCTCAGACCTGCACATGACCTTTTGTCTTCTGCCTGACACTCACTCAGGGATATGGTTGTTGCCCCAGTAGCAACAAAGAAAAGAAAAGAAAAGAAAAGAAAAGAAAAGAAAAGGAAAAAAATCCCCAAACCGTATCCCTGTTTGTAAAAGAAAATGGAGTTCTGACCTTCAAGTAGAAGCTGCATGTGAAAGGCCTTCATTAAGCCACGAGTGCTTACGGATTGCAGCTCCGACCGGCGAGGTCTGTGTTCGCCTCAGCTGGGGTGCACACACACGGACTAATTTAGCCAATTAGACAAGGGCATGATTAAAGGTGGCCAGATTGAAGGAGAGCCGTGCTTGGCCTTTGGCCAGGACACCGGGGTTAGCACCCCTGCTCCCGAGCTCAAAATGCTGCGAGGTTCTCTAATGACCATCAGGCTCAGGAGCACTAATCAGCCCTGAGAGAGAGAGAGAGAGAGAAAGAAAACCTTTTGTTTTTAGTCATTTGGTCATGAAGCCGTCATGTTCAGTATTAATCATATGAATCAGTTTATCTAATTCATTAACAGAAGAAATAAGGTGTTCAAAAATGTTATTTGATATGATACTAAATACGTCACATGTGGATGCATGTGTTGCTCCGGGGGTGCCACTAGAAATTTTGCGCCCAATGAAAGAATATGACCACGAGTTGGCCTAGTGGTTAGTGTGTCCGCCTCTCAATCGGGAGATCATGAGTTCTACTCATGGTTGGGTCATACCAAAGACCATCATAAAAATGGTACCTACTACCATCTGACAAGGCTTGCTGCAATACACATGTGAGTGGGGGAGGCAAACCCTCATGGTTACCAGAGGACTAGCCTCTACTGTATAGGCAAGGGCTATCAAAATGGAGATTGGTGCCACACCCATATGCCTCAAAGAGCTGGTTAGTACTGGGAAGGGGAGACTGCCTGGGAAGACCAGATTCTGGCATGACAGGGACTTTTTTTTGGTGAAAGACTATAACCCCCCCCCCCCTTACATTTCTGGTAACCCGACTTCTTCATGATGGTGTCAATCTACTGATGGTTCACCATCAATTCTGCTTCTACTGTGCACAGCTAACATTAGTGCTGGATTGGAAAGCAACAAACCTAACACAGTGTCATAAAGACAATCTATTCCAATAATTTTGCGGAAAATGGAAAACCAAACCAGAAGGTTGTTGTATTTGCTCGTTTTAAGAGACATTATTATTTTTTAATTAACTTACACATGGTAATAAAGTTAAAGGAGAACTGAAGGCACTTTTTTATTATCAAAATTCTATTTATCTCATTTTATTAAATATATGAATGCATTTTTGATCGCTATTTTGTCGCTGCTATAGCAAGTTATGAGTGTTTGAAATATGCTCTGTAATATATCAGTACATATGTCAAAGCGACGGCCGTAAACGAGATTCGCTGAGATCTGTGCGAGACATCATAGGACAGAAGTAAAACGTACAGCGGAAATCAAAGCGACCGACATCTGCCAACGTTGTCAAAAGACGCGCGCGCCCTCTTTCGAATGCTGATGTAATCAAGCCGGAAGTTTTGTTTGTTTTGATAGCAATCAGGAAAGTTTGTAAAAAGTAGGCAGTAATCGTCATTTAAACTTGTTTTTGTGTAATATTTCGTTTGGAAAACAGTTTTCAAAATGGCGGCACTGACACCTGGCTGACACTTCATGCTTCGAAGTCTCGCACAAGTCTTGTGAAGATTGCGTGGATAAGTGACGCCTGCAGTGGACCAAACGAACTAAATTCAACATGGCTAAAAAACGAATGGGCTGATAAGTATAACATTTAATTGCAATTAGTTGCCAAAACGAGTCACGATATAAAGTTACTAAAACCAAAAACGTAATTGAATAACATGTTAATTAAAAAATAAAGCAAGTTTAAAAATGACTTCAGTTCTCCTTTCATATTGTCCTCTGAGGGCCCTCTGTAAATGCTGGGCCCTTAGAATTGTCCTAACTCCCCCACTCTCCCCCCCTCACGGCACCCCATGTTGCTCTAAAATATCTCTTATTACATACAAAAAAAAAACAAAAAAACCCCACAGAATTGCCCCTGATCCTCTTAAATCCAAGTTTCTGAAATCATATCTCTTTCACAGTTATTTGAAATCATTCATTCATTCTTTCTTCAGTAATCATTTTACCCTCATTAGCGTCGGTGTGGATCTGGAGCCTATCCCTGGAACACAAAGCATGAAGCGGGAATACACCTAGAATGGGAAGCCAGTCCATCACAGGGCCAGTCAATCCACATAAAGGCATATTGAGAAGATGGAGGAAATTGGAGAACCCAGATGAAGCCAATGTGGACATGGAGAGAACGTACAAAAAAAACCTAAGCTCAGAATTGAACTGGGACTGTCCCATTGGTAAGCATTACCAACAATATCGATTCATAAAAGTCCATCATTGGGTAGAATTAAATTACTCGTTAGATAGTGCCAATAATCAATCACATTGTGCTTAGAATTTTTACTTACATTATACAATGGGTGAATTTCCTTGACCTTATTTTTTTTCAAACAAGCATTTAATAAATTAAATCGGATCAATCCTCATGACAAGTCATGATTCGTTCTTTGTTTATCGAGATGTAAAATGATGTACAAATGTACATTATTTTATCCATATTCGCTGGATATGAGCAATCGCACACTCTGATTGGCTACTCTACTACTAGGATATCAGCTCATATCCTGTGAGTAGAGAAAAACAAAATGGCGCAACATGTTGCTGAATCAACCGAGGATGAAATACAAACTCTAGTTGAAAACAAAACTCTAAAAAATACAAAATATGGAATGAAAGTATTTGATGGCGAGAACGTGTCTTTTTTCAATAATTGTTATTATGGTATTTTTCACAAATTGCTCCTGTCATTTTGATGGTTTGTTAAGTGGAAATGATTTTGTCGGATGTTTTGGAGGAAGTTTTTATTTATCGAATTTGCAAAAAATAATAATAAAAATTCTGTTTCTGAAAATCCAGTGAATGTGGATAGAATAAAACAGTTATTCCTCTCAATCTCATCGTACATGAGCTGATAGCTGACAAGGCGCGGAGCTACACGCCTCATCGGCTATCAGCTCATATACAACGAGATTGAGAGGAATAACTGTTAATTATGACAGCGATAATACAGAGAAATATTTGGTTCAGATTTTTAAAATCCATTTTACAGGATTACATTTGGATGATCAGATTGTATTTATCCTGGAAATCTTTGAAGACATTAGATTTTTTTTTCTTTTTACGAAAATGATTTCCTGTTGTCTTTCGTCCAGTAATTGATATCACACAGGTATTGATATGAAGACATGGCGCTATTGACATATTAAGCCTGAGGCCTGTCACTGGAATGAAAAGCAGTTTTTTTTTCCTTTTCTTCTCCTTCTTCCCGTAGGCGTTCTCTCACCGAGCTGGTGCTTGGCAGTGGAGTGAACATGTGAGTGTCCGACAGCAACGCTGCACCATGAGGCCAAGCTCAATAGATTTCCTCTCTGTGTCTGAGACTCGTTCTATTCAGAATTGATTGTTCTTGACTTCCTCGGTGGAGGACACAATTACCTTTTCTCCCTTTCTGGCGTGTCAGTCAGCGCTCAAGCGCTCATGAATAATGAAAGCCTGACATTCTGTTACTGTTACCTGCCGCTTGTAACCAGTCAAACTGTAAAAAGGTGTTTATCTGCACTCCTTGCCATTTCAAATGTTAGATATTAAGAATTAATGTGCATGATTAAGATACTTTAAAACCTGGCAAATAGTATATTTAAATATTAAGTCACATGTAATTAAGGAGACAGAAATATTCATTCCTGTAGTTAGAGGCAATTATAACAATTTACATCAAGGGATTTCCCAGCTTGACTTTTTTTTTTTTTTCCGTTCCAAGCTATTATGATTAACATTACAGCTAATTGAAGTCATTTTCTTAGACTCTCTCTGCCTTTGTCCTAGAGGGAGTCCTAATACTCCAAAGCCTCCATGCTGAATTTCAATGAAAGCTTTTAGGCATGTCCCTGTCCCCCCCACCACACACACACACACACACACACACACTCGCACAGGCCTCATTTTATTGACTCTTGGAGTGTCTCCACTCATTGGTTTGAGAGGTCAGGCTTCCGTCTCAGAGCGATTGCCTGCCTGATGGCTGTGACCCAGCGGGTGGACAGTGAACCGCAAGCCACCATCCTTTTTCCTAAAACCACTTCAGTGTCTCTGGAGAAAATGTAAATTCATCCGCGCTCATTTCCTCTGCGTGATGACCACTTGCCACTCAGCCTGTAGTCTCAATTAGGGGGTGGAACGAAATAAAAAATTTATGCCATAATAATTGCAGAACATATCACGATTTTCAGAGCATCACCGTATTTTTAAAAAGGACAATATTCAATGCAAGTGCAGCGATCATTATTATTATTATTCTATCCATATTCACTGGATATGAGCAATCACATGCTCTGATTGGCTACTCGACTACAAGGATATCAGCTCATATACCGTAAGTAGAAAAAAACAAAATGGCAGCTTTGTTATCAAGTATTTAAAGGAGAACTGAAGGCAATTTCTTTTTATTAGCAAAATTCTATTTCTCATTTTATTAAATATCGGAAGGCATTTTTGATTGCTATTTTGTCGCTGCTATAGCAAGTTATGAGTGTTTGAAATATGCTCTGTAATAGATCAGTCCATATGGCAAAGAAATGGCTGTAAACGGGATTCGTTGAGACCTGTGCGAGACATCGTAGGACAGGAGTAAAACGTACAGCGGAAATCAAAGCGACCGACATCTGCCAACGTTGTCAAAAGACGCGCGCGCCTTCTTTCGAATGCTGATGTAATCAAGCCGGAAGTTTTGTTTGTTTTGATAGCAATCAGGAAAGTTTGAAAAAAGTAGGCAGTAATCGTCATTTAAACTCGTTTTTGTGCAATATTTCATTTGGAAAACAGTTTTCAAAATGGTGGCACTGACACCTGGCTAACACTTCAAGTTTCGAAGTCTCGCACAAGTCTGGTGAAGATCGCGCGGATAAGCGACGCCTGCCGTGGACCAAACGAACTAAATTCAACACGGCTAAAAAACGAATGGGCTGATAAGTATAATATTTAATTGCAATTAGTTGCCAATACGAGTCACGATATAAGGTTACTAAAACCAAAAATGTAATTGAATAACATGTTAATTAAGAAATAAAGCCATTTTAAAAATGACTTCAGTTCTCCTTTAAAATAAACAGAAATAGCTAAAAGAGTATAGGCCATCTGTCCCAAACATCTCCTGTTCTACACTCCTGTCCAGTAGGTGGCGGTAATGAACTTTTAAATTGGTTTGCCAACCACCAAAAAACCCTAAAAAAGAAGAACAACCCCCCCCCCAAAAAAAAATATATATATATATATATATATATATATATATATATATATATATATATATATATATATATATATGGAATGAAAGTATTTGATGGTAAAAACATATCTTATTAAACAATTTTTGAAGAATTATTATTATTATTATTATTATTATTATAGCATTTTTCACAAATTGCTCCTGTCATTTCACCGGTTTGTTTACATTCTAAGCAGAAATTATTTTGTCGGACGTTTTGTTTATTGAATTTGCACAAAATAAAAATAGAAATGCTCAGTTTCTCAAAATTCAGTGAATATGGATAGAATAAAACAGTTATTCCACAAAACCGAGTCATACATGAGCTGATAGCCGATGAGGCTTGTAGCTACGTGCCTCGTCGGCTATCAGCTCATGTACGACTCGATTTCGTGGAATAACTGTTAATTATCAGTATTATTGTTATACACGAACATAATCTTGCACCATATTAAGACATTGATAATGACATCATAATAACTGATATGACTAAAATCATAACATTAACAATTCAAACACTTCACATTTCACTATAGATGACTTGCAACCCTGTGATCAAAATGTGCTACGTCATGAGCATCCGCCATGATGGTGGATATACAATAAAGCAAATAGGATGGCAGCTGCTGAAAGTGTGTCTGTAAACAGTGCTGAGTTTTCTCAATATTACCACGATTTGAACGCTCGAGTGAAGAGTCAATACAAAGAGAAGATAGATGTGTGTGGTTTTGACCCATATTATTTTAAAAAGTCAAACTTTTCTGAAGATAAGACACTTCTACCGACCATCGAGTACCCAGATATTGCGTTCTATCTGGTTTGGATGCCTTCGTGGGTCGACAAATCTCAAATGAAGGCTTATAAGTCAATGGAAGCTGATAATTTCTTTGTCTCTGGATGGGTAAATACTTTATTAATTAAACCTGTCAATGATGACAAAGCAGTTGTACTTGCAAGCGTAAGTTTGGGCTTCTTTTACATTTAGCTTACTTCTACAGGTATGTGTAAACAACAGACTTTATGGCTTTAGCTTTATGGCTCACAATTTATTTCAGGTACAATTTTGTTGGTGCTCCAAGAAGCAAAATGGTAATACAAGTGTTAAAATTATAACAACGACCGAGTGAACCACGACAAGACAGAACACTCATTTTATAGCAAAATTCTAGCAACACGAAATAAAATTCTTCCATGATATTATCAAGAAAGCTTTTGAATCTCACCTGAGATAAAATGATCACTGCAAACATGAGCTGTTTTGGTTTTAGCCTCTGTTAGGTCAGCCCTGCCGATGTTGTTCAGCCGTGCTCGTCTCCTCTCCGAACTCAGCCTCAGAGTTTCCTCGCCCTCTTTCTGAATCACGGATGGAATTCTAAAAAATCGGAACATGCCACGGTCACGAGTACTGTTGTGACCACAACCATACCCAGCACAAAGATATGGCAGAGCTAAAAGAATGCTTAAAGCAGTGGAAAAACAAAGAGAGTCACGCACGTGTGACGGTGTTTTGTATGGAATGTCGCTTGACCCTGCATTTGTATATCCACCAACATGGCCGACATCCAGGTTTCTATTTTGCTTTGATGTCACTCGCAAGTCAAGGTGCTGTTACTATAGTTCTCGATTCTGATTGGTCAGAAGGTGTTGATGAATTTTCTATAACAGCAGCTCTGACTGTAATTTAAAGAGAACTGAAGGCAATTTTTTTATTATCAAAATCTATTTCTCTCATTTTATTAAATATCGGAATGCATTTTGATAGCTATTTTGTCACTGCTGTAGCAAGTTCTGAGTGTTTGAAATATGCTCTGTAATATATCAGTCCATATGTCAAAGCAATGGCCATAAACGAGATTCGTTGAGACCTGTGCGAGACATCGTAGGACGGAAGTAAAACGTGTAGCGGAAATCAAAGTGACCAACATCTGCCAAGGTTGTCTCTTAAATGAGAAGAAGAGGGCTTTCAGAGCTGGCAACAAGGAGGAGGTGCGAGGAGTCCAGTGTGAACTGAGATCAACGATTAGGGAGGCCAAGGAAAAGTACAGGAGGAAGTTGGAGTGGAAACTCCAACAGAACAACATGAGAGAGGTGTGTAGTGGAATGAAGACCATTACTGGTTACAAGCCAACAGCAGTGAAGGAGAGGATGGCAATGTGGAAAGGGCGAGTGAGCTGAATCTTTATTTCAACAGATTCGATGGCGTGACCCCAACCCACCCCACCACCACCACTCTTCTGCGGGATGGCTACAACCACACACTTCACATTTTCTCCCCTCCTTCGCCTCTTCTTGCCCAACCTCATCTCCATTTCAGGATCTCACTTGCTCCTCCTCAACAGACCAACTGGCTGAGTACTCCCCCCCAAGAAACATCTTCATCCCTCCCCCACCCATCACCTCCACACCGATCGTCAGCGAGGAGCAAGTGAGAAGACAGCTGAAGAGACTCCATGCAGGAAAATCAGCAGGCCCAGATGGTGCTAGCCCCAGGGCCCTGAAGACCTGCGCCCTCCAGCTAAGTGGAGTACTTCAGCATGTCTTCAACATGAGCCTGGGTTTTCAGAGGGTCCCCGTGCTGTGGAAGACGTCATGCCTCATCCTGGTACTGAAGAAGCCGTGTCCTAGTGACCTCAAAGACTACAGGCCTGTGGCATTGACATCACACCTCATGAAGACCCTAGAGAGACTCATCCTGGAGCATCTCTGGCCTATGGTCCAACCACTTCTTGACCCCCTTCAGTTCACCTACCAGCCCCGTCTTGGAGTAGAGGACACAATCATCTACCTGCTCAACCAAGTCTACGCCCACCTGGACAAGCCAGCCAGCACTGTGAGGATAATGTTTTTTGATTTCTCTAGTGCTTTTGACACCATCCGGCCGGCTCTACTGGGTGAGAAATTGAAGCAATGCAGGTGGATGCCCCACTGGTGTCCTGGATTGTGGATTATTTGACTGGTAGACCACAGTATGTGCGCTTGCAGTGCTGTGTGTTGGACAGTGTGGTCAGCAACACTGGAGCTCTGCAAGGGACTGTCCTTTCTCCTTTCCTTTTAACTCTCTACACTACTGATTTCAGCTAGTGCACTGAGACCTGCCACCTCCAGAAATTCTCTGATGACTCTGCAGTGGTTGGACGTATTACTGGTGGTGATGAGAGTGAGTACAGGATGGTGGTGGACAACTTTGTCATGTGGAGCAGGAAGAACCACCTACAGCTCAACGTGATGAAGACGAAAGAACTGGTGGTTGATCTGAAGAGAATCAGGGCTCCGGTGAACCCTGTTAACATCCAAGGGGTCAGTGTGGACATGGTGGAGGAATATAAGTACCTGGGGGTGTACTTGGACAATAAACTGGACTGGTCCAAAAACGTGGACACAGCATATAAAAAGGGCCAGAGCTGTCTCTCGTCTCTATTTTCTGAGACGGGTGAGGTCCTTCAACATCTGCCGAATGATGCTGCGGATGTTCTATGAGTCTGTGGTGGCCAGTGCCATCCTATACGCTGTCGTCTGCAGTGGCTTGAGGGTGAAGGACACTAACAGATTCAATGAGATCATCAGGAAGGCCGGCCATGTGATAGACGAGGAACTGGACTCTCTGACAGTAGTGTTGGAGAATAGGACACTGTCCAAAATAAAAACAATCTTAGACTGTCCTTCCCACCCTCTACATGAGGAGCTGATCAGCCACAGGAGCACGGTCAGTAAACGGCTGATTCTTCCACGCTGCACAACTGAGAGACACAGGAAATCATTCCTACCTGCTGCTATCAAGCTGTACAATGCCACTGTATAACTGTGGTACACTGTCTTACCATGTATACTTAACTCAGGTGCAATATATGTATATAGGAATCATGTATATATAATCACTTCATTTTGCTTTTATTTGAACTTATTTTATTTTTATTCTTTTTTTAGACGATTTCATCTTCTATTTTCAGTCATGTTTACTTCTTCTCTGATTCAGGAGCTTTGTAGCAAATTTTAATTTCCCTCCAGGGATTAATAAAGTAATTCTGATTCTGATTCTGAAAAGACCGCACGCTCTCTTTCGAATGCTGATGTAATCAAGCCGGAAGTTTAGTTTGTTTTGATAGCAATCAGGAAAGTTTGAAAAAAAGTAGGCAGTAGTCGTCATTTAAACTCATTTTTGTGTGATATTTTGTGTGGAAAACAGTTTTCAAAATGGCAGCACTGACACCTGGCTGACACTTCACGTTTCGAAGTCTCACACAAATCTCGTGAAGATCGTGCGGATAAGCGACGCCTGCCGTGGACCAAACGAACTAAATTCAACATGGCTAAAAACCAAATAATAATAATATGTTCAATTTATATAGCGCCTTTCTCAAAACCCAAGGTCGCTTTACAATAATAGGCAGAAAAAAAAAAGTCCACCAAATAGAGGTCAGGATATCATTCCAGTGGTGTAGCAGCCACAATCCCACCAAAAGGCACATGAAAACAAGTCCCACATCTCCAGCACAGCCGCCGTGACGCCGCCAGCAACATCGCTCGAACACCACGCCATGGATCCACAAAGCGAGCACAGAAGCAACGCCATGCGGAGTGCTGGTATGTCCCAAACCGCCTGCACAGCTGCCGCGACGCCACCGAGCAACATCGCTCGGAACATCACGCCAAGCGTTAAAGCACAGAGCGCTGGACAACCACGATGTTAAAATGAGCAACAAGCTCACTGCAGTCCATAGCTGGGAGCACAGGCATCACCCACAGCGAACCAAGGCCTGGAGGGAACCGACACCCAAAACTGGGTCCGGAGCTACACCACAACCGGCGGACAAAACACTCAAACAAACATCAAACACAGAAAAGAGGAAAAAATAAAATAAAAAAAGGAGAGAAAAAATAGGCGGATAAGTGTAATATTTAATTGCAGTTAGTTGCCAATACGAGTCACGATATAAGGTTACTAAAACTGAAAACGTAATTTACCGGTAATAACACATTAATTAAGAAATAAATCAAGTTTAAAAATGACTTCTTCAGTTCTCCTTTAAATCTAAGGTTTGTCATCATGCACTCATTCTAATAGGAACAGGAAATTGTTTAAATGATGCGCGGCATAACTTATAACACTAATGGATTATTTTTCTCCTGAATGTGTGGTGCGCCGTGACTGCTGCTGGTGTAATTGGGCCCTACTTTTTTGACACCACAACAGTGACATCAGATGTCTACTTACAGATGGTGCAGCAGTACGCCATTGATGAACTTCCACTACCGATCCAGTTGGCGGGGTATTTCCAACAGGATGGTGCATTTTGGCCGTACTGTTTGTGCTTATCTCAACCACACATTTCCAGGTCGATGGATAGGTCGCGGTGGGCCATTGCCGTGGCCTCCACACTCCCCTGATTTGATGCCCTGTGATTTCTGGTTATGGGGTATGGTGAAGGAGCACGTGTATAGCAGGAAAGTTCATGAGATCAATGACCTCAAGGACAGAATAAGGACTGTGGTATTAGCTATTCCCTGCTAAATGTGTCTCCGGGCTTTAAATGGTACTGTTGCTCACTGGTTTTTGTGTGTTGAACATGATGGCGAACAGGTTGAGACCGTCCTGTAAATCATCTTGCACGTATGATGTCTCATCTCATCTCATTATCTCTAGCTGCTTTATCCTGTTCTACAGGGTCGCAGGCAAGCTGGAGCCTATCCCAGCTGACTACGGGCGAAAGGCGGGGTACACCCTGGACAAGTCGCCAGGTCATCACAGGGCTGACACATAGACACAGACAACCATTCACACTCACATTCACACCTACAGTCAATTTAGAGTCACCAGTTAACCTAACCTGCATGTCTTTGGACTGTGGGGGAAACCGGAGCACCCGGAGGAAACCCATGCGGACACGGGGAGAACATGCAAACTCCACACAGAAAGGCCCTCGCCGGCCCCGGGGCTCGAACCCAGGACCTTCTTGCTGTGAGGCGACAGCGCTAACCACTACACCACCGTGCCGCCCACGTATGATGTATGAATGGTTTCTACCATTGAAGTGTTAATATAATTTTGACTACATATTGGTTGATGTGAAGATTTCTGTGAGGAGAAGAAAAAAAAAATCTAGAGGCTGGTCAGGGAACAGCTGTTTATAGATACCATGACATATGTGTTAACAAGAACTGGTTTGCTTTATGGACATTCCACAGCATTAATGTAACTATAAATGGATAAAAAGTAAGACAGTTGTTAGTATTGTCAAACCGCTGTGCTATGAGAGGAATAAAACACTCTGGATTAGACAACTTTAAAAGGATACAAGTGGTAAAACTTAAACATTGATTGTTTTCCTATAGCACATGCTCAAGTGGTTACATCCTTACTAGGGTGCATCAGTTGCCCCCTAAAAATGAAAAGTTCCTCCGATCAATCATGATGCATTTTTGTTTTTATGTTCCTTTTGGTAAGAAAACACACTGGGTGAAATATTTTGACAAAATTCAAGAGTTTAATGGTGGCACCAGGAGCTCAAAGTTATGGAAAAAGCTGCTATTTTATGACTTTTATGACAAAATTTCAATCACTTTTCATGAAACATCATGGCACCTTATAGAGTATACCAAATATCTTAGTTACACATTTTTAGTACATATTCTAAATATATTATCAAGCACAGTTTGAGTTTTAGCTGTTCATTGAATCATTGTTCAACTACTTTTAAACAATACAAATGTATTATGAATCACATTAATGCTTCTCAATCCCTCGCAAAGGTTCTTAACATGATCTCTGGCTCACAAGAAATCAATAAATGGAGTCCAACATTGTGATTCAAACCTTACACGAAAACATAAAATAAGCGTTTTTTGGCAAAAAACGAACCTCATGGTGCCACCATTAGACTTTTGAATATGGTCAAAAAATTTTACAGGATGTCTTTATTGGTGAAAAGGAACACCCAAACAAAAATGCATCAGATTTTATGAAAGTGAGGGCAACTGATGCACCCTAATCCTCACATGATTTGAGGGCTTCCCTAGCAGGCCATCATTGGTTCTTAGGCAGTACAGGAATGTGAATACATATCCTCCATGCCCTGATCTAGAACCATAAACGGCATTTCATCATGGTAAACTTTTACGCTGATATATCGTCCCATCCTAGATTTCACAAAGAAGTAAATTTGGATATTATTACATTAAGTAAATGTTACATTCCGTAGCTCATTACTGCAAAGCATTTTATTCTATCCACACTTACTGGATATGAGCAATTGTGTGCTTTGATTGGCTACTCTACTACTAGGATATCAGCTCATATACCATGAGTAGAGAAAAAAAATGGCGGCTCGTGTTGCTGAACCAACCGAGGACGAAATAAAAACTCCACTTGAAAACAAAACCCCCAAAAACAAACAAACAAACAAAAAAAGCAGCAAGATATGGAATGAAAGTATTTGATGGTAAGAGTGTATCTTTTTTCATTTTTCAAGAATTATTATTATTATTGCATTTTTCACAAATTCCGGGGCAAAGTACTTTTTTTTTCGTTTCCGTTTCTGGTTGAGAGTACGTCGTGCGCATTCTGGCTGCCGCTTCTCACCAGAGCTTTTTTTTTCTTTCTTTCTTTCTTTTTCTATTTTCATTTTATTTATTTATTTTTTTTCTGTGTGTTTGTGTATTTGTTTGAGTGTTTTGTCCGCCGGTTGTGGTGTAGCTCCAGACCTAGTTTTGGGCGTCGGTTCCCTCCAGGCCTTGGTTCGCCGTGGGTGATGCCTGCGCTCCCAGCTATGGACTGCAGTGAGCTCGTTGCTCATTTAACTTTGTGGTTGTCCAGCGCTCTGTGCTTTAACACTTGGCGTGATGTTCCGAGCGATGTTGCTCGGTGGCTTTGCGGCGGCTGTGCAGGCGGTTTGGGACACACCAGCGCTTTGCGTGGCGGTGCTTCTGTGCTTGCTTTGTGGATTCATGGCGTGGTGTTTGAGCGATGTTGCTGACAGCGTCACGGCGGCTGTGCTGGAGATGTGGGACTCGTTTTCATGCGTCTTTTGATGGGACTGTGGCTGCTACACCACAGGAATTACATCCTGGCCCCTACTTGGTGGACTTTTTATTTTTTATTTATTTATTATTTATTATTTTATTTATTTTTTTCCTTGTCTATAACTGTAAAGCGTCCTTGGGTTTCTTGAAAGGCGCTAAATAAATTTAACTTATTATTATTATTATTATTATTATTATTATAAATTGTTCCTGTCATTTCGCCAGTTTGTTTACGTTCTAAGTGGAAATTATTTTGTCGGGTGTTTTGTGAAAGGTTTTTATTTATCAGCTTTGCAAAAAAATGTGGATAGAATAAAACCGTTATTCCTCTCAATCTCATCATACATGGATTATAGCCAAATCTGTGCTATGCGCCTCATCGGCTATCAGCTCATGTACAACTTGATTTTATGGAATAACTGTTTTATATATAGGTAAAGTAACTTTATTTTACATCAAATAGGAACTTAGGGGGCGGCACGGTGGTGTAGTGGTTAGCGCTGTCGCCTCACAGCAAGAAGGTCCTGGGTTCGAGCCCCGGGGCCGGCGAGGGCCTTTCTGTGTGGAGTTTGCATGTTCTTCCCGTGGCCGCGTGGGTTTCCTCCGGGTGCTCCGGTTTCCCCCACAGTCCAAAGACATGCAGGTTAGGTTAACTGGTGACTCTAAATTGACCGTAGGTGTGAATGTGAGTGTGAATGGTTGTCTGTGTCTATGTGTCAGCCCTGTGATGACCTGGCGACTTGTCCAGGGTGTACCCCGCCTTTCGCCCGTAGTCAGCTGGGATAGGCTCCAGCTTGCCTGCGACCCTGTAGAACAGGATAAAGCGGCTAGAGATAATGAGATGAGATGAGATAGGAAATTATAACATTCTACAACACCAGTTTATAAAAGTTTGTACACCCCTTCTCTACTCATTCTTTCGTGTATTTTGACTATTTTCTACAATGTAGAACAATATTGAAGACATCAAAACTATCAAATAACATTTGGAACAGATAGAATTATGTGGTAAACAAAAATGTGTTAATGTTTCATATTTCAGATTCTTCCAAGTAGCCAGCATTTACCTTGATGACACTTTGTACACTGTTGGCGTTATCTTAACCAGCTTCATGAGGGAGTCACCTGGAACACTTTTCAATTAACAACTGTGCCTCGTCAAAAGTTAAGTATTGGATGAGTTTCTTGCCTTCTTAATGTGTTTGAGATCAAACATAAATAGTAAATAATAAATATTCAGTAAATAGCCCTTTTACACAACTGTAATAATCCATACAGTATTATGTCAAGAACTGAACAACTAAGTAAAGATAAATGACATCCGATATTACTTTAAGACATGAAGAAGTGTCTTTTAATTAATTAAAATAAAGAAAAACATTGAATTAAAAGGTGTGTGGCGGCACGGTGGTGTAGTGGTTAGCGCTGTCGCCTCACAGCAAGAAGGTCCTGGGTTCGAGCCCCGGGGCCGGCGAGGGCCTTTCTGTGCGGAGTTTGCATGTTCTCCCCGTGTCCGCGTGGGTTTCCTCCGGGTGCTCCGGTTTCCCCCACAGTCCAAAGACATGCAGGTTAGGTTAACTGGTGACTCTAAATTGACCGTGAGTGTGAGTGTGAATGGTTGTCTGTGTCTATGTGTCAGCCCTGTGATGACCTGGCGACTTGTCCAGGGTGTACCCCGCCTTTCGCCCGTAGTCAGCTGGGATAGGCTCCAGCTTGCCTGTGACCCTGTAGAAGGATAAAGCGGCTAGAGATAATGAATGAATGAATGAATGAATAAAAGGTGTGTCTGAAGTTTTGACGCGTACTGTGTGTGTACGTACTACAGAGCATAATGTAGGTAAAATAATGATTACTTTGGAATTTATTACACTGCATTGGGAAAGTACTTACTTTACATCGGTGGTTATTCTCTCCACATTCACTGGATATGAGCAATCGTGCGCTCGGATTGGCTACTCTACTACTAGGATATCAGCTCATATACCGTGAGTAGAGAAAAACAAAATGGCAGAGCGTGTTGCTGAACCAACCAAGGACGGAATGAAAACAAAACCTCAAAAAATACAAAAAAAGTATGTGGTAAATATATATGGAATGAATGTATGTGATGGTATGAACGTATCTTTTTTTTCAAGAATTGTTATCATCATATTTTTCACAAATTGCGCCTGTCATTTTGCCAATTTATTCACATTCTTCATCTTTTTAAGCATTAAAATTTGTAGATTTTTTTAGACTGGTTCAAAAACTCAAACAAGTTTGAAAATTACAGAATTGAAATGTCCAAGAAAGAATTAAATAAATGTCTAAAGCTGTTCTATGCCTCAGCACGACAACAAGACGGCACATTCTACAACAAAGACAACGCTAAAATCAATTCATGTAGCCATCGATAGGTTTTTAAGAAGTCCGCTGAAGCGGAAACGATTTTGTCGGATGTTGCATATAAAAATAAAAATGCTCTGTTTCTCAAAATCCAGTGAAAGTGGATAGAATAAAACAGTTATTCCACTCAATCTCATCGTACATGAGCTGGAATACATTAATTATAACATAACTTCACGGAGATAATCATTATATTTCATTATGCAAGTAAAGTAACTCTTCCATAACATTGGTAAAGTATAATACAATAACTTTATAAGTATTTCCCAAAGGGGATTTTAAATCCCAATTTGCAATGCAATAAAAACAAACAATTATTTACAAGAGAAAAATTGCATTAATATTATCAACCTGTTCCTATAATAATCTCATGATAGTCATGATAAAAATATTTTAAAAACCCTAATACACTAATTCTAATTTAAATGATAGTTCAAAATCTGAATAAAATAATCATAAAATTCTGAAATATCCTAAAACTCTCCCTAATCCTGGGTTAATGCAAGAAACCAAATAATCTGAAAAATCTCAAAAAAAAAAAAATCTATACCAGTGATCCTCCTCCAAGTATTAAAGTAAAGTAATTATTACATTACGTTGTGGCACTGAACATTCCCGTACCATTTTCACCAAACATTACAGAGGTCCTTATGCACTTTAACCTGTACGCTGGTCCAGAAGTGGTGTGTTCTGACCACACACCTATCCACGCCGTATACTTCTAACAGCAGAACCAAAGAGAAGTGAGAGAGAAAGTGAAATTGGTGCTGAAAGTTATATTCGGTGGTGGTGTGATCACCAGCACCAGAGTTGCTAAGAGCACGAATGGTGGCTATGAATTATCAGAATTGCAAAGAATCACAGAGCTAACATGGAAGTGGTGAGTATAAGGGGCTAATGTATGGCCGAGTCAAGTCTCAGTGACGCTGCCACTCACTCTGATATACCGCCTCTCCCTACTGGGACACGCATTCTGGCTCGAAAGTGTAGCATACTGAGCAGCAAGTCCATTAAAGTTATGCATGATGTTTTCACAAGGCGTGCTGCGTGATGTGCTACATGTGTGTGAGTGTGAGGGGGTGTGTACGGGGTGGAGCAGGAACAACCGAAACACCATCAAGACTTTATTTGTGGGGAAGAAGAAAAGAAAGAAAGAAGAAAAAAACTCCTCAACTTCCATAAAACTTCAGATTAGGAATAAGTGTATAAATACTGATGCAGGTTTGTAAAATCGATCACATCTGGCTCAAAGAATGAATATCAAGATTAAGCTGAAGGTCGGAGCCTCGTGTATGGTGTGTGTTTACAAAGTTCAAATGAGCGCTGAAGCAGAGAGGGGGAAAAACAAAAAGAAAAATACTGCAAAAGATAAAAAAGGAAAAAGAAATAGCAAAGGACACAAACAAAGGGGAAAAAAATGAGACAGACATATGAATAAGTGTAAGGCCAAGTGTGTGTTTGACAATTGTCAAAGTACAGAAAATATCATCAAAAAAAACAAAACAAAACAGATTTTTAAAAATTGAAAAAAAAATCAAATCAAGCAATAAAATAAATGTAAAAAATAAAAATAAATAAATAAATAAATATCCAAGTTGTGAACCTTACAGCAGATAGACAGATATAGAGATAGATGTAAATATTAGCAAAAATAATTAAAAAATAAAATAAAACAAAAAAATTTCATCTGGCTAAAAGATGAAAACCACAAATTGTATATCTATAAAACTGTGTGTGTGTGTGTGTGTGTGTGTGTGTGTGTGTGTGTGTGTGTGTGTGTGTAGTTGACAATTGTCAAACTCCAGAAAATATCATAAACAAAAACAGATTTTTAAAAATTGAGTTAAAAAACAAATCAAACAATGAAAAATGTAAAAAAAAAGATACATAAATGAATAAATTGATAAATAAACAGATAAATAAATATCAACGTTGTGAACATTACAGCAGATAGATAGATAGATAGATAGATAGATAGATAGATAGATAGATAGATAGATAGATAGATAGATAGATAGATAGATAGATAGATGTGATGTAGATATTAGCAAAAAAAACCCTTTCTATCTGGCTAAAAACCACAAATCGTATATCTATAAAACCGTGTGTGTATGTGTGTGTGTGTGTAGTTGACAACCGTCAAACTACAGAAAATATCATTTTAAAAAAACAGATTTTTAAAAATTGTGTTAAAAAAAACAAATCAAACAGTGAAAAAAGGGGAAAAATAAAAACAATTGATAAATAAATAGATAGATAGATAGATAGATAGATAGATAGATAGATAGATAGATAGATAGATAGATAGATAGATAGATAGATAGATAGATAGATATGGGGGGGGGACCCAAAACAAAATTAAAAACCCTTTCCATCTGGCTAAATGATGAAAACCACAAACTGTATATCTATTAAACTCTGTGTGTGTGTGTGTGTGTGTGTGTGTGTGTGTGTGTGTGTGTGTGTAGTTGACAATTGTCAAACTACAGAAAATATCGTAAAAAAAGATGTCAAAAAATAAAAACAATCGTACATAAATAAATAAATAAATAAATAAACAGATAAATCGTGAACTTTACAGCAGACAGAAACAGATATAGATATTAGCAATAAAAAAAAATTCCATCTGGCTAAAAGACTAAAACCACAAACTGTATATCTATAAAGCAGTGTGTGTGTGTGTGTGTGTGTGTGTGTGTGTGTGTGTGTGTGTGTGTGTAAAATTGTGTGTCATCTTAAATAAAATGTCAAATAAAGCAATAAAAAAACTTTTCTGGGAAAAACACCACCAGGACAAACCCCAAATCCAGCGTTCCAGACCTCTGAAAGCTCACCTCAGCCTGAGACACACACACACACACACTCTGTATCACACACACACACACACACACACACACACACACACACACACACACACACACACACACACACACATATATACACGCACACGGCTCTGCAGATGGACGGTGGCCGTGTGGAATGATCTCAGCAGTCGTTCTCTCTCTGTGTTATTACAGAGGGAAGCCGAGTCAGATTGCACTGATGATACATGGGAGGCGTTTTAGAAATAAGTAACTTCTCTTACGTTTTTTTTTTTCCTCTTGCCTTTGCATGAACGTTGCGTATTGACCTTGGCATTTCTGACAATAGCATCCATCATGAGCCTGAAGCCTTTCCAACAGGCAGAGTCGGCCTGCTCCAGCGCCAACGGCACGGGATGAAAGACTAACAGCAGCCGACCAACGACTGACTTTCAGGGACACACAAACATATATATATATATTTTCTTTTACATGTTCAGGGGTTTTAGAGCTTCACACTGAAAAGATTAATGATGCAGGATTAGTAGGACTTGGATCAATATCTCAAAATCACAGCATGGAGGAATGTGGGGGGGAAAACCCCGAGCATGTCATGAATATTATTTTTAGAAGAATTGATTAGAAATGAAAATGTTCATATGAAGGAATGTAACGTTGTAAACTGAATTGGGATAAATAAATAAAAACAGATGCATCTGTGAAATTTAAAGGCTTAAAGATGTTAATATTTTAATGGAGTAATATTCATGCGGATGAAGAAATGCATGCGATAAGGGGAAAAAAGCATTTTGCAATAAATTCTCTTCATCTGTTGTACATTTTTTTCTCGTCGTCACATTTATTTATTTATTTATTTATCATCTTTCAATGCTGTTCTTTTTTTCCCTCATCGTATTTTATCAACGTCGTTTTTAAAAACATCGTTTTATTATTTATTTACATTTTATTTTTAATGATTTCTATACCCGTCTTTTTTCCCTCCTCAGTTTCTTTCATTAGCTCAGTTCTTATATGTAACTTTATTTCATTAACATGAGCTTTTATACAGCACTTTGGGGAACACTGCTTGCTCGTAAACGTGCTTTTGACATAAACTTGTCTTTAATCCCGTTCGGCTGCTGCGTCTGAATCAAGTCGCCGAGTTTGAAATGGGTTCTGACTCAACTTTCGAGTCCGCTTGGTTAAATCATCTGCCAAGCTGGAAAACAAACAACCAGGGACAGAAATTTAATCCGAGCAAAGTGAAGTCCAACAAATTCAGTGTTCTGAAGCCAAAGAGTTCATTTTAAACATCGTAAATAAAAACAGCACCAAACTAACAACATGGTGGTGATGAAGCAGAAGCAGAAGAAGTGTCGAGCATCGCTATTGATTTTAAAGCTAAGATCATGTTCTAGTGAACAGCACTGAAAATTCCCAGAGTGTTATTTGAGAAAACAGTCTCGGTGTACTTTCCAATTAAAGATAAAAATACGGATGGCTCTGTGTTTGAGTTCAGCGTCGTTTTTGCCTCTTGCCGAGTGTGTAAATACGCTAATGGACCCTGCTGATGGTGGAGAGTGTTAACAGCCCATTGCAGTGTGGGTACAGTACGGGAAGGTAAACAGAACAGCCATGGCACAGTGCTCTGTGTGTATGTGTGTGTGTGTGTGGGAGCAGTCACCGACCTCTGCCTGTCCTGCTGAGCACTGGGAGAAAGTGGTAAACTCAGACAGTGAAGCATTGTACTGGCCAGAACACACACACACACACACACACATGGCCCTTTTATTCAAACATTTTAGTATTATTTTTTTTTTAAGCATCTGAGCCTTTATATAGCTCTGTTAAAAAAAAAGCAAAGTTAAAAAAAACCCCGAAAGATCAATTTCTTTCTTTCTTTCTTTCTTTCTTTCTTTCTTTCTTTCTTTCTTCATTAATTTATTAATTTTATTTATTTATTCACTCACTCACTCATTCATTTATTTATTTATATTTATTGACATCTGTCTGTCTGTCTGTCTATTTATTTATTTATTTATTTATTCACTCACTCATTTATTTATCTATTTACTTGTTTATATTTAGAGATATCTCTCCATTATTTATTTATTTATTTATTTATTTATTCACTCACTCACACATTTATTTATTTACTTATTTATTCATTCATTCACTCATTCATTTGCTTGTTTCTTTCTATCTATCTATCTATCTATCTATCTATCTATCTATCTATCTATCTATCTATCTATCTATCTATCTATCTATCTAGTTAATTACCTAGTTAGCTGATCTTCATGATTAAAAGTGCCTTTCAGAGAATAAATTGAAATTTACTGTTTATTTTAATTAGAATTTAAATAGAAATGTTTGGATCTATACAGTAACTTATTAACTGTATGATAAATGTTATTAAATCTTTATGTATATTACAGAAATATATAAAAATATAAGGATATAAAAAGAAATAGTCTGTTTTTAAAAGCTGTGTACATACAGCATATTAATGAAACTGAATTGAGTTCAATAATACAATAAATAAATAAATGAAATAAGGAAGAATTTTAAAAAAGGACTTAACAATAATTCTACATTTTCAATAATATTTCATTATCATTATTTTTGACTGGATTTTCATTTTTTTATATCAGTTATACATATATATATATATATATATATATATATACACACACACACACACACACACACAAACAAATAATCAAATGCATTCTCTGATTTATTTGATTATATTTATATTAGTAGAAATGTATTATTATTATTATTATTATTATTATTATTATTATTATTATTATTATTATTATTATTCATTTGTCTGATTCTGATTCATGAAGGCAAAATTTCACCTAAAAAATAATAATAAAAGCTAGTTCTTGTTAATTAGGATCATAAAAATAGTTAGTTCAGCGAGTCACACAGATAACATTTTGTTTCTTTTTCCATTTCCTTATTAAACTCAGCATGCTCCTGTTTTCCACAATCTATTTTTATGGTTGGACCATGGGATCCCGAGTCAGGACTGAGCCTGCAGGTCCCAGAAAGATCATCGTTACACTGCGCAGTTACTTTGAACAACACGATGCTCTTGGGAAACCTGTTTCCTGGATGTGATACAGATTGTATCTTTGCAATTTCACGACCAATGTCCTATTCCGTGAGTCCTTCAGACCGATTCCTGATAAAGTCATCACGCTATGTCTGAGCAGACGCACGGTGCAGACGTTAAGCGCTCATTTTGTGAAGAAGGGGGAAAAAGAGGGCCTGGTTCTCTTTTCTTTTCCAGAGAGGCGCTAGCTAAAATGGAGAAGGCTTACTTTCTGATTTGGGGGGGAACGACTTCACAAGCCTTAAACGTGGGTGTAGAGTGCCCTCTAGCTGCGGATGGTGAAATGGCACGTGAGTGGTGGCGCCTACAGTCGTCTGGGCTCAAGGCCTCGACCTGCCGAGGCAGAATTTTAATAGAAACCAAGCATGAAAGGCGGCCTTTGCTTGAAAGGCTTCATCAAGTGTGACCAAGTAGCATCAGCAGTAACCCATGTTATACAGGCCACAGTTATGACCCTCTCAAAAGGCTGCCCAAGAGGAGGCGCCCTCAGAAGTTCACCACCTTCCCCTTGAAGCGCGGCCGGCCCTGCCCGGCAGGAGGCGGACAGGGCCTGCTTTGAAAAATAACACCTTTGTGGTCCCTCCTGTGTTGGAGGATGCAGCATGGTCTACAGATGGTACGCAGAGAGAGAGAGAGAGAGAGAGAGAGCACTATACGCCAAAAAACAGACACAAGCCTTTGAAATGATGCCTTTCTACCAGACACATGCTCTCATCAGCGATTGAGTTGGCACCTCCTGCTATTTTATGGGACAGTGACGACATCTTAGGCTTATAACGTTTGATTTTAGGACTGAAAGTTTTAACACTGGCTGAAAAACTTCACAAGGATGGTGTCGGGTTTGATGACGCTGCCTGAAATAACTGTCACGTGTTTACTGGAATTGGGATTTTGCATAATAAAATAAATGTCTCTTAAATGATCGTTTTCATCTGTCTGGCTACAACGTGCAAAGCCTGATGACGTTTCAACCTGTTTCATGTCGTAAAAGTGGCCACGTGCCTGGAAAAAAAAGAAAGAAAGAAAGAAATACAAGGAGAAACACAAAAAAGGCAAACAGAGCACACACACACACACACACATTTTGTACGGAATCACAAATCACTGCATAGCGGCCACAGTGACAAGCTGACAGGGCATCTCATCTCTTTCTGCCCTGTGTGTGTGTGTGTGTGTGTGTGTGTGTGTGTGTGTGTGTGTGTGTGTGTGTGCAGGGTACACTGCTGAACTTGTAACCCCGAGGCTCTAAAATGATTTTTTACCCATGCTCCCTATCCCTGTGAGCTCCCTGTCGGCCCCGGCGTCTCGATCCCAGCGCTCAGCAGGTCCCTCATGCGGTGCAGCTCTGCAAAGGTGATCTACTATTGACTTGTTTTTCTTTCCATGCTCTGAGCTCAGCACGTGCATTTTGATATTCTCGGGTTCGTTTGTACTCGACGTCGCTTTATCCTTTTACAATTTGCTCATTTTTTTCTTCAAGAAACAGAGCCCGAGTTCAAAAAAATTGCTACTTTCCAGATTATCCAGCAGTAGCAGCTAGACCTGCGCACGTGATGTGATGTGACGTGGTGTGACGCGATATGACACGAGGTGCGAGTTCGAGTTTCGGCATCGAACCTCAACTCAGCTCGTGTACGTACGGTATGTGTGTGTGAGAGAAAGAGTGCGAGTGTGCCTTCCTTTGTGCCCGTGTTTGTGTTTTTCTGAGCCAGTTGGCCTCGCTCTATTCAAGGAACTTCACACCACTCCCATCCACTTCTCACCCAGGAGAGACGCCGCTACACACAGACCATAAATTAAGGCAGTGAGGGCAGGAAGGGGAAAAGGAGGAAGGAAAAAAAAAAGAAAAAAAAAAAGACCAGCCAGCGACTCATTTCCATCTTCCATTTTCATCTCCTATTAGCACGTATTCGATCATAACACGAGGAAGAAAACAGTCACTGAGCTGAGTCTGCTTTCAGAGAAGGGAGGGGAGAGTAAGAGAGAGAGAGGCTTTTTTCCGAACACAAAGCAACTTGGTGCAACCATAAAGCATTTGGCTGCTAATTCACCAGGGCTGTGATATGTTATTTTAATGAGCATCGCCAGAGTGCTGCTTAATCTATCCGCCGCTCTGGAAGTGTGAGGAAGCGAGAAAAAAAGCAGGCCTTTTGTGGTGGCATATTGGTGGCCAACTCCACAAGATGCTCCGTCAAATCCTCCGAGTGTCCTCATTCTCAGAGAAATGACCAAGTCATGAGGAAATCAATTCAGCTGAAATGATTTCCTGGTACATTGACATTAAATTCAGATTAAAAATTCAAAAGCGGTGGCAAAGTTTTAGACTTTGACTGCAATCTGAGATGAAAACGTCAGCATAAATGTGCACAAACGTGTTTTTTTTTTTTTTTTTTTTTCACTCAACATCACCAGGTTCTTCCTTGTCGCCTTCACATGTCTCTTACAGTAATCAACAACAGGAACGACACATATGATATGATATGATATGATATGATATGATATGATATGATATGATATGATATGATATGATATGATATCGACGTGTTATTTTTTTCTGTCGCAATTAAATTGTCCTCACACGTTATTTGTAACGAGATTACACCGAATGTCTGCCGAAAGATAATTCTGTTAACAAACATCACAAAGGCAGCGGCATAATTCCATTGTAGGCGGATGCGCGAGGGACCATATGGCCGTGCACTTATTTTCTCATTTCATACATGCTTCTTTTTGACATCAATAATTCCTCGGTATCCAGTAGCGTCTGGATGCTTTCCAAAACAATTATAAAGTTGCCGTGGAAACTGAGGCCTCCTGCCAAAACGAACCATACTGTCTCCGCTTGGAGAGAGAAGACACAAGGACAAAAGGAGGGCGGGGGGGCAAAGAGAGCGAACGAAAGCGAGAGAGAGAGAGAGAGAGAGAGAGAGAGAGAGAGAGAGAGGAAACACAAAAACAGTGATACAATACAAGCCTTGAGAGCACAGTGTATGACACACATGCATGTGTGTGAGTGTGTGTGTGTGTGAGTGTGTGTGTGTGTGTGTGTGTGGTGATGATTTTGAGAACACCATGTTGTCACAGGGTGGGATCGCTCCCCGTGAGCTGGCATGGGGAGCCCACGGCAGGCTCCGGGACTCACACTAGTGTGTACGGTGCACAGAGGTGTTGTTACGAGTGGGAGTAATGTATTGTAACCTTATGCTAAGCTAATGAACAGGAAGATGAAAGCTCAGTAATAGACACAGTTTTGCATTCATCTTTCGCTTGCTCATTATGGGCAAGGGTGACAGCCTCGTTAGGAAAGGATGCCAGATTAGCCATGTGAATAAAGAGCACAAGTTTCAGACAGTATGTCGGTTTCAGTTCACACACATACACCATGTGAGTAAAATCTTCCAAAAAAGTTGGGACGCTATGTAAAACAATAAAAACAGAATGCGATGATTTGCAAATCATGGAAACCTTATGTTTCATTGAAAATAGTACAAAGACAACATGTTGAAACTGAGAAATTTTATTGTTTTCTGAAAAATATACTATACAGTATGCTCATTTGATGTCAGCAACACATTTCAGAAAAGTAGTTCAGGGGCAACAAAAGACTGAAAAAGTTGTGTAATGTTAAAAAATAATAATAATTAGGTTAATTGGCAACAGGTCAGTAAGATGATTGGGTATAAAAAGAGCATTCCAGAGAGGCGGAGTCTCTCAGAAGTAAAGATGGGGAGGGGTTCACCGCTCTGTGAAAGACTGCGTGGGCAAACAGTACAACAGTTTAAGAATAACGTTCCTCAATGTAAAATTGCAAATATTTCAGGGATCACATCATCTATGGTACATAATATCATGAAAAGATTCAGAGAATCTGGAGAAATCTCTGTATGCAAGAGACAAGGCTGAAAGCTGACATTTGATCCCTGTGATCTTCAGGCCCTCAGGAGACACTGCATTAAAAGCAGACACGTGTCTGTAGTGGAAATCACTGTATGGGCTCAGGAACACTTCAGAAAACCATCGTCTGTGAAAACACTTCATTACTGCATCCATAAATGCAAGTTAAAACCAGATATAAACAATATCCAGGAACGCCCCCACCTTCTCTGGGCCCAAGCTCTTTTACGATGGACTGAGGCGAAGTGGAAAATTGTCCTGAGGTCTGATGAATCAAAAGTAGAAATTCTTTTTAGAAATCATGGACACCACATCCTCCAGGCTAAAGAGGAGAGGGACCATCCGGCTTGTTATCAGTGCACAGTTCAAAAGCCAGCATCTGTGATGGTATGAGGGGGCATTAGTGCACATGACATGGGTAGCTTGTACATCTGGGAAGGCATCATTAATGCTGAATGATATATTCATGTTTCAGAGCAATACACTGCCATCCAGACTAAATCTTTTTCAGGGAAGACCTTCCTTCTTTCAGCAAGACAATGCCAAACCGCTTTCTGCACAGATTAAAACTGCATGGCTCTGTAGTAAAAGAGTCCAGGTGCTAAACTGGCCTGCCTGCAGTCCAGACCTGTCTCCCATTTAAGACCTTTGGCGCATTATGAAGCACAAAATATGACAAAGGAGACCCCAAAGTGTTGAGCGACTGAAATTGGATATCAGGCAAGAATGGGACGACATTTCTCTTTCAGAACTACAGCAATTGGTCTCTTCAGTTCCCAAATGTTTACAGAATGTTGTTAAAAGTAGAGGTGATGCAACACAGTGGTAAACATGACCCTGTCCCAACTTTTTTGAAACGTGTTGCTGACATCAAATTCAAAATGAGCATATATTTTTCACAAAACAATAAAATTTCTCAGTTTCAACATCTGGTATGCTGTCTTTGTACTTTTTTCAATGAAATATAGGGTTTCCATGATTTGAAAATTATTGCATACTGTTTTTATTTACAGTTTACACATAGCGTCCCAACTTTTTTGGAATTGAGGTTGTACCAGTACATTTCAGGAAAATACACACATCATCTCTCTCTCTCTCTCTCTCTCTCTCTGTCCCTACCCCCACACACCTTTTCATGTTAAAGGACTAAAAGCTCCATAGAGGTGTTTCATTCAAAAACTATACAAATGTATGCACATTTTTTAAAGTACAAATAATACTGTAGTAAAACATGAAGCGGTAAAAGCGTTTCACATTTCTTATTCTTATATTAAAGTTCAAAATATACTCACACCATGGCAAACCCCTTGGACATCTTGCCTTTCTGTAGCTAATATCAGACGGGGGCGTTTGGCACCACTCCTACCCCTCATTGCTGGGCATTTTTTGCTTAATCTGCATGTCTTTGAACTATGGGAGGAAACCCACACAGATATAGAGAGAATATGCAAACTCTACACATCAAGGCCCCCATGAGCTGTGATGTTCAAACCCAGAACCTTCTTGCTGCGAGGCAACAGCGCTAACCACTACACCACCGTCACACCTCACGTGTCCTGAAAGTATGAACGTAGCCCTAAAAAGATCAAACATCAACTAAAACCCACCAACACCATCAGAATTCCTAACTGATAGCTTTAATGTTAACAAGCTCCGATTTTATGAATGATATGAACAGGCTGGATAACTCCTGCTAGCAATATTACCGCCAACACCTCTGTCGGAGCTGCTGAGCGAGAATATTAATCAAAACCTTCTGACCAATCAGAATTGAGAATTCTCGACTCATAAAATTTTATTTTTTCTATAATTACTTACGAATTGACTTGTATTCTGGATGCAGACAGAAAAAAACACTTACATTTTCTGTAAGATGTTTCTGGAACATTTATAAAAGAAGTCTCCAGTGCGAGTGCTTCATAAGAGTCAAAGGTAAAGATGTGTGAGTGATCTTCCGACACAGGAAAGTCTTCAGGACTTATTAATGTAAAGACATGGTGAGAAAATGACTGTTTATTTCTGCTGTTATGTGACTGATAACACACACTTGTTTTTATGGTCATTATGCAACATTAGATCTCATCTCATCTCATTATCTCTAGCCGCTTTATCCTGTTCTACAGGGTCGCAGGCAAGCTGGAGCCTATCCCAGCTGACTACGGGCAAAAGGCGGGGTACACCCTGGACAAGTCGCCAGGTCATCACAGGGCTGACACATAGACACAGACAACCATTCACACTCACATTCACACCTACGGTCAATTTAGAGTCACCAGTTAACCTAACCTGCATGTCTTTGGACTGTGGGAAAACCGGAGCACCCGGAGGAAACCCACGCGGACACGGGGAGAACATGCAAACTCCGCACAGAAAGGCCCTCGTCAGCCAGGGGGCTCGAACCCGGACCTTCTTGCTGTGAGGCGACAGCGCTAACCACTACACTACTGTGCCGCCTGCAACATTAGATGTAACTGTACGGTAAATAAAAAAAGCATAACTTTTTGTTCTTTAAGTAATAAAAAGGTAATTCCAGCCAAATTGCTGTAGTGTAAGTGGACCGAAACACTGATTATTTTCCTATCACATCATCACACTGACAAGTGTTTTATTTCTTATAAACTGATTCAAAGCTTGTGCGAGAATTTCTGAATTCCAACAGAGATTTTTATTTTTACTTTTTATTATTATTATTTTTTTTTAAGCTTCATATTCGTGAAAATGATTTTGGAAATGACAACAATATCAACCGCTTTAGTACTAACACACTGCAGTGATATTGTTGCATACTGAGTTTCTAATCACACAGCTGCTTTACTCTCGAGCTCTTCCTGTCACTTTCCCCGCTTTATGGCAGGGGTTCACAAACTTTCCTCACACAGTGAGCCTTTTAACTGTTAAAAAAAAAAAGAAAGAATGAAAATCCAAGGACCCCTTCAGTACTGATTAATTTATTATTCGAATATCAAGCTGATTAGTTAAAAGTCTATGATAATAGTTTGTCTAAGTACAAGAGCCATAGAGCTTTTATTGTTGAACTTTCCACTCATAGAACACATTTTATTAATAAATTTTTTATATTATGATAAAATACTTGTGGTACAGGGCAGCACGGTGGTGTAGTGGTTAGCGCTGTCGCCTCACAGCAAGAAGGTCCGGGTTCGAGCCCCGTGGCCGGCGAGGGCCTTTCTGTGCGGAGTTTGCATGTTCTCCCCGTGTCCGTGTGGGTTTCCTCCGGGTGCTCCGGTTTCTCCCACAGTCCAAAGACATGCAGGTTAGGTTAACTGGTGACTCTAAATTGACTGTAGGTGTGAATGTGAGTGTGAATGGTTGTCTGTGTCTATGTGTCAGCCCTGTGATGACCTGGCGACTTGTCCAGGGTGTACCCCACCTTTCACCCATAGTCAGCTGGGATGGGCTCCAGCTTGCCTGCAACCCTGTAGAACAGGACAAAGTGGCTAGAGATAATGAGATGAGATGAGAATTGTGGTACAAATGTCCTGCATAGTAGTGTAAAAGTAGCCAATCAATCTTTTACCCACAAACACACACACGTTTCACTTGACAGTGTGATGATATTAACAATAACAAATCCATGACCCATGTCATTATTTCCATTACCATGTGACCCATACACTTTTGTTGCTTGCTTTCAATTCTTTATTACCTCTGCCAACTTTGTTAAAGGAGGTTACATTTTCACCTCTGTTTGTTGGTTGGTTTATCTTTTCCCAATGGAACTCAAAAAGTAGTGAACGGATTTGGGTGAAATTTGGTGGAAAGATGATTCATGGGCCAATGAACAGTTGATTAGATTTTGATGCAAATCCGGATATGTACCAGTATGTGGATACAGCATTTTCATGTCTGTTCCCAACGTAACTCAAAAAGTAGTGAACGCATTTGGGTGAAATTTGGTGGACAGCTTTAGTATTATCCTAGGTCCAAGTGATGTGATTTTGATGTTGATAAGATGCGGCTTGGCAGACATATGCACTCTAATGACAGCCCTTCTAGTTTTCCTCTGTTTTTCCACCATGACATCTGTAACTCTTCACTCCAAAACACTTTACCATTCAGTAGCCTTACACACCATGCCATATTCTTCACTAATGGTGTACTGACAAAAAATTGATTTTTTTTTAAAATATATAATTATTATTCTATCCATATTCACTGGATATGAGCAATCACACACTCTGATTGGCTACTCAACTACTAGGTTATAAGCTCATATACCATGGGTAGAGAAAAACAAAATGGCAGAGCATATTGTTGAACCAACTGACGATGAAATAAAAACTCTATTTGAAAATGAAACACCAAAAATTGTTAGCAAGTATTTAAAAGAAACAAGAATAGCTAAAAGAATATAGTCCCCCCCATATCTCCTGTTCCGCACTCCAGTCCAGTTGATGATGGTAATGCACCTTTAAGTTGGTTTGCCAACTGCCAAAAAACCTTAAAGAAGAAGAACCCCCCCAAAAAAATACAAAAAAAGCAACAAAATATGGAATGAAAGTATTTGATAGTAAGAATGTATCTTTTTTTATTTTTCAAGAATTATTATTATCACATTTTTCACGAATTGCTCCTGTCAATTCGCCAGTTTGTTTACATTCTGAGCTGAAATTATTTTGACGGATGTTTTGGATAAAGTTTTTATTCATCAAATTTGCAAAAAATAAAAACAAAAATGCTCTGTTTCTCAAAATCCAGTGAATGTGGATAGAATAAAACAGTTATTCCACTCAATCTCATCGTACATGGATTATACACAACTCGGTGCTACGTGCCTCATCGGCTATCAGCTCATGTATGACTCGATTTTGTGGAATAACTTAAATATTTTCATTCCAATGTTATTTAGATTGATTGAACCACTTTTTTTTACCGTAAATATACATGAAAAACTCATCTCTATCTGAGACCGAATCCCAAATTACTTCCTATTCACTATATATTCACCTTATAGGGTATAATGGTTTTATCTTGATAAAAGTATTGTCCTCATTTGAGTCAGGGCCCTGTGAAGGAGTGCATTTAACATTATTTTTTTTCTGAAGTATTTTTATCTATTGATTTTTTTTCCCAAGCAAAATAAGTTTGTTCTAATGGTTCAGGGTTAAGCTCGGGTTATTTTGATGTATTAAAGGGTCTTCTCCAGGTTCTGATTTTTTCCCCCTCACCTCTTAAAGCAACATGCAATTCAGTGTATTGCCTGAGGCTGATCAGTTGTTTGGTGTTGGAGGGGTGTACACATTACATGATCATTCACAGACGAGGCTCACAAACGACACACCTTCACCCGGAGAGATCCCTTCTGAAGTGTGACTAATTCCTAACTCTTGTTTACTCACAAAATAAATGGAAGAGCCATCCATCATATGGCTTTGGCATGATTTTTTTACAGAAGTAAAAAATAAAAAAAAAGAGAGAAATAAGCAAAAATGTGAAGGAAATATTGATTGGAGAGACACAGGCAGCGTTTAGTGTACGGATCATGTGTTTATTTTTATTTTTATTTGCTTTTCCTAATGTCCATTTGGGTAGAACATGACAAATATCTTGTTTTAGAAGCAACATTGCACTCACAAATAAATAGACCATAAACTGGATTCAGGGATCTGCTGCGCATGACATCTGACAAATTCGATTTCCTCTTGAACTCTTGTTGTTTTTCGTCTCTGTACCTCCAGCTCCTTGCAGAGAGAGTTCACACGAAGACAATCAAGCATGCTTGGAAATATCAGCTCTTCTGCAATTGCTAGATGAGCAAGTGTTAAGCTGGAAGTTTAGCCACCAAGCTCAAAATTGGGGTTAAAACTGTGTCGTGTGTGCTAGGCTGATAATAATTTGCCCCTAGGTGTGAATGAGTGTGTAAATGTGTGTGTGTGTGTGTGTGTGTGTGTGTGTACCGTACGTGGTGCCCTGAAATGCACTGGCTTCACCTCATGTCCAGTGCTCCCATGATAGACGGCAGATCCACCACCCTGACAGGATGATGTATTTCCTGACGATGAATGAATGAGTTAGCGAGTAATGAGTACCGGATTATTCACAGTCATCACAAACTTCAGAGAATTCCTACTTTTTTATGTGGACACACAGCAACTCAACCAGAGTATGGAAAGTTCTGGATTAGTGACTGGACAATCCTGATGGAAAGGCACTTTTCCCCTCTGCTACATCATACACACAAATACACCAACACTTTCCTCCATGATACGTTCTCTCAAATCTCTCTTTTGCTGAAGATTAGTCTCACACACATCCATGTTGCTGCAAAATGCACACAGGCTTTGGTGTAGATGCAGACGGCCTGCCTGTGGTGCTTTACAAAGGCCTCGGATGCCGTGTGTTTGTTCAGTTGGTGTTTTGAATTCGGCCATCAACACACACACAACCACACACACACACAAGTATGCACACACAAACCTCCACTACTTGTGCATCACGTTTCATGGATGTGTTTCATCCACCAAGACAACACAAAGAATTTGTTGGTTTATAGAGTTTTGTTAACACAATGTTTAAGCTGTATACATTCTCTCTCTCTCTCTCTCTCTCTCTCTCTCTCATATATGCATACAGTACTGTGCAAAAGTCTTAGGCACATGTAAAGAAATACTGTAGACCAAAAATGGCTGAAATAATAATGAAATTAAATGTTTCAGCATTAAATAAACACTATAAACAGTAAGCAGTAAGCCATAATACCGTAAATGAAACAAAGTCAGTATTTGGTGTGAGACGACCCTTTGCTTAAAAAAAAAAAATAGTAGTCTCAGGTCCAGTGAGTGCAGTTTTATGCGGAAATGATCTGTAGGTTTTACTGAGCATCTTCCAGAACCAGCCACAGTTCTTCTGGACACTTTGATTGTCACACTCGCTTCTTCATTTTGTACCAAAACCCAAGAGCCTTCATTATGTTTTCTTTTTTAATCTGAAAAGTGCTCTCTTATGGAATATGATGCTCAGATCCACACATTTTTTTTTTCCTGTAACATTTAATTTTGTGCTGGAAAACCAACACTTGGAAGTCTAAAATGTTTTTGTAATGTTTTGACTCGATAATGTAGAAGTGATAAAATAGAAATCAATAAAGTTTGTGTGGGGAAAAAAGGGTACCTTAGATTTTGCACATATATATATATATATATATATATATATATATATATATATATATATATATATATATATATATATACACACAGTGGTGCTTGAAAGTTTATCAACCCTTTAGAATTTTCTATATTTCTGCATAAATATGACCTAAAACATCATCAGTTTTTCACACAAGTCCTAAAAGTAGATAAAGAGAACTCAGTTAAACAAATGAGACAAAAAATATTATACTTGGTCATTTATTTATTGAGGAAAATGATCCAATATTATTACATATCTGCGAGTGGCAAAAGTATGTGAACATCGAGGATTAGCAGTTAATTTGAAGGTGAAATTAGAGTCAGGTGTTTTCAATCAATGGGATGACAATCAGGTGTGAGTGGGCACCCTGTTTTATTTAAAGAACAGGGATCTATCAAATTATGATCTTCACAACACATGTTTGTGGAAGTGTATCATGGCATGAACAAAGGAGATTTCTGAGGACCTCAGAAAAAGCGTTGTTGATGCTCATCAGGCTGGAAAAGGTTACAAAACCATCTCTAAAGAGTTTGGACTCCACCAATCCACAGTCAGACAGATTGTGTACAAATGGAGGAAATTCAAGACCATTGTTACCCTCCCCAGGAGTGGTCGACCAACAAAGGTCACTCCAAGAGCAAGGCGTGTAATAGTTGGGGAGGTCACAAAGGACCCCAGGGTAACTTCTAAGCAACTGATGGCCTCTCTCACATTGGCTAATGTTAATGTTCATGAGTCCGCCATCAGAAGAACACTGAAAAACAATGGTGTGCATGGTAGGGTTGCAAGGAGAAAGCCACTGCTCTCCAAAAAGAACATTGCTGCTCATTTCCAGTTTGCTAAAGATCACATGGACAAGCCAGAAGGCTATTGGAAAAATGTTTTGTGGACGGATGAGACCAAAATAGAACTTTTTGCTTTAAATGAGAAGCATTATGTTTGGAGAAAGGAAAACACTGCATTCCAGCATAAGAACCTTATCCCATCTGTGAAACATGGTGGTAGTATCATGGTTTGCGCCTGTTTTGCTGCATCTGGGCCAGGATGGCTTGCCATCATTGATGGAACAATGAATTCGGAATTATACCAGCGAATTCTATAGGAAAATATCAGGACATCTGTCCATGAACTGAATCTCAAGAGAAGGTGGGTCATGCAGCAAGACAACGACCCTAAGCACACAAGTCGTTCTACCAAAGAATGGTAAAAGAAGAATAAAGTGAATGTTTTGGAATGGCCAAGTCAAAGCCCTGACCTTAATCCAATGGAAATGTTGTGGAAGGACCTGAAGCGAGCAGTTCATGTGAGGAAACCCACCAACATCCCAGAGTTGAAGCTGTTCTGTACGGAGGAATGGGCTAAAATTCCTCCAAGCCGGTGTGCAGGACTGATCAACAGTTACCGCAAATGTTTAGTTGCAGTTATTGCTGCACAAGGGGGTCACACCAGATACTGAAAGCAAAGGTTCACATACTTTTGCCACTCACAGATATGTAATATTGGATCATTTTCCTCAATAAATAAATGACCAAGTATAATATTTTTGTCTCATTTGTTTAACTGGGTTCTCTTTATCTACTTTTAGGACTTGTGTGAAAATCTGATAATGTTTTCAGCGATATTTATGCAGAAATATAGAAAATTCTAAAGGTTTTACCAACTTTCAAGCACCACTGTGTGTGTGTGTGTATATAATCAATGTGAATGGAGAAAAGCTGGTGTGAAGCTCTTGCTTTTTCCACTCAAGCTGTTTATTATTAAAGGATTTTTTCCCCCTGACTTCCACCTCCTAAATTGTCTACAAAGCCAAAGTGTAATGTATAAATGTTTGAGCTAGTTTGGATGAAAATATGCGTTTATTAATTAAATGTTTTGCATTGGCAGAGTGGAGGACTCAGCTCTTCTGGAATCACATCTTCATTTGTTATCATTAGCTGTGTGCGTAGAGATCAATAATTGTGTCCCAGGGAGCCATTCATTATTGAAAATAACTTTAATAAGCCAGAAACTGTCATTTACCGCTATTCACATGAGAGACGACAGTTTTATTTTGCATGCCGAGGCCAGTGTGTTTATGCATGCGCGTATGTGTGTTCATCTGGAGCCTCAAATTAGCACCTTCAGTCATTTTTCATTGATAGTGTACACTTATGGTCAACATTTACATTTTATGCAGGATTGTTTGATTATTAGCATTTCTTCGTGAGCCTCATATGCACACAGACACAAATATGCTATTTTAAGGCTTTTTAAGGTCCTTTCATTGGCAATTATTCCTGTAGCAAATTAATGCTAAGTCTAACTAACATTAACCTCAGTCACTAAAAGATTTGGGATTTTTAACTTTTCAAATTAAACTGTGGATATTTTTTTTCCTTTATTATGGAAAAGCATGATCCATTGATGAGGACTGGCTCATTATAAGGACTTTTGACACTAATGAGGACATTTAATACTTTTTGGGCCTCACAAAATGGACAACACACCCTTGACGTGATTATTAATAAAGCTAATTAAAGCTATAATATACCCAAATCCATACCCTGACCTCAGTGACCAAAAGAAAACATTTCAAGTTTTTTTTGTCAATTTTATTTATAAACCACATTTATAAACAGCACAAAAAGTTGACCAAAGTGTTGTACAATCAAAATAACCAAACCATAAAACAGGATAATAAAACACATTAATAAAAAAAGCAGTTTTCTTTCTGCGGACCTGCCAAATATCCCCACAAGATCAACACTCTGATATTCCCATCAGGGACATTTGGTCTCTACCAAGATATAAAAACATGCCCCCTCCCTCCCCTAACCAACCCACCCAGCCTCAACTACTATCTTAGTTCAATAATGCCCTCTTGTGGCTGATTCAAGGTCTTCACTTATGAAGAGCAGCCTGTACAGTACATGTTTTACGAAGACAGCAGGAAGTGATCATCTCTATGGGCTTAGACAAGTCCTAGCGTTCAGACTTCACAATCTTAGCAGTCAAATATGTTTTTTGATATTCATGCCATGACTAGAATTCATACCCCATTACTCAGGAACAAATCAATCCATAGGCATGGTTACACACATCCAGTGGAATTTTGGGAAACCTTTCACCATGAGCAGTAGTCGTAACTTCTGTTGAAATCATATGAGGAAGCCCCTTACTTGATCCAAGTATAAATAAACACAGGGGTGACGCTTATTCTAGGCAGGGTTGCGGGCAAGCTGGAGCCTATCCCAGCTGACTATGGGTGAGAGGCAGGGTACACCCTGGACAAGTTGCCAGGTTATTGCAGGGCTGACATATAGAGACAAACAACCATTCACGCTCACATTCACACCTATGGTCAATTTAGAGCCACCAGTTAGCCTAACCTGTCTTTGGACTGTGGGGGAAACCGGAGCACCCGGTGGAAACCCACGCAGACACAGGGAGAACATGTAAACTCCACACAAAAAGGTCCCTGTTGGCCACTGGGCTCGAACCCAGAACCTTCTTGCTGTGAGGCGGCAGTGCTAACCATTACACCACCATGCTGCCCAGGGGTGGAAATCATAAATCAAATTTATTCGCTGGCTCACTGAGTAAGTAAAGTATACTGGTTGAAAAGCCCACTTAACAAGGCTAAAAAGTGGACACTAACTCAAAAATACGATATAATAGACTGGAAAATTAGCAAGCATCTGAATAGCTAGAAAGAGCGACTTGACATGGCTGCGGTTCTTATCCTGTCCTGATAATAAAGCAATATCACATGAAAGGGAGATCTGTCGTACTGAACATCATTACGGCTGTGTTTTGGTCATAGACACTTACTTATTTAGGGCAGCTTAATCGTCCGAGATATTATGCTACACTGCCACACATGTCTGTCTAGCATCAGGCTCTCTTTCTCAGCAACACTGTCAAGTTTGGTGTCCTTGTCAAGCATGTCAAGGAATGTAAGGTGGGGACACACATCCTCGCTCTCCATGATTCAGGTCCCAGAACAGCAGCTTTGGTTATAGGCACACTCACTTTATAGCCTATCGAATAACTGGATGGCTGGCTCACATAGATTTGGACATTCCTCTTAAAGATGCCTCTGGTAAAATTGGCATCTCTTCTTCTGCATCTGATGAGCTTTCTTTCTGACTCCTCTTCTTCTGGCTGCTCTCTTTAGGAGTCACCACAGCAGATCTGTTCCGCATATTTTGATTTGGCATCATTTTTACACCAGATGCCCTTCCTGACACAACCCTCCTCAAGCTATCCAGGCTTGGGACCGGTACTATGTACTGGCTTGCGCAACCCCAGTGGCTGGGTATTTTACCTAATCCACACATATGAACTGTAGGAGGAAACCAGAAGTCCCGGAGGAAATCCATGCAAACATGGGGAGAACATGAAAACTCCACAAAGAAAGGCCCCCGTCGGCTATGAGGTTTGAACCCAGAACCTTCTTGCTGTGAAACAGTACTAACTGTCTCATCTCATTATCTCTAGCCGCTTTATCCTGTTCTACAGGGTTGCAGGCAAGCTGGAGCCTATCCCAGCTGACTACGGGCGAAAGGCGGGGTACACCCTGGACAAGTCACTAGGTCATCACAGGGCTGACACATAGACACAGACAACCATTCACACCTACGGTCAATTTAGAGTCACCAGTTAACCTAACTTGCATGTCTTTGGACTGTGGGGGAAACCGGAGCACCCGGAGGAAACCCACACGGACACGGGGAGAACATGCAAACTCCGCACAGAAAGGCCCTCGCCAGCCACGGGGCTCGAACCTGGACCTTCTTGCTGTGAGGCGACAGTGCTAACCACTACACCACTGTGCCGCCCAGTACTAACTGTGTTGCCCTTTTTTTTTTTGCCCTTTGGTGTTGTGGTCAGGGTGCAGGTTTGGCACCCTAGACCTGGGTTCAAGGCAGGATAAGGTGACTGTTCTCTCGCTTCACTACAAATGGTGCCAGAAGTGGGATGGCTTGGCAGGAGGCCATTAAAGGTGTGCTCTGTGTGTGAGCCATATGAGGGACCCCCAGGATAGGTGGCCCCTGTGTGAGGGACCCTAGAGATGGGTGAAGCATGAGTGTTTGGGGCACCCTGGTATGGGAGAAGTATGGCTGGGGGGATGCGTGAGGGACGCCTGTGTGTGTGTGTGTGTGTGTGTGTGTGTGTGTGTGTGTGTGTGTGTGAGAAGCACATGGGTGCACCTCCCAAAGGGGAGGGCAGTGTGATGAAGTGCCCATCACTAAAGTTGAGTATGTGCTCTGACTGCCATACCAACGAGCCTGGCTCTTTGGTGTTGTGGTCCAAAGGTTTAGCACCCTTTAGACCTGGGTTCAAGGCAGGATGAGGTGACTGTTCTCCTACTTTGCTACAGTCCTGGGCTGGCAATTTGTCCACCAATGTTAATATGATCAGCTGAAAGAATTCACTTTCAGCATACACAGAGTTGCTATTTTGAGTTACAACATTACTATAGATTCCCATTGTATTAGGTACATTATACAGTCATAGAACTAGATATTAACCACCAAACATTAAAAAAGCATGTGTTTTCTATATTCCAAAGAGTCGTGTTAGTTAAGTTCATCATAATGGCTCCAATGGCACTTCAAAGTAACTGCACAGTGTAACAATAATCTTTCTGGGACCTTCAGGCTCAGTCCTGACTTGGGATCCCGTGGTCCAACCATAAAAATAGATTGTGGAACATAGGAGCATGCTGAGTTTAATAAGGAAATGGAAAAAGAAACAAAATGTTATTTCACTACATGTATGGTATGCACTGATCTTGGACTTTCTGTGGATAATAACAAGTCTACACACCCCTGGTAAAAATGCAGGTTTTTTGCTATTTGAAAAAAGGAAGCCAAGGTGAAACATATCAGATCTCTTTCCACTTTTAATGTGCTATCAAAGTCAACGTCCTTCCCACGCCAGGACCTGATCTTCCAAGGGAGTTTCCCATCCAAGTACTAACCAGACCCTTAAGGCGCACTGGGTGATGCCAATCTCCGTTTCTATTGCTGGGTTTCATGTGACGTCACATCCGCCTCATTAGTTATTCAAAACTTTAGCTGGTGGTCTACCAAAGCTCGATTGACAAAGTGTTTGTATGAAGAAGGTGCATTGCTTGCAAGAAAAATGCCTTACGCTTGTGTTGTTTTAGGTTGTTCGAATTGATTAAACAGTGAAACTGATAGAAGTTTCTTCAGGATTCCCCATGAACTAATAAAAAAGGGTGAATGAACACAGGCTTTCACAAAAAGATGTCGAGAAAGGTGGCTTTTGAACCTCTCAGTGAAATCGAAGGGAGCCGAGTCGAAGCATGCTCGAGTTTGCAATGATCACTTGGTGAAAGGTTTGTATCTCCCTCTCAGCTATGGCGTTAGTGTTTTCCAAGTACTTTTCTTCCTATGTGTAATTATTTTACAGTACTTTTTTAGTCACGAACTGCTAAAGTCCCCAGCTGTTTCTTTGTTTACTCCTCATAAAGTCCATATGCATGAAGGTCATGACAAAATTCTTCCCCAGCCACACAGTTACAATGCCCCATGATCACGTCTCCATCTTGTTTAACTAAGATCCAGGTCTTTAAAGGGGTTTCTGATGATCTTTGTGAATGATTTACCTGAGAGATAAGAGCCAACACAAGTGAGAATCAAGTGAACTATTGTTTGTTTACACTTCAACTTGCAGCACTTCATTGTAAAGATGCAAATGAAAAGCTTTTAAAAAAAACATACATGGGCAAAAACAATACAGGATTCATTCGGCAGCAACTTGATACCGAGGTCCTTTACCCAGCCACATACAAAAAAGTTGTAAGCTCTTTACAACTTCCATACTCTTCCACGCTTTCATCTGTTTTGCGGTGTAGAAGGACGTCTGCAACACCAGATAGTTTGAGATGTCAGGGAACTCAATTGAAGGGTAATTTTCGAGATTGTATGACAAATCCTTCTTTCCCAGACTGTAGGGGTCGATTCCATTGCACATAGCAATCTTCTGAATACAGTTAGGTCCATATATATTTGGACACTGACACAAATTTTCTTTTTTTTACCTGTTTACTGAAACATATTCAAGTTATAGTTATATAATGGACATGGACATAAAGTCCAGACTTTCAGCTTTCATTTGAGGGTATCCACATTAAAATTGGATGAAGGGTTTAGGAGTTTCAGCTCCTTAACATGTGCCACCCTGTTTTTAAAGGGACCAAAAGTAATTGGACAATTGACTCAAAGGCTATTTCATGAGAAGGTACGGGCAATTCCTTCGTTATGTCATTCTCAATTAAGCAGATAAAAGGCCTGGAGTTGATTTGAGGTGTGGTGCTTGCATTTGGAAGATTTTGCTGTGAAGAAAACATGTGGTCAAAGGAGCTCTTCATGCAGGTGAAACAAGCCATCCTTAAGCTGCGAAGACAGAAAAAACCCATCCGAGAAATTGCTACAATATGAGGAGTGGCAAAATCTACAGTTTGGTACATCCTGAGAAAGAAAGAAAGCACTGGTGAACTCATCAATGCAAAAAGGCCTGGATGCCCGCAGAAGACAACAGTGGTGGATGATCGCAGAATAATTTCCATGGTGAAGAGAAACCCCTTCACAACAGCCAACCAAGTGAACAACACTCTCCAGGAGGTAGGCGTATCAATATCCAAATCTACCATAAAGAGAAGACTGCATGAAAGTAAATACAGAGGGTTCACTGCATGGTGCAAGCCACTCATAAGCCTCAAGAATAAAAAGGCTAGATTGGACTTTGCTAAAAAACATCTAAAAAAGCCAGCACAGTTCTGGAAGAACATTCTTTGGACAGATGAAACCAAGATCAACCTCTACCAGAATGATGGAAAGAAAAAAGTATGGCAAAGGCGTGGTACAGCTCATGATCCAAAGCATACCGCATCATCTGTAAAACACGGCGGAGGCAGCGCGATGGCTTGGGCATGCATGGCTGCCAGTGGCACTGGGTCACTAGTGTTTATTGATGGTGTGACCCAGGACAGAAGCAGCCGGATGAATTCTGAGGTATTCAGAGACATACTGTGTGCTCAAATCCAGCCAAATGCAGCCAAACTGATTGGTCGGTGTTTCATAATACAGATGGACAATGACCCAAAACATAAAGCCAAAGCAACCCAGGAGTTTATTAAAGCAAAGAAGTGGAATATTCTTGAATGGCCAAGTCAGTCACCTGATCTCAACCCAATTGAGCATGCGTTTCACTTGTTAAAGACTAAACTTCAGACAGAAAGGCCCACAAACAAACAGCAACTGAAAACCGCTGCAGTAAAGGCCTGGCAGAGCATTAAAAAGGAGGAAACACAGCGTCTGGTGATGTCCATGAGTTCAAGACTTCAGGCAGTCATTGCCAACAAAGGGTTTTCAACCAAGTATTAGAAATGAACATTTTATTTACAATTATTTAATTTGTCCAATTACTTTTGAGCCCCTGAAATGAAGGGATTGTGTTTAAAAAATGCTTTAGTTCCTCACATTTGTATGCAATCATTTTGTTCAACCCACTGAATTAAAGCTGAAAGTCTAAACTTCAACTGCATCTGAATTGTTTTGTTCAAAATTCATTGTGGTAATGTACAGAACCAAAATTAGAAAAATGTTGTCTCTGTCCAAATATTTATGGACCTAACTGTATATCTAAAGTGAGCAGTGGCTTCTAGATTATGAGCGTGCTCTGATAAGTTATCACTAGTTGTTTGCACTACGGCAGCCATTTAGACCACCGGCTATTTCACTTCCGGTAAAACTGCTAAGAAAAGTCACGTGACTGAAACCCAGCAATAGCCCTCGGCCTCTCACATAGCTAGAGTTACAGTGGGGGGCTGGTTCACTGGTAACCACAAGAGTTTGACTCGCTACTATCATCCATATTGCAGCAAGCCTCATCAGATGGCAGTCGATACCATTTTTATGATGGTCTTTGGTACAAACTGACTGCAGTTGTAACTCGTGATCTCCCAGTTAAGAGGTGGACACACTCATCACTAGGCCAGCTTTTAATGTACTATAACAACCAACAAAATTCAAATGAAACTCAAACAAACATTCTGAGGGGAAAATATACTCACTGGGGCTGTAGCTCACTGTTGTTGTGTGTGAGATTGAAATCCGATTAATCCTGTAGGAGGAGTAGCGATTTTTATGAAATTGCATCTGACCCTGTGTACTCGCATCCATGGCAGGTGGCACCACCTGGTGAACAATTCTTGTTGAAATATGTCTTTAGAGTCTTCTGGGTGGTTACTTTCAGTGAAAACATCCTAGCAGTTTATGAACAGTAGTGTTTAATGTGACGAGTCACCCAAAATTTTCAAACACCCATAAAGTCGTAAATATGACAGATGGCATCACCATCTTGACAATTTTTATACATACAAACCTGAGGAACATTCTATATGAGTTTAATCAAAATCTGATCACTCCTGTAGGAGGAGTAGCGATTTTCATGAAATTGCACGTGACCCCTCTGCAGCCTCAGTCATGGTAGGTGGCGCCACCTGGTGAACAATTCTTGTTGGTCTCTGTCTTTAGAGTCTTCTGGGTGGTGAGTTTCAGTGAAAATGTCCCAGCAGTTTATGAAGAGTAGCGTTTAATGTGACGAATCACCCAAAAATTTCAGATGCCCATAAAATCATAGATATGACAGTTGGCACCACCATCTTAACACATTTTATGTACACCCACCTGGGGAACATTGTATGTGAGTTTGATCAAAATCTGATCAATCCTGTAGGAGGAGGAGTGATTTTGGTAAATTGTGGACGGACGACAATGACGGATGATGTGCGATCGCATAAGCTCATCCAGCCTGGCCTGTGGCCAGATGAGCTAAAAATTACAATAGTATGGTGTGAAAAATGTTTATAATGGAGAATGTGACTGTGCTAAGACTTAACCAATTCCCAGGAGTGTACATCCTTTAATACTTTATTAAAGTACATTTTGGGTCTTTTGGGTAAAGAGTCTACTAACTTGGCACATCTTGTTTTGACATGTTACAATCTGGAAGCCAGAAAAGACAGAGGAAGCTTGACAAAGAGGAAGCAGAACTGTGGTAAATGGTGGAGAAGCTCTAATAACAAAATAATTAAGGATGACAACTGTAAGTCAGAAAACAAAGTAAACACTGGCCATACATTATTGTGACAAGCAATCAGCTCTCGGAGTTGGTGCTTGGTGTGAAGCATGTAATGTGAATTATTTTAGCTTTCTGTTTAGACTTTAATTTCGTTGAACTTGTCTTGAGAACTTTTTTTTTCAGTATACTTTACATAACGGGCTGTTGGGTGGCACGGTGGTGTAGTGGTTAGCACGGTCGCCTCACAGCAAGAGGGTTCTGGGTTCGAACCCAGCATGTGTGGCATTTGCATGTTCTCCCCATGTCTGCGTGGGTCCTCTCTGGGTGCTCTGGTTTCCCCCCCAGTCTAAAGACATGTGGTTAGGTTAATATAGGATGGCCTTGGCCTGAGGTGCCCTTGAGCAAGGCATCTAACTCCCAACTGCTCCCCGGGTGCTGTTAGCATGGCTGCTGCTGCTTTGTGTGTGTGTTCACTGCTTCAGATGGGTTAAATGCAGAGAGGAAATTTCACAAGTGTGTGATGAATAAAAGTTGTGCTTGCTTTCTTTTCTTTTTTGCTTATCCTGTGCAGGGTCGCAGGCAAGCTGGAGCCTATCCCAACTGACTATGGGCGAGAGGCGTGGTTCACCCTGGACAAGTTGCCAGATCATCACAGGGCTGACACATAGAGACAAACAACCATTCATACCTATGGTCAATTTAGAGCCACCAATTAGCCTAACCTGCATGTCTTTGGACTGTGGGGGAAACCGGAGCACCCGGAGGAAACCCATGCAGACACAAGGAGAACATGCAAACTCCACACAGAAAGGCCACCGGGCTTGAACCCAGAACCTTCTTGCTGGGAGGCGACAGTGCTAACCACTACACCACCATGCCGCCCACAAAGTTTTCTGTCATAGCCTACTGATCTCGCACTGCATATAGTACAAAGAATATGATGCCTGTACTTTCAGAGTTATCCTCTAGTTGGCTTATCATAATCCAACAATGGTCTCAGGATCAGCTCCATCCACCACAATCCTGACCAGGATAAAGTGTTTATTGAAGATAAACAAATGCAGCAGAAAATATAGACCAATTTCAAAACCATCGAGCATTTTTTGTTTGCTTGTTTAAGCTCAACCCATACTCATCTAATCTCATCTCATTATCTCTAGCCGCTTTATCCTTCTACAGGGTCGCAGGCAAGCTGGAGCCTATCCCAGCTGACTACGGGCGAAAGGCCGGGTACACCCTGGACAAGTCGCCAGGTCATCACAGGGCTGACACATAGACACAGACAACCATTCACACTCACATTCACACCTACGGTCAATTTAGAGTCACCAGTTAACCTAACCTGCATGTCTTTGGACTGTGGGGGAAACCGGAGCACCCGGAGGAAACCCACGCGGACACGGGGAGAACATGCAAACTCCACACAGAAAGGCCCTCGCCGGCCCCGGGGCTCGAACCCAGACCTTCTTGCTGTGAGGCGACAGCACTAACCACTACACCACCGTGCCGCCCCAACCCATACTCACAATTTCTAAATCCTACTGCTGGCATTTTGTAATGATCTTGGCATTGGAAAGTCCATAATCAAAGCAAGTGACCCTATACAATAAAAGACAAGTGCATCCATGCACACAACTGCTCACAAATAATAGATGCAGTGGTTTGTTGTTGAAATTCCAAGCATGTGACATTTTAATGTGAATATTGTGTTTCCAGGTGAGTCTTCATGGACCTCCAGTACTGCCCATTGTCCTATTAAGCTCTTTACATACTATACACTGCTATCAAACCACCCTATATTTGAGTATTTTTGTTGTTGCTGTTGTTTAAATGATCCAATTTTAAAAAATATGTACAACACAAAGAAATCTTAGAAATCAAATGTTAACGTCTATACACCCATCCACCTGCTGTTTTGTGAAGTTATCTAATTGGCCAGTCCCTTGACAGCAGCACAATGCATCAAATCATGCAGATACATATCAAGAGCTTCAGTTAATGTTCACAATGTTCAAACATCAGAATGGAAAAAAATGATCTTAAAGTGTGACTTTCTTTCACTGTAGCATGGGTGTTGGTTTGAGCCAGATGGACTGGCTTGAGTATTTCAGAAACTGCTGATCTCCTGGGGTTTTCACACACAACAGTCTCTCGAGTTTATACAGAATGGTGCGGAAAACAAAAAACACTGAGTAAGTGAGTGAGTGACAGTTCTGTGGGTGGAAACAAACACCTTGTTGATAAGAGAGGTCAGAGGAAAATGGCCAGATTGGTTCGAGCTGCCAGGAAGGATATAGCAACGCGTAACAACTCCTTACAACTGTGGTGAGCAGAAAAGCATCTCAGTATGCAACAGCAGACTGAGTTCCACTCCTGTAGCCAAGAACAGGAATCTTAGAATCAACAACAAGTTCCTATTAAAGTAGCTGGTGAGTGTGTAATCCAAATGAGAAGGGACAAAATCACTCCAATTAAGCACCAAATATTTATGTTTTAGAGTTAATATTTGTTGTCTAGGGGTGGCACGGTGGTGTAGTGGTTAGCGCTGTCGCCTCACAGCAAGAAGGTCCGGGTTCGAGCCCCGTGGCCGGCGAGGGCCTTTCTGTGTGGAGTTTGCATGTTCTTCCCATGTCCGCGTGGGTTTCCTCCAGGTGCTCCGGTTTCCCCCACAGTCCAAAGACATGCAGGTTAGGTTAACTGGTGACTCTAAATTGACCGTAGGTGTGAATGTGAGTGTGAATGGTTGTCTGTGTCTATGTGTCAGCCCTGTGATGACCTGGCGACTTGTCCAGGGTGTACCCCGCCTTTCGCCCGTAGTCAGCTGGGATAGGCGCCAGCTTGCCACGACCCTGTAGAACAGGATAAAGTGGCTAGAGATAATGAGATGAGATGTCACTAAAATCCATTCAAACCATGAACTTAAAAAAAAAATGCAAAGGGAAAGCTTAGCTACAGAACAAGTCATCACAAAAGAAGACATTAGTGTCTAGGAGTCATTCTATAATTTGGAGTACATTTCACATCAAAAAAAAAGTCCAAAAATACTCTTATTTCTCTAGAGAACAATCAGTGGCTCAAGTTAGGATATTCCTTCAGTGTATCATATCCGCTAGTTGCAAAGCTTAACCATTAACACTGTTTTTATTATTATTGTTTAAGGGAAAGTATTTTTCACGACTTGGTTTGTCAACTATGTTTTGGACAAACTGCATGTCGGAGTCATTTTATAAAATCCTGCATTTCCGGTAAAATACAATTTTGACTTGAGTCCGACTCACGCTCTAATTTTAAGGACTTGAGCACTGATGACTCGGACTTGAACTCAGACTCGTGCATTAACTGCATTCGGACTCGTAAATTAGAGACGAGGACTCGGGTTTTTTCTTTATTTTTTGTAACATGCCATAATAATTTGCCATAAGATATTTATATCTACATTAATTTTTATACTAATTTCATGCAAGAGAATGCACATTCACCTGTTCATACATCACGTTCAGGAACAAATTAGCGTTAATGGTGCTAAAATGCCTGGAGAGACGCCCCTAGGATTGTCTGCTTTGCTTATACAGACTTCTCGTGCAGTGGGAAAAAATGCACTGCTGTGTGTTTCATATGTAGAAGAACTATTGAGGAGATGACGGGGACAACCTCGAACTTCAATTGTCATTTGGCAAGACTCCACCCAGAGAAGAAAGTGACACGCTATGTTCATTGCTCTGTTGATAGCAGGACTTTTTTGCTGAGCGATGAGCTAGCTAGTGTTAACCCTCTCTTAATAATAATAATAATAATAATAATAAGTTAAATTTATATAGCGCCTTTCAAGAAACCCAAGGACGCTTTACAATAGTAGACAAAGAAAAAAATATATAAATTAAAAATATAATAAGAAAAAAATAAATAAAAAATAAAAGGTAAAAAGTCCACCAAGTAGGGGTCAGGATGTAATTCCTGTGGTGTAGCAGCCACAGTCCCACCAAAAGGCGTACGAAAACAAGTCCCACATCTCCAGCACCACCGCCGTGATGCCGTCAGCAATATCGCTCAGAATATCACGCCATGGATCCACAAAGCGAGCATAGAAGCTCCGCCATGCAAAGCGCTGGTGTGTCCCAAACCACCTGCACAGCTGCCACAACACCACCAAGCAACATCGCTCGGAACATCACGCCAAGCATTAAAGCACAGAGCGCTGGACAACCATGATGTAAAATGAGCAACGAGCTCACTGCAGTCCATAGCTGGGAGCACAGGCATCACCCATGGCGAACCAAGTCCTGGAGGGAACCAACGCCCAAAACTAGGTCCGGAGCTACACCACAACTGGCGGACAAAACACTCAAACAAACATCAAACTACACAAACACAGAAAAAAAATAGAAAAAAAAATAAAACAAAAAAGCTCCGGTGAGAAGCGGCAGCCAGAACGCGCACGACGTACTCTCAACCGGAAATGGAAACAAAAAAAAAAAAGGAAGGAAGGAAGGAAATGTCTCTTATGTTATTTGCTCTGTTGATAGTGGGCAGGGCTTGCTGATCAACAAACAAGCTTTTTATCTGTAGCCTATTAACTAAAACGAGGCAGGCGAGCAGTAACGTTACTCCAACATAGTAGCAGAGACGCTTTCATATAAAGGCAACAACAGCCACCATCAAATGGTGCAGTTGGAGTCTTGTTCTCAGACTCGACTTGGATCAATAGTGGACTCGACTCGAAATTTTCTTTAATGACTTGGACTTGACTTGGACTCAAGGTTTAGTGACTCGACTACAACACTGCAGGATGGACTTCCTGTTCTGGTGAAATTTCTTATCCTTGCCCGTTCACCCTTGGATTGAGGCCTAATTAGTGTGCCCCTAGTGTCTATAAAGAGGTCAGACTGATGCCAGGTGTGTCTTTGGTAGGTGACTGCTTCTATCTGCCATCTGTTCTTCTGTTCCGTCTTCCTCCTGATGTCCAGGTCCTGGTGTTGTTTGACTGGGTGTGCTACAGTGGAGCCGTTCATCTGTATGTTTGTTCCTGGCTGCCTTCAAATGGATATTCAGTGTTATCTACTCTGCTTCCTCTGTCCTCATCTGTTTGTGGAGTGTTATTTGATGTTTACACCCTTATCAAAAAGAAGTATACTTCAAGTTCATTTTATTAAAGTATATTTCCTTAAGTATACTTTTGTGTACCAAGTATACTGAGATCAATGTACTTAGGTACTAATCTACTAGTTCTTGGGACGAAATTGGGCCAGTTTTAGTTTATAAAAAGTATACTTTAAGTCTACGAGAAGTAAACTCTGAGTATACAACTAGTATTTTTTTTATTCTGTAATGCAAGTATACCACAAGTAAACTTATATACTAATAGTTTACTAGTTCTATACTTGTAGTCCACTCTTTAGTTTACAGAATCATACTTCATAGTATACTGGAAACACAGTGGTGCTCGAAAGTTTGTGAACCCTTTAGAATTTTCTATATTTCTGCATAAATATGACCTAAAACATCATCAGATTTTTACACAAGTCCTAAAGGTAGATAAAGAGAACCCAGTTAAACAAATGAGACAAAAATATTATACTTGGTCATTTATTTATTGAGGAAAATGATCCAATATTACATATCTGTGAGTGGCAAAAGTATGTGAACCTCTAGGAATAGCAGTTAATTTGAAGGTGAAATTAGAGTCCAGTGTTTTCAATTAATGGGATGACAATCAGGTGTGAGTGGGCACCCTGTTTTATTTAAAGAACAGGGATCTATCAAAGTTTGATCTTCACAACACATGTTTGTGGAAGTGTATCATGGCACAAACAAAGGAGATTTCTGAGGACCTCAGAAAAAGCGTTGTTGATGCTCATCAGGCTGGAAAAGGTTACAAAACCATCTCTAAAGAGTTTGGACTCCACCAATCCACAGTCAGACAGATTGTATACAAATGGAGGAAATTCAAAGCTATTGTTACCCTCCTCAGGAGTGGCCGACCAACAAAGATCACTCCAAAATTAAGACGTGTAATAGTCAGCGAGGTCACAAAGGACCCCAAGGTAACTTCTAAGCAACTGAAGACCTCTCTCACATTGGCTAATGTTAATGTTCATGAGTCCACCATCAGGAGAACACTGAACAACAATGGTATGCATGGCAGGGTTGCAAGGAGAAAGCCACTGCTCTCCAAAAAGAGCATTGCTGCTTGTCTGCAGTTTGCGAAAGATCACATGGACAAGCCAGAAGACTATTGGAAAAATGCTTTGTGGATGGATGAGACCAAAATAGAACTTTTTGGTTTAAATGAGAAGCATTATGTTTGGAGAAAGGAAAACACTGCATTCCAGCATAAGAACCTTATCCCATCTGTGAAACATGGTGGTGGTAGTATCGTGGTTTGGGCCTGTTTTGCTGCATCTGGGGCAGGACAGCTTGCCATCATTGATGGAACAATGAATTCTGAATTATACCAGCGAATTCTAAGGGAAAATGTCAAGACATCTGTCCATGAACTGAATCTCAAGAGAAGGTGGGTCATGCAGCAAGACAACGACCATAAGCACACAAGTCATTCTACCAAAGAATGGTTAAAGAAGAATAAAGTTAATGTTTTGGAATGGCCAAGTCAAAGTCCTGGCCTTAATCCAATCGAAATGTTGTGGAAGGACCTGAAGCGAGCAGTTCATGTGAGGAAACCCACCAACATCCCAGAGTTGAAGCTGTTCTGTACGGAGGAATGAACTAAAATTCCTCCAAGCCGGTGTGCAGGACTGATCAACAGTTACCGCAAACGTTTAGTTGCAGTTATTGCTGCACAAGGGGGTCACACCAGATACTGAAAGCAAAGGTTCACATACTTTTGCCACTCACAGATATGTAATATTGGATCATTTTCCTCAATAAATAAATGAGCAAGTATAATATTTTTGTCTCATTTGTTTAACTGGGTTCTCTTTATCTACTTTTAGGACTTGTGTGAAAATCTGATGATGTTTTAGGTCATATTTATGCAGAAGTATAGAAAATTCTAAAGGGTTCACAAACTTTCAAGCACCACTGTATACTATGAGTTTACTTGTTTTACACTTCTAGTCCACTTTTTAGTTTACTAAAGTATACTTTATAGCATACTGGAAATATATTATTAGTTACTGGCTATATACATCTAGTCCACTTTTTAGTTTTGAAGTATACTGCAATTACCCTTCTAGGTATACTATTAGTTTTCTAGCCCTAACCCTTACCTCATGCACACTACCAGTAGACAACTTAAGTGTTTTGAGCAGACCACAAACTTATAGAACATCTCATCTCATTATCTGTAGCTGCTTTATCCTGTTCTACAGGGTCGCAGGCAAGCTGGAGCCTATCCCAGCTGACTACAGGTGAAAGGCGGGGTACACCCTGGACAAGTCGCCAGGTCATCACAGGGCTGACACATAGACACAGACAACCATTCACACTCACATTCACACCTACGGTCAATTTAGAGTCACCAGTTAACCTAACCTGCATGTCTTTGGACTGTGGGGAAAACCGGAACACCCGGAGGAAACCCACGCAGACACGGGGAGAACATGCAAACTCCACACAGAAAGGCCCTCACCGGCCACGGGGCTCGAACCCAGACCTTCTTGCTGTGAGGCAACAGCACTAACCACTACACCACTGTGCCGCCACACTTAAACATAAAGCACAAATATTTTAATACTTTATTGCACTTTTGTTAAGTAAATCTTGATCAAAATTTTAAGTATAAGCTTAATATACTTTTCAGTATAAGCCAATACTTATATATAACTTTATTAAGTATATCTCTGATAAGTAAATAAAAAGTAAACTGAAAGCATACTGTAGCGGCCAAAGTAGAATTCATATAGATGTGAATTACAATTTATGTTAAAAGGTATATATAATTTCATTTGAGTGTGTAATTTCATATAAGTAGTTTATTTCATGATTAAGATGATGAATAATATGTGGCAAGGTTAAAAGAATTAGAATTAGAATCAGAATTCATATGTTAAGAATTAGAACTGTCTCACGCTTCTTAAGAATTCATATGTGAAGAATTAGAACAAGAATTAGAACGGTCTCATGCTTCTCAAGAATTAGAATTAGAATTCATTCAGCTATATAAGAACGGTCTCACGCTTCTCAGGGGAGATCTCGAGAAGCCGTGGAAGCGAACAGGTTTTCTTACCTGACTCTCTGACTCACCGACTCTCTGTATCTTAGAACCTTTGTAATTGTTAAACGAGGATTAAAGTTCAACTTTCAAGACGTTTCAAGTGGATTTATTGCAAGGCACACGGACCCTGAGAGTGGAAACAGTTACTTTGGGACAGAGACTTCGTCAGCGTAAGCTATAGCACTTTTCTCAAGGTCTCACTACGAACGAGCCTCTGCACATGCTCTCTTATTTTTAGTTTAAAAGAAGTATACTAGGCGGCACGGTGGTGTAGTGGTTAGCGCTGTCGCCTCACAGCAAGAAGGTCCTGGGTTCGAGCCCCGTGGCCGGCGAGGGCCTTTCTGTGCGGAGTTTGCATGTTCTCCCCGTGTCCGCGTGGGTTTCCTCCGGGTGCTCCGGTTTCCCCCACAGTCCAAAGACATGCAGGTTAGGTTAACTGGTGACTCTAAATTGAGCGTAGGTGTGAATGTGAGTGTGAATGGTTGTCTGTGTCTATGTGTCAGCCCTGTGATGACCTGGCGACTTGTCCAGGGTGTACCCCGCCTTTCGCCCGTAGTCAGCTGGGATAGGCTCCAGCTTGCCTGCGACCCTGTAGAAGGATAAAGCGGCTAGAGATAATGAGAAGTATACTAGAAGCACACTTGAATAAACTTCTTTTTTGTAAGGGCAGGTATGACTGTTTTAATGTAGCCTATAGTATGTGCACTAGCATGACGGAGGCAAACTGGAACATTGTCTTATCCTGTTTTATCGTCATTATAGCTATCTGAGGAGCCTCCTGCAGTTCTGCAGTTCTCTGCCCCTTCATAAGTACCAGGGTTTTTTTTTTTTCCATTTTACAGGAGTACTTGTTTTTTTATATTGGTTGTAATTTGTCATTTGTCGTAAAGATTTCTAAGTTAAGACTGTCACCTGCTGTTTTGCATCTGTGTGCTTTTCATCTCCATGCTTGCTGTTATTTCCTTTCTGCTCTTTGGCTGTTTGTTTGGCATTTTGGTCCCTTTGGCTTGCTCCGCTGGTGTTGCACGTCTCCACCTGCGGCACACTTAATGTTTGCCCTGTGTCTTTTATTTTGGTTAATTTAGGCTTTTTTGTCTTAATTATTGGTTATTTCTTGTGTGTGTGCTTCCATGGCTGTCATTGTGAGGACCAACATAGATTACCCTTTGGAGTGAGGACCTTTAGGTCGGGCCTCACTTTTTCACTCTAATGGCTTCCAGAGTCTAATTATATACTCTCAAAGTTTCAGAGAAGTCCTCACAAAAGTGGTAAAATGAAAGGAAAAAAAATCAGTGTGTGTATATACTCCCTGCATACACACACTTTTTTTTTTTAATCTCTCTGGTGCCCTCTACGCTCATCGCACATTTACTGCACCCGAGCTACAAAACCTATAGAAAAACAGTCACATGGTTTGATTCAGGGTGGCGCGGTGGTGTAGTGGTTAGCACTGTTGCCTCACAGCAAGAAGGTTCTGGGTTCAAGCCCAGCGGCTGACGAGGGCCTTTCTGTGTGGAGTTTGCATGTTCTACCCGTGTCCGCGTGGGTTTCCTCCGGGTGCTCCGGTTTCCCCCACAGTCCAAAGACATGCAGGTTAGGTTAACTGGTGACTCTAAATTGACCGTAGGTGTGAATGTGAGTGTGAATGGTTGTCTGTGTCTATGTGTCAGCCCTGTGATGACCTGGCGACTTGTCCAGGGTGTACCCCGCCTTTCGCCCGTAGTCAGCTGGGATAGGCTCCAGCTTGCCTGCGACCCTGTAGAACAGGATAAAGCGGCTACAGATAATGGATGGATGGATGGTTTGATTCACTCAAGTGAAATATATTGTATGAAATTTCATGCTAGTTTATTTGACATGATGTTTGTTATATTTTTCATATAATTAACAAAGGCCGAGTTTTTTTTTTTTTCTTACTCATAACAATAAGTCTTAAGTGGAAATACCTATACCCCACCTGAAATCTACTTTATATGTAAACTATTTCACTACTGAAATTCCAAATCGAGTTTCCTCTTCAGGTATAGCGTCAACGTAAGTAACGTCTGAAGTTATGGACAATCAGGAAGCATATCAATCGGATTTATTCCCTCTTTTACCATTCTGCATAGTCAGTGTACAACATAAGTGTATCAGCTTTATCCTCCAAGTGTGTCTGCCTTTAATAAAGCACTCATTCGGATCCAAGAGCGAGCAGTTAATAAGTTCCACAAAGAATTAGCTTTCCTTGGTTAATCGCTATTCCCCATTTTGTTTGGTTATTTCCCAATAATATGGATTCTCAAAATCTTTTAATCAGACAGAATCCTGCCTCAATGATGTAGCTAGACTTAACCTGGATAGTATTTTTTTCAAACTCTAGGATTCCTGCTGTACAATGCAATGTACATTACTTCTTATACACTCTCAGAAAATAATTAACAGTTATTCCATGAAATCGAGTCATACATGAGCTGATATATATATATATATATATATATATATATATATATATATATATATATATATATATATATATATATAAAAAGCAGCTAGAGATAATGAGATGAGATTAATATATATATATATATATATATATATATATATATATATATATATATATATATATATAAAACATCCAACAAAATAATTTCTGCTTAGAATGTAAACAAACCCGTAAAATGACAGGAGCAATTTGTGAAAAATGCTATAATAATAATAATAATTCTTGAAAACTAAAAAAGATACATTCTTACCATCAAATACTTTCATCTCATTATCTGTAGCCGCTTTATTCTTCTACAGGGTCGCAGGCAAGCTGGAGCCTATCCCAGCTGTCTATGGGTGAAAGGCGGGGTACACCCTGGACAAGTCGCCAGGTCATCACAGGGCTGACACATAAACACAGACAACCATTCACACTCACATTCACACCTACGGTCAATTTAGAGTCACCAGTTAACCTAACCTGCATGTCTTTGGGGGAAACTGGAGCACCCGGAGGAAACCCACGCAGAGAACATGCAAACCCCGCACAGAAAGGCCCTCGTCGGCCACGGGGCTCGAACCTGGACCTTCTTGCTGTGAGGCGACAGTGCTAACCACTACACCACCGTGCCACCCAAATACTTTAATTTCCATGTGAATATTAGCATAATTATAATTATAATATGAATATTAGCATGACTAGTATATTTTGCGCAATTAATACTCATTAAAATCTAATTTGCGTCATTGATTTTTACTATTTTTTTCAACTTTGTATTCAGTATATAACCATCTATGCGCCTGCCAATTTCCATGCAAATATCTTGAAAAATCCAAAAGTTATTAGGAAAAAACATTTGATCTCATTCGTTAATAAGGCCCATTTTGGACCATGTGACCCTCATACAGAATATTGTGGCAGTTTTCTAAAAATTAAACCTTTTTTTCAGTCTTTCATTTGCAATATCTCAAGAATGGATAAACATTTTAATTCTGTAAAAAAGTATGTTGTTCTGCATTCATTTCTAAATTCAATTAGCACAGTTTCAAGCAATTTAGATTTAATTTTCACTTGATATACCTGGTATATGAGCTGATAGCCTAGTTGTAGAGTAGCCAATCAGAGCACACGGTTGCTCGTATCCAGTGAATGTGGATAGAATAAAGTACATTATTGTACTTTTACAGGTACAGCAGTTTGTCACTAGGGCAGGACCTTTGAAGGTACTTCTCTGTATGCTTTATGTATTGCTTGGGAACATATATGTACCTTTTTGGACCTAAAACGGTACAAATAGTTACCTAAAGGTCCAATAATGAGCTCGAGGGGGTACATTGTACCTTGGGGGACAGAAATGGACTCCTACTGTACCTCTATTTCTGACCGTGCACCGTTGTGCAAGTTACACACAACTGCAATGCTTTTTGAAGATTTGGAAAGGAATAGTGCATCTTGTGCAACATGTTCACCAATTCTCTGATGGCTTCTAACAATTGTTTCAAGCTTATTGCCATATACGTGAAACCAGTGAAACATCATTACACATAATAAAATTTAGACACCAGGCGATGGAAGCCATCCTCACCAGCACCATCTTGGAATTTGCTAACAAACCAGATGGTAGAGAATACACTTAAAACACAAGATAGACTTTCAGCTTTCATTTGAGGGTATCCACATTAAAATTGGATGAAGGGTTTAGGAGTTTCAGCTCCTTAACATGTGCCACCCTGTTTTTAAAGGGACCAAAAGTAATTGGACAGTTGACTCAAAGGCTATTTCATGGGCAGGTGTGGGAAATTCCTTCGTTATGTCATTCTCAATTAAGCAGATAAAAGGCCTGGAGTTGATTTGAGGTGTGGTGCTTGCATTTGGAAGATTTTGCTGTGAAGAAAACATGCGGTCAAAGGAGCTCTCCATGCAGGTGAAACAAGCCATCCTTAAGCTGCGAAAACAGAAAAAAAAAACATCCGAGAAATTGCTACAATATTAGGAGTGGCAAAATCTACAGTTTGGTACATCCTGAGAAAGAAAGAAAGCACTGGTGAACTCATCAATGCAAAAAGACCTGGACACTCACAGAAGACAACAGTGGTAGATGATCGCAGAATAATTTCCATGGTGAAGAGAAACCCCTTCACAACAGCCAACCAAGTGAACAACACTCTCCAGGAGGTAGGTGTATCAATATCCAAATCTACCATAAAGAGAAGACTGTATGAAAGTAAATACAGAGGGATCACTGCACGGTGCAAGCCACTCATAAGCCTCAAGAATAAAAAGGCTAGATTGGACTTTGCTAAAAAACATCTAAAAAAGCCAGCACAGTTCTGGAAGAACATTCTTTGGACAGATGAAACCAAATCAACCTCTACCAGAATGATGGAAAGAAAAAAGTATGGCAAAGGCGTGGTACAGCTCATGATCCAAAGCATACCACATCATCTGTAAAACATGGCATTAAAAAGGAGGAAACACAGCATCTGGTGATGTCCATGAGTTCAAGACTTCAGGCAGTCATTGCCAACAAAGGGTTTTCAACCAAGTATTAGAAATCAACATTTTATTTACAATTATTTAATTTGTCCAATTACTTTTGAGCCCCTGAAATGAAGGGATTGTGTTTAAAAAATGCTTTAGTTCCTCACATTTTTATGCAATCATTTTGTTCAACCCACCGAATTAAAGCTCAAAGTCTGAACTTCAACTGCATCTGAATTGTTTTGTTCAAAATTCATTGTGGTAATGTACAGAACCAAAATTAGAAAAAATGTTGTCTCTGTCCAAATATTTATGGACCTAACTGTACATGCACTCATCACTCTGCTATCAGGTGAATTTTTCCGACGTGTATTCCATATTCATCCAGCGTCATTGTTAACAGCCGGTTTTAATCTCCAGTAGAAGGTGGAACTCTACACTCTGTCTGTGGCAGGATAAAATTACAGGCTTATGAATATTCAAATCCTTTCAAATATTAATCTTCCAAGGATGCCATCACAAATATTAGCCCGTTTTCAGAATCCTTAATCAGAGTGAAACTGGTTTTGTGCGTGTTTGATTCTTTTTTTCTCCACACTACCCTTACAAAAAAGAAGTTTATTCAAGTGTGCTTCTCGTATACTTCTTTTAAACTAAAAATAAGAGAGTATGCTTTCAGTTTACTTTTTATTTACTTATCAGAGATATACTTAATAAAGTTATACATAAGTATACTTGGCTTATACTGAAAAGTATAGAGAAAAGTTTGTGTATTAAGCTTATACTTAAACTTTTGATCAAGATATACTTAACAAAAGTGTAATAAAGTATTAAAATATTTGTGCCTTATGTTTAAGTGTACTTTCCTTGTAGTTGTGCTTCAGCATTGTTGACTCTTAGGTATGTCTGTGGTTCCATATAAGTTTTTTTTTTTTTCCTCCTGAGTGGGATAATTAATTTTGTTTTAATTTATTTCTTTTTCTTTAGAGCTTGGATGTCAATTTCAGTCGTCATTGCCATGTTTTTATACTTTGGCATTTAATATAATATTGCTTTAAATTTTGATTTTTAAAGAAAATGAATATGTTCTTAATCCTGAGTATCTGTTGTTATTTTGTGAATTCTTACCTTTATAACTTCATTGTAACTTAAGGTACAAAGCACTTAAGTTGTCTACTGGTAGTGTGCATGAGGTAAGGGTTAGGGCTAGAAAACTAATAGTATACCTAGAAGGGTAATTGCAGTATACTTCAAAACTAAAAAGTGGACTACAGTGGTGTGAAAAAGTGTTTGCCCCCTTCCTGATTTCTTTTTTTGTTTTTTGCATGTTTGTCACACTTAAATGTTTCAGATCATCAAACAAATTTAAATATTAGACAAAGATAACACAAGTAAACACAAAATGCAGTTTTTAAATGAAGGTTTTTATTATTAAGGGGGAAAAAATCCAAACCTACATGACCCTGTGTGAAAAAGTGATTGCCCCCTAAACCTAATAACTGGTTGGGCCACCCTTAGCAGCAATAACTGCAATCAAGCATTTGCAATAACTGGCAATGAGTCTTTTACAGTGCTGTGGAGGAAATTTGGCCCACTCATCTTTGCAGAATTGTTGTAATTCAGCCACATTGGAGGGTTTTCAAGCATGAACCGCCTTTTTAAGGTCATGCCACAGCATCTCAATCGGATTCAGGTCAGGACTTTGACGAGGCCACTCCAAAGTCTTCATTTTGTTTTTCTTAAGCCATTCAGAGGTGGACTTGCTGGTGTGTTTTGGATCATTGTCCTGCTGCAGAACCCAAGTGCGCTTCAGCTTGAGGTCACGAACAGATGGCCGGACATTCTCCTTCAGGATTTTTTGGTAGACAGCAGAATTCATGGTTCCATTTACCACAGCAAGTCTTCCAGGTCCTGAAGCAGCAAAACAGCCCCAGACCATCAGACTACCACCACCATATTTTACTGTTGGTATGATGTTCCTTTTCTGAAATGCTGTGTTACTTTTACACCAGATGTAAATGGGACATACACCTTCCAAAAAGTTCAAGTTTTGTCTCGTCAGTCCACAGAGTATTTTCCCAAAAGTCTTGGGGATCATCAAGATGTTTGCTGGCAAAACTGAGACAAGCCTTTTACGTTCTTTTTGCTCAGCAGTGGTTTTCATCTTGGAACTCTGCCATGCAGGCCATTTTTGCCCAGTCTCTTTCTTATGGTGGAGTCATGAACACTCACTACGTTTACATGCACATAGAGAGAATCGAATTTCTGCCGTTGCTCGACTGAAATCGAAGTTCAAAATGCCATGTATACACCTTAATTCGGCTGAAATTGAACCAAACTTGATTTCTCGGAATCGAGCTACACGACCTAGTTTATGCGATTTCTGCCGAGCTACTTTGTGCATGTATACCCTATCGAGCTAGTTGTCGAGCTACTTCCAGAAGTGACGAGTGACGAGACCACAAGCGGGAAACACAGCCTCGGTCGGCATGACAACAGTAGTAGCGAGCAGCAGAAGAGGTCAGGAGGAACAAACGAAGAAGAGAAAATGGCGATGTAGAGCTCTCTGAAGTGTGGGTGGAGCACAGAGGACGGCAGGACAAAGCTTCTGGTACTAATAGGCTTTTTATTGTCAGACTTTTCAGTTTAACAGCCTACTTTTATTCTTGAGAGAAAAACACACACACGCGTGCGTGCTGTGTTCTAGTCCCGGGATGAGCTCTCCCCTCTGCTCTCCCTCTGTCTCCTTAAATAGGGCGCGGTTACTGGGAAGACACACAAACACAGGTTAATTACCGTCAGCCTTCCCTGGCTCCGCCCTCCTGTCACAGACCGGCGCTTGACCACGCCCCCACTGCCACAGGCAAGCAGAAACGTGCACTTCTGGGGCAATGAGGAGACAGAGTTCATGCTCATTCAGCTTAAGGAGTTGAATATATTAAAATTCATGGACGGGAGAAAAACGCGCAATGGAGAACACGGAACTGATAACTTTGTTTACACTCTTGAATAGCTCTTCTTCATGACGACAACTGGAAGTGTACCAACACGATGGGGCGTGTTGCGCCACCTGTGGCTCGGGTGCACAATGCACCTCACACAATAGCCCGATTTCATTGTGTGCATGTAGGATTGGATTTCTCTGGCACCCTGCTGGGACCTTCAGCTCGATTACCAACAGCAGCTCGATTTGGATGTGCATGTAAACGTAGTCACTGACCTTACCTGAGGCAAGTGAGGCCTGCAGTTCTTTGGATGTTGTTGTGGGGTCTTTTGTGACCTCTTGGATGAGTCGTCACTGCGCTCTTGGGGTAATTTTGGTCAGCCGGCCACTCCTGGAAAGGTTCACCACTGTTCCATGTCGTCACCATTTGTGGATAACGGCTCTCACTGTGGTTCGCTGGAGTCCCAAAGCTTTAGAAATGGCTTTATAACCTTTCTTATTTGTTCCTGAAGTTCTTTGGATCGCAGCATGATGTCTAGCTTTTGAGGATCTTTTGGTCTACTTCACTTTGTCAGGCAGGTCCTATTTAAATGATTTCTTGATTGAGAACAGGTGTGGCAGTAATCAGGCCTGGGTGTGGCTAGAGAAATTGAACTCCGCTTTCCAAAGATGTGATAAGCCACAGTTAATTTATGTTTTAAATTAATTATTATGCTTTAATAATAAAAACCTTCATTTAAAAAACTGCATTTTGTGTTTACTTGTGTTACCTTTGTCTAATATTTAAATTTGTTTGATGATCTGAAACATTTAAGTGTGACAAACATGCAAAAAACAAAAAAAAAAGAAATCAGGAAGGGGCAAACACTTTTTCACACCACTGTAGATGTATATAACCAGTAACTAATAGTATATTTCCAATATGCTATAAAGTATACTTTTATAAACTAAAAAGTGGACTAGAAGTGTGTAACGAGTAAACCAATAGTATATTTCCAGTATACTTTAGTAAACTTAAAAAGTGGACTAGAAGTATAAAACAAGTAAACTCAGTATATTTCCAGTATACTATGAAGTATGATTCTGTAAACTAAAGAGTGGACTACAAGTATAAAACTAGTGAACTGTTAGTATATAAGTTTACTTGTGGTATACTTGCGGTACAAAATAAAAAAAAAATACTAGTTGTATACTCAGCGTTTACTTCTCTTAGACTTAAAGTATACTTTTAATAAACTAAAAGTGGGCCAATTTAGTCCCAAGAAGTATTAGATTAGTTTACTTACAAGTATACTGTAAGTACATTGATCTCAGTATACTTGGTACACAAAAGTATACTTAAGGAAATATACTTTACTTAAGTATACTTCTTTTTGATAAAGATGCACATATTTAAAAAAAAACACACAAAAAAGATTAGGATGGAGTGGTGTGTAGGGCTGAAAACATTCTTGTAAACCCCTCATTTGTCAGAAATAGGACAACCCATGAATCTTTACTTTACTTCACAATGCATTCATTGATATCCAAGATTTCCCTGTCATTCCTGCATGCATCATATCATTTGAAATCTTGGCCTCAACATAAACTGCAATGCAATTTGACAAGTCCCAATTACGACGTTGAACAACAGTCAAATCAAACTAACTCACTTCACTCCTAATGTTTATACAGCCACCTGCTGATTCCAGTAATGTAAAGAGGCCAATCAGTGCCAATCCCCAGCTCAGCTGTATGTATCAGTGTGTTGACAGTCTATAAAAAGACACCGCCTCTGGAGTTATTTTGTTCAAAGTGGATCCAGTAATAAACAGAGGAGTGCAGGAAAGAGTAGCAATAATGGGTAGGAAATGAGTAAAAGGAAAGCAGTTTAAAGGTCAATTAGAAGTGCTACAGGTCTGAAATTATTATTTACAGAACTTGTCGCCTCACAGCAAGAAGGTCCAGGTTCGAGCCCCGTGGCCGACAAGGGCCTTTCTGTGCGGGGTTTGCATGTTCTCTGCGTGGGTTTCCTCCGGGTGCTCCAGTTTCTCCCAAAGACATGCAGGTTAGGTTAACTGGTGACTCTAAATTGAGCGTAGGTGTGAATGTGAGTGTGAATGGTTGTCTGTGTCTATGTGTCAGCCCTGTGATGACCTGGTGACTTGTCCAGGGTGTACCCCGCCTTTCGCCCGTAGTCAGCTGGGATAGGCTCCAGCTTACCTGCGACCCTGTAGAACAGGATAAAGCGGCTAGAGATAATGAGATGAAAGTATTTGATGGTAAGAATGTATCTTTTTTAGTTTTCAAGAATTATTATTATTATAGCATTTTTCACAAATTGCTCCTGTCATTTTGCTGGTTTGTTTACATTCTAAGCAGAAATTATTTTGTTGGATGTGTTTTATATATATATATATATATATATATATATATATATATATATATATATATATTGTTTTTTTATCTCATCTCATTATCTCTAGCTGCTTTATATATATATATATATATATATATATATATATATATATATATATATATATATATATATATATATATATATATATCAGCTCATGTATGACTCGATTTCATGGAATAACTGTTATTTATTTTCTGAGAGTGTATAAGAAGTAATGTACATTGCATTGTACAGCAGGAATCCTAGAGTTTGATAAAAAATACTATCCAGGTTAAGTCTAGCTACATCATTGAGGCAGGATTCTGTCTGATTAAAAGATTTTGAGAATCTATATTATTGGGAAATAACCAAACAAAATGGGGAATAGCGATTAACCAAGGAAAGCTAATTCTTTGTGGAACTTATTAACTGCTCGCTCTTGGATCCGAATGAGTGCTTTATTAAAGGCAGACACACTTGGAGGATAAAGCTGATACACTTATGTTGTACACTGACTATGCAGAGTGGTAAAAGAGGGAATAAATCCGATTGATATGCTTCCTGATTGTCCATAACTTCAGACGTTACTTACGTTGACGCTATACCTGAAGAGGAAACTCGATCTGGAATTTCAGTAGTGAAATAGTTTACATATAAAGTAGATTTCAGGTGGGGTATAGGTATTTCTACTTAAGACTTATTGTTATGAGTAAGAAAAAAAAACCTCAGCCTTTGTTAATTATATGAAAAATATAACAAACATCATATCAAATAAACTAGCATGAAATTTCATATAATATATTTCACTTGAGTGAATCAAACCATCCATCCATCCATCCATCCATCCATCCATTATCTGTAGCCGCTTTATCCTGTTCTACAGGGTCGCAGGCAAGCTGGAGCCTATCCCAGCTGGCTACGGGCGAAAGGCGGGGTACACCCTGGACAAGTCGCCAGGTCATCACAGGGCTGACACATAGACACAGACAACCATTCACACCTACGGTCAATTTAGAGTCACCAGTTAACCTAACCTGCATGTCTTTGGACTGTGGGGGAAACCGGAGCGCCCAGAGGAAACCCACACAGACACGGGGAGGACATGCAAACTCCACACAGAAAGGCCCTCATCACCCGCTGGGCTTGAACCCAGAACCTTCTTGCTGTGAGGCAACAGTGCTAACCACTACACCACCGCGCCACCCTGAATCAAACCATGTGACTGTTTTTCTATAGGTTTTGTAGCTCGGGTGCAGTAAATGTGCGATGAGCGTAGAGGGCACCAGAGAGATTAAAAAAAAAAGTGTGTGTATGCAGGGAGTGTATACAAACACTGATTTTTTTTCCTTTCATTTTACAACTTTTGTGAGGACTTCTCTGAAACTTTGAGAGTATATAATTAGACTCTGGAAGCCATTAGAGTGAAAAAGTGAGGCCCGACCTAAAGGTCCTCACTCCAAAGGGTAATCTATGTTGGTCCTCACAATGACAGCCATGGAAGCACACACACAAGAAATAACCAATAATTAAGACAAAAAAGCCTAAATTAACTAAAATAAAAGACACAGGGCAAACATTAAGTGTGCCTCAGGTGGAGACGTGCAACACCAGCGGAGCAAGCCAAAGGGACCAAAATGCCAAACAAACAGCCAAAGAGCAGAAAGGAAATAACAGCAAGCATGGAGATGAAAAGCACACAGATGCAAAACAGCAGGTGACAGTCTTAACTTAGAAATCTTTACGACAAACGACAAATTACAACCAATATAAAAAAACAAGTACTCCTGTAAAATGGAAAAAAAAAAAACCTGGTACTTATGAAGGGGCAGAGAACTGCAGAACTGCAGGAGGCTCCTCAGATAGCTATAATGACGATAAAACAGGATAAGACAATGTTCCAGTTTGCCTCCGTCATGCTAGTGCACATACTATAGGCTACATTAAAACAGTCATACCTGCCCTTACAAAAAAGAAGTTTATTCAAGTGTGCTTCTAGTATACTTCTTTTAAACTAAAAATAAGAGAGCATGTGCAGAGGCTCGTTCGTAGTGAGACCTTGAGAAAAGTGCTATAGCTTATGCTGACGAAGTCTCTGTCCCAAAGTAACTGTTTCCACTCTCAGTGTCCGTGTGCCTTGCAATAAATCCACTTGAAACATCTTGAAAGTTGAACTTTAATCCTCGTTTAACAATTACAAAGGTTCTAAGATACAGAGAGTCGGTGAGTCAGAGAGTCAGGTAAGAAAACCTGTTCGCTTCCACGGCTTCTCGAGATCTCCCCTGAGAAGCGTGAGACCGTTCTTAAAAAGCTGAATGAATTCTAATTCTAATTCTTGAAAAGCTTGAGACCGTTCTAATTCTTGTTCTAATTCTTCACATATGAATTCTTAAGAAGCGTGAGACAGTTCTAATTCTTAACATATGAATTCTGATTCTAATTCTAATTCTTTTAACCTTGCCACATATTATTCATCATCTTAATCATGAAATAAACTACTTATATGAAATTACACACTCAAATGAAATTATATATACCTTTTAACATAAATTGTAATTCACATCTATATGAATTCTACTTTGGCCGCTACAGTATGCTTTCAGTTTACTTTTTATTTACTTATCAGAGATATACTTAATAAAGTTATATATAAGTATTGGCTTATACTGAAAAGTATATTAAGCTTATACTTAAAATTTTGATCAAGATTTACTTCACAAAAGTGTAATAAAGTATTAAAATATTTGTGCTTTATGTTTAAGTGTGGCGGCACAGTGGTGTAGTGGTTAGTGCTGTTGCCTCACAGCAAGAAGGTCCGGGTTCGAGCCCCGTGGCTGGTGAGGGCCCTTCTGTGTGGAGTTTGCATGTTCTCCCCGTGTCCACGTGGGTTTCCTCCGGGTGCTCCGGTTTCCCCCACAGTCCAAAGACATGCAGGTTAGGTTAACTGGTGACTCTAAATTGACTGTAGGTGTGAATGGTTGTCTGTGTCTATGTATCAGCCCTGTGATGACCTGGCGACTTGTCCAGGGTGTACCCCACCTTTCGCCCATAGTCAGCTGGGATAGGCTCCAGCTTGCCTGCGACCCTGTAGAACAGGATAAAGTGGCTAGAGATAATGAGATGAGAAGCCTCAGGAAGCTTAAATAAAAATAACATCAGTAGCTACATTTACATGCATGCTTAATTAGTGTCAAGTTTATTTGTATAGCGCTTTTAACAGTAAACATTGTCGCAAAGCAGCTTTACAGAATTTTAATGACTTTAAACATGAGGTAATTTTATCCCTAATCTATACCCAATGAGCAAGCCTATGGCGACGGTAGCAAGGAAAAACTCCCTCAGACGACATGAGGAAGAAACCTCGAGAGGAACCAGACTCAAAAAGGAACCCATCCTCATTTGGGTGATAACAGATAACATGATTATGACATTAACAGTTTTAAGTCAGTTTCATTGATGTTATAACTCTTCATTGATGGAAACCTGAGTACAAAACTGTTCATGACAACTGCAGTCCAAAAGTTAGCAAGTCAACTGTAGTCCTCAGCCATAAAAGCATTACTGTAAGAGTCCAGCGCGTCCTCCAGGTGTGACTTTCAACTGTCCATATGGAGCCGTCCTCTACAGGAGCGATGCAATGAGACTCCAGCCAGATGTAGGGCATCAGGATGGATCAGGCAGGTCCGAGGAGCAGAAGAGGTCAACATCTCGATCCCAGGACCGACATGTAACTCAGAGGGACAGACAGAGTGGGGGGAGGGGGAGGAAGAGAAAGAGAGAGGTTGTTAGGTATTGCCTAATGTCACCTGATGAATAAGAACAGTATACATTTTGCGCTAAGTGCAAGCAGGGACTCCGGCAAAACTAACTATGACAGCATAACTAAAACGGGAGAGCCAGAAGGTAACACAGTCAGGAGGGCAACCCGGGACATAAAGCAGCAGCCACTACACAGTCAACAAACCCGAGTGAGCGAGTGAGTGGGGGACTAACAGCATCCATACATCCCAGTTTACCAAAACACTCTATGTCTGAGGACGCTCCAGATCTATACTGTACCTTTACCAAGACTTAAACACTGAGACTGTGTCTGATTCCCGAACACTACTTGGAAGGCTGTTCCATAACTGTGGGGCTTTGTAAGAAAAGGCTCCGCCCCCTGATGTAGCCTTCACTATACGAGGTACCAGCAGATAGCCTGCACCTTTTGATCTAAGTAGGCGTGGCGGGTCATAGAGGACCAGAAGTTCACTCAGGTACTGTGGTGCGAGACCGTTCAGTGCTTTAAAGGTCAATAGTAGTATTTTATAATCAATACAAAATTTGATTGGGAGCCAATGCAGTGTGGATAAGACAGGCGGGATGTGGTCATATTTTCTAGTTCTAGTAAGGGCTCATGCTGCTGCAGTTTGAACTAACTGGAGCTTGTTTATGCACTTATTGGAACATCCAGACAGTAAGGCATTACAATAATCCAACCTGGAGGTAACGAAAGCATGAACTAGTTCCATACATCCATTATCTATACTAGTGTTTCTCAACCACTGGGCTATGGCCCATTAGTGGGCCACGGAGAGCCATCTAGTGGGCCGCAAATTTTTTTCAAGCTTGAATAAGCCAATTACTAAATAGTTCAGGATGTCGTAGTGTCCCAAATCTGGTAGCTGGTTCGCTGTACACTTTTCAAGTGGAATAAATACATTTGTGGGTAAATTAAGAACAACAAGCCTTTATTTTGTCACATTTAACCCACGTGTGCACACACACACACACAGCAGAGAGCGCGCACACAGAATAAATAAATATGTTAGTGGGTAAATTATATGGCTCTGTGATGCCTGCTGGAAGAGAAGAGCAGGGAGAATTGAGAATCGATTGGCTGTGGTTTGTTTACACTCAATACTAAAACTGCCAGCATCCTATCAATCATCGCAAAGATGCGGATAAAAAGCCCAGAAACTCCCAGGAAAAACAATACAGGATTTATCTTTTAGTGTCCTGATCCCCATACCTTTATCCCAGCCACATACACTACCGTTCAAAAGTTTGGGATCACCCAGACAATTTTGTGTTTTCCATGAAAAGTCACACTTTTATTTACCACCATAAGTTGTAAAATGAATAGAAAATATAGTCAAGACATTTTTCTGGCCATTTTGAGCATTTAATCGACCCCACAAATGTGATGCTCCAGAAACTCAATCTGCTCAAAGGAAGGTCAGTTTTATAGCTTCTCTGAAGAGCTCAACTGTTTTCAGCTGTGCTAACATGATTGTACAAGGGTTTTCTAATCATCCATTAGCCTTCTGAGGCAATGAGCAAACACATTGTACCATTAGGCCAAGTTTACATTAGACCGTATCTGTCTCGTTTTCTTCGCGGATGCACTGTCCGTTTACATTAAAACGCCTGGAAACGCCGGGAAACGGGAATCCGCCAGCATCCACGTATTCAATCCAGATCGTGTCTGGTCCGGTGCTGTGTAAACATTGAGAATACGCGGATACGCTGTGCTGAGCTCTAGCTGGCGTCATCATTGGACAACGTCACTGTGACATCCACCTTCCTGATTCGCTGGCGTTGGTCATGTGACGCGACTGCTGAAAAACGGCGCGGACTTCCGCCTTGTATCACCTTTCATTAAAGAGTATAAAAGTATGAAAATACTTCAAATACTGATGCAAATACTGCCCATTGTGTAGTTATGATTGTCTTTAGGCTTGCCATCCTTCCACTTGCAAGTGGTAAGTGATATGCACTAGGATCACACACACAGCGGCTCAGTCCCGAATCACTGCTCGTGCGCTATACTCGCGCGCTCTGTGAGCTGCGCAGGGCCGGAGTGCGCACCCTCCAGAGGGCACTCGCTGTTCAGGGCGGAGTGATTTGGAGCACAGGATGCCTGCGGAGCCGAGCGTATCCGTGTATTGGCGTTGCTGTGTGCACGCGAATCGTGTATTGGTGTTGCTGTGTGCATGCTAATCGTTTTAAAAACGTTAATCTGATGATCCGCTGATACGGTCTAATGTAAACCCCACCTTAGAACACTGGAGTGAGAGTTGCTGGAAATGGGCCTCTATACACCTATGGAGATATTGCACCAAAAACCAGACATTTGCAGCTAGAATAGTCATTTACCACATTAGCAATGTATAGAGTGGATTTCTGATTAGTTTAAAGTGATCTTCATTGAAAAGAACAGTGCTTTTCTTTCAAAAATAAGGACATTTCAAAGTGACCCCAAACTTTTGAACGGGAGTGTATAAAAAGTTACACTCCTCCATGCTCTTCCAGGTTTCATCTGTGTGTCCGTGTAGAATGATGTCTGCAGCACCAGGTAGTTTGAGATGTCGGGGAACTCAACGGATGGATAATTTTACAGCTCATAATGCATGAATAACATGATTTAAACACAGTAAACAGAGCTGGTGGGGTCGTGCATGTACAGATACAAATAATTGCAAATATAAAAGACTAAAAATATACACAATCTAAAAAAAAAACCTTAAATCTGTTGATTATTTGTTAATTATCTTCACATTAAGTTAATTAATAGTATGCATAACTATTGTCTTTGTATTTAGTTCTGGCTACAACAGGATCAAAATTTATTCTCCTAATGTCAACTTTAGCTAGTAAATTTTTCTTTCACAGGAAAATCCTTCTTTGTTAGCGTGTAAGGATCTAATCCCATTGAGTGGTTTCTATCTCCACTTCTTTTGAGTGTACTTCTTGGTTTTAATAACTTGCTTGTTTGCTGAACACAAACATGGCAATAAAGACTACGTTCAGACTGCACCCTGAAACGACCCATATCCGATTTTTTTTTGCCCATATGCGACCTGTATCCGATTTGTTATTGACAATCTGAATGACACAGATCCAATTTTTTCACATGCGACCCAGGCCGCTTGGATATGTGGTCCTAAATCCGATGCATATCCGATATTTTCACATGCGACTGCAGTCTGACCGGACAGGTCGCATTCATGCGACCTACACGTCATCAAGAAGAGACAAACGTCACTATTCTGCGTTGGCTAATCCCGCCTCTTTGGTGGAAAACAACAACATTTGTACACTTTTCAGAATTTAAATAGACTTTTATAGAATTGATCAAGCTAATGGTGGATTTGGTAGGGACCTGGATGTTGATCTGTTAGCCTGATTAAATAAAACAGTTTCTATAACTGATTTATAACTTAAACCATCCTGTATTACAAGATTATAAGATTGTTCTGGAAATTTCCAGTAATTTGACACCTTCGGTCTCATTAGTCTGCTGCCCACATTAATCAGATTATTGTGTGAGTTCCGCCGCCGCCACAAAAACCACATCGCCAGGTCTCGCCTCATCTCCATAGCAAACTGCACTGGTGTTTCTGCACCTTGAGCCAGCGCTGAGAGAAGTTGCAGAATTCAGCTGGCTATAAACAATCTAAATAAATATTTATACAAATCTAGAAAAAGTTTATTAATATGACGAAATAAATATGTGCAAATTATTAAGCCTGAATTAAGAGTTTGGTAATACAGCGGCCGTATCCCAAATGACTGCCTACTGAAGCTCGAGTGCACTATATAGAGTTTAAAAATCCATTACTTCCTAGTAACATGTAGTGCACTTATATAGAAATTAGAGAGACATTTAGGAGTCAACCCCTGTTACCAGGCTACACGTTTTCATTTCAGTTCAGAAACAAAAACACACACGAGACCTCACACTTTAACACTAACCAGATAATTAAACAAGCAAACAAAAAAAAAGAAATCATTAAACTTGAAGAGTGCGCTTTTTTTGTTTACATATTACGTAGATGTGCTTATTACGTGTCATTTTGCGCATGCGGGACACTTTTGGGTCGTTTTCCGTTCATATTGGAGATCGCATACAAGTCTCATATAATTGGTAATGTGAACGGCCTAACAAAAAAATCGGATTTCACAACAAATCGGATATGGGTCGTTTCAGGTTGCAGTCTGAACGTAGTGTAATTCTTGTGTTAATGGACCAGTATGGGGCGCCGTTTGTAAAGCATGTCCGTGCTGAAAATTTCAGCAACATTTTGGCTACGTTCACACTGCAGGCTGAAGTGACTCAAATCTGATCTTTTCGCCCATATGTGACCTGTATCCAATCTTTTATTGACAATATGAACGACACAGATCCGATTTTTTCAAATCCGACCCAGGCCGTTTGGATATGTGGTCCTAATTCCGATTCCTATCCGCTCTTTTCATATGCGACTTCAGTCTGAACCGCCAGGTCGCATTCATCCGACTTACACGTCATCAACAAGCCATAAACGTCACTATTCTGCGCTGAAGTAGGCGGCGGGTCTCTCAAAAAAAGTTACAACAACATGGCGCATAATCACGGGCGCAGATAGAGGGTGGGACGGGTGGGATTCGTCCCACCCAGATTTAAATTCACTTCGTTCGGTCCCCCCCACTTATAGGGAGGAAAAAACGTCTATGCTGTCTTTCTTTGCATAAGGCAAACCTCACGGAAAAATCAAAAGACTAATTACCATTCGGTTTATTGAGGTGCACAGCAGTGTATACATAGTTGCAACAACTCACATAAAACAAAACAAAGACTGATATTCGGTTGGTTGAGCTGCGCAGACTGCACAGGTTGCGAGCTTGAGCTTGGTTGCTATGGTAACCCACAACAAGTTTGACAGGCATATTGGGGTTGGAGTTGGTTTGCTGGCAGCTTTGTCCCCCCCAGTTTTTTGTCCCCCCCAGTTTTTTGTCCCCCCCAGTTCAAAAAACGTATCTGCGCCCCTGCGCATGACATCAATGCGAGGGACGCTTCGGGCTGTGAAGGTTCTGAATCTTCTCAATGGAAGGACGCAGAGGTTAGGGAGCTGATTTCCATTTGGGGGGATGCAGCTATTCAAGCTAGATTGGATGGGTCATACCGCAACCGGGCGGTTTTAGTTCCGTAAACACTGGCCATGCTCACTGCGTGTGACGTCATTGTATCCTGCAATGCGCATGCGGAACACTTTTAGGTCGCTTTTCGTTCATACTGAGGATCACATACAAGTCGCATATATTTGTTAATGTGAACGACCTCACAAAAAAATCGGATTTCACAAAAAAATCGGAATTGAGCATTAAGCCTTGCAGCGTGAACGTAGCGTAAGTCACATTTAGCTTAAAACAGTGTTTTAAAAATGGTGTGAATTTTTCAGACTCCCCTTTTTGCACATTTATAACAATATTTGTCATCTTAGAGATATTTTAAATAGTTATATCTAAATGTTAAATGTTACAAATGAATGTTAAATGTTAAACCTAAATGTAAATATATATGTTAAATATAAATATAAAAATTAAATCTAAATGTTAAAAGTAAATGTTAAATCTAAATGTTAAATCTAAATATTAAATCTAAATATTAAATCTAAATCCACACCGTTTTTAAAACACTGTTTTAAGCTAAATGTGACAAAATGTTGCTGAAATTTTCAGCACGGACATGCTTTACAAACGGCGCCCCATAGGGACCAGACTCCACTTTTGGATCATTGATCCCTTTTGACTGAGAATGACCTGCATGCATGGTTTAGCTTCTGGTACATCCATACAGTTTTAAATACAATATGTACAATTAAAAACATTGTTTTATTGCATTTATTTAATTCCTGGGCTCCCATCTGTGACAGGGAGTGATGTTGCGTTCCATTCATACACTTTATAATAGATTATTAGATTCTATTAGAAAAGATGAGCCAAAATAATTGGGGATCTTTTTTAATGGGCCCCGACTCATTACAAGTATCAATAGGTGGGCCTCAAAGCAGAAAAAGTTGAGAACCCCTGATCTATACCACTTATCCATCAGGGTTGCCTCAAGCTGGACCCAATCCCAGCAGGTTGCCAGTCTATCCCAGGGTTAACTCAGAGATGAACAACCATTTACACTCACACTGACACCTGTGGGCAATTTAGAGTAGCCAGTTGACCTAATCCACATGTCTTTGGAGTATGGGAGGAAACCAGAGCATACAGAGGAAACCCACACAGGCACAAGGAGAACATGCAAACTCCATACAGAAAGGCCCTCGTTGAGGCTCAAACCAGAAACCTTCTTGCTGTGAGGAGACAGTGCTAACTAACTTCCACTCACTTTTACATTCAGACGTCATTCATTCCGATCAGTGATTCCAAACGTACCATTTACAACCCCAATTCCAAAAAAGTTGGGACAAAGTACAAATTGTAAAAAAAAAACGGAATGCAATAATTTACAAATCTCAAAAACTGATATTGTATTCACAATAGAACATAGACAACATATCAAATGTCGAAAGTGAGGCATTTTGAAATTTCATGCCAAATATTGGCTCATTTGAAATTTCATGACAGCAACACATCACAAAAAAGTTGGGACAGGGGCAATAAGAGGCTGGAAAAGTTAAAGGTACAAAAAAGGAACAGCTGGAGGACCAAACTGCAACTCATTAGGTCAATTGGCAATAGGTCATTAACATGACTGGGTATAAAAAGAGCATCTTGGAGTGGCAGCGGCTCTCAGAAGTAAAGATGGGAAGAGGATCACCAATCCCCCTAATTCTGCGCCGACAAATAGTGGAGCAATATCAGAAAGGAGTTCGACAGTGTAAAATTGCAAAGAGTTTGAACATATCATCATCTACAGTGCATAATATCATCAAAAGATTCAGAGAATCGGGAAGAATCTCTGTGCGTAAGGGTCAAGGCCGGAAAACCATACTGGGTGCCCGTGATCTTCAGGCCCTTAGACGGCACTGCATCACATACAGGCATGCTTCTGTATTGGAAATCACAAAATGGGCTCAGGAATATTTCCAGAGAACATTATCTGTGAACACAATTCACCGTACCATCCGCCGTTGCCAGCTAAAACTCTATAGTTCAAAGAAAAAGCCGTATCTAAACATGATCCAGAAGCGCAGACATCTTCTCTGGGCCAAGGCTCATTTAAAATGGACTGTGGCAAAGTGGAAAACTGTTCTGTGGTCAGACGAATCAAAATGTGAAGTTCTTTATGGAAATCAGGGACGCCGTGTCATTCGGACTAAAGAGGAGAAGGACGACCCAAGTTGTTATCAGTGCTCAGTTCAGAAGCCTGCATCTCTGATGGTATGGGGTTGCATTAGTGCGTGTGGCATGGGCAGCTTACACATCTGGAAAGACACCATCAATGCTGAAAGGTATATCCAGGTTCTAGAGCAACATATGCTCCCATCCAGACGACGTCTCTTTCAGGGAAGACCTTGCATTTTCCAACATGACAATGCCAAACCACATACTGCATCAATTACAGCATCATGGCTGCGTAGAAGAAGGGTCCGGGTACTGAACTGGCCAGCCTGCAGTCCAGATCTTTCACCCATAGAAAACATTTGGCGCATCATAAAATGGAAGATCCAACAAAAAAGACCTAAGACAGTTGAGCAACTAGAATCCTACATTAGACAAGAATGGGTTAACATTCTTATCCCTAAACTTGAGCAACTTGTCTCCTCAGTCCCCAGACGTTTACAGACTGTTGTAAAGAGAAAAGGGGATGTCTCACAGTGGGAAACATGGCCTTGTCCCAACTTTTTTGAGATGTGTTGTTGTCATGAAATTTAAAATCACCTAATTTTTCTCTTTAAATGATACATTTTCTCAGTTTAAACATTTGATATGTCATCTATGTTCTATTCTGAATAAAATATGGAATTTTGAAACTTCCACATAATTGCATTCTGTTTTTATTTACATTTTGTACCTTGTCCCAACTTTTTTGGAATCGGGGTTGTATATTAAAGTGATCAGATAGATGTGCATGGTTATATGTCCCAAGTGTTTCCCCTTTACATAAAATGTCATGACATCATCACTGTGCGAAGACTTACTGAACATATGCAGAAGGTTGCAGGTGCAGAAGGTGATTCAGCGTTTACATGTCTAATATTTTCCTATCAAAGGGATTATCAGAGGTCTACACCAGCTCTTTGAATCTGATTAAATTCTCAATCGGAATGGGGTGTTTCATTCCCATCTGGCTGTTTACCTGTAGGTTCTGTTAGAAAGGATTGTTTGGTAGTTTGACTTTCAATTCTTTGTTTTTACTAAAATAAATGCTATGGCATGGCATATAGACAGTGATGGATATGTGATTTTTTTTTTTTTTTAATAAAGCCTTTCCAGGCAGAAAACTGAACCAATCTCACCTGCATGCTTGGATTTTTAAAAAAAAAAAAAAAAATTTAAATTCTTTGAATATTTCAGCATTGGATTTAACCAGTTCAGCTGAAGTCCGAAGTCAGATCCTGAACAAATTTACATCAACAAAACATTAAAAGAAATCAATCAAGTAATACATAAATAAATAAAACCACATCTTTTGTATTTTAGTGTTAAGACCTCAAGAAATTTGCAATACTATACACTCACCAGCCACTTTAATAGGAACTAGTGTTCTTGATTTTAAGATTCCTGTTCTTGGCTGCAGGAGTGGAACCCAATGTGTTCTTCTGTTCTGCTGTTGCATGCTGAGATGCTTTTCTGCTCACCACGGTTGTAAAGAGTGATTATATGAGTTACTATATCATTCCTGGCAAAAAAAGCTCAAACCAATCTGGCCATTTTCCTCTGACCTCTCTTATCAACAAGGCGTTTGTTTCCACCCACAGAACTGTTGCTCACCCACTTTGTGTATTTTTGTTTTTCGCACCATTCTGTGTAAGCCCTAGAGACTGTTGTGTGTGAAAACTCCAGGAAATCAGCAGTTTCTGAAATACTCAAACCAACTCAAACCAACACCCATGCCACAGCAAAAGAAAGTCAGACAAAAATTGAGATCACAATTTTTCCCATTCCTATGTTTGGACATTGTGAACATTAACTGAAGCTCTTGATTTGTATCTGCATGATTTTATGCATTGTACTGCTGTCAAGGGATCGGCTGATTAGAGAACTGCACAAAACAGCAGGTGGATGGCTGTTCCTAATAAATTGGCCAGCGAGTGTACTAGTGTGTTTGAACAGCCCAGGTCCCTTTGCACAAGACTTTACAATGCCTCTTGTACACAAATACATTGTTACTCAATCGAATGGATAAAGATCCAGGTCTGTGTCTCTAATTCACAAATGACACAATGTGGTCAAAAGTATGTGGACACCTGACCATCAAACCTGTATGTGCTTATTCCCTAAATTATTGCCACAAAGTCAGAAGTACACAATTGTATAGGATATCTTTGTATGTGGGTGGCACGGTGGTGTAATGGTTAGCGCTGTCGCCTCACAGCAAGAAGGTCTGGGTTCGAGCCCCGTGGCCGGCGAGGGCCTTTCTGTGTGGAGTTTGCATGTTGTCCACGTGGGTTTCCTCCGGGTGCTCCAGTTTCCCCCAAAGACATACAGGTTAGGTTAACTGGTGACTCTAAATTGACCGTGAGTGTGAATGGTTGTCTGTGTCTATGTGTCAGCCCTGTGATGATCTGGTGAAAAGGGCCATTTGGTGCAGCCAATTCAGGGAAATTTGTGAAAATATTTAAGGTATCATTGTCATTTTAACAGAGATCAAGTTTGGGGTAAAAATCTGTAAATGTTGTGATTTGTAAATTGAAATCAATGCATAGCACACATAGCTTTGTGATAGGTTGTTTTACAATATAATATTCTGGTGACAGATACATTATAGATTCAAGAATGGATTTATGACAAAAGTAGAAAAATAATACGAGTCATTTTGACGCATTCTCGTTTCAAATCTCTATATCTCAAAACAAGCTTTTGCTATACTGGACCCATATTTTGGTAATGTCCCATTAATTAAATGAATACATTTTTGCTTAACTTTAAAGTTCTCTTTAGAGTTTCCTTCAAGTTCTCCAGTTTCCTCCTACCCCCCAAAAAAACATGCCAGTACGTGCATTGGCCAAACTAATGTGACTTAGATATAAATAAGTGTATGACTATGTGTGCAGGTGTTTTTGTGTTTGTAGCCCTGTAATGAACCGGCCTCCTCATTAGGGTGGATCCTGATCACCCTCAGTTTTCCCAGGACAAGCTCAAGATCCACCTCAACTTGAAAGAAATGCTAAAGGGAATTCAAGTGCATACTGAAGATGATTGAAAGAATTTAAGTCACTGTTCACATCTTCATAGTAAATATTTTACTTGCAATACATATGGTATATGAAGTATGAAGATCAAGATGTCCAAAAGTGTACAAAGCAATTGGGAGGAATTTTATTCAACATTCTTGATTATATTATTGATCAGCTTAGTGCTTACTTAAAATATCTTCTTCTCCAAGCAGGATTTTGATTAAAACATGACAAAAGTTCAGATGGGTCTGATAAAGGTGGAGCATATGGAGCAAAGTAAAAGCCTTTTGACTGACATTGCAACAAATATTACAGCATTACTGAATTTAACCATTTTTGAGTAGAATATTCTTTCAGATTTTAATTAAAATGTATGTTTTAGGTCACATGAGCTTATATAACACTTATGTACACATTAACATCCCATTTTAAGACCATAATTTTGAGACTCGCACCGAGAACTAGATTTTGTCCAAATATTAGCAGCCATGCACGTCAGCACGTGATCATCTCCTTTCTTTTTAAGACCATAATTTTGAGACTCGCATAATAACTTTTTTAACATCCCCTTTTTAAGACCATAATTTTGAGACTCACACTGAGAACTAGATTTTGTCCAAATATTAGCAGCCATGCACGTCAGCATGTGATCATCTCCTTTCTTTCTAGCGTCTTTATTAGGGTGCATCAGTTGCCCCCTAAAAATGAAAAGTTCCTCCAATCATGATGCATTTTTGTTTTTATGTTCCTTTTGGTAAGAAAACACACTGGGTGAAATATTTTGACAAAATTCAAAAGTTTTGGCACCAGGAGCTCAAAGTTATGGAAAAAGCTGCTATTTTATGACAAAATTTTGATCACTTTTCATGAAACATTATGGCACCTTATAGAGTATACCAAATATCTTAGATACACATTTTTAGTACATATTCTAAATATATTATCAAGCACAGTTTGAGTTTTAGCTGTTCATTGAATCATTGTTCAACTACTTTTAAACAATACAAATGTATTAGGAATCACATTAATGCTTCTCAATCCCTTGCAAAGGTTCTTAACATGATCTCTGGGAAACAAGAAATCAATAAATGGAGTCCAACATTGTGATTCAAACCTTACATGAAAACATAAAATAAGCGTTTTTTGGCAAAAAAATGAACCTCATGGTGCCACCATTAGACTTTTGAATATGGTCAAAAAATTTTACAGGATGTCTTTATTGGTGAAAAGGAACACCCAAACAAAAATGCATCATATTTTATGAAAGTGAGGGCAACTGATGCACCCTAGTCTTTATTCTAAAAAACGTTCATGGAATAAACTCAAGACTTGAATCTTTTGGCAAGTTGTTATCTTTAAATTAAAATCTCAACTCAAGGAAATTACATAGTGGAAAGTCATCATCTTAGAACTTTCCCTTCTATTTTATTTTCTCATGGTTCTCACACACCTTCATTCTATATATCTATTTAAGGTTTGTTAATAAAGCCAACAGCAACACCATCAAGAACTTTCTCTTTATTTGGCAAACAGAGCAAACTGCTTAACAGAGTTTTTAAAACCTAACCAAATCGCCAACTTGTTCATTCCATGCCTAGAAGACTTGGTGCTGTCATTAAAAATCATGGAGGCCATACAAAGTACTAGATGCTGTAGTTTTTGTTGTGGGGTGTACTCATTTTTGCACCACTAATTTGAGTAAAACTGAAAAAATGTGTAATCTAATTATTTCACGTGATAAGTTAAACAGATGTTATATTAAACTTTGTCTTGTCAACATTTTGGAAATTGTTTGTGTTCATTGAGATATTGTTTAAAATGTTACTTTTCAAAGGGGGTGCACTCATTTACGCTCAGCACTGTACGTGTACCTTTTTAGGACCAAAAAGGTACATGTGTTCCCAAGTAGTACATAAAGGGTACAAATAAGTACATTAGATGGTGCTGCCACAATGACAGGCTGCTTGTACCTCTAAAAGTACAAATAATGTACTTTATTTTCTGGGAGTATCACATGTACTAATTGTTCTTTTAGCACATTTCCATCAAATATAAGATCATGATGACTGTAGTTTGAGCTTAATCTCTTTTTCATAAATGAACTTGAGCTTACTTGTTTAATTGTGATAGCACTGAGGAACCAGTGGTCTTCTCGTGTGTGTGTGTCTTAGATTTCTCATCTCATCTCATTATCTCTAGCCGCTTTATCCTGTTCTACAGGGTCGCAGGCAAGCTGGAGCCTATCCCAGCTGACTACGGGCGAAAGGCGGGGTACACCCTGGACAAGTCACCAGGTCATCACAGGGCTGACACATAGACACAGACAACCATTCACACTCACATTCACACCTACGGTCAATTTAGAGTCACCAGTTAACCTAACCTGCATGTCTTTGGACTGTGGGGGAAACCGGAGCACCCGGAGGAAACCCACGCGGACACGGGGAGAACATGCAAACTCCACACAGAAAGGCCCTCGCCGGCCACGGGGCTCGAACCCGGACCTTCTTGCTGTGAGGCGACAGCACTAACCACTACACCACCGTGCTGCCTGTCTTAGATTTGATTTGATTTTTTTTTTTTTAAACTCACCAGAAAATTTCTGAATGTATTATTATTATTATTATTAGTAGTAGTAGTAGTTCTCCATATGTATAAGTGGGTTTCATACAGGTTCTCCACTTTCCTCCCACTTTCCAAAATCACAATGATTGGTTGTTTGGCTTGAGTAAATTGCTCCAAGGTGTGTGTGTCGCGATTAATTGATGTCCCATCTTGGGTGTATTCCTGCCTCAGCCCAATTTTCTCAGCATAAGCTCCAGATCCACTATGACCCTGACAAGGGTAAAACAGTCATCATCCATCCATCTTCTACCGCTTATCCGGATCCAGGTCGGGGAGGTAGCAGCCTAAGCAGAGCAGCCCAGACTTCCCTCTCCCCGGCCACCTCCACCAGCTTTTCCAGAGGAATACCGAGGCGTTCCCAGGCCAGCCAAGAGATGTAATCTCTCCAGTTTGTCCTGGGTCTGCCCCAGGGTCTCCTCCGGTGCACTGTGGATCAGGTGGCAGCCAAAGGCGGAGGCCCTGGCATACTGATCCCTGGCTGACATCCATCCATCCATTATCTGTAACTGCTTATCCTGTACAGAGTGGCAAGCTGGAACCTATCCCACCTGACTATGGACGAAAGGCAGGGTACACCCTGGACAAGTCACCAGATCATCGCAGGGCTGACACATAGACACAGACAACCATTCACACTCAATTTAGAGTCACCAGTTAACCTAACCTGCATGTCTTTGGACTGTGGGGGAAACCGTAGCACCCGGAGGAAACCCACGCGGACATGGGGAGAACATGCAAACTCCACACAAAGTCCCCCATTGGCCACTGGGCTCGAACCCAGAACCTTCTTGCTGTGAGGCAACAACATTAACCACTACACCACCGTGCCACCTGCAGTCATCATTCATTCACTTGTTGAAATCCCATCATAAACATAACAAACATAAAGCATTTACATATTCGTATACATACTATGCATAACCCATATATTGTGTACATGCACATCAGTGGGTCAATGGGAGAACAATCAGTAAAATGACTTTTATTTAAAGTAAATTGTTTTTATTAGATCTTTCTATTTTAAGTTGTTGTTGTTTTTTTAATTCATGTATAAATGTTATACTTCGGGAATGAGTTAATTAGAATTAGAATTTTAAATTGACGATACAGACATCATTATAGAAATATTTCAGTCATGGCAGCAGATGTGACAAATAAAGACCAGGCTTGATCTTGAGTTATAAAAGCTCTGTGATATGAATATCTGTTAGTTAAAAGTAGTACAGGAGCTGGGGAGCTTTAAAATACCAAATGTAAGTACATGGTCTGTCTCAGGGTGGTGAGTGGGGAGAGGCTTAAAATATCAACCTGAACACAGCTCCAAAATATCTCTAACGCCAACTCCTTCTCGGCTTCCGTAGAGCTCTGAGACTCTGAAAGCTGATTGGCTCGCAGAGATAGAGAGAGAGGGAGAGAGAGAGAGAATAACAGTGACGGTTCTTTCTAGTGAGTCGGCTCATTTGACTCGGTTCATCACCAAGAATAGATTCTTTCATTCCCAAACAGCTCATTTCTATTTTTGTCTAAAACCTGTGACTTCCTTTGCATAATCATGGCTAAACAACTTTCCTGAAATCTCATTCTGCTTAATTAATTACACTGGTCTACAGCCAAAATACTTCCAAAATAAATATCGTGGGGCGGCACGGTGGTGTAGTGGTTAGCGCTGTCGCCTCACAGCAAAAAGGTCCGGGTTCGAGCCCCGTGGCCGGCGAGGGCCTTTCTGTGCAGAGTTTGCATGTTCTCCCCATGTCCGCGTGGGTTTCCTCCGGGTGCTCCGGTTTCCCCCACAGTCCAAAGACATGCAGGTTAGGTTAACTGGTGACTCTAAATTGACCGTAGGTGTGAATGTGAGTGTGAATGGTTGTCTGTGTCTATGTGTCAGCCCTGTGATGACCTGGCGACCTGTCCAGGGTGTACCCCGCCTTTCGCCCGTAGTCAGCTGGGATAGGCTCCAGCTTGCCTGCGACCCTGTAGAACAGGATAAAGCGGCTAGAGATAATGAGATGAGATAAATATCGTCAAACTTTACTAATTCTGGGTCGTTGAGAACAAAAATGAAACTTTAAATTGCTCACTGGCTCTAGTTTTCAAGATTGACTCTATTAATAAATCTATGATTGGGTTTGGATAGTACTTACTTTTTCTGGCAAAACAACGAATGATGCAATCTGAAGCTGGTATTGCATCATACATGATATCATGTTATTCCTAGAAGTCACTGATGATGCAATCATAAGTCAACTTACATCACTCTGCTGAACAAATTGTCCTACAGTATATCAGCTCAAAAAAAAAAAACAACATACAGTGCTATGCACTCAAGATAAAAGTGCATATCCTGGACCAATTTCGTGTTTTTTTAATATGAAAGTATGTCCCGTTACACACTCATCCAGAAGGGTAATTTTGCACAAGGCCATCTGTCTACAGCAGAAAAAAATAAAATAACAAAACGCATCTGGAAAAATCCCAAGAGAGTCTGGAGCCAGATTCGTGATGTTATCTGTGGAAGCGCCAGCAGGCTGCGAGAGCTTTGCACGGTTTCAGTGCACAGCCTGTGTAGACCAAGTGCTCCCATTTCTCTCTCATTGTCCGGTCTTTTGGGAAACAATGAGTACTAATCCCATCAAAATTGGTGTTGCTACACCCTCCTACGATACATCTGTTAACCATTTTAATAATTACGCGATAACATTGAAGAAATTTGCAGAAAACCACCAGGTCGTTTTCTCATCAACAAACCAGCGCTGACGTAGGATTCAGAGGGAGGCGTCCTGCACGCGACGTCATGAAAATCAGTGTTTCCCAAGAAATCCAAATGCCAAGTTTTTTCAGAGGCGGACCAATTCGCCTCAAATGGCTTGATTTCAACTGAATTTTTCTGGTATTGTGCAAGGTAAAAAAATTGCACAAAATGCAAAATGTGACAGATATTTGACCAAAGTTTAATATAAAATAGGAGAATTACATTGATCTTGCTCCTGAATTTACCCGTGATATGCACTTTAAGTCTTTGCTTGACAAGCTTGACCAGAGATGCTTCGTTTCATGAATACAAGAGATAAGCTGCTAAAAAGCGCCAAGTACACACTGAATAAGGACTAAACCTATTCAGTCCTTATACATAATTGTTTTTTGCCATTTGGTTCATCTCATTATCTCTAGCCGCTTTATCCTGTTCTACAGGGTCGCAGGCAAGCTGGAGCCTATCCCAGCTGACTACGGGCGAAAGGTGGGGTACACCCTGGACAAGTCGCCAGGTCATCACAGGGCTGACACATAGACACAGACAACCATTCACACTCACATTCACACCTACGGTCAATTTAGAGTCACCAGTTAACCTAACCTGCATGTCTTTGGACTGTGGGGGAAACCGGAGCACCCGGAGGAAACCCACGCAGACACGGGGAGAACATGCAAACTCCACACAGAAAGGCCCTCGCCGGCCACGGGGCTCGAACCCAGGACCTTCTTGCTTTGAGGCAACAGTGCTAACCACTACACCACCATGCTGCCCCATTTGGTTCATATTACATTTTATTTATATAAAACTTGTTGCTGATTTTCTAGTGTTACATAAAGAGAACAGGTGAAATATCATGTAAACAACCATAAACACATGACGAGACCTAGGTTTAAAATTTATACTTAAAACATTACTATCTACACAATGTACATAAGTCTAAAATGTAAAATCTTAAATATCTTGGAAGCCGTAGCCAATCAGATGTTTTAATTGTCATATTTAAATTCAACACATCAAATTTCATAACAAACAGCCAATTTCATCTGTGAAGCAGACAACTTCTGAAAAAATTGTTGACCAGTGTTAATTTCAATTAACAAACTAGCATCCCTTTACAGATATTGTAAGTTACATTATTGTCATTTCCATTTTATCCCCACATTATTTCCAATTATGTGATAACTGAAAGCCAAACATGCATCTCATTGTTTAAAATGCTGTGGTCAATCCGGCTGCTGTAGAAAACTAGAGAGGTTTACATGCACAATTTCTTCTGAATTACTGAACATAGGATCCTTTTCACTGAATAGAGGGGGAAAAAAAGCTTTATTATTCATGATTTAATCATGAGAGGGGCGTCTAGGCTTTGCATCATTCCTAAGAACACGGTTATACGTCATAAAATCACTGTGATGCACCCTTGATTGGCTTACTGATTTTATAAAATGGCAACGAACAAAATGCGATCAAATCCAGTGTTCAATGTATAAATACTTTATTAGGCTATTAATAATATTTGCAGTAATTAACGTTTGTCACATGACATTATACAAAGATAGCAGTAACCTTTGATTGCTCAAAAACGTAACAGAAAATTAGGGCTGCCTTCAAAACAGAAATTTGCTGCCTTGTTGCCTTGATGCCGTAATAGACTGGTGTCTTATAAGGTAGGACTTTCGACTGAAAGCATCTTCTAAGGATGATCACGTGTGAGTCAGTACATCTTGTTAGCTAGTTGGCTTAGAGATGCCTCACAAATCGTATCAAACAAATTTATTTAGTGACAGTCACGGAGTTATAAGAGAGTACAATGTTTATTTCTTGGTGATAGGTTTTGATTTGTCTGTACTGAAGAAAGTTGACTTGACAAAGTATGAGTGATCTAGAAATATAAGTGCTCTCTCTCATGGACTTTATTTGACTTTATTTGGATCCACAATTAGCTTGACATTTCTGTTAGCTATTCTCCCTGTGGTCCTATACATGAAGTACAATACAATATCACATGGCAGACAGGGAAACTACAGAACAATCACACTAAAATACATAAAATACATAATCATACTGCAGAAATAAAGGAAAAATACAAGTTCATTCATTAACTGTCCTGTCGTGTGTTGTATTCCATTGATGAGACATACGGTAGAGGAAGCGTTTCCTTTCAGCATTGGTTTTAGGTTTTGGCAGTTTGATAGAGTTTGTTGTTGTTGATCGAGTTTGGTACCGACTGTTGTTTGACTGGAAGGTGAGTTGGTTGTACAATGTTTTCGGCACTCCAGTGTGTAGTATCCTACGAAATGTGGCAAAGCTTCTGTGTTGGATTCTCTCGCTCACCGGTAACCAGCCTAAGATGTGTAGCATTGTTGCACTGTCTGTCTTGGTATCATATCCTAGGGCAAACCTTGCTGCTCTATTTTGCACTACTTGGAGACGTTTGATGTTTTTAGCTGTTGTGTTTCCCCATACGGGAGAGCAGTAATCCAAGTGAGAGAGTACCAGGGTTTGTGCCAGGTCCTTTCTTATCCTAGGAGGCAGTTTGTTTCTAATCCTGTTTAGTTGAGTCATGCTTGCATTACACTTCTTCACTAAGTGATTTATGTGACAGTCCCAGGTCAGGTGCTGATCTACATATACTCCTAATAGCTTTACGGCTGGGACCTGCTCCAACTGTTGTCCCCTGAGCTCTAGTTCTAGCGGTGGTATTTTCCCTGTTCGCTTGGTTGTTCCCACTAGCATCGATTTTGTTTTCCCATTGTTCAACTTAAGCAAGTTGTTGTCGGACCATTTCGCGACATTCTCTAGGCCGGCTTCAGTTTTTGTTCTGATGTCGTTCACTGTACATCCTGCTGTCTGAACCATGCTGTCATCTGCGTATTGGTCAAGTTCACCATTTTCATGGATCCGTAAGCCACAATCACTTACACAGATGTTCAGAGATGTTTCTCAGCTTATTGTAGGACAAACATGAGTATATATCCACATTCAAGAGTGTGGTGTAGTGAGATATGATTGGAAGAAGAAGAAGAACCCTTTATTTGTCATGTGCACACTCAAGCACAGTGAAATTCGACCTTGCATTTAACCCATCTGAAGCAGTGAACACATGCATGCACATACGCAAGTGAGTAATGAGCACACATACATACCCAGAGCAGTAGGCAGCTATGCTACAGCACCTGGGGAGCAGTTGGGGGTTAGGTGCCTTGCTCAAGAGCACTTCAGCCCAACCTCAGGCCATGGATGCCCAATGTTAATTACCCTAACCACATGTCTTTGGACTGTGGGGGAAACCGGAGCACCCAGATGAAACCCGTGCAGACACGGGGAGAACATGCAAACTCCACACAGAAAGACCCCCGTCAGCCGCTGGACTAGAACCCAGGACCTTCTTGCTGTGAGGTGATAGTGTTAACCACTACACCACAATGCTGCCCTGCAATGAACATCTCAAATTTATAATTTACAACAACCAGAAATTATAGATGATGCATCAACGGTGAAAGATCAACTCTATTGTTACCTCCACCAACTTTGTTGGAGGAGGTTATGTTTTTGCCTCCGTTTGTTTGACCATTCCCAACATAACTCAAATTAGTGAATGGATTTTGATGACATTTGGACGAAAGGTGAGCCAGGGGCCAAGGAACAATTGATTAGATTTTGATGCAAATCTGGATATGTATGTGAATTCAGGGCCTACATATGTACGTGGATCCAGGATTTTTTTTTTTTGTCTGTTCCCAATATAACTCAAAGTAGTGAACAAATTTTGATGAAATTTGAAGGAAAGGTGGGTCATGGACCAAGGAACAATTGGTTAGATTTTGATACAAATCTGGATACATATGCGAATCCAGGGTCTAGTAATGTATGTTGATCTAGAATGTGTTTTTTCCCAATGTAACTAAAAAAAATAGTGAATGGATTTTGATTAAATTTGGAGGAAAGGTGGGCCATGGGCCAAGAAACAATTGATGAGATTTTGATGCAAATCCAGATATGTATGTGGATTCAGGGTCTACATATGTACGTGGTCCAGAATTTTTTAAAAAAAATTATTAGTAGTATTTATTTTTTGGCTGTTCCGAACATAACTCAAAAAGTAATAAACTCTTTTTGGAGGAAAGGTGAGCCATGGGCCACGGAACAATTGATTAGATTTTGATACAAATCTGGATACATATGCGGATCCAGGGTGTAGAAATGTATGAGGATGCAGGATTTTTTTTATTTTTGTTTTGCCTTTTCCCAATGTAACTCAAAAAGTAATGAACCAATTTAGATAAAATTTGGAGGAAAGGTGAGCCATGGACCAAGGAACAATTGATTAGATTTTGATGCAAATCCGGATATGTGCATCCAGGATTTTTTTTGACTGTTCCCAACATAACTCAGAAAGTAGTAAATGGATTTTGATTAAATTTGGATGAAAAGTGGGTCATGGGCCAAGGAACAATTGATTAGATTTTGATGCAAGTCCAGATATGTATGCAGATCCAGGGTGTAGAAACGTATGAGGATGCAGATTTTTTTGTTTTGTTTTGTTTTGCCTGTTCCCAATGTAACTCAAAAAGTAATGAACGGATTTTGATGAAATTTGGAGGAAAAGTGGGTCATGGGCCACGGAACAGTTGGTTACATTTTGATGCAAATCCAGATATGTATGCAGATCCAGGGTGTAGAAATGTATGAGGATGCGGGGGGGGGTTGACCGTTCCCAACATAACTCATAAAGTAGTGAATGGATTTTGATGAAATTTGGAGGAAAAGTGAGCCATGGGCCAAGGAACAATTGATTAGATTTTGATGCAAATCCAGATATGTATGTAGATCCAGGATTTTTTTTTTTTTACCATTCCCAACATAACTCATAAAGTCGTGATCAGATTTTGATTAAATTTGGAGGATAAGTGGGTCATGGGCCAAGGAACAATTGATTAGATTTTGATGTAAATCTGGATATGGATGTAGATCTAGGATTTTTTTTTGACCGTTCCCAACATAACTCATAAAGTAGTGAACGGATTTTGATGAAATTCAGAGGAAAAGTGGGCCATGAGCCAAGGAACAATTGATTAGATTTTGATGCAAATCCAGATATGCATGCAGATCCAGGGTGTAGAAATGTATGAGGATGCAGGATTTTTTTTGTTTTGTTTTGCCTGTTCCCAATGTCAAGGACGCATTATCCTAATGGGCTTCATGGGCAGCTGCCCAGGGCCTCGGCCACTAGGGGGCCTCGGAGGTAGCGAGATCGGAAAATATGAAACGATATTTTCAGAAGTTTTGATCATATTGATAACATTTTTGATGCATTTCACCACCCGTAAGGAAGCCCACCTTGTCCCGTCGCATAAATCACCTGTCATTGTCAATACGATCACTGTCCATCCACCATGTCTTCACATGCTACGCCAGCTTGAGTTCAATGATTTAATTAATGACTTCGCTTTCCAGAAAAGTAGGAAAGTGCCCTTGTAAGTTGACCCATGGCTGTCAAACTGAATGTGCAAAGCTGTGTGCCACTGCTGTTTGGGACATTACGTGTGTGAAAGGATGAAATGTTTCACATAGCCTAACATTTTGAGATTTATTTCTGAGAAGCAAGATATTTTTCTTTCTTTGTTATCGTTCTTTGTTTTCACAAGTTAAAAGTTGCCTGGATTCCAAAATGAAAACGCACGGTTATATACCAAATGAATGTTCTTGTTCTGAATACTAAAGAAACTGTTGTAGGCCGAGGTTATGTTCTTGACATGTTGTTCATTGACTCACTCATTCAAAGGCTTCTTGAGGCTAAACTTTAGTTAACCAGACTTGTTAACCGTGATGTCTGATGGATTTTTTTCACCATGCAATTGCATATTTCACCATTGCTTTTTCTCGATTAAATAGGTGTTGATGGATATAAAGTTTTATCGTTCAATAGTATTTCTAATTGTGCCACTGTCATTATTTAAGTTTCTGTGTCTAGTTAGACAGGCACGTCTGAGGGGGTGAATTTGCTGAGCGCAGTTGACAACAGGTGGGGGTGGGGCCTCGGTGGTGTGTCTGCCCAGGGCCTTGGCAAGAGTTAACGTGGTCCTGCCCAATGTAACTCAAAAAGTAATGAACAGATTTTGATGAAATTTGGAGGAAAAGTGGGTCATGGGCCAAGGAACAATTGATTAGATTTTGATGCAAATCTGAATATGTATGTAGATCCAGGATTTTTTTTTTAACCGTTGCTAACATAACTCATAAAGTAGTGAATGGATTTTGATGAAATTGGGAGGAAAAGTGGGATGGGCCAAGCAACAGTTGATTAGATTTTGATGCAAATCCAGGTATGTATGCAGATCCAGGGTATAGAAATGTAGGAGGATGCAGATTTTTTTTTTTAATTTTTGTTTTGCCTGTTCCCAATGTAACTCAAAAAGTAATGAACGGATTTTGATGAAATTTGGAGGAAAAGTGGGTCATGGGCCAAGGAACAATTGATTAGATTTTGATGCAAATCCGGACATGTATGTAGATCCAGGATTTTTTTTTTTTGACCGTTGCCAACATAACTCATAAAGTAGTGAACGGATTTTGATTAAATTTGGAGGAAAAGTGGGTCATGGGCCAAGGAACAGTTGATTAGATTTTGATGCAAATCCAGGTATGTATGCAGATCCAGGGTGTAGAAATGTATGAGGATGCAGATTTTTTTTTTTAATTTTTGTTTTGCCTGTTCCCAATGTAACTCAAAAAGTAATGAACATTTTTTTTTTTACCTTTGCCAACATAACTCGTAAAGTAGTGAACGGATTTTGATGCAATTTGGAGGAAAAGTGAGCCATGAGCCAAGGAACAATTGATTAGATTTTGATGCAAATCCGAATATGTATGTAGATCCAGGATTTTTTTTTTTTTTTTACCGTTGCCAACAATACTCATAAAGTAGTGAATGGATTTTGATGAAATTTGGAGGAAAACTGAGCCATGAGCCAAGGAACAATTGATTAGGTTTTGATGCAAATCCAGATATGCATGCAGATTCAGGGTGTAGAAATGTATGAGAATGCAGGATTTTTTTTTTTTTTTTTGCTTGTTCCCAATGTAACTCAAAAAGTAATGAACAGGTTTTGATTAAATTTGGAGGAAAAGTGGGTCATGGGCCAAGGAACAATTGATTAGATTTTGATGCAAATCCAGATATGCATGCAGATCCAGGATTGTTTGTTTGTTTGTTTGTTTGTGGATATTCTGATATGTTGCTTGGCAGAGGTATGCCCGAGTGCATTTCAAGTTTAATATGAATTCATTTTCCTGCTTGGAGAGGAGAAGGGAAAAAAAAGTGCATGTGAGTCAGCATTCACCTAAAAGAGCCGACTCCATCAATCCATCATTCAAAGAGTCGACTCCCTTCTGAACGATACATCGCTCAGAGCCAATCACATGCGTGGGTTTATATATGGGGGACCAGCGCGCTTGATCCACCCCGTTTCTTTTAAAAAGACAGTTATGGTGGGTTTGTAAGGGGATTAATTTATTAAGTTGGTTGTAGAAAAGTAAAAGAAGCGTTGTTGGAGAGGCTGGTGTTCCAGAGCCAGCATGCCGCTCAGGGGTTGAGTCTCTCCAGCTCTCTGGGTTTATTCTGCTTTGGTGACGCCTACAATAAACGGTAAGGATTTGTTTACACTGGGATGTTTTTAATCCTGAAATCAAACAAATGCATGGATTTATTCCTTATTTCCTGATTGCACACTGAAATAATGTATAATATCCATCATAGTAAACAGTCTGCATTAGTGTGTTTAGATGTAGGACTGAGTTTATTCTTGTATGAATAAATTTGCTTTGATGTTGGTGTGAAACGATGCCTCCTAGTGGCTGAAGAATATATCAGTGTAACAGCCATCACGATATTATTCTCTGCCAAAGATACTAGGTTGAAGAAAGAGGGGAACAAATACTAAATGGATGATAAATAAATAAATAAATAATAATAATTTAATCTCATCTCATTATCTGTAGCTGCTTTATCCTGTTCTACAGGGTCGCAGGCAAGCTGGAGCCTATCCCAGCTGACTACGGGCGAAAGGCGGGGTACACCCTGGACAAGTCGCCAGGTCATCACAGGGCTGACACATAGACACAGACAACCATTCACACTCACATTCACACCTACGGTCAATTTAGAGTCACCAGTTAACCTAACCTGCATGTCTTTGGACTGTGGGGGAAACCGGAGCACCCGGAGGAAACCCACGCGGACACGGGGAGAACGTGTAAACTCCACACAGAAAGGCCCTCGCTGGCCACGGGGCTCGAACCCGGACCTTCTTGCTGTGAGGCGACAGCGCTAACCACTACACCACCGTGCCACCCTTATAATAATAATAATAAATGGGGGAGAGTGGGGCATGTTGTCACACTTCAGTTTTTTTTTTGTTTGTTTGTTTGTTTGTTTGTTTGTTTGTGTTGTTCCATGCTTCCAATGGGGCAGAACAAGGTCATACCAAATTTAGGAAGGAAGTCTCAGGTGGCCAAAAATATGTTGACACCTTACCATCCTCCTCGGTGGTTCTTTCCTAAAACCGTTACCACAAAATTGGAAACGCACAATTATATAGAATACCTTTGTCTTTGTATGCTGAAAAAGTATTCCATAACAAACATTGTCATTTAGCAGACACTCTTATCCAGAGCGATATACAGGGTGTTTCAAAAAAACTTGATATTATTTGAGATGATGATTGTGCTGGACAAGAAGGTCCGGGTTCGAGCCCCATGGCCGGCGAGGGCCTTTCTGTGTGGAGTTTGCATGTTCTCCCCGTGTCCGCGTGGGTTTCCTCCGGGTGCTCCGGTTTCCCCCACAGTCCAAAGACATGCAGGTTAGGTTAACTGGTGACTCTAAATTGACCGTGAGTGTGAATGGTTGTCTGTGTCAGCCCTGTGATGACCTGGCGACTTGTCCAGGGTGTACCCCGCCTTTTGCCCGTAGTCAGCTGGGATAGGCTCCAGCTTGCCTGCTACCCTGTAGAACAGGATAAAGTGGCTAGAAATCATGAGATGAGATTGTGCTGGATTTTAATTAAAGTGAAAGGGAGTTGCACGTTGTCGGCCTCACTCTCTCTCTTCCCATGTTCCATCTGGGCCCAGTGGCCCAGATGGAACATTACATTATTATGTTACTGCCTTGTGGCTCCGCTATTCTGTTTGTTTATGACGATGTTTTGATTATTGCATTTTAATTTTTTTTTTTTTTTTTTAATATCTATCTTCTTTACTGTTCGGAATCAATCAATCAAGGCACAGCCAAAACAATTGGAGATGGATCCAGGCGCAGTGGATGATCAAGATGTCCTCAGTGTTCATCTTGCTCTGAGCGCTCCACAGCACTTTGCTGTCCCTGCCGTCAAGGCCATTGAACCACGGTTTGTTTCCTCCGCCCTCTCTGCCGGTTTCAGACTTCTTGGAGTGATGGCAACTAAAGGTCACTCCACTCTCACTACAGCTCCTTCTTTCCCAAGGTGGAGCCTTACCATCAGATGCAGTTTATAGTCATGCCCAGGACCAATTTGAGATGGAAATATCCCAGCAACTACATAGTCCAGGCAAATGAAACTGAACAGGCTTAATGTTGAGCAATACAAGATTTATTCCTCAACATTTGAATGAGAAATTCAAGGGTATGTGGATTCCATGAACACATTTAATATGCGTGCCGCCTGAGACGCAAACACTGACACATGCAGACAGCCTTCATCTTTGAACTTTTTGTGTCCTGTCCAAATCTGCATTGCAGTTGGTGCATTTTTAGAGAATGCTGTCAGAAATGCATGCTGCACAGTCTTGTTCGAGTGCACTCTAACACACAAAATGCCTTTTCTTTTCCAGTGAATGGCATTTCTATACCTAAAAAGATAAACAAAAACATTAAAATTTTGACCTGTTTCCACACATGCTGTTAAAATTTGAGGTCGATTGAACGAGAATTGGCAAAGTTATTAGATTGTGAAATATCAAATATTTTTTGAAGCCCCTTGTACAACATGCCCAGAGCAAACTGGGGAGCTGTTGCAGGTTAGGTGCCTTACTCAAGGGCACTTTAGCCATTCCTACTGGTCCATGGAATTGAACTAGCAACCTTTTGGTCTCAAAGCTGCTTCTCTTACCATTGGGCCATGGCTTCCCCCATTAAGTACAATTTCCCTTCACTGGAAATAAAAGGCCCAAACCTGTTCCAGCACGACAATACCCCTGTGCACAAATACCCTTTCACAACCAACAGGGAATGGGTTCTTGAGTCAGTTCCATTAAGGCCCGGTCCCACTGCACTTACGGATGCAAAGAGGATGTAAAACGTAAAAAAATCTTTGCTATCCGTTGGAAAACGCTATGAATCCATTGTGTACTCATTGCATACGTGCTTCATATGCTCTATCCATCAAGCATCCGTCCACTGTGATTTCATCCGCGCAAAAAGTTTTGAGCTGCACAAAACTTTTAGAACGGATGAACTTTCCACCGTGTACGATGTAAATCCACGACATATACGAGCAACAAACATTCTATGTCCGTTATCATCCGTTAAACGTCTGCTGTATCCTCTCTGCATCCTCTGGGCATCCTCGCAACTCACATCCGCTGCAGCTGAAAACGGAAAGAGGGAGGAAAGATAAGGTACATGAAACGTCTATTCATCGTTAGTAGCACGGAAATAGAAAGGATGTAAGCGTATGCATCTCGTATATAAAGTATTCAAAACGGACAAAGCGTTTATATCTGGGATGTATCTCGTATATTTAGGATGTCTGGAGTATGTCTAGAGTATGCAGAAGGACACCTAGCAGCAGTCTCATCATCACTGTCAGGGGGTGGGGTGCTGGTTCTGACCTTCACCTTGCCAGGGCTTGAACGAGTAGGCACGGACTTCCTTTTCTTGCCTGACTGGCGCACCATGGTGTTGATACAAGATGTAGTAGAGATGTATCAATGTAGCCTTCTTCAAAAACGAGATGTAGTAGAGATGTATCGATGTAGCCGCCAGCACGTCTTTCCGCTTTATGCTGACGGCGTGCATGCTGCATCCCTTTATATCCGCGGAGCAGACGCAATTCATACCCCCCGCATGTGCAGTGAACGGTCTGCATCCGATATACATCCGCGCAACATCCCCTTTGTTTCCGTTAGGCGTACGTGATGCATCCCCTTCATCCGCTATGCATCCGCTCATTCTGCTATGCGTCCGCTTCTCAGTTATCACCGGTAACCCCTTCGGAGCTGTCATCCACTTCCATCCGCTTTCATCCACTAGGCTTCCTATGAACATGCGTTTAACATCCCCGCTATATACTACCCACGTCCGTTCTTTTCCGTTCTGTTTTCGCAAATTTTCGCCAATTTTGTCCATTTCTGGAGCGGATGAAAACGGATAGAGCCACCCCCGAAATTTTGCTCGTCCGCTGTGTCCTTTTTGCATACGTTTTGTGTCCATCGGCCAGTGGGACCGGGCCTTTGAGGATTCTTTGAACATTGGTGCCAGCTAGCGAATCAGCTCATGTTTTTACCAGTTTTGAGTGGAACCCCTTTGTAATCAAGGATGTGTCGTGAATGGAGAGTGTTGCACAATGGGAGTCAACAGTAGTAGCAAGATGGCACTACACATCAATTACCTGTGAGCTTTTGTTCTGTTATTGCAGATATTTGGTTTTGTCCCTTTTTTTTCTTTTCCTGAACATGTCTCCTTTTCTGTTGCGTTCTCCATTGCTGTGCTCCGCTTCCTGCCCAAACTAATGACATGCCTACTGATGTCATCACGGTTCGTACTGGGGATTTTAGCTGGGAACCAACTTCTGAGGTTCCGAACCAATTTATTTTTGGTTGAAATGCTATGAAAGATTAAAATGTTGTGTGCGAACATGAATGGAACCCATTCCCTGTTGGTTGAAAAGGGGTAAATAGGTTCTCCAGAAAATCTGAAGTAGCCAGCTAAAGAAAGAGTAGTAGGTGGCCTTGGAATTTGAGGCCAAAGGCCTGCTATTGCGAGGGGGGGGTCTGGGGGCATCCCCCCCAAGAACATTTTGAACTTTACATGCCTTCTGGTGCATTCTCAGCTAATAAATTACTCCCCATTTCACTGTAAAATACTTGCAAAATATGTATGAAATTTCCCTCCAGATGTATGCGTGCTTGGCTTTCTCACTTCCCCTCTGTAGTACGCTGCCTGGCTCTGTAACATAACTACATGATGCAACGTAACTTGCGGTGTGGTCATGTGATCTGGCTCAGCCAATCAGAGTATGAGAATCGATCAACAAATATGGTGTTGCTTCCGGTTTTGCTAGATCTGAGTGAAAGACAATTTCATGGTGAAATAATTGGATTTGCAGCAAATTATGGGCAGCGGAGATGAGAAATCATTTGAACGCTGAAAGGCAAGCCCCCCCCCCCCCCCCCCCCCCGGGGGGGGGGGGGGGGGGGATTGAGTAGCTGGTGCAGACCATCTGTGTAGGTGGAGAAAACCGCCAGTGCTTGTGGACGAAACTGGGTAAAAGAGAGCTCCCTGAAAACCTGGTGTGTTCAGGTTGGAATGGAGGAACAGAGTCCTGACCCCAACCCCACTGAACACCTTTGGGATGAACTGGAACACTGACTGCACCTCAGACCTCCTCATCAGATATTAGTGCCTGATCTCACTAAAGCTCTTGTACGTGAATGATCACAAATCCCAACAGCCATGCCCCAGAATCTGGTGGAAAGCCTTCCCAGGAGAGTGGAGCTTATTATTATAACAGACTAAATTTGAAATGGGATGTTCAGAAAGCACATATGAGTCTGATGGTCAGGTGTCACCAAACCTTTGGCCAGATAGTACATCTTATTTAAGTGTGGAGTTATAGAAGGTTAAATGGGGGGCAATTTGTTTCAATTTGTCCCATCAGTGACCAAGTTGTCGGACTGGATTTTTCAAGGCTTGAAACACTTATATTGTTGACTGTATTAAAGGGAAGGGGAAAAAAAAATTGTCATCCAGCACAGCTATATTCCGTGGTCTTCCAGGAGGTTTGGTGTCCCTAAGCTCACTGATGTGTTCTTTCTCTTTAAGAATGCATCAGATCATTGACTTAGCTACCCCTAATATTTTTATCGGAGTTTGTTTTGACATTTTACAGCCTCATGATGGCTTGCTTCACTGACCATGACTGTTCCTTGTTCTTCATAATTGTGTGAAGATTCCAAATGTAAATGTCTCACTTGACATCGCCTCTAGACCATTTATCTGCTTCCAACTAATGAAAGAATAATACACCAATTTTCTAATTACGTTTGGTCCCTTAAAAAGCAGTGCACATGATTTGGATTGAAATTTCCTCAAATTAAAAGTCTTAAATTCGTAATTTAATTTCGTCTCCAGTATACTGTGGTAGACGGCTAGAATAGCAGCAGCTGCGCCAGTGTCCAAATATTTATGAACCTGACTGCATATAGTGATCCATTCACAGTAACACTGAATCGACAACTTTCCCGCACTCTGACTTTTCCCATGATCCATTGCTGAGTCATAGCGGAAGCCGGGATCTTTCTTCCGCTCCACTGTGTTGACGTTTGTAGCTAACGCTAACTGCTAGGTAGGTAAGATCAAAGATGGGTACATGGGTCTGATTTTCTTAGGTGCTCTGGTGATACGATTAGATTGTCCCGTCCGTCTTCCCTCACAGAATGGATAGACAACATGAAGTTGTGGCCCGACGTCAGCTACGTTGACATTGTCAATTATTTTATTCTTAGTGAGATCATTGATGGCAAGGAGCTAAGGAACTACAAAAGTACGGAGGAGTACAATTCTCTGCACAGTAATAAAATTGGCAAAATTTATATGTAAAAGAGAGGCAGTTTGTTTGTTTGTTTGTTTAAAGGCTGAGGGTGAGCCGAGCCAGAGCAAAAAAAGGGAAATCTTGCAGTCATGCAGCAGCTAACGTCTGGAAGGTAGGCTGTGTCAGAGTAGAGAGAGTGTATTATTGTCTTGGTTTACTAATAATGTAGTGTTTATATTATTGTAAGTCACTTTGGACAAAAGCGTCTGCCAAATACCAGAACCATAAGAACCGAACTCTAGTCTAATACAACCCCGATTCCAAAAAAATTGGGACAAAGTACAAATTGTAAATAAAAACAGAATGCAATAATTTACAAATCTTAAACTGATATTGTATTCATAATAGAACATAGACAACATATCAAATGTCGAAAGTGAGACATTTTGAAATTTCATGCCAAATATTGGCTCATTTGAAATTTCATGACAGCAACACATCTCAAAAAAGTTGGGACAGGGGCAATAAGAGGCTGGAAAAGTTAAAGGTACAAAAAAGGAACAGCTGGAGGACCAAATTGCAACTCATTAGGTCAATTGACAATAGGTCATTAACATGACTGGGTATAAAAAGAGCATCTTGGAGTGGCAGTGGCTCTCAGAAGTAAAGATGGGAAGAGGATCACCAATCCCCCTAATTCTGCGCCGACAAATAGTGGAGCAATATCAGAAAGGAATTCCACAGTGTAAAATTGCAAAGAGTTTGAACATATCATCATCTACAGTGCATAATATCATCAAAAGATTCAGAGAATCGGGAAGAATCTCTGTGCGTAAGGGTCAAGGCCGGAAAACCATACTGGGTGCCCGTGATCTTCGGGCCCTTAGACGGCACTGCATCACATACAGGCATGCTTCTGTATTGGAAATCACAAAATGGGCTCAGGAATATTTCCAGAGAACTTTTATCTGTGAAAACAATTCACCGTGCCATCCGCCGTTGCCAGCTAAAACTCTATAGTTCAAAGAAGAAGCCGTATCTAAACGTGATCCAGAAGCGCAGACGTCTTCTCTGGGCCAAGGCTCATTTAAAATGGAATATGGCAAAGTGGAAAACTGTTCTGTGGTCAGACGAATCAAAATTTGAAGTTCTTTATAGAAATCAGGGACGCCGTGTCATTCGGACTAAAGAGGAGAAGGACGACCCAAGTTGTTCTCAGCGCTCAGTTCAGAAGCCTGCATCTCTGATGGTATGGGGTTGCATTAGTGTGTGTGGCATGGGCAGCTTACACATCTGGAAAGACACCATCAATGCTGAAAGGTATATCCAGGTTCTAGAGCAACATATGCTCCCATCCAGACGACGTCTCTTTCAGGGAAGACCTTGCATTTTCCAACATGACAATGCCAAACCACATACTGCATCAATTACAGCATCATGGCTGCGTAGAAGAAGGGTCCGGGTACTGAACTGGCCAGCCTGCAGTCCAGATCTTTCACCCATAGAAAACATTTGGCGCATCATAAAACGGAAGATACGACAAAGACCTAAGACAGTTGAGCAACTAGAATCCTACATTAGACAAGAATGGGTTAACATTCCTATCCCTAAACTTGAGCAACTTGTCTCCTCAGTCCCCAGACGTTTACAGACTGTTGTAAAGAGAAAAGGGGATGTCTCACAGTGGTAATGTTACAAAGTCCAACCTTAACTCAAATAAATCTAGGACATCATAAAAGAGTCAAACACTGTTGTAGGGGAAAAAGCTTTTTCGTTTACTCAAGATGTTTAGAAGCATAACATCAAGCACAAAAAAAAACCTAAAACAAACCCAGGTGACTAAGGATAGAAAAATAGGAAAAAGATCAAAGAAAACCTACAACTGACTTGCTAGATGTTTACACTGCCCTTGCTCCCGTGCTCCCACTGCACAGGCGCAGTGACGCAAATCAAAATGTGAGTCTTCCGCTTTGTTCCTTACCTACACTTACTAGCTGACACTAGTAACGTGCAGAAATTAGTCACCTGGGACAACAGGTTTGACGAGAGATAACAAAACGAAAAGAAACACTAACAAATTCAACTATATGAATAATACTAAAGAAAAACATGCGGCGCGAGTGTGCCAGCGCATCTGCCCCTGGGAAGTCCAGGTGAGAGAGGGAGAGAGAGACCGCCATCTTGGATGAGGGGCGGTATTTATACCAGACGACCAATCCCCGCAAACGCAGTCCACCTGTCAGCCATGCCCAAACTCCACCTACAGGCACGCAGACAGAAAGGGGGAAAAAAAAAAAAAGCAACAACCCCATAACAGGTAAACATGGCCTTGTTTCAACTTTTTTGAGGTGTTGTTGTCATGAAATTTAATCACCTAATTTTTCTCTTTAAATGATACATTTTCTCAGTTTAAACATTTGATATGTCATCTATGTTCTATTCTGAATAAAATATGGAATTTTGAAACTTCCACATCATTGCATTCCGTTTTTATTTACAATTTGTACTTTGTCCCAACTTTTTTGGAATCGGGGTTGTAGAACTCTACCAGCCCGCTGTACCGTAATGTCTCTTGTATTGGCTCAAGAAGCAAAAGCTCAGTCAGAGAAGCATCGGCTAACCATTTTAATGAAAGAAACCTTTATTTGTCACATGTACAGTGAGATTCATCCTCTGCATTTAACCCATCTGAAGCCTGTGAACGCGCTAACCACTATGCCACCCAACACAGATGCTGTCAAACTTTGGAAACAGTAAACATACCATACTTTAAATAATTCCTTGTCTACATATTTGTCCGAGCTTCTTCAACGAGAACTGAAGAAGTCATTTTTAAACTTGCTCATCTCATCTCATTATCCCTAGCCGCTTTATCCTTCTACAGGGTCGCAGGCAAGCTGGAGCCTATCCCAGCTGACTACAGGCGAAAGGCAGGGTACACCCTGGACAAGTCGCCAGGTCATCACAGGGCTGACACATAGACACAGACAACCATTCACACTCACACCTACGGTCAATTTAGAGTCACCAGTTAACCTAACCTGCATGTCTTTGGACTGTGGGGGAAACCGGAGCACCCGGAGGAAACCCACGTGGACATGGGGAGAACATGCAAACTCCGCACAGAAAGGCACTCGCCGGTCACGGGGCTCGAACCCGGACTTTCTTGCTCTGAGGTGACAGCGCTAACCACTACACCACTGTGCCACCCCAAACTGACATGATTATGTAAAATAATTCTGGTCCATATAGTGCAGGCCATGTTTTTAAACCCATGATACCTGGACAAGTCGCCAGGTCATCACAGGGCTGACACACAGACACAGACAACCATTACCACTCACATTCACACCTACGGTCAATTTAGAGTCACCAGTTAACCTAACCTGCATGTCTTTGGACTGTGGGGGAAACCGGAGCACCCGGAGGAAACCCACGTGGACATGGGGAGAACATGCAAACTCCGCACAGAAAGGCCCTTGCCGGCCACGGGGCTCGAACCCGGACCTTCTTGCTCTGAGGTGACAGCGCTAACCACTACACCACCGTGCCGCCCCAAAATGACATGATTATGTAAAATAATTCTGGTCCATATAGTGCAGGCCATGTTTTTAAACCCATGATACATGAAAAGTTGAACATTGTACACGACAGTCTGTAGCATTACGTGTCTCATGCACGCTCCTTCTCACCATTCACCAGTGTACTATTCCAATGGGGTACGATGTCTGGACGTTAGTTAAGGTTATGTGATGCCGCTGGAGGACTTCTGGAGTAACTATGTGGGATAATTAATCGCTGTGTAAATCCCAGAGCTGAAAGTACGTTCACTTGTTGGCATACCAAATGTTCTATATGTACTTGTATACCTTTTGTGTTAATGCTACCTGCTTACTTTGAACTTTTACTACAAGAACATGTTGATGGACCTTTTGTTGGCAACTCAGTAAATTGCCTAAAATGCATACAGGCAACACTTCTGACAATTTTTTTTTTAAATGTCATTTGTTTTATTGTTCTGGGCCAATACATGGTTTGTTTTTTGGTGGAAGGTGATGGAAAAAAAAGAGGGAGCACTTCCTGGAGTGTACTTGTACTGATCGGGGGAACCATTTCCCACAGGATATAATGGAATCTTTACCAACATGTCAGTCCAGACAGGATACACTGCCTAAGGCTATTTCTGCTGGTCAGTTTTTAGTAGATAAAAGGTGAGGGATTCTTTCCAGACGTGTGTGAAATTTCCTGATCCCAAGTCCCAGAAATAGTCTTGTATTCTTGTCTTATCCCCAGAGTTCCCGGTATGTGCTCCAGATCCACGGCCACCCTGATATCTTCACTTACTGAAGATGAATGAATGAAAGAGGGGGGAAAAAAAAGACTAGTATGGCGTTAACAAATTTGATCTTAAGACCAACTGATATCATTTATGTAATAACAACCCCCCCTCCCCCCCATATATACTGTATGCACCTCGATCACTGAATAGGCATACGACTATCCAATCAACTAATCATGTGGATGCAGATGCAGGTTAAGAGATTCAGGTCATGTTCACTGGGAGGAAATGTGATCTTGATGACCTTTTTAATCATCGACCATGGTTGTTTATCTCAGATGTGCTAGTTTGAACATTTTCTGAAGCTTCATAAACGCAGTGTTTCCACAATGGTGCGGCTGGGGGGGACCTTCCAGTGAGCAGCAGCTCCGCAGTTGGAAATGCCTTGTTGATGGAGGTTAAAGGAGAATTGACCAGACTTGTTCAAGCCGACAGGAAAGCTACAACTCAAATAACCACTCTCTACAACCGTGGTGAGCAGAAAAGCATCTCGAAACGTAGAACATGTCCATCAACCTCACAGTTCGACTCCAACTGCAGAAGACCACATCGGGTTTTTACTCCTGTCAACCAAGAACAGGAATTTGAAGCTACATCAACACAGGATCCCCAAAACTGGATAGTTAAAGATGGGGGGAGGAGTATTTCCTGTTATCTTATTTATGAGTTCAGGAGAGCTTGAGATCATCATAGGATGAAATAAGTCAAGTCAACTTTGTCAAATATGCTATACATGCTCGACATACAGCACAGATGAAATATCAGTCCTCTCTGACCCACGGTGCAAACAGGCAATGCAATAAATAAAAATAGAAGAATTGAAAAAAAAATGCTGGTAGTATTAATAATTAACTTTGACCTGATTTTCTTTTCTCAGGAGACAAACATGGAGAATATGTACATGATGCCCAACCCTGGGATGCCCAGTTACCCACCTGGGCTTGAGTACCTGACGCAGGTAAGAACTATGTGACCCCTCACCGAATCCAGGGACACATGTCGGCCGAAACAAATCTGAGATAATTGCAAAAGAAGCATTTTTTTTTTCGAAATTTGTGATTATTTTTTTTCCATCATGTGCAAGTTGAGATCTTGAAGAATGCAATCAGTATTTCAGATAATAGATTGTTTTGTTGGAAAAGCATAAATTTTTTGTTGCAAATTGTCTCGTTTTTGTCAGGACTGTAGCCTGCTGGGGGGTGTGGGTAAATTACCATATGGGCCATTCACATGATGATTTAAGTCTTTTTTTTTTTTTTTCGCGAATCAGCTGTATGATCCGAGCTGAGCGCATGGCTACTTAACTGCATACAGGCGTGTGATTTCACTATGGAATGAGTTACTAAACAGAGCGCAGAGGAGCTGAAACACCGCAAAGCAAACAGACGCACGGTATTTACATCGGAGATAACCATTTCTAGCAAAAAAAAAACGCAACCTCGTTTTCCAGATTGAATGGAATACTTGAATGATTGGATGATACACGGACCGTTCTAGGATTACATTCCATCGGAGGCATTGGTGTGTGCAAGGCGCCGTTTCTCTTTCTGATGGGGTAAGTTTATTAATCTCAGTCTGTGTGGTTATTTTTGCATGTAACGGAGAGTGTTGTGGTTTGGTTAAGCCTAGGTCACAACCGGACGTACGATTTTTTGGCCGCGTGATTTTTGGCGTGTCCCAAATCGCTGCTTTTTTTTTTTTTTTTGTTCACGGAGAAAGACGCGCGTTGGCCGTAAGTTTGTCTTGCAACCTGAAAAAAACGTAAGCGCCCGTAGAGTTTGTTTGACATGACAAAGAACCTCTGCGGCCGGTCTGCGGCTTGAAAATCAGCACATCACACGCGCGCTCTCGTGCGTTTCACGCGCGCTCTCCGTGTGTTTCTTGCGTTTTTTGCATGTAGACCGGCCGTAGGAGCACGGTACGGCCGGTTGTGACCGAGGCTTTACATGAAACTAGTTGTGTTAGTTGTGTCATCATCGTGCTATCTTTCTTTCTTACGGTGTGAGTAATTTTTCAACCACAAAACGTTAAAGTATACTTTAGGACTTATTTTTGTACTTCATAATTGTGTTGGGCATACTTTGCATGGAAGGAAAATTGACGTGGTGATCTTTGTTTACATGAAAGTAGCATTGTGCTAGCTAGTAGGGGGTAGGGCTTTCCTTAATGTCATGCAAATGAGCAGCATTATGTGCCTGCCCTACACCCAGAGTAGCTGAGGTGGAAAACTTTGAGGGCGATTTTCTCCCTTTTCTGTTTTAAGAAGTATACACTTTCAAAAGGCCACACATTCTTCAAATATTGTCAGATCTCCACATGGAAGGCATCATTGGAAAGCTTAGAAACTGTACTTTCTGAATCTGTCAATAACTCAAAATGCCCCCGGGCCGACATGTGTCCCTGGATTCTGTGATCTGCCACATATTCTATGACTGTTCTCTTTCAACTGAGTGATATTTTACTATGTGAGCATTTGCATCCGAAATGTACCCTAAAGTGTGTTGAGGAAATCTTAATACTCTGATGCTAATCACTCATGTATATTGCATATTTCACTGCATGCTGTACATTTTATTGGTGCACATGATGGTAAAACATGAACTTGAGAACCGTTTCTCCATTCTTGCAAATACAGGTTGATCAGCTGCTGATGAAACAGAAGGTGGAGCTCGTAGAGGGTAAGTTCAATCAGTCTTGTAATGGTTCAGAAATGGCACTCATGGGGTTTGCTCTTGATATCAGGTTACTGGGCTGCTTCCTTTTTGCATATGTGAAGCCTCCAGAGCCTGTTCGCGTGTCAAACTAGCACATCTCCTCCCTTTCCGACTCGAGCTGAGTAAACTCCAGAGACATGCTCAAATCTCACGTGTGATCCTCCATGAAAGGAATGATTTTGTTGGCTCTTCAGTTTACACTTACTGCCATGTTCAAATTGAGTATTAGGCCATTTACACTGTGTGTGAGATGTTTGTATGTTTACATAGTGAATATGCCTGAGAAGGAGATTTAATGAAATCTGAATGATCAGATTGGAATTTAAGTCACTATAGGTGGGGGGGGGGGGGAATAGTGGTGCTTGAAAGTTTGTGAACCCTTTAGAATTTTCTATATTTCTGCATAAATATGACTTAAAACACCATCAGATTTTCACACAAGTCCTAAAAGTAGATAAAGAGAACCCAGTTAAACAAATAAGACAAAAATATTATACTTGGTCATTTATTTATTGAGGAAAATGATCCAGTATTACATATCTGTGTGTGGCAAAAGTATGTGAACCTCTAGGATTAGCAGTTAATTTGAAGGTGAAATTAGTCAGTTGTTTTCAATCAATGAGATGACAATCAGGTGTGAGTGGGCACCCTGTTTTATTTAAAGAACAGCGATCTATCAAAGTCTGATCTTCACAACATGTTTGTGGAAGTGTATCATGGCACGAACAAAGGAGATTTCTGAGGACCTCAGAAAAAGTGTTGTTGATGCTCATCAGGCTGGAAAAGGTTACAAAACCATCTCTAAAGAGTTTGGACTCCACCAATCCACAGTCAGACAGATTGTGTACAAATGGAGAAAATTCAAGACCATTGTTACCCTCCCCAGGAGTGGTCGACCAACAAAGATCACTCCAAGAGCAAGGCATGTAATAGTCGGCGAGGTCACAAAGGACCCCAGGGTAACTTCTAAGCAACTGATGGCCTCTCTCACATTGGCTAATGTTAATGAGTCCACCATCAGGAGAACACTGAACAACAATGGTGTGCATGGCAGGGTTCCAAGGAGAAAGCCATTGCTCTCCAAAAAGAACATTGCTGCTCGTCTGCAGTTTGCTAAAGATCACGTGGACAAGCCAGAAGGCTATTGGAAAAATGTTTTGTGGACGGATGAGACCAAAATAGAACTCTTTTTGGTTTAAATGAGAAGCATTAAAGAAGAATAAAGTTAATGTTTTGGAATGGCCAAGTCAAAGTCCTGACCTTAATCCAACTGAAATGTTGTGGAAGGACCTGAAGCGAGCAGTTCATGTGAGGAAACCCACCAACATCCCAGAGTTGAAGCTGTTCTGTACGGAGGAACGGGCTAAAATTCCTCCAAGCCGGTGTGCAGGACTGATCAACAGTTACCGCAAACGTTTAGTTGCAGTTATTGCTGCACAAAGGGGTCACACCAGATACTGAAAGCAAAGGTTCACGTACTTTTGCCACTCACGGATATGTAATATTGGATCATTTTCCTCAATAAATAAATGACCTATTTTTGTCTCATTTGTTTAACTGGGTTCTCTTTATCTACTTTTAGGACTTGTGTGAAAATCTGATGTTTTAGGTCATATTTATACAGAAATATAGAAGGTTCTAAAGGGTTCACAAACTTTCAAGCACATTATGTGTACTTCATAATGACCATAAATTGGCATGTATATCAATCAGTTAATCAATATCCTTTATTTAACCAGGTCAAAAGGCTCCTTGACATTAAAATCTCTTTTCCAAGAGTGACCTGGCCAAGAGGGCAGTGTAGACAATATTACAATAAAAATACACCTGGTGCAACATTACAGAGAAAATGGTATTCCGTTAAAATGCCATAAAAGCTCAAGGTTAAGAATTCAATAATAAAACAAATAGAATTTTAAAAGTAAGTGCAACGTACAAGAGAGGTATTTTCTCTGTCTTGTAGAATGGATTTGAAGCTAGATGGCCTTTCGATTTCCTTAAATCGGTGAAATTTAGTTTCCTATGAAATTTGGTCATTGTGATGCATGTTTATTTCTGCAATATCTTACCAAAAAAAAAAGCCATTCTCTGGCTTTGAAGTTATTTAATGTGAGGGGATTCCCAGACAAATAATGTGCATGAAATCACTTGCTTAGCGCAGTCAAGCAGACAGAGGAAGTCCATGTGTGTATGCATGTGCAGATTTACCTTTGAGCGTGCACTGACGGTTCCATCATTCTGTCGCTAAACGAACAGCTGATCACACCGAGGTGCTCACTGACCACCAATATTTATTAGTTTGGTCCTGCGTTTCCTTTCCTTTGCAACATAATGTCTTTTGTCGCTTTCCGTTACTGTCTTTCGTGTTTCATTCCCGCACTCTCGTCCTCCTTTTTCTCTCCTCCTGTTTCAAATTTGTATCCCACAATACCTTGCACGAACGGGGAAAGCCCACCAGGTAATGCATGACTTAGTATCTTGAACTGGGTCATGGTGAAGCAGGAAAAAAATAGCAGAGAATTTAGGGCCATGTGGCTCTAAATTCATTAATTGTTCTACTTATTAAAAAATAAATAAATACAATTGGAAGTCTGTGATTTCAAATTCAGTAGCTTTCAGTCCACTAAACAAAAATAATTGGGTGTCGGGGAAAATTATTTTTATGACCTACACTTGAAAAATCTGAAATTCAGCCTACCTTTAAATTCACCCAGGGTCATTAGCTCTGACAGTTTCAACTCCCTTTGCAAGTTGTTCCAGGATGAAGGAGCAGCATATTTAAAAGCCTTTTTCCTAAGTCTGTTCTCACTCCAGGGACCAACATCTGTAACGTATTAGAGCCTAGGCCGTGCCGATTTTGTTTCAGACGCAAGTATAAAGAAAGATAAGGAGCCCAAGAACAGATTTATAAACAAAAATCAATCAGTGTGAAAGTCTGTGAACAGACGAAGATGGACAATTTGCTATATTCTACAGAGCACAATGATTGCCACAGCCAGTGAAAAACGGTGTCCAACTTTCAAGTACTGGTCAGGTGCATTTATAAAAAGTGGATCCCTGGAGTCCAATAAAGGCAAAAAACTTGCTGAAAACAGATGTCTCCTAGCCTGGAGTGAAAAGCGGGTTTTATTTCTAAAAAGGAAGCCGGATTTTAAAGTTTCAGTTTTAATACAAGTTTATCAGTGTGTAACTTGAATGTCAGGTACTTATGATGTGACCCTTTCAACTTCAACACTTTGAGCTGTTAAAATTTTAGTAAGGACCGATGGCAGCTGTTTCCTGTTAGGAAATGAAATGAATTTAGATTTGTCGGCATTTAAAACCAGCTTAAAGGAGATATGCAGAACCATGGCTTTACTTTTTGTTTATAAATGCCTTGAGACCTCAAGAATGGCATAGGAATAGTTTAAGCATTAACAATAAATCTAATATATAATAATTTTTCCCATTAAAATGATTCATATAGGTAGCGGTCTGAGTGAATGTCCTTGACATCTGTGACATCACTGCAGGAAGGCTATCAGTCTCATTGCCATTTTCGCTATACTAAAACACAGAGCTGACTGCAATTTTGAGCTTCAATTTTGAACTAATTTATCGCCATGCCACGCAGATGTGTTGCTGGTGGGTGCAGCAACACAGCAGAAAGTGGATTTGCATTGCATTCATGGCCCAAGAATGTTCAAACTGCAAAGATTTGGATGCATTTTGTGCGAAGTTCGTGGGCACCTTGGGCGCCTACGAAGTGGTCTCTCCTCTGCTTTGCACATTTTACTGAAGACTCGTGTGAAGCCTCTGATCTGTTGAGTGTTCGCTATAAGCCCGTATTGAAAGAGGGTGCAGTACCAACAATTAAAGGAAAAGAAAACTACAAGAAAAGGAAAGTAAGTTCAGTTGTACCAGTTCTCCCAGTGTGAGCCAAGGGTTGTTGCTAAAACCTGGGATGGGACCTATCGCTCGGACAGTGACCTTCCCACGGTTGTTGCTAAAACCGGTGACATCCTGTCCCGGGTTTTAGTAATTGCCTGAGCCAAGCAGTAATGGCAGAGTACTCAGTATGGAGAATGAATGGAGCAGCTGTCTGATTTCTCCGCTGGATATGCTTGCCTCAGCAGCAATATCTCACCCTTGCATGGAATGAACAGATAACTGAACGAAGAACTGAAAGTCAGATTGTTTCAAAACGATCGGCCACAAGGTCGGCCTTCAAGAAGCAAGAACACCGTTGGGTAAGCTCCGACTCTCATTTTTATTTATGACTTTGGTCTATAGCTGTAAAAGGCCTCGGCCTTTAAACTGATTCCTGCTGGGGCATCACGCATCCAGGGCTGGCTGGCTCAGCAGGGCAGCTCGAATGGCAACTTTTGCAGTAGATTTTAACTCTCAAAAAAGTGGATGTATATGTAATTTTTTTTTTTTTTTTTTTAATTCCCATTTATGCAGCGGGCGGCACGGTGGTGTAGTGGTTAGCACTGTCGCCTCACAGCAAGAAGGTCCTGGGTTCGAGCCCCGGGGCCGGCGAGGGCCTTTCTGTGTGGAGTTTGCATGTTCTCCCCGTGTCCGTGTGGGTTTCCTCCGGGTGCTCCGGTTTCCCCCACAGTCCAAAGACATGCAGGTTAGGTTAACTGGTGACTCTAAATTGACCGTAGGTGTGAATGTGAGTGTGAATGGTTGTCTGTGTCTATGTGTCAGCCCTGTGATGACCTGGCGACTTGTCCAGGGTGTACCCCGCCTTTCGCCCGTAGTCAGCTGGGATAGGCTCCAGCTTGCCTGCGACCCTGTAGAAGGATAAAGCGGCTAGAGATAATGAGATGAGATGATATTTATGCAGCATCCAAGAGTCAAGGATGGAGATACTATCCACTCAGAAATGTATTTAAAAATAAAGGTTCTGCGTATCTCCTTTTAAGCTGAGTCGGATAAAACTGAACAGTATCAAAGGCAGACTGCACATGTTCTAGAGTCTGAACTACAGAAAGGGATGAACTACATAAAAATGGTATTCAGCATTAGACAGGTTATCGCAAAGATTATTGATTATTAATGGTAAACAGCAGCGGTCCTAAAATGGAACCCGGGGGGGGGGACCCTTTAAAACAGGGAGGAAGGAGGAAGAATCACCAGCAGACTGAACGCATTGTGTTCTAGCTGACCAGTCACTTACAAACCAATTTACAACCTGCTCCAATAGGCCAATCTTGTGAAGATTATCTATCAAGATGACATTGTCAGCCACAGCCGGGTCGAGCTAGCTCGGCTATGCATGACCCTTTCCCTCCAAACGGCCCTATCACTCATCAGAGCTGGTAGTTCCTTGGACCTACATCCTGTGTCATCACACAGTTGGTCGATGTAGGTCCTTTTAGGGTGGCCTTTAGATCTTCCATGTGATGGAGACCATAGAATGGTGTCCCCGGCCAGTTCTTCTTTGCTGTGCCAGCAGTGACCAGCGAAGAGCAGCCTCTGTTGTCCAATAGAGTCGCTGTTGGGAGGGATGTTTCCGTAAAGTTCTTTGTTGGTTGGGTGGTCGCTCCAGGATCTATTGAGAGCGGCGCGAAGCATGCAGGTATATGTCCCGTCAATCTTCTCCAATTTCGATGTTGGGGTCCATGTGATAGAACCATACGTAAGAACAGATTCTACGGTCGCTCTAAAGAAGTTTCTTTTGAGCTTGTCTGGGAGGTCTGAGTTCCAGATTTTCTCCATGCCATTTAGTGCTCCCCAAGCTTTCCCCAAGTCTGATATTAACATCCTGTTCCGTTGAAGCAATGTAGCTACCCAAGTACTTGAAATCGTCCACCTGCTTGATCTCACCACTCAGGCTTTTCATACCAGTAGCTGCGTCTTGATTTAGGCACATGAACTCTGTTTTCTCTGCGTTGACGTAAAGCCCGATTTCTTTAGCTAGTTTTTCAATGCTATGAAGGAGAGTTGTTGCATCCTTCAGGTGGTCAGCGAGTATTGCAATGTCATTGGTGTAGTCGGCATCTGTGATCTTCTGAGCTGCATGTCGCCTGCTCCTACGTTCAGTAAGAGTAAAACCAAGCTCCAGATTTCCGTCGACGGCTTTTCTTAGTACATAGTCCAGGCAGATGATAAATAGGAATGGGGCCAGAGTGTCTCCTTGGAGAACTCCAGTGGTGATGTCAAAGAAATCAGTGTCTCCATCAGGTGAGCATACCATGGACCGGGCGTTTTTTTTTTATTTTTTTTATAATATATATGGCATCATGATGGCGTTCACTGTTTCTTGCGGTATTCCATAGGCAATTAGGATCTCCTCCATTTTTCCATGATGTATGGAATCAAATGCCTTGGAGAAGTCGACAAATAGAAGGGTAGCTGGGAGGCTTTTGCCCTCTAAGATTCTTTGGATGGTCAGTATCTGTCCTGAGGTAGACCTGTTTGTTCGGAAACCGTTCTGATTTTTCCTCAGCAATGGGTCGACCTCGGGGTGTACTCTGTTTGGCAGCATCAGATTGTAGATTTTTGCCACGATTGCTGTTGGTGTGATGCCTCGATAGTTCTTCGTGATCTCTAGATTGCCTTTTTTGGGGAAAGGAAGTAAGCAGCCTTCGGTCCATCTTTCAATAGGGTCTTGGTTATAGATGTTGTTGCGCATGTCTAATAAGATCTGATAAAAATCTTCCACACTTCTGCAGGTGTTTCGTCGAGCCCACAAGCTTTGCCATTTTTAATGCAACTTACTGCTTCCTTGAGTTCTTCCATTGTAAGGGGGCCTTTCTTTTTATATTGAACTCGTCAGTGAATAGTGGTGTTATTACTTCGTCAGATGTCTGGGGTGGCTTACCGAGCAGGTCTTCAAAATGTTGCTGCCATAGGTGCAGTCGCTCCTCCTGACTGGAGGCTTTTAGTGTGCCACGGTTACTGTTTTTTCTGCTGCTGATTTCATTGATGGTTTTCCAGGCTTCAGCAGACTTATTGCTGGCAGTAGTTCTGATGTGGTTGATCTTGCTTTGAAGGTATTCCGTTTGCTCGACTACGTAGGAAGTTTTAAGCGCCATCCAAGCATCTTTGAATTTGTTAACATTTTCAGGAGATGGTACAGAGTTTGAGCTTTGCAGCTATATGTAGGTCCTTGCGTTTTTGGCATATCTCTTCAGTTTCCCATGTTTTTTGTTTCTTTGCCTTGGGTTTCAGCAGAATGGTATTCTTGGCTGTTTCTCTGCATGCCGTTTTGAAGTTTTTGGAGGTGGTATTTACAGAAGTCGTCGGTGTGGAGTCTTGAAGAGCAGCAAATCTGTTGTTCAGCTGAATAACAAATGTCTTGTGGATCTCTGGGTTCGTATTTAGAGTTGACCAGTCATATGGAGCAACACTGCTTAATTTCTTCTTGTTGGCTCTCAGGTGAATTCTGGCTGAGGCAATGCGGTGATCGGATGCGACACTCACAAAGGAATTGAAAGCTCTGCAATTTTTAGCGCTGTTTCTCAACTTCCAGTTCATGATGACGTAGTCCAGCTGGGCTTTGTTTCCATTTGGAGCTCTGTATGTCCATTGCTGACCTGATCTTTTCTGGAAGATGGTGTGTAGGCAAGCAAGGTTGTTTTCATGGAGGTAGTCTTTTAAGCATTTGGCCATTTCGGTGGGTCACTGAGTGATATGCGAATTTAAAGCCATCATGATATCCAAGATGGGCGTTGAAATCTCCACCAATGATGAGTGTTGTGTTTCGGGACTTGTCTGGTGACTGATGTCAGTTCCTCATAAAAATGTTCCACTTCAGACTCATCACTCACATTAGTTGGACTATAGCAGCAGATTACAGTGGTTTGAGGATTGCCATTGAAAGTGGATATCATTATCCTTGGTGTTTATCATTTTGACACTGGTGAGTGCTTTGAAGGCTTCAGGGCTGACGAGCATCCCAGTTCCTCCGTTTGTCGCATTCACGCTGTTTTTCCAAGCTAAGCAGGTAACCAGTCTCCAGTTTCCATAGGAGTGTATCTTTGTTGGTAGGTCCTCATGCATGAATCTGTGTTCTTGTATGCAGACAATATCGTGGTTTGAGGCCTCAGCTGAGGTGATCATTTCAGGGGTTTTCTCGACTTTCTGGAGTGTCTGTACATTGAGTGTACTGACAAAGATGTCCTTCTTCCCCTTCATTAGTCGTGCATAGGGTGTCTTGGGTATCGTGTTGTTCAAAGTAGCTGATTTTTCAACTGCAGCCTGGGACATCACTGCAGGACGCGCTCCTTGTTTAACTGCGCAACGAGCGATGCGGGATGAACGTCGTTTAGGGGTATGCGTCATGATTAGCTTTCGATAGCTGGATAAACACTTGCGGTCACTACTCCATACAAGCGTGTGCAGTACCCTGTCAAGGGTGATTGTGCCTTACCGCGACAGCCAACAGTGTTGAAGTGAAGCGCCTTGCCACCTAGTAGATTGAACCAAATTCACTCACTTGTTCATTGCTTCATCTACCAATCTGACATCCTGCTCACCGGTGTCTTCACGTAACCCTGCGTGGGTGGCTAAACGGATATAATGCCTTGCCAAAGGGTATTCCGTGATTTTGTACGGTGCTGCTTATTAAGGCTATTCGCAGCCAACCTCTATATCTAGAGGCCATTCCCCTATCCGCAACCTGGGGAGCCAGTGCATGGGAGTTATCATCACCACACCACAAATAAATAAATAAATAAATAAATATCTCAAACGAGGGGGATCAAACAGGTACATTTTATGTCTGGAGATTAGACTGAGGTTTGCAAAACGCCCTTCATTAGGCATGCACAGCATCACAGTCTGTCTATGAGCAATTAATCAGATATTTCTAAGTGGGTGCAGTTGAAAGTAAAGCTGAGGTAGGATGATAAGAGACGGTGTGCTGCTGAGTAAGAAGTGCTCTTGATGTAGAACAGTCACGTACTCTTCTATCTTACCAGAGCTTATGACTCACTCTGAGCAGACATGAAGGAAGTCTAAGAGGCCCTTAAACACGGCCAAGGTTTTTTTTTTTTTTTTCTTCTCCTCCCCCCATATCTTGGGCACATGCGGTGGAAATATGGGCATGAAGAGTAAAGCCCTGAACTGCAAGCTGTGGGGGGAAAAATAAGGGCTGATGTGCCAAGTTGTCATTTTGACATAACATCACGTTATTTTCAAGATACTGTAAGTCAAAATAACGATCTCACTATTTTAACATTTAGTATATCATTATTTTAACGTCATATCGCATGACTTCAACTTCAGCTATTTTGTCATCATCTTGTAGTGAATTCATATTTAACACTCCATGATCTATCAGTCATTTACTTTATATTATACAACCCCCAAGTCAGAAGAAGTTGGGATGGAATGGAAAATGTGGAAAGCAAAAAAAAAAAGCAAGCGGTGATTTCTAAATTGACACTGACTTGCATTTCATTGAACCCAAGATATTTCATGTTTTATTGGTGAACTTAATTCTCATCGTCTCATTCTCATTATCTCTAGCCGCTTTATCCTTCTATAGGGTCGCAGGCAAGCTGGAGCCTATCCCAGCTGACTACGGGCGAAAGGCGGGGTACACCCTGGACAAGTCGCCAGGTCATCACAGGGCTGACACATAGACACAGACAACCATTCACACTCACGGTCAATTTAGAGTCACCAGTTAACCTAACCTGCATGTCTTTGGACTGTGGGGGAAACCGGAGCACCCGGAGGAAACCCACGTGGACACGGGGAGAACATGCAAACTCCGCACAGAAAGGCCCTCGCCGGCCACGGGGCTCGAACCCGGACCTCCTTGCTGTGAGGCGACAGCGCTAACCACTACACCACCGTGCCACCCTGAACTTAATTTCATTTGTTAATTTACATTCATTCCTGCATTTCAGACCTGTAACACATTCCAAAACAAAAAGTTGGGATGGGGCAATTTAGGGCAAGTAATGAAGTAAAACAATTAAATAATGATGTAATTGTAGTCGTGACTTGGTACAAAATCAGTATCAAAGAAAGGCCTAGTATTTGAGGAGAAAAGATGAGCTGAGGATGTCCAGTTCATCAACAAATGGATGAGAATCATTGAAATGTTTAAACTTGATTTTCCTGAAAGAAAGGTAGGAAGGGATTTTGATATTTGACCCTCTATGGTGCATACTATTTAATTAGTCAAGGAATCTGGAAGAATGTGTGTAATGGGCAAGGGCCCAAGCCTAATCTGAACACCTGTGAGCTCTGATCCCTCAGACAGCATTGCATCAAGAGCCATCATATTCATCTCAGGATTATTTTAGTAAGTGTTTGTCAAGCACTACAATCTGGAGTTGCATCTACAAATACCAATTAAAACGCTCCTGTGCGAAAATGAAGCCTTATGTTAACTGTGTCCAGAAATGACATCGACGGCTTCTCTGGGCTTGGAGGCAATTGGGATGGACCATCACACAGTGGAAGTGTGTTTGTGTGTTTATTTATTTATTTATTTATTTGTAAGAAATGGATACCATGTGCTCTGGACCAAAGACAAAAAGGACCATCCAGACTGTTACCAGCAACAAGTCTGAAATCCAGGGTGTGTCATGGTATGGGGTTGTGTCGGTGCCCTTGGTAACGGTAACTTGGGCTTCTGTGATGGAGTATTAATGTAGAAAAGTACACTGAGGTTTTGGAGCAACACATTTTGCCTTCAAGATGACATCTTTTCCAGGGAGATTTCAACAAGACGTGCAAAATGTGGTTTTGCATTATGTTACAAAGGCATGGCTATGGAAGGAGAGGGTCTCCGTCCCCCAATAGAGAATGTATGTAAATGAAAAATATGATGACGACCCCATACTGTTGCACACCTTAAGACCTGTTTACAGGAAGAATGGGACAAAAGAACACCTGAAACACTATCACTTGAAGTCTTCAGTCCATAAACATCTTAAGTGTTGTGAGAAGGAACAGCAACATTATGAAGTGGTAAACATTTTACCGTCCCAGCTTTTTTTTTTTTACATAATATTCATGAGGTAAAACATCAAATGATGTGCTGTTGTATTGTTTTGAATGAAAATACAGCTCAAAGATTATTTACAAATCATTGTTTTCTGTTTCAATTTCAGCATACCGTCCCAAGTTTTTCTAATTTGGGGTTGTACCACAGCGCTGCTGATTTTTCTTTAATCAGAAGGTCTTCATTTTCTGTAACAGCAGCTGTAGTTCAGGCTGTTCCATGTTATCAATTCTATAGTTATGGCTCATGTACGGGGACTCCTTCAGCTGTCATGCCATGTAATCTAAGGATGATAAACATGTATATTAAGTTAATGTTGTTTTAACAAATAAAATATTGTAACCGTTGACAGGGTGGAGTTTTCTGTAAGGCGAATATTTAACTTTTGTAGCTTGACTTTCCACTGTCATTGCTTTGTAAAAGTCTTTGACAAACTCTGGTTTATGGATGTTCAATAATATTTTATATGGTTAAAAAGTTCAATGTATCATTTCATTAATATATTAAAATTATAATCACTGGTATATTCTCGTTTCGTCTTCTTCCGCTTTATCCGGGACCGGGTCGCGGAGGCAGCAGTCTAAGCATGGAAGCCCAAACTTCCCTCTCCCCAGACACCTCGGCCAGCTCCTCGGGAAGAACACCGAGGCGTTCCCAGGCCAGCCGAGAGACATAGTCCCTCCAGCGTGTCCTGGGTCTTCCCCGGGGCCTCCTCCCGGGGGGGACATGCCTGGAACACCTCCCCAAGGAGGCGTCCAGGAGGCATCCGAAAAAGATGCCCGAGCCACCTCAGCTGGTTCCTCTCAATGTGGAGGAGCAGCGGCTCTACTCCGAGCTCCTCCCGAGTGAGTGTACTTCTCACCCTATCTCTAAGGGAGCGCCCAGCCACCCTGCGAAGGAAACTCATTTCGGCCACTTGTATCCGCGATCTTGTTCTTTCGGTCATTACCCAAAGCTCATGACCATAGGTGAGAGTCGGAACATAGATCGACCGGTAAATTGAGAGCTTCGCCTTTTGGCTCGGCTCCTTCTTCACCACGACGGACCGGTAAAGCGACCGCATCACTGCGGAGGCTGCACCGATCCGCCTGTCGATCTCACGCTCCATCCTTCCCTCACTCGTGAACAAGATCCCGAGATACTTAAACTCCTCCACTTGAGGCAGGACTTCTGGTAATCACTGGTATATTACTGTGGAATAAGAGGAATAAAACACTTCATCATGCTATTGTAAGAAAATAAAGAATTCTTGGTGATAATGGTAACACCTCAGGATTTATGAAATGACACAATAACTTCATCATTAATGAAGCATCTCCATCGGGTTTAGGAAACTGACCAGGCAGAAAGACCACATCTGACCAACCAAACAGATAAATATAATAAGACAGTAGGATAAATACAGTAATGCGAAGATGGGAAAGGTAACATAGCTAGCACAGGGAAAGTTCAACTACTATGCTGTTTGTAAAATGTCCCCTAACCCAACCCACCTCCTCTCTCTCTCTCTCTCTCTCTCTCTCTCTCTCTCTCTATATATATATATATATATATATATATATATATATATATATATATATATATATATTACACACACACACACACACACACACACACACAGTGGGGCAAAAAAGTATTTAGTCAGCCACCAATTGTGCAAGTTCTCCCACTTAAAAAGATGAGAGAGGCCTGTAATTTTCATCATAGGTACACTTCAACTATGAGAGACAGAATGGGGGAAAGAATCCAGGCAATCACATTGTAGGATTTTTAATGAATTAATTGGTAAATTCCTTGGTAAAATAAGTATTCGGTCATCTACAAACAAGTAAGATTTCTGGCTCTCACAGACCTGTAACTTCTTCTTTAAGAGGCTCCTCTGTCCTCCACTTGTTACCTGTATTAATGGCACCTGTTTGAACTCATTATCAGTATAAAAGACACCTGTCCACAACCTCAAACAGTCACACTCCAAACTCCACTATGGCCAAGACCAAAGAGCTGTCAAAGGACACCAGAAACAAAATTGTAGACCTGCACCAGGCTGGGAAGACTGAATCTGCAATAGGTAAGCAGCTTGGTGTGAAGAAATCAACTGTGGGAGCAATTATTAGAAAAATGGAAGACATACAAGACCACTGATAATCTCCCTCGATCTGGGGCTCCATGCAAGATCTCACCCCGTGGGGTCAAAATGATCACAAGAACGGTGAGCAAAAATCCCAGAACCACACGGGGGGACCTAGTGAATGACCTGCAGAGAACTGGGACCAAAGTAATAAAGGCTACCATCAGTAACACACTACGTCGCCAGGGACTCAAATCCTGCAGTGCCAGACGTGTCCCCCTGCTTAAGCCAGTACATGTCCAGGCCCGTCTGAAGTTTGCTAGAGAGCATTTGGATGATCCAGAAGAGGATTGGGAGAATGTCATATGGTCAGATGAAACCAAAATAGAACTTTTTGGTAAAAACTCAACTTGTCATGTTTGGAGGAGAAAGAATGCTGAGTTGCATCCAAAGAACACCATACCTACTGTGAAGCATGGGGGTGGAACCATCATGCTTTGGGGCTGTTTTTCTGCAAAGGGACCAGGATGACTGATCTGTGTAAAGGAAAGAATGAATGGGGCCATGTATCGTGAGATTTTGAGTGAAAACCTCCTTCCATCAGCAAGGGCATTGAAGATGAAACATGGCTGGGTCTTTCAGCATGACAATGATCCCAAACACACCGCCCAGGCAATGAAGGAGTGGCTTCGTAAGAAGCATTTCAAGGTCCTGGAGTGGCCTAGCCAGTCTCCAGATCTCAACCCCATAGAAAATCTTTGGAGGGAGTTGAAAGTCCGTGTTGCCCAGCGACAGCCCCCAAACATCACTTCTCTAGAGGAGATCTGCATGGAGGAATGGGCCAAAATACCAGCAACAGTGTGTGAAAACCTTGTGAAGACTTACAGAAAACGTTTGACCTCTGTCATTGCCAACAAAGGATATATAACAAAGTATTGAGATGAACTTTTGTTATTGACCAAATACTTATTTTCCACCATAATTTGCAAATAAATTCTTTAAAAATCAGACAATGTGATTTTCTGGATTTTTTTTTCTCATTTTGTCTCTCATAGTTGAGGTATACCTATGATGAAAATTACAGGCCTCTCTCATCTTTTTAAGTGGGAGAAGTTGCACAATTGGTGACTGACTAAATAGTTTTTTTTTCCCACTGTGTGTGTGTGTATATATATATATATATATATATATATATATATATATATATATATATATATATATATAACAGCTTTTCCACGAAATCGAGTCGTACATGAGCTGATAGCCGACGAGGCACATACTGTAGCACCGAGTTAGCTATAAGCCATGTACGACTAGATTGAACGGACTAACTGTTTTATTCTTTCCACATTCACTGGATTTTGAGAAACCGGACGTTTTTATTTTTAGCAAATTGGATAAATAAAAACTTTATACAAAACATCTGGCAAAATAATGGCTGCTTAGAATGTAAACAAACCGTTCAAAATGACAGTAGCAATTTGTGAAAAATGCGATAATGCTTGAAAAATAAAGATGCGTTCTTACCATCAAATACTTTCACTCCATATTTTTTTGCCTTTTTTTGGGGGGGGGGGGTTGTTTTCAAGTAGAGTTTATTTTGTCCTCTGTTGGTTCAGCAAAACGCTCCGCCATTGTTTTTCTCTCCTGACGGTATATGAGCTGATAGACTAGTAGTAGCATAGCCAATCAGAGCGCATGATTGCTCCTGTCCAGTGAATATGGATAGATTAAATATAGATAGATTAAAAAAAATACTTTTGGGTTGATTTTTGAGTACAGGTGTAGAGGTGAGCAACTTTTCTTGTAGCTGGGCGTGGCGCTTATTTCAGGGCCAGAAAAATGTAACTGAAACCTCCAAACAAGAAAACTATCCCGAAGCAATAGTATGGATCTTTATTTTTGGAAATATTGACTGTAAAAATAAAATAAACGACTGCACCTTAAAATACAATGTGTCATCTTTTTTAAGGATTATGAGCAAGTTTTCTTTCTTTGGGGAAAATTGAGTGATTGGAGTGTCCCTGAACTTGCTTTGGTAACGTAGGAGCATAGCTGTTCTAGATGCCTTCCATCCATGAGGAAGGCATGAATAGTCCTTCCTGGACCATTTCTGTTGATGTTAACCTATCAGCCATGGTTTGTCATAGTGAACATTTCTAACCCCCATTTCACACTGCTGTGTACAGTAAGTTTGGTTGAATTTACCCAATGCACATTTGTGTGAATTTGTGTTTTGTAGCTCTGGTCGGATTTGAGAGCAATAACAAGTATGAAATAAAGAATTCAATGGGCCAGAATGTGTTCTACGCAGTGGAGGAGAACGACTGTCTAACAAGGCAGTGCTGCGGCCCACTGCGCTCGTTCACCATTCGCGTCCTCGATAATTTCGGCCAGGAAGTGATCACCGTCAGCCGGCCCCTCAAGTGCATGTCCTGCTTCTTCCCGTGTTGTCTGCAGGAGGTGAGTACACTTGGCACCAAGGTTCAATGCTCATGAGTGTGTTGTGGAGTGAAATGTATAATTTGTACTCCTCCATTTCTTGAATGTTGCGTTTTGCCCGTTTTTATGTGGAAAGGACAAACATTGCATCGACATCTGCTTGCCTTTTTCAAAGTCTTTTTAGAAAATCTAGAAAGTATATTAGAGACTGAACAATTCTTTGCTTAGTTACAAGTGCAATAGGTATATTGCACTATCACTATTGATCTGCAGTCATTTTCTGAGTCAATCCTCTTCGTTATTTCAGGGGAATCCTGTGCACAGAAAATAATTAACAACGCCATGGTCAAATGAATCAGAGTTACTGTTTTGATTATTTGCCTATAACAGTACGGCCTGAAATGTTTTACACCATAATTTGTCAATGATGAATGATGTTTTATATGTTTATGGTTACATTTTAATGTTGTGAAACATTCACAATTTTTTATCCCCCGCTGGCCGAAAGGCCCAAAGGTGGATTGTCATGGCGATGTCCATCTGTCCCGGGAAGGGTATTCACCTTCTGAAATCAACTCCTCTCACAATTTTTGGAGGAACTTCATGAAACTTGACAGGATTCTCTATGTCGGTAATACGCATATTGCAGTTTCGTTCAATTTAGTCACATTTTACCAGAGTTATGGCCCTTGATTACCAAACTTGTACTTTTTGACAATTTCATGAGGGTGTATTAAGCAGTTATAGCAAAGATATAGTTTCCAGCAGGGGATATTGTGCTCTCAGAGCACTTTTTTTTTTTTTTTTCTCTTTCTTGAAGTTAATCTTTAGCTCATCTGGCCATAAGGCCGAATTATTGCCATGGCGTGACATCCGTCACCTGTCCGTCATTCACAATTCAGTTAAATCATATCTCCTCCGTCAGTTCTCCACATATTTCCGTTCTCATTGTTTAGTTTGAAAGAACTCTTCACTCTGCACAAAACTTGGTCATTGTTTTGTCAATTTTTTTTGGCTAATGAGTTACTAATTAGGCCAAATTAATGAATTTTCCAGGCCTCTCATTAGAATTGTATCTCCTCTCTCATTTCTCATCCAATTCCAGTTCTGATCGATGTTTTGGGTAGATTTTACCTTGAGGAACAAAACTTGGTTGTTTGTGATTTTTTTTTTTCCTGTTGTAAACAATTTGTTTACAGCTTTGTTTATTTTCAGTTAAATCATGTCTCCTCCCTCAGTTCTCAATGGATTTCAGTTCTGATTGTTTAGTTTCAAAGAACTAGACCTTCTGCATAAAACTTGGTCATTATATTGCCAATTTTTTGCTAACAACTTAGTAATTAGATCACCTAAATACATATTCTTCTGACTAGAATTGCATCTCCTCTCTTATCATACAAGTTCAGTTCTGATTAATGTTTTTGGAAGCTTTTCCCTTGGGGAATAAAATTTAATCCTTTGTTGAGTTTCCTGTTGTAAACAATTAGATGTGGAGGTTGGTCCTCTCTCTCATTGTCACATTTCAGTTCTGTTTCATGTTTCGGTAGTCATAGTAGCTCATCTGGCCTGCCATCAAAACAACAATGTCCTTGATGGTTTTTCATACTTCTGTGTAGGATGGGTTGAATGGCAGCTTGGTGGTGCTGGGGCTCGAACCCCTGACCCTCCAATTGTAACCCAGAGCCTTAATCTGTTGAACCACTGCTTCCCCGTCTTTCTTGAAAATACAGTGGTGCTTGAACGTTTGTGAACCCTTTAGAATTTTCTATATTTCTGCATAAATATGACCTAAAACATCATCGGATTTTCACACAAGTCCTAAAAGTTGATAAAGAGAACCCAGTTAAACAAACGAGACATAAATATTATACTTGGTCATTTTCCTCAATAAATGACCCAATATTACATATCTGTGAGTGGCAAAAGTATGTGAACCTTTGCTTTCAGTATCTGGTGTGACCCCCTTGTGCAGCAATCAATGCAACTAAACATTTCTGGTAACTGTTGATCAGTCCTGCACACCGGCTTGGAAGAATTTTCACTTTGGAGGTCAGGTGACTGTGAGGGCCAGGGCAAAACCTTCAGATTGTGCCTCTTGAGGTACAACCCCGATTCCAAAAAAGTTGGGACAAAGTACAAATTGTAAATAAAAACGGAATGCAATGATGTGGAAGTTTCAAAATTCCATATTTTATTCAGAATAGAACATAGATGACATATCAAATGTTTAAACTGAGAAAATGTATCATTTAAAGAGAAAAATTAGGTGATTTTATTTATTTTTTTTATTTCATGACAACACCTCAAAAAACTTGGGACAAGGCCATGTTTCCCACTGTGAGACATCCCCTTTTCTCTTTACAACAGTCTGTAAACGTCTGGGGACTGAGGAGACAAGTTGCTCAAGTTTAGGGATAGGAATGTTAACCCATTCTTGTCTAATGTAGGATTCTAGTTGCTCAACTGTCTTAGGTCTTTTTTGTTGTATCTTCTGTTTTATGATGCGCCAAATGTTTTCTATGGGTGAAAGATCTGGACTGCAGGCTGGCCAGTTCAGTACCCGGACCCTTCTTCTACGCAGCCATGATGCTGTAATTGATGCAGTATGTGGTTTGGCATTGTCATGTTGGAAAATGCAAGGTCTTCCCTGAAAGAGACGTCGTCTGGATGGGAGCATATGTTGCTCTAGAACCTGGATATACCTTTCAGCATTGATGGTGTCTTTCCAGATGTGTAAGCTGCCCATGCCACACGCACTAATGCAACCCCATACCATCAGAGATGCAGACTTCTGAACTGAGCGCTGATAACAACTTGGGTCGTCCTTCTCCTCTTTAGTCCGAATGACACGGCGTCCCTGATTTCCATAAAGAACTTCAAATTTTGATTTGTCTGACCACAGAACAGTTTTCCACTTTGCCACAGTCCATTTTAAATGAGCCTTGGCCCAGAGAAGACGTCTGCGCTTCTGGATCATGTTTAGATACGGCTTCTTTGAACTATAGAGTTTTAGCTGGCAACGGCGGATGGCACGGTGAATTGTGTTCACAGATAATGTTCTCTGGAAATATATTCCTGAGCCCATTTTGTGATTTCCAATACAGAAGCATGCCTGTATGTGATGCAGTGCCGTCTAAGGGCCCGAAGATCACGGGCACCCAGTATGGTTTTCCGGCCTTGACCCTTACGCACAGAGATTCTTCCAGGTTCTCTGAATCTTTTGATATTATGCACTGTAGATGATATGTTCAAACTCTTTGCAATTTTACACTGTCGAACTCCTTTCTGATATTGCTCCGCTATTTGTCGACGCAGAATTAGGGGGATTGGTGATCCTCTTCCCATCTTTATTTCTGAGAGCCGCTGCCACTCCAAGATGCTCTTTTTATACCCAGTCATGTTAATGACCTATTGCCAATTGACCTAATGAGTTGCAATTTGGTCCTCCAGCTGTTCCTTTTTTTGTACCTTTAACTTTTCCAGCCTCTTATTGCCCCGTCCCAACTTTTTTGAGATGTGTTGCTGTCATGAAATTTCAAATGAGCCAATATTTTGCATGAAATTTCAAAATGTCTCACTTTTGACATTTGATATGTTGTTTATGTTCTATTGTGAATACAATATCAGTTTTTGAGATTTGTAAATTATTGCATTCCATTTTTATTTACAATTTGTACTTTGTCCCAACTTTTTTGGAATCTGGGTTGTATTCCATTGTAGATTTTGAGGTGTGTTTTGGATCATCGTCTTATTGTAGGACCCATCTTCTTTTTAACTTCAACATTTTTACAGATGGTGTGATGTTTGCTTCCAGAATTTGCTGGTATTTATTCGAGTCCATGCTTCCCTCGACCAATGAAATGTGCCCTGTGCCACTGGCTGCAACACAACCCCAAAACATGATCGATCCACACCCATGCTTCAGAGTTGGAGAGGTGTTCTTTTCCTGGAAATTGGCACCCTTTCTTCTCTAAACATACCTTTGCACATTGTGGCCAAAAAGTTCTATTTTGATTATCAGTCCACAGGACTTGCTTCCAAAATGCATCAGGCTTATTTAGATGTTCATTTGCAAACTTCAGACACTGAATTTTGTGGCTAGGACACAGGAAAGGTTTTCTTCTAATGACTCTTCCATGAAGGTCGTATTTGTTCAGGTGTCACTGCATAGTAGAACAGTGCACCACCACTCCAGGGTCTGCTAAATCTTTCTGAAGGTCTTTTGCAGTCAAACGGGTTTTTATTTGCCTTTCTAGCAATCCAACGAGCAGTTCTTTCAGAAAATTTTCTTCATCTTCCAGACCTCACCTTGATCTCCACTGTTTCTGTTCACTGCCATTTCTTAACATTACAATCTGAGGAAACAGCTACCTGAAAACACTTTGCTATGTTCTTGTAGCCTTCTCCTGCTTTGTGAGCATCAATTATTTTATTATTCAGAATGCGAGGAAGTTGCTTAGAGGAGCCCATGGCTGTTGATTTTCGGGACAAGTTTGAGGAGTCAGAGAATTTATACAGCTTTGAAATCTGCATCATCTGACCTTTCCTAACAAAGAATTTGAACAAACCACAGCTCAATAAGCTAATTAAGGTCTGGAACCTTGGTAAAAGTTACCTGAGAACTCAAATGTATTGGGGTGCCCAAACTTTTGCATTGGTGTTCCTTTTCTTTTTTTCACTCTCCAATTGTACAAAACAAAAATAATAAACAAATCTTGCAGAAAACACTGAAAAGAAATGTGCCGTCTTTTCCTTTATGCCTTTTGGTGATCAGTTGGACACATTGATCTCCAAATAAATATTTCTATTGAAAGAGTCAGTACATTCAATTTTCTTGGCTTAACAATAAATGAAAACCTCAATTGGAAAGATCATGTTGACAAAATTGCAAACAAAATTTCTAAAACTTTAGGCATACTAAACAGACTTAAAATATTCGACCCCTTGATGCAAAAATAAAGATTTACAATTCTCTTGTGTTATCACATCTAAACTTTGGTATCTTACTTTGGGGATTTAATTGTGAACGGATTTTTAAGATTCAGAAGAAAATTGAGTCATTTCATGTGCTAAATATAATTGTCATACAGAACCCTTGTTTAAGAACCTCCATTTGTTGAAGCTTGAAGATATTTTCTATCTACAGAAACTTAAATTTTATTTCAAATATCATGAAGGCACTCTTCCCAGCTATTTTCAATCTTTACCTTTTAATATTGTAACTCCAATTCATAATACACGCTCATCAAGTCAAATTTATCAACCAAGAACGAAACACAAATTTGCTGAAAAATGTGTTCGATATGATCTACCTCAAACTATTAAATCCACACCAAAAATAATTCTAGAAAAGGTTCATACACATAGTCTTCAAGGGTTCTCTTCATATGTTAAATGCCATATCATTCAGAACTATAGTGTGAGCTGTAATATTGTGAATTGTTATACATGTTCCAGATAGATGTTCTTCATACATATATATATATATATATATATATATATATATATATATATATATATATATATATATATTGTTTATACACCACTGACTGCATGCCTATTACTATGTATAATGCTTAAGTATGTTATACATGTAAGATTGTTCAAAAGTGACATTGCTATGTGTAAACTTATCAAGATAAGTCAAATGTAAATTTTATCACAAACCTAAACATCATATTATGAAAATTTAAAAAAAGTTAACTACAAATATTTTATGTTCCTGCAGGGAGCCTATGGTGGCCTGCATGATAGCGGTTTTATTTTTATTACCTTAATGTAGGTCCCCTGGATCTCTCATATTTCCTATTTCAAGTATTTTTGGTTTTTTATGCTTTATGTATGTTTGTTGAAGATCCAAATAAATGAATTCTGAGTTTAAAAAAAAAAGAATTCTGAGTTCTGCTCACTTAACTATTCACAGTAACAGACATTTTTAGTAAGGGTGCCCAAACTTTTGCTTGCCACTGTACTTTTAGGACTTGTGTGAAAATCTGATGTTTTGGGTCATATTTATGCAGAAATGTATAGACAATTCTAAAGGGTTCACAAACTTTCAAGCACCACTGTAACATAAAAAAGAAGGCAGATTGTACATATTTAAAAATCGAAGTTCAGATCAAACCTAAAAAAGGTGTTTGGTCATGTTAACAGCGCCTGCATTCTTTCTCCATCAGCTTGACTTGCAGCTGTTTTGGGTTCCACAGCAATGTTTTATGCTATAACGTCACCACAAAACAATTCAGTCCACTTCACTTTGAACAGAAAACAGCACGCGTACAATGAATGATGATGAGAACGCTGTATCAGTGATGCTCAGATTATAGAAGCAGAAGCCATTCTAGTATTTGAGCCAAGATCTTGTTTCATCACCCATGATGTTTCTGTCCTGGCAAAAACCGAAGTATGGATCGGTACTGATGTTCACGGCTTGGCAGACAGGCAAACAATCCCAGCTCGCTCTGATGTTTTGGCAGGCAACGTTTTTGCTGAATGGAAATCCAGATGTGTTTCCCGAAAACCTTCCAGTTGGGTTTTGAATAAATCTGTCCTCTCTCTCTCTTTGTCTGTCCCTCCCCCCACCACCCCTCAGCTGGAGGTTCAGTCTCCACCAGGAAATATTGTAGGTTATGTGCAACAAGAGTGGCATCCTTTCATTCCCAAGTTCACCATTCACAATGAGCATAAGGAGCCTGTGCTGAAGCTGCAGGGACCCTTCTGTGGCTGGAGCTGCCTTCCAGACGTTGACTTTGAGGTACTGTGTCTCTGCCCAGAGCTCTCATCTCTGACACTGCAGGAGATGCGTTATGGGATTAATTAATGAGTATTGCAGATTGTGCTGAAATGCATTTCAAATATGAGAATTCTGGAGTTCTGCGCCCTAAAAGTGGTTGTGTCATTTCAACAGCAACAAACTAGTTACTGCTAGGTTTATACACTGATTAGGCATAAAATTAAAAACACTGACCAGTGAAGAAGTGAATTACATTGATTATCTCATTACTGTGGCACTTGTCAAGGGGTGGGATATCTTGGGCAGCAAGAGAATGGTCAGTTCTTGAAGTTGATGTGTTGGGAGCAGGAAAAACGGGGGGGAAAACAAACTGCTGAAAAAGTTAACTCTGGCTAAAACAGAAAGGTGTCCATGTTAACTTTTTCTACAGTTTGTGCTACAGTAGCTCTTCTATGGGATTGGACCATATGGGCTAGCCTTCGTGCCCCATGCGAGTCAGTGAGCCTTCAACACCCATGACCCTGTCACTGGTTCACTGGTTGTCCTTCCTTGGACTACTTTTAATAGGTACTAACCACTGCATACCAGGAACACCCCACAAGATGTGCCATTTTCTCATCTCGTTATCTCTAGCCGCTTTATCCTTCTACAGGGTCGCAGGCAAGCTGGAGCCTATCCCAGCTGACTACGGGCGAAAGGTGGGGTACACCCTGGACAAGTCGCCAGGTCATCACAGGGCTGACACATAGACACAGACAACCGTTCACACTCACATTCACACCTACGGTCAATTTAGAGTCACCAGTTAACCTAACCTGCATGTCTTTGGACTGTGGGGGAAACCGGAGCACCCGGAGGAAACCCACGCGGACACGGGGAGAACATGCAAACTCCACACAGAAAGGCCCTCGCTGGCCACAGGGCTTGAACCTGGACCTTCTTGCTGTGAGGCGACAGCGCTAACCACTACACCACCGTGCCACCCATGTGCCATTTTGGACATGCTCAAAGATGCCCAGTCATCTTGCCATCACAATTTGGCCCGTGTCAAAGTTGCCCAAATCTTACACTTGCCCATTTTTCCTGTTTCCAACACATCAACTTCAAGAACTGACTGACAACTTTTCTTGCTGCCTAATATATCCCACCCCTTGACAGGTGCTATTGTAACATCTCATTCTCATCTCATTATCTCTAGCCACTTTATCCTGTTCTACAGGGTTGCGGAAAGCTGGAGCCTATCCCAGCTGACTACGGGCGAAAGGCGGGGTACACCCTATACAGTCGCCAGGTCATCACAGGGCTGACACATAGACACAGACAACCATTCACACTCACATTCACACCTACGGTCAATTTAGAGTCACCAGTTAACCTAACCTGCATGTCTTTGGACTGTGGGGGAAACCGGAGCACCCGGAGGAAACCCACGCGGACACGGGGAAAACATGCAAACTCCACACAGAAAGGCCCTCGCCGGCCACGGGGCTCGAACCCGGACCTTCTTGCTGTGAGGCGACAGCGCTAACCACTACACCACCGTGCCGCCATTGTAACAACATAATCTAATTCACTTTACCTGTCAGTGTTTTTAATTTCATGGCTATCGGTGTATATGAAGTGTTTCACTCACTCTCAGATTTGTCAAGTAAACAATTGTCCACAAGAGGGAGCCAGTAACACACTGTATAACTTGTTCATTAAGGAGATTACAAATGTTATATATAAATAAAATGAATGCCTTTAATCGTTAAATCAGGAATGCACTGCAGATGTGTACAATTTTTAAATACGGTAAGTCAGTCCCTATGTTATTGCTGCTCTGTATCTGTGATTCATTTCTATTTATCCTGATAACTGGGGCATCAGAATGTGTTAGGATTCCTGTCTCTGTAGCCATAGTTAGGTCAAGCTGTGAAATACCTTTTGGGGAAGCCATTGCCAAATGGCTAGAGAAGCAGGTTTGGGACCAAAAGGTTGCTGGGTTGATTCCCTGGACCAGCAAGAATGGCTAAAGTGCCCTTGAGCAAGGTACCTAACCCTCAACTACTCCCCAGGCTGCTCTGGGTATGTTGTACGTCACTCTGGATAAGAACATCTGTTAAATGCTTGTAATGTACTGTCTGGTCAGGCTGTGAAATCTTCCCTTTGATCCATTGTTAGCTACTTTAGAAAGTCTACTCTCCCATTTCAGTATTTTATGGGCCACACAAACATGAACACAACTGTTTTAGCTTGCTACAATTATTTTTGAGATTATGATGAAATTGTATTATTTAGCATGCATTCGTGATTGTTATACTTGGGAGGAGGGTGGCACAGTGGTGTAGTGGTTAGCATGGTCACCTCGCAGCAAGAAGGTTCTGGGTTTGAGCCCAGTGGCTCACAGGGGGCCTTTCTGTGTGGAGTTTGCATGTTCTCCCTGTATCTGTGTGGGTTTCCTCTGGGTGCTCCGGTTTCCTCCACAGTCCAAAGACATGCAGATTAGGCTAATTGGTGGCTCTAAATTGACCATAGGTATGAATGTGAGTGAATGGTTGGTTGTCTCTAAGGCTATATCCACACGACAACGGCAACAAGATTTATTATTTTTATTTTTTTAAATATCGCGTCCACATGGGCAAAGGATCAGTAAAATTTCAGTCACATATGGCAATGCAACGCTTGCTGAAAATGATGCAATACACATGCCACACCTCTACGTGCGCTGTAAGACAGTCCCATCGGAGACACCAGAACAATAGAAGACGTAGACGCATGCACATAAACCCCTTCTTCTGTAGCATTAGCCACATAAAGTTTTGATTATTAATCAGTAGCGTAAAACGAAAGACGCGGAAAGAGGAATGAATGGGGGTAGATGGAAGCCGGTACGCCAACATTCTGATCTCTTCCAGAATTCTTTAATGGTCCGGAATAAATTGAATGCTACACATTGATGGATTACTTTGTTCTTCTACGCCCTTTTTGAGGAATGTATTGTCAGACTTAAACCAACATCTGAAGAGGTGAGATCGCTCCTTTTTTTTTTTTTTTTCCTATTTTTGCTGGCGGGATTGTTTTTGTTTTTGGAAAGTGCACGGGCGGTGCGCAGTTTGGTACTGCTTCTGCAGTGTTTGGACTAAAGACTCTGCCCTAAGGGCTATTCTCTCTCTCTCTCTCTCTCTCTCTCTCTCTCTCTCTCTCTCTCTCTCTCTCTCTCTCTCACTTTGCACCATTATACAATAAATATTCACAGTGAAAATATTTTGTAAGCACGTTTCATGAACCAAGTTATAGGATTTGTTGACAACTCGCATCAAGTTCGTTACACTTCTACCCGGCATGAAGCACCTGACAGTTATGTGGTTGTGACATCATCGTAAACAAATCCGTTCTACTCATCCAGACGACTTCGCAACGGCGCCGTTGCCAGATTTTTTCACTCTGGAACCCATTCTCAAAAGATTTCGTTTTTGGGGCACCCAAAACGCCGGTGCCGTGTGGACGCCAGGCCGAAACGATAATCAATTTTATCAGATTCACCTGAATCTGTTGCCGTGTGGACAGGGCCTAAGTCTCAGCCCTGCAATCAGCTGGTGACTTGTCCAGGGTGTACCCCGCCTTTCGCCCGTAGTCAGCTGGGATAGGCTCCAGCTTGCCTGCGACCCTGTAGAACAGGATAAAGCAGCTAGAGATAATGAGATGAATGAATATAATACTACTTTTGAGGTACAGACTTTCATGGCATTGGGCAGGGCATCCTCCCCCGGTCAATCACAGAGATACTGGCCAATCAAGGGCATCTGTGAGCTCATGTATGCAGAAGATGGTAGATAAGGCTTTCTTCTAAGTGTATTATGCTGTCCTGTCCTGAAGTATGTGTTTGCTTTCTCCCTCCCCAGTTGTATGATTGGGAAGTGCTGGGGGGTATAAATGGAATGACTGACTGAGGATGGTTACACATTATATCCTTGTACACTTCTGCTGCAACCAAGTTTATTAACTTCAGTTAGCAAGTGCTAAGTGTCATAATATGACCTCAAAAGTTTGGGAATTGGGCATGTATTCTCAGCATGCTTGCACTGGCTTCTTGGTGCCGGTTTACCCATACTGTAAAGACTTCCACTTGAAGCCACCTCAGGCTTACTCATTAGGGATACAGGTCTGTAAAGCTGCTTTGGGACAATGTCCTATTGTTAAAAGTGCGGTACATGTAAAATTGACTTGACTTGACCCAAAGCTAAAACGTCTCCTAGTGGCTTTACAAATGCATGATTTTAGTGAGTAAAAAAGACAGGGTTTTTTTTTTTCCCCCCAAATTTATCCAAAGTATTTGGTGAAATAACTTGACACACTGGGAGATCACTGTGATCTTGAATGCTTGAGGCTGGGGTTAACACATAAGCCTTAATTGTGGGTAAGTTTCTGACTGAGACCTCAGTGATTTATTATTATGATCTCAGATACTGGAAAGTTACATACGCAAACACAAATATAGCCACAGTAGGATTTTTTTTGTTTGTTTTTTTGCTAAATCCATTGAGGCCACAGGATGAAATATGCTTCATATAACTAATCAGCAGGAAACTTATTCCAGTAATATAGTGTATATTTTAATGAGCATCAAAGGAAGCCCTATATATTCATTCCTTATGTGCAGACGAGTAAAACAAGTTGAATATTTTCATGAATAAATATCGTCTGTGTTAATATCCTCTGACAGATTTTGACCATGGATGAAGTGAGCATCGGAAGAATCAGTAAACAATGGTCAGGGCTTCTCCGAGAGGTCTTTACAGACAGTGATAACTTTGGGATCCAGTTCCCCATGGACCTCGATGTCCGAATGAAAGCGGTGATGATCGGACTCTGCTTCCTCATTGTGAGTACAGTGATGAGACTCTCGGGTCCAGTCCTGGGAATCTATTAACATGTATAGTTTGAATTTATCTAACAGACTTTAATGAACACATTAACTAAACTTGGACAGGACAATCACCAAATGCTTTAAGACACTGGTCATATCTGCACTTTTTTTTTTAATATGATTTTTGAAAGGTATTTAGAAAAACACTTGGTCCTAAAGAATCCCAGCAAGATGGTACGGAAGCCGCGAGAGGCCCTTCATATAATCCTTTTTTTTATTCACCTTGTTATCCTGAGATAACGACATAATTAATTCAGGATCTCGAGAAAACAACACAACTAATTCGAGATCTCGAGAAAACAAAACCGTTATTTCGAGATCTCGAGAAAACAAAACAATTATTCTGTGATCTCAAGAAAGCAAAACAATTATTTCATGATCTCGAGTAAACAGCTGAGAAATGGTTCATTCAGGTGCGCCAAGAGACTTGTGATATGCTGACTTTGGGGCTATTTCTCATTCTGTATAGACGCAACTTTGGTCATTAGAATGTCTGGAATAATCGATCACCTAATAAGGCAATATTTTGATCAGGGGTTGACACAGGGAGAGATTGCATTAAGTCTTTTAATAAGGGATAATTTTAAAATTAGTCCGCGGCACCTCCGCAGAAGACTGGCCCCCCTCTCTCTCAAGGCATCATAAAAAGCCATTTCTGCTCCGTTACATGTCTGCCAATTTCTAAGTCTTCCTTGTCTGACCCACAGGGGGCGCAGCTCTGCTAGAAATCTCAGCTGTTTTCTCGAGATCATGAAATAAATTTGTTTTTTCGAGATCACGGAATAATTGTTTTGTTTTCTCGAGATCTTGAATTAGTTGTGGTGTTTTTCTCGACATCCTGAATTAATTATGTCGTTATCTCGGAATAACGGTTTTGTTTTCTCGAGATCTCGAATTGTTATCTCGGGATAACAAGGTGAATAAAAAAAGATTATATGAAGGGCCTCTCGCGGCTTCCGTAAGATGGTGTCTGTTTGTGGGTTTTTTTTTGTTGTTGTTGCCCCCCCCCCCCCCCCCCTTGTGATTTCTACACACAGTCCCATAAGTCAGGGCAGAGAGACTTGGGACAAGTTTTCAGCTTTTGTAGATTGTGTGAAATTCTTTGCAGGTAGCATCAGTCATATTGCATGAGAGAGTATTTACTATACCCTCTTACCACAACATTTAGTTTCTCAGCTTGTCACATATACCGGCCTTCAGGCTTCACTTTTTCTGTCATCATTTTTGCAGGAAGATATGGGACATTGAGGGGAGACTTGGGACATATGGGCCTTTTCCACTACCCTTTTTCGGCTCACTTCAGCCCCACACGGCTCGCGTTTCGACTACCTTAGAGCAGCATGACTCAGCTCGCTTCAGCCCTGATCAGCACCCAAAACTCGCACGGTTTTGGAGTAGGGCTGAAGCGAGCCAAACCGAGCTGAGTGAGGCTGGGGGCGTGAGGAGACACTCCCCTGTGCACTGATTGGTGAGGAGGAGTGTCCTCACATGCCCACACACGCCCCGCGAGCACGCTGGGATCTGTAAACCCAGAAGAAGAAGAATTACAAATTAAAAGAATTTCTGAAGCCTTATGCGCCTCGCCTCATCTATACGCTCTTGCCAGTATCTGTTGGCGTTGTCGGTGACAACAAGCCACAGCACCAAGACCAGAAACACTAACGACTCCATGTCCTCCATGTTTATTGTTTACTATCCGGGTCGTGAGACTACCGCTTAAAAGACCACTGATGTCACTGTTTGCGCCGCTTAACGACATCACGTGACGTCCACCCACTTTCGCTAACTCCACCCAATGTGTCCACCCACTTCCAGCCAGCACAGTTCAGCGCGGTTGTAGTCAAACTGCAACTCCAACAGCCCCACTCAGCTCGACTCAGCCCAACTCAGCACGGCTCAGCCCAACTCAGCTGCGTTGGTAGTGGAAAAGCGGCAATAGTGGGCAGAAGGGAACAAAAATAAAATACCCAGCTTAATCCTACATGCTTAATTTTTATTTATTATCAAAACTTGTAACATATGAACTCTATGAACACAATACTGGTCCAGCGATTAGAACAATGCCAGTTTACCCAAAATCTGATTCGACAAAACAGATCCATTCTCAAGAAGGAATGAAATAAGATTAATCCTTATGCAGAGACATGCCTACATTTAACAAACATTTTTAAACAATTTTATATTTGTGAACCGCAAGAAAAAACCTCCAACATGATGAACTGTCCCAACTCTCCCCATCTGACCATTTTTGTTGGGGGGGGGGGGGGGGATCCTTAAATGTTTTCTGCAGAACTGAACTTGAATAAATAATACTAGATTTCCCCATATCTGGCTGGTAGACTACATGCCTCGATGTGATCTCCCTTTGTAATGAATTTGCGCATTTACCGTGTTGCAACGTTTTAAAACTCTTACATTTCAATCAAATTCTATCTAATTCAAATACGAGAGCGCATAATATGTTAATGTGATTCGATGTTCTCATTCGAGCACGATGTGCTGCCTTTGTAAGAAAGCTTTGGTTTTTTTTTTTTTTTTTGTTTGTTTGTTTGTTTTTTCACTTTTGTGGTTTCCTGCAGGTGTGGCAAACGATGTTTATCATTTTAGCACGATTAAAGATGCTGCCTTTATAAGAAAGCGTGTGTTTTTTGAAACCGGGGAACTGGGGGTGCGTCAACCTGGTTGGAGTATAGAAGGGGGTGCGCGGCCAAAAAAGTTTGGGAACCGCTGCATTACACCATAGGATGGAAGTAGAGGTGAAGTAGAAAATACAAGGTTTGGTTGATTTTTTAAAAATATTTACCCACACAAACCTTACTGCAGTGTCCAGCTTCATAGACCCAAAGTATGTAGGTCACCCTAAGGGGCAACATCTAACTTCTGATGGAATCTAAAACCTGATTGGTTGAAATTAATTTATGAGAATACAAACTGTCCCAAGTCTCCCCTACTTTTTTCCCCTCCCAGTGCTATATTTGTGCAATCCCATTTTCAACCCTACACTCTCAGAAAATAAAGTACATTATTGTACCTTTAGGGATACAGTGGCTTGTCATTGGGGCTGTACCCTCTACAGTACTTATTTGTATCCTTTGTATACTGCTAGAGAACATGCAAGTTTTTGGCTCTAAAATGGTACACCTAGGCTACGTTCACACTGCAGGCTGAAGTGACCCAAATCCGATCTTTTCGCCCATATGTGACCTGTATCCGATCTTTTATTGACAATATGAACGACACAGATCCGATTTTTTCAAATCCGACCCAGGCCGTTTGGATATGTGGTCCTAATTCCGATTCCTATCCGCTCTTTTCATATGCGACTTCAGTCTGAACCGCCAGGTCGCATTCATCCGACTTACACGTCATCAACAAGCCACAAACGTCACTATTCTGCGCTGAAGTAGGCGGCGGGTCTCTCAAAAAAAGTTACAACAACATGGCGCATAATCACGGGCGCAGATAGAGGGTGGGACTCGTCCCACCCAGATTTAAATTCACCTCGCTCGGTCCCCCCCACTTATAGGGAGGAAAAAACGTCTATGCTGTCTTTCTTTGCATAAGGCAAACCTCACGGAAAAATCAAAAGACTAATTACCATTCGGTTTATTGAGGTGCACAGCAGTGTATACATAGTTGCAACAACTCACATAAAACAAAACAAAGACTGATATTCGGTTGGTTGAGCTGCGCAGACTGCACAGGTTGCGAGCTCGAGCTTGGTTGCTATGGTAACCCACAAGTTTGACAGGCATATCGGGGTTGGGGTTGGTTTGCTGGCAGCTTTGTCCCCCCCCCCCCCCCCAGTTTTTTGTCCCCCCCAGTTCAAAAAACGTATCTGCGCCCCTGCACATGACATCAATGCGAGGGACGCTTCGGGCTGTGAAGGTTCTGAATCTTCTCAATGGAAGGACGCAGAGGTTAGGGAGCTGATTTCCATTTGGGGGGATGCAGCTATTCAAGCTAGATTGGATGGGTCATACCGCAACCGGGCGGTTTTACTTCCGTAAACACTGGCCATGCTCACTGCGTGTGACGTCGTCGTATCCTGCAATGCGCATGCGGAACACTTTTAGGTCGCTTTTTGTTCATACTGAGGATCACATACAAGTCGCATATATTTGTTAATGTGAACGACCTCACAAAAAAATCGGATGTCACAAAAAAATCGGAATTGAGCATTAAGCCTTGCAGTGTGAACGTAGCGATAGTTACCTCGAGGTCCAATGATGAGCCCTAGGCAGTATGTTAGTGTAGACTGTACCTTGGGGGACAGAAATGGACTCCTACTGTACCCCTAGGTCTTTGCTCTTGGTTGTGCTGTATGAAACCAAATCAAAATGGATCAATTTCACTCAGATTTCAACTCTGCAAATGGACTTATTGGTGTGAACGCGCCTTTTAAACCCCAGAACTTAATGTAGAAACGAACTATTATTCTAACTTGTGGGGGGGGAGGAGTATGGCTTCCATCTCGGTGTTTAACCCTGGAAGTGACTTACAGGCAGGTAGATGAAAATCTCACAGGAACACTAGAAATCTCACCACATTGTCATTGATACAGCAGTATGTCACAGTAGCATGTTCAGGACACACATTTTCTACCTTTTTTTTTTTTTTGGCTCATTTAAGTACATTTTTCTCCCAATGTTATGGACAATTTTGACACTTAATACATTTGTATTCCAATGAAACCTTCAGTAATATTTTTTATGGGCATACTTTTGAATAACTTGCTCTTCTGCTTTATTGACAAAATCCTCTTGATGTTTTGGGGTATCTGAGCAAAAAAAAAAAATACAAAATACTGTCACAGAATAATAAATTGGGCTGAAGTAAAGAAAATGGCTATTTAAATGATTAAATGATAAAACTCAGAACAAAATGATAATTATCCAGCCATACTTCTAATGATTATATTATTTGTAAATGTATGAAATACACACACTGTGTCATCTTCAAATAATGTTTAAATGTCACGTTTTGGTTTATTTCCATCCTCTTGCATTTTAATCAACTCCATTGGAAGCTGTATGGGTTTTTGCTAAACATTTGATCTTGTTTCCAAAGGGTGGGTGTTTGTATGCGGGAATAATATTAAAGCAACAGTCCACCGTACTTCCATAATGAAATATGCTCTTATCTGAATTGAGACGAGCTGCTCCGTACCTCTCCGAGCTTTGCGCGACCTCCCAGTCAGTCAGACGCAGTCAGACGCGCTGTCACTCCTGTTAGCAATGTAGCTAGGCTCAGTATGGCCAACGGTATTTTTTGGGGCTGTAGTTAGATGCGACCAAACTCTTCCGCGTTTTTCCTGTTTACATAGGTTTATATGACCAGTGATATGAAACAAGTTCAGGTACACAAATTGAAACGTGGCGATTTTCTATGCTATGGAAAGTCTGCACTATAATGACAGGCGTACTAACACCTTCTGCGCGCTTCGACAGCGCATTGATACGGAGCTCAGATATAAATGCGCTGCCGAAGCAGGTGTTAGTACGCCTGTCATTATAGTGCGGACTTTCCATAGCATAGAAAATCGCTACGTTTCAATTTGTGTAACTGAACTTGTTTCATATCACTGGTCATATAAACCTATGTAAACAGGAAAAACGCGGAAGAGTTTGGTCGCATCTAACTACAGCCCCAAAAAATACCGTTGGCCATGCTGAGCCTAGCTACATTGCTAACAGGAGTGACAGCGCGTCTGACTGCGTCTGACTGACTGGGAGGTCGCGCAAAGCTCGGAGAGGTACGGAGCAGCTCGTCTCAATTCAGATAAGAGCATATTTCATTATGGAAGTACGGTGGACTGTTCCTTTAAGTCAATAAAAACGTGTCTTCCACATAAATTTATGAAGTTTTATTCCGAGCTTTCGAACCTACAGTTCATCATCAGGGACAGAATAGAAAGCGTATTTACATCAGAAGTGGACAAAGTACCCAACTTCATTACTCAAGTCAAAGTACAGATCCCACTGGTCAAATGTTACTCCAATACAAATGAAAGTTGGACAGTCAGTTTTTTTTTTTTTTTTACTTAAGTTAAAGTGCTGAAGTACTTGCTTTAAAAAATACTTAAGTATTAAAAGTACGATTTCTGTCAACGTATTGTTGACACAACGTTTATAATACCTCATGCCTCTGTAACAACCTACTGGATTATTTTGTGAATTCACAAAATGAACGCATGCTGTGCCATCATGGTGGTTTAACGTTAAGCTAGCTAGTCAGTGAAACTCCACCTGACATGCTAGCAAACTCTTTTCAAACTCAAAATCGTATTGGGTAGCTAACACTACTAGAAAAGAAAGACTTCTACATTGTTTATTTGGCAAGATTATGCTAAAACATATTTCTGAAAGGACTTCAGATAAGTTAACGTTATTCATGTTAGTGTAACGCCGTTTTTACATGCTAACTAACAGTGTCCAAGTTAACTAGCTATGTGTTAACGTTAGTCGTGGACAAGGCGATGGCAACTTGGCGGGCAAATCCATAGGAAATCATTTGATTTGACTAACCAGACTGCATAGCAATGTTTGCAACATTCTCGCTAGCTCTAAAAGAGCACAGACAGCTTCGTTGCAAGCTTTCTCTTGGAATAAAACGTTTACATCCCTCAATATGCTTCCGCAGGCTGGACGGTGAGTTTTTGTAGGCTGTGATGTGGTTAATTTTAGGTAAACAAAGCAAACATTTAAAACGAAATGAATCTTTAGTCCTTTCAGAAAACTGAAACATGAGTTCTAGGTAAAGCCATGGGTGCGTACATTCCCTGGAAGAACCGCCTCCTTCCATTCTGCCATCAACTGATCAAGTTCAAATAACGCGGCTGAGAAATCACTGAACTTGATTTTATACAGTCTATGGACGTGACGTGACCCGAGTGATTACTGATCGGCTCTCAGTGTCACCTGCGAAAAAATCAAACACGTTTTAGAAAAGAAAAAAAAAACCTCCACTTTCAAAGCCGCTTCAGAGGAACGAGGACCTTGATAGAAATGTAGTGGAGTAAAAAGTATGATATTTGTCTTTCAAATGTAGTGACATTAAAGTCACAAGTTTCCCCAAAAAAAAAAAAACCTTAAAGTGCCATTCCACCATTGGATGTATTCTTTGGCATAAAATACAATATATTTTATGACAACATGACTAGACAGAGAAATCTTTTAGCTTCAAAATGATATCAAACATAATTTTTTGACAACGACAAGTATATTAATTTTGCGACCAAAGTCTCATCTCATCATCTCTAGCCGCTTTATCCTTCTACAGGGTCGCAGGCAAGCTGGAGCCTATCCCAGCTGACTACGGGTGAAAGGCGGGGTACACCCTGGACAAGTCGCCAGGTCATCACAGGGCTGACACATAGACACAGACAACCATTCACACTCACATTCACACCTACGGTCAATTTAGAGTCACCAGTTAACCTAACCTGCATGTCTTTGGACTGTGGGGGAAACCGGAGCACCCGGAGGAAACCCACGCGGACACGGGGAGAACATGCAAACTCTGCACAGAAAGGCCCTCGCCGGCCATGGGGTTCGAACCCGGACCTTCTTGCTGTGAGGCGACAGCGCTAACCAGTATACCACCATGCCGTCCGCAACCAAAGTCACCTACCCTTTTAATTTCCACGCGGGAGTGAAACGTGATGTCATCGGCAGGTTCCCCTTCTTGTGTACCACGTGTCGGTCTATTTTTAGACCAGGAAACCCCCAAAGTGAGAGAGTCATTTCTCCTTGTATATGGGGGCCAAAAAAATTGCGAAAAATTGAGTTAATCTTTCAGTTAGCTAGATTTATTGGTATTATTTTTATCGCGTTCTATCCGCCATTGCTGATATGTGCCACGTCACACATCACGTGGTACACAAGAAGGGGAACCTGCCGATGACATCACGCGCGGAAATTAAAAGGGTAGGTGACTTTGGTCGCAAAATTAATATACTTGTCGTTGTCAAAAAATTATGTTTGATATATCATTTTGAAGCTAAAAGATTTCTCTATCTAGTGATACCATTTATATATGTTGTCAAAATATATTGTATTTTATGCCAAAGAATACATCCAATGGTGGAATGGCACTTTAAGTACAGATACTCAGTGTACACAAGTACAGTACTGAAGTAAACGTACTTTGTTACTGTCCACCTCTGCTTTACATACATCAACAAACTAGTTTAATCGAAAATAATAACTAAGCTGTCACTTGCATTATGTACAGAAGCCGAGAGAGGCCCTTCATATAATCCTTTTTTTTTAATTCACCTTGTTATCCCGAGATAACGACATAATTAATTCAGGATCTCAAGAAAACAACACAACTAATTCGAGATCTCGAGAAAACAAAACCGTTATTTCGAGATCTCGAGAAAGCAAAACAATTATTCCGTGATCGAGAAAACAGAACAATTATTTCATGATCTCGAGTAAACAGCTGAGAAATGGTTCATTCAGGTGCGCCAAGAGACTTGTGATATGCTGACTTTGGGGCTATTTCTCATTCTGTATAGACGCAACTTTGGTCATTAGAATGTTTGGAATAATCGATCACCTAATAAGGCAATATTTTGATCAGGGGTTGACACAGGGAGAGATTGCATTAAGTCTTTTAATAAGGGATAATTTCAAAATTAGTCTGCGGCACCTCCGCAGAAGACTGGCCCCTCTCTCTCTCTCAAGGCATCATAAAAAGCCATTTCTGCTCCGTTACATGTCCACCAATTTCTAAATCTTCATTGTGTGACCCACAGGGGGCGCAGCTCTGCTGGAAATCTCAGCTGTTTTCTCGAGATCACGGAATAATTGTTTTGTTTTCTCGAGATCTCGAAATAACGGTTTTGTTTTCTCGAGATCTCGAATTAGTTGTGGTGTTTTCTCGAGATCCTGAATTAATTATGTCGTTATCTCAGGATAACAAGGTGAATAAAAAAAAAAAGGATTATATGAAGGGCCTCTCTCAGCTTCCGTAATTATGATGGGTCACGTGCTTTTTATCTAATTCTGTAATTTGTGTTTCTCATACTTCTTTTTACAGGACTTCATGTTTTTCGAGGCGAACAACTAGCGGCTGAGAGAAACAGAAAGAAGCCGAAAGGACAAGAGTAAGGGTCTTTTCCAGAAAGAGGACTGGGATGAACGTGTTAAATATTGTACCAGGAGGTTTATTGATTACAAATAAACAGATCAGCTAATCCTGATGATCATGTGTCCGCTTGGTCACGATCGTGAAAATGTGAAGGTGGGGATTCTGATCAACAAAACAAAAGATGCATTTTGCATCAAAAAAAAAAAAAATCCAGGATCTGTAGCTTTATTGCATTCAGTATTTATGATTAAGGATTAGTTTAAACCTTGGTAAAATTAAATGTGCTTGGCAACAAATTTAATTTCAAGTCAGGCAGGGTTACTTTTCTGATCATATTTTAGGTCTAAAAATGTATCCAATTCGTGTTTAATGGAAAGAAGTTAAGGCCCGTGCACAAAATTAACACGTGAAAGTTTTATTAGATTGTGAGGTTTAAGATGGGCATCTCAAAGGATGTTTGTGGGTTATTTTTTCCCCCGTGTGAAAAGATGCTGTGTCAAGAAGACATTTGGTGAAAAACAGCATTTTTACAACACTGATCAAACGTGAATCATAGGATTTTTTTTTTTTGAAAAGCCAGTATACATTGGACTAGATCCCCCTGAGATGTCCTGACTCTCTCTGTTCTCAACTAGAGCCATTGAAGGTTAAGGGATTTCACTAACCTCCATCCTAGTCTATGTGCAATGATGCTTTTGAGCTAACTCAAACACCCTGCCTGCCTCAGACTGAACTACTTGTAGATATCCAAAACTCGTGTGTATTGTGACGTGTAGTGACTTTGGTTTGTATTGTTGCTTAACAGAAAATCTCCAAATGCAACCTACACTGTAAAATGGAATAGTTATGACGGACGACGCTTTAACATATCTAGTACAGGTTTGCTCTAATGCTGATACGACTGACTAAAAGTACATGACTAGACTTTATTCTTTTATTATACCACAGCCTTGTTGAAGCGATTTGATTAATTTTCTTTAACAGCAGCTCTGAGAGTCGTATCAGCAAATTAACTTGAATGTTCTGCGATTTAACAAAGAAACCACTTGGAATTGTTGATGGTGTGTTGTGAAGCTTTCTGTAAGGAGATGTTTATGGAAGAGTACGGAAGCCGAGAGAGGCCCTTCATATAATCTTTTTTTATTCACCTTGTTATCCCGAGATAAGTGGGTGGCACGGTGGTGTAGTGGTTAGCGCTGTTGCCTCACAGCAAGACGGTCCGGGTTCGAGCCCCGTGGCCGGCGAGGGCCTTTCTGTGTGGAGTTTGCATGTTCTCCCCGTGTCCGCGTGGGTTTCCTCCGGGTGCTCCGGTTTCCCCCACAGTCCAAAGACATGCAGGTTAGGTTAACTGGTGACTCTAAATTGATTGTGATTGAAGTGATTGTGAGTGTGAATGGTTGTCTGTGTCTGTGTCAGCCCTGTGATGACCTGGCGACTTGTCCAGGGTGTACCCCGCCTTTCACCCGTAGTCAGCTGGGATAGGCTCCAGCTTGCCTGCAACCCTGTAGAAGGATAAAGCGGCTACAGATAATGAGATGAGATGAGATCCTGAGATAACGGCATAATTAATTTGAGATCTCAAGAAAACAACACAACTAATTCGAGATCTCGAGAAAACAAAACCGTTATTCCGTGATCTCGAGAAAACAAAACAATTATTTCATGACCTCGAGTAAACAGCTGAGAAATGGTTCATTCAGGTGCGCCAAGAGACTTGTGATATGCTGACTTTGGGGCTATTTCTCATTCTGTATAGACGCAACTTTGTTCATTAGAATGTCTGGAATAATCGATCACCTAATAAGGCAATATTTTGATCAGGGGTTAACACAGGGAAAGATTGCATTAAGTCTTGGCACCTCCGCAGAAGACTGGCCCAGCTTCGTCTCTACCGACGGAGATACAGTGATCCAGCTGAGATCATGAAATAATTTTGTTTTCTCGAGATCTCGAATTAATTATGTCGTTATCTCGGGATAACAAGGTGAAATAAAAAAAAGATTATATGAAGGGCCTCTCTCGGCTTCCGTAGAAGAGGTCTGTAGCGTCAGCAAATTTTCCAACAGCGTTTTCATGATAGAAGTTTACACTTTGCGGTCAAGCTGGAAGTGAAAAATGTTCAACGTTTTTAAATGTAAAAAGCATGGCATGTTCTTTACTGAATACAAATTGTAATCATTGGCTAGCTGCTCTGGTAGAAGAGGAATCACTTCTGTGCTGTTGCTGTTATTGGAAAATAATCAACTTCAGGCAGGTAAGAGGAACTCCGCTTGGCTGTTGAGACTGAAATATTTAACATTTATGTACATTATCCAGTTGTGTGTTGTTTTTTTTATTATTATTATTTATTTTAAAATGTATTTCTATTTTGATCATCCTACATCAATGGAAAGCCATTTATCCATCCAGTGCGTACAAAACTGATATTTTAAATCTGTTTCTGTATTGATGTTTCATTTATTTGGTGTCTGTGGGTTAGGATTTGACCATGTCTGTGTTAATGTTTAACATCAGCATTAAATTAGCATTAACATCAAGCTCTTTATTCAAAACACGATTTTTTTTTTAAAGTACCAAACATTTGCAGTAGAGGGCAACAGCAGCCTGTTTTGCCCTGTGCACCTTTACACTTTTTGTTCTTTTTTTTTTTTTCTTCTTCTTGTAAAATAAAATAAATACATGTGCAAATGTACAACAGTGCTTTTTCTCACCTCAGGTACACATGCATGCAACTTGTGCTTATACTTAAAAAAAAAAAAAAAAAGTCCTTTTTGTCTGTGAAGCTGTAGTTCAATTGATCCCTGTTGTGTTTGTTGATTTAAAGAATGTAGTCCATGCACTACCTACGCACTGTTCTAGAGGTTTTTATTAAAAAAGTAATTTATTTTCAACTTTCAGACGTCTTTGAGACTTTTGTCCGGTGGTGGTGATGGCAAAAAGTGCTGCAGTGGTTGTCAGATCAGTTATTAAACTACAAGTGTACTTGGTAAAGTCGATACCTCCACCAAGCAACACATTATCAAAATCACTCGAACCTAGGATAATACTGAAGCTGTACACCAAATTTCATCAAAATCCGTTCACTGCTTTTTGAGTTGCATTGGGAACAGAAAAAAAAAAAAAAGGCGAAAACATCAACACAGTTGGTGTAGGTAAATATGGACAGGGGTGTTTGAATGCTGGCACTCTGATGGGAAGGAAGAAATGGGTTACATGCAGTGGCAAACCATTGCTATTAGAGCTGGGACTTGAGCTCAGCCAAAACTTAACCAGACACACCAAAATGGCAATAGAGCAGATGATTTTGTAAGCGATTAGCGGCAGGCTGCCAGGTCGCACCGTTGTGTGTAGTTGTCGATGTTGATTTTAAAAGTAACTCTGTAAATTACACAGTGAAATGAATACTTAAGTCAGAGTGAAAAATACTGTAGCAAGTGTGCAGTGTGGAAGAAGAGTCTGGAGACAGAAATCTTAGTTTCTCGGTTGTTAGCCTGTGCTACTTGCTCTCGATAGATAGCACTGGCTTGACCGCTTTATTAGCATTCGCTAACATAGGATGAATACTACACCGGCTGGAAGGCTGCACTGACGGCACCGACTCACGGTTAAGCTCATGTTGGCCTTCGAGGAGGCTGAGAGTGATTTACATTTTTAGTCCCTCCCACTATAAATCAAAATCTGATTGGTTAATCGGTCATCTGTCGCTTCCTACATAAACATGCACTGCCATGGCCTTCTGTCCCGACAATGAAGTCCTAACCAATGAGTGAGCAGCTCTAAACTCTTCTCAGCCTAGAGATAGCAAACAAAAAAACCCTCATTGGATAACTCGATTTTAATGTTTTCAGGACAGTAACCCTTTCATTTCTGAAGCAAATTTGATAGAAAATGAGGCCAAATTAGAAGAGAATAATTATAAAGAAATTAAATAGAACATTTGAAATGCTGATATGTTTGGGCCTTCTCTGAAGGTCTAGAAGGCCATGACTGTTCCCCTCTGGTTATGTTCGTTTTATTTTGTTCACATAGTTTAATTAAAGCACAACAAAACAGCTAGGTTCTTTAAATGTAATGATTTGGAGAGAATGCAAACCGAGTGTCTGTCTATAGGCAACAAGTAGATTGTCTGTTTGTCCCTATACATGGACACACACACCTTTTGAAATGAAATTGTTTCTTTGCTACATCTCTCATTTTACTCGTTCACTGACTTGGTGGACTTTCTCATCTTGGCAGAGTTGCAGTAGTAGCACATTCTTTCCAGGTTTTAATTATGGATCTAATAATGTTTACCAGTATGTTCAAGGGTTATGTATGTATGCGTGCATCCATCCATCCATCCATCCATGGTTGTTGAATGTGAACACACTGTTCAGAGTCAGGATTACACTCGAAGTATTATTCCTTGACCAGAGAATCAAATCCTAATGAACCAATTAAGCCTTAAGTTAATTATGTTCTGAGACTTTACACCTGGGCGGCACGGTGGTGTAGTGGTTAGCACTGTCACCTCACAGCAAGAGGGTCCGGATTCGAGCCCAGTGGCCGGCGAGGGCCTTTCTGTGCGGAGTTTGCATGTTCTCCCCGTGTCCGCGTGGGTTTCCTCCGGGTGCTCCGGTTTCCCCCACAGTCCAAAGACATGCAGGTTAGGTTAACTGGTGACTCTAAATTGACCGTAGGTGTGAATGAGAGTGTGAATGGTTGTCTGTGTCTATGTGTCAGCCCTGTGATGACCTGGCGACTTGTCCAGGGTGTACCCCGCCTTTCGCCCGTAGTCAGCTGGGATAGGCTCCAGCTTGCCTGCGACCCTGTAGAACAGGATAAAGCGGCTAGAGATAATGAGATGAGATGAGATGAGAATAATCGCAACTTCATGAGAGACCAGTTCTGGGCCCCCCCCCCCATTCCTGGGCCCGGGACAACATACCCGTTTGTCCCCCCCTGTCGGCGGGCCTGATTACTGATAATGTGTAACTAGCTGTTTAAATATAGACAATGTTCAGCTCACTAAATATAGCTGTAATTATTCCACTGATGGAAAATTCCGTCTAGGATGGTTTAGCGTCAATAAATATGTATGTAGATTTCCAGTCAAAGCCAAAATGATTTTTCTTTTAGATTTTGATAAAGGCTTATGACTGAACTTTGTTCCAAAGATGAATGTAAATTTAATGCCCATGTATGCATTTTAATTCAGAAATAAAATGTATGTTTTAAAATGTTTTTAGTAGGTAGTATTACTCGAAATTAAACTGTTTCCTTAAAAAAAACACTTTTTTTTTTTTTTTTTAAAGAACCAAGAAGGTTGAACCTTTGACAACATTTAATAAAGCGATCCACAAGTCCAGAACATTCCTAGTAGAAGCACAGCATCAGGACACATCTGTACAGGGGGAGGTGGGAAAAGTACAGTACTAAACGAGAGGTTTTTTTGTCAGTAGTGGTAGCTACAAGAGTACTTCTTAGTGTGTGCCTTTTTACAAGTTAAGTGAAACTTTTGCATAATTTAAGGTACAACTTTGGACCTTAAGGAGTAATGTTTGTGAATTAGCGTTTAAGAGTAATTCACAGTCTATCCACATTCACTGGATATGGGCAATCACGTGCTCTGATTGGCTACTCTACTACTAGGATATCAGCTCGTTTTCAGTGAGTAGAGAAAAAACAAAATGGCGGCACATGTTGCTGAACCAACTGAGGACGAAATAAACACTCTACTCGAAAACATAACCCCGAAAATTGCTATTAAGTATTTAAAAGAATAGTCACCACCCCCAGTATCACCTGTTCCACACTCCAGCCCAGTAGGTGGTGGTAATGCATCTTTTAAGTTGGTTTGCCAACCACCAAAAAAAAAAAACAACAAAATATGGAATGAAAGTATTTGATGGTAAGATTTTTTGTTTGTTTGTTTTATTATTTTTCAAGAATTATCATCGTGTAACCATTATTTGTAATGAGATTGGCAAATTGTTAAGTAAATTACATAGATGTCACATATGTACACCCGATGAGGAGGATGGTAAGCAAAACACAAATGCAATTTAGTGGGAGTAGGAAAGATAAATTTATTACACAAAAGAATAAATAAATAAACCAAGATTTTTCCTTTCTTTTCTTTTTTTTTTTCTTTTTGGATGTTAACTTAGATTCACTTAAACTAAAATAAACCAACTGAAACGTTTTACTTTCTTTGCAGTTTTTCAATTTCAATATTACATTTTCGATTCAATATTAGATCAAAGTAATTAAAAAATTAAGTGTCCACCTGTTCAGTTCTTTCTTTAGGTAGTATCGCATTCAGTTCCCTTTATAGTCCTTTATTCACTCTTTTTAGATAATTCTTTTTTTTTTTCTTTCCTGGAAGTCCAGTTTTGTTAAGTCAGGCCAATATGTCTCTTTTTATATATATATATATATATATATATATATATATATATATATATATATATATATAAGTTGACTAGTCAGATTCAGTTTAGTTAGGGGCCCCTTTTTATCTTTTTATTATTTTTTTTTCTCGAGCTTATCTAATTCTTTAAGTAGAGATCCAGAGCATCCCAGAACCACCGCTTGACTCTCTCTCTCTCCAAACGTGATGGCAGGGATCCTAGGCAAACCTCCCACTCCCTGGAAATCCTTGTTGTCGTCCTCTTCAGAAAGTGACAAACAAAAACCCCAACATTTCCTGAAATTCACATCATTCAACGCTTTACAGTGCCTCTGTTTCAGTCATACACGCTTCTCCGATTTATTTATTTTTTTCCATACACACGCGTGAAGTTAGCATTAGCTAACGCCAAAAAAAAGAAAATTACACTCACTGGAGAATTTAACTACTTCAAATATTGATCCTCCTCTTATCCCTCGGCAACCAAAACGTCCTGGAAAAGGGCAAGTATCTCCTGAACAATATTAACACAGAACTTCATCGACTAAAAATAAGTTTTCCTCTTTTTTCTCTTGCTAGCTCAATGTACATGCTGGACTCCATCTTCTGCTTCATACTACCTCGTACTACCCTCCACCCTTCTCTGTTCTCCCTTAACTACTGGGAAAAAGGCTTATTCTGTAGGCATTTACCACCACCCTTTGGACTTTTAGTGCAACTGTAACAACATTTAATAATTTAATTGCACTGAATATCTGTGAAATGTAAATAAAACGTTTTGTATACAGTTTCTATTTGTCAAATTTACAAAAAGTAAAAATGCTCCATTTTGCAAAATCCAGTGAATGTGGATAGAATCAAAGTTATTCCACTCAATCTCGTTGTACGTGGTTGATAGCCAGCTCAGTGCTACGTGCCTCATCAGCTCATGCACGACTTGATTTCATGGAATAACTGTTAATTATTTTTTTCGCGGTCCAAATCCTGCGCTCTGATTGGCTGGCGAGCAGATCTGTATCCTACGGTACGGACTCTGGTTACGGATCTCTGGCGGCTCGCTCGTTCACAACAACAAACATAGTAGCAATTTTTGTCAACATTTATTTTTGCATTTCTCAGGAGAATAGCATTAATTTTACAGCATGGATAGCGATAATGACAGTGTTCACAGCAAAAGCTAGTTTTACTACCCTGAGGAAGAAGAAATAAAAGAAAACATTTCAGGACAAAGCTAAATATCTGTAACTTGCTAAGGTTGAGCAAAAACATGGCTGAATCCTGAATGACTCCTATTTGTATAAATAGGGGACTACATAGGCAGCAAAATGTAGGTTTTTTTTTTTTTTTTCCCCTGCCATGGAAGTGCACTTGTATACCGAGGAGGAAGCCATTTGCATTACAGCCGTGAATGAGGATTCAAAATGGCGGCTCGGCTCGGTTTTCCCTTTCAGGCGCTCTTGTTTTCTGTTAGAATTTGGTAAAGAGAAAAATAAATATATTATTTATCAGCTTAAGGTCGGTCCGTGTGGTGAAATACTGTGACCTCGGCCTTAAATGCTGACCTCGGCCCAGAGGGCCTCGCTCAGTACTTTCAAGACCTCGGTCACGGTATTTCATGATACGGACCTCCCAGCTGGAAATATATATATAAATTTTTTTTTTCCCAGATACAAGATGTACTATAAATGACGAAAGTGTACCCTTGATATTTACCACCACAATACTGAGAAATAGCCTTTATTTGCGAAGTACCCTTTATTTTCCGAACTGTCTCCTAGATTTCTCTGAAATTACTTGGACTGATCAGTTACTAATAGTCAAAGAGCTGGCATGAAGAAAGTCACTGAAGAATGGCAGGTAGAAAAATAGCAAAAATAACCGTGATCCGTAATTGATTGATTGATTGATTTTTCTAAAGACTGATCCGTGAGTGCTGTTCCAGCTTCAAAATGCTGGACTAATACACTCCACAGAGGATGGAAAGATGGAAGTAAGCAGATTGTTTGTGTAATGTTGAATGATCCAGTTGAAACCGCCAGAAAAGTTTTACAGTAATAATCCAGGTCCATCCATCACTTGCACCCTGACATCTGCACCACTTCAGTAAGACTTCCTTAACAGCAGCTAGAGATGGACAGTCATGAAGTACATTTACTTGAGTGCTGTACTTAAGTACACTTTTTGAGTATCTGTACTTTACTTGATTGATTATTTTTTTTAAACTTATGACTTTAACTTCATTACATTTGAAAGGCAAATATCGTACTTTTCACTCCACTACATTTCTATCAACGTCCTCATTACTCGTTACTATGAAGCAGCTTTGAAAGTGGATGTTTTTATTCTTTTCTTTTCTAAAACGTGATTGGTTTTTTCGCAGGTGACACTGAGCCAGCTGATCAGTAATCACTAGGGTCACGTCACGTCCATAGACTGTATAAAATCAAGTTCAGTTATTTCTCCACAGCATTATTTGAACACGATCAGTTGATGGCAGAACGGAAGGAGGCAGTTCCTCTGAAGAATGCACGCACTCATGGCCCATGAACCCATATTTCAGTTTTCTGAAAGGATTAAAGATTTGTTTCGGTTTAAATGTTTGCTTTGTTTACCAAAAATGAACGACATCACGGCCTACAAAAATTCGCCGTCCATATTGAGGTATATAAACATTTTATTCCAAGAGAAAGTTTTCAACAAAGTTGTCTGTGCTTTTAGAGCTAGCGATAACGTTGCAATAGCTATGCAGTCTGGTTCATCAAATGACTTTCTATGGATTTGCCTGCCAAGTTGCCGTAGCCTTGTCCACGGCTAACGTTAACACGTAGCTAGTTAACTTGGACACAGTTAGCATGTAAACACGGAGTTACACCAACATGAATAATGTTAACTTATCTGAATTCCTTTCAGGAATGTTTTAGCATAATCTTGCCAAATAAACAATATAGAAATTTTTCTTTTCTAGTAGCATTAGCTACCCAATATGATTTCGAGTTTGAAAAGAGTTTGCTACGCTAGCATGTCAGGTGGAGTTTCGCATTAAACCACCATGATGCACAGCATGTGTTCATTTTGTGAATTCACATTTCTGTCTTTGGTAACAGCATTAGGTTTTGTAAGCGTTGTGGCAATAATACAATGAGGCGTTGACAGAAAATATACTTTTAATCTCATCTCGTCTCATTATCTCTAGCCGCTTTATCCTGTTCTACAGGGTCGCAGGCAAGCTGGAGCCTATCCCAGCCGACTACGGGCGAAAGGCGGGGTACACCCTGGACAAGTCGCCAGGTCATCACAGGGCTGACACATAGACACAGACAACCATTCACACTCTCATTCACACCTACGGTCAATTTAGTCACCAGTTAACCTAACCTGCATGTCTTTGGACTGTGGGGGAAACTGGAGCACCCGGAGGAAACCCATGTGGACACGGGGAGAACATGCAAACTCCACACAGAAAGGCCCTCGCCGGCCACGGGGCTCGAACCCGGACCTTCTTGCTGTGAGGCGACAGCGCTAACCACTACACCACCGTGCCGCCACTTTTAATACTTAAGTATTTTTAAAAGCAAGTACTTCAGTACTTTAACTTCAGTAAAAAAAAAAAATGACTGTACAACTTTCACTTGTATCGGAATCACATTTGACCAGTGGGATCTGTACTTTGACTCGAGCAATGAAGTTGGGTACTTTGTCCACCTCTGACCGCAGCTAATTTCACCCATCACAGCTGTATTGATTTGATTTGCGAGAAGAATACATTCACTGGCCACTTTATTAGGAACACCCATACAACCACCTGCAGTTTTGTGCAGTTCTCTAATCAGCCGATCCCTTGACAGCCACACAATGCATCAAATCATGCAGATACAAATCAAGAGCTTCAGTTAATGTTCACAATGTTCAAACATCAGAATGGGAAAAGTTGTGATCTCAAAGTGTGACTTTCTTTCACTGTGGCGTGGGTGTTTGGTTTGAGCCAGATGGACTGGTATTTCAGAAACCGCTGATCTCCTGGGGTTTTCACACACAACAGTCTCTGGAGTTTACACAGATAGAATGGTGCGAAAAACAAAAAACATCATCGAGTGAGTGACCGTTCTGTGGGTGGAAACAAACGCCTTGTTGATAAGAGAGGTCAGAGGAAAATGGCCAGGGGTGGGTTTCCCAAAAGCCTCTTAACGCGAAGAGCATCTTAACTAGGGGAGAGAGTGTGCATTGTACTGCTCGCGCTACCATTTAACAATGATCTTTGTCCTCCGATGCTTTTGGGAAACTCAGCACAGATTGGTTCGAGCTTTTTTTTTTTTTTTTTTTTTTTTTTTTTTTTTTTGCCAGGAAGGATATAGTAACTCATATCACTCTTTACACTGTGGTGAGCAGAAAAGCATCTCCGCATGCAACAGTGGAACAGAAGACCACATTGGGTTCCACTCCTGCAGCCAAGAACAGGAGTCTTGGGGTGTATTCAGACCAGGATAGTTCGATAGTTCACTTGCTTTGGTCCGAACCAAATGTTTTTTTTATTTTTTCATTTTGGTGCGGTTTGCTTTCACACTGTACATTTTAGTAAGCGGACCAAAATCTGTCAACAAAGCCACGCGCCCTGAGGTCGTTCAGCTATTGGTCAGAGACGACACGTGCACAAAGCGTTAAGTTCAAAAGTAGTCATGGAGGCTTTCCATGCTGTTATTCTTTTTAATGTCATCAAAGCTATATGTTTTTTCCAGTTTTTACTGTTTTCACAATTGTGCGATTACTATGCTGTTGTACAAGTAATTTATCAACGACGACGACAAAGGGCAAGGCGGCTACGGAGGATAGCGCTGATGAGCGCACATCATGTTGTGACCGTTCTGGCTCTTCACGCAATAGATGAATTTCTTTTTTGCATCACTAGTACTGCCATTTTTTGAAAGAATGTCCCTGATTTTAATGTAGGTCTGACGGAGTTTCTTCACTTTTAGCCGACATTGTTCTGGGGAGCGCGTGAACCCCTTCTTCATTTTCTCACTGAATACAGCAAACACGTCGGCATTTTTGTGTGTTCTCTCCAAAAGCTCAGATATGTGGACATCTGCCCATATATCCACAAGGGTGCGCATTTCTTCCTCGGCCCACGTTTGCCCCCTACTCATTTTTTGTACTCTGTAGTCTAGCCTACCACTGGTCTGAATGACTGAACGACTGTTCTAAGGTTCCCTTGACAACCGAAACAGTGTTTGCACTTTGCGGTGGAGTGTCAAGACTCTGTTTCCCATAATGCTCGACAAACGACGGAAGCTCCCGAGGTACAAAAAAGCAAAACTGTCGGATTAGGTCCGGTCTGCTTTCACACCTCCAAAAGATCCGCACCAGGGTTCCTTTGGTCCGGACCGAGTCCGACCTTGCAGCTCGGTCTCGGTCCGCTTGTTTGGTCCGGACCAGAGTTCGGTGGTTTGTATTCAGACCAACCCAAAAGGTCCGGACCAAGGGAAATTTGGTTCGTTTGGTTGTTTGGTCCGGACCAAACAACGTAGGTGTGAATACGCCATTAGAATCAACAAGTTCCTCTTAAAGTGGCCAGCGAGTGTATATAATTTGAAATGAACCATGAAGCCAAAACAAACATGCTATAACTATCCTGAAACTGTAATGCACAATGAGTGAAAATAAATATTCAGGCACTTTATTTCATGTACCCAGTGCATACTGTATATTCACTGAATTTGACTTTGTACAAGTACTTCTAAAAATTCTCCAAAGGTACACAATTCCCCAGGGGTCCCGAAGTTCAACTCACAATTTTAAAATCCTCAGCAGATACTTCATTTCCTCAGATTTAGTTTCTTGTCTGAAGAGATTAAATTCTCCTCTATATCCTAGTACGTCACTCCAGCATGTTTCCTTCGATAACTGACATGTCATGCCCCGGTGTCGTTTGCAGACAAGCAGCTCCAAACATATCATGATGCTTCCACCACCATGCTTCACTGCGAGTATGGTGTTTTTGGGATCATATGTCCAAGCCCTTCTTTCTCCAAACATGAAAAGCTGAATTATTGCCAAAGATGTGTTTAAGTTCTATTTTTCCTTCATTTCTAATTCTGATTTGTTGAAATGTCTTGTCTAAATTTTAGCTGTGCGCCCCTGTGCTTCTTTTTTTTAGGAAGAGTTTTGTATGAGGTGGAGGAATGGAGATGATGGAGCTGCAGTTTATTGCTTATTGTTATTGGTGTAACTGGTGTTCCTGCTGCTTTCAAGTCATCATGCAACTCTTCAAGTGACTCCCAACTTTTCTCTTCATTACCAAGAGTCTGAGAGTGTGTTGTGAAATCTTGCAGATTAAATGAACTTTCACCCTGCATACTGTACTATTGAACTGATTGTACTGACAAGGATGTTTAACCCTTTGGTGACTGACCCCTTGAAAATGGTTCCTCCAGGAACGATGACTTTTCAGTTGTCAAGACAACGGAAAAACTAAAATACAAAAACAGAAAGATACGTCACAATGCTCTTGTGCACAAAACAAAATGCTCTTGTATTTTAGTTTTTCCGTTGTCTTGACAACTGAAATGTCATCGTTCCTGGAGGAACCATTTTCAAGGGGTCAGTCACCAAAGGGTTTAAGGTCTTTATGGCTCTGTGGCTTTTTACCTCACCCGGGACGGAGTCCACCGGGGGCGAGGTATTGTTTTTGGTTGGGTTTGTCTCGTCTCGTCTCATCTCATTATCTCTAGCTGCTTTATCCTGTTCTACAGGGTCGCAGGCAAGCTGGAGCCTATCCCAGCTGACTGCGGGCGAAAGGTGGGGTACACCCTGGACAAGTTGCCAGGTCATCGCAGGGCTGACATGGTCGGGTTTGTTTGTTTGTAAATGATATTACGGAAAAATGGCTCGATCAGTCTTCAGGACAGAAACTTTCAGGACAGATGGGCATTGGTCTCAGATGGAACCGCCAACATTTTGAGGGCTATCTGCTCAAGGTCAAGTCAAGTTTATTTGTATAGCACTTTTAACAATAAACATTGTCACAAAGCAGCTTTACAGAATTTGAACAACTTAAAACATGAGCTAATTTTATCCCTAATCTATCCCCAGTGAGCAAGCCTATGGCGGTGGTGGCAAGGAAAAACTCCTTCAGATGACATGAGGAAGAAACCTCGGGAGGAACCAGACTCAAAAGGGAACCCATCTCATTTGGGCAACAACAGACAACATGACTATAACATTAACAGTTTTAACAAGAAGTCAGTTTTGTTGATGGTATAAACTCTTAATTGATGGAAATGTGAGTGCTAAACTGTTCATGACAACTGCAGTCCTCAGCCATAAAAGCATGACTGTAAGAGTTCAGAGCATCCTCCAAGTGTGACTTTCAACTGTCCTCATGGGGCCGTCCTCCACAGGAGCGATGCGATGAGGCTCCAACCAGACACAGGGCACCAGGATGGATCAGGCAGGTCTGAGGAGCAGAAGAGGTCAGCATCTTGATCCCAGGACCAACATGTAACTCAGTGGGACAGATTTGGGGGAGGGGGGAGAAAGAGAGGGAGAGAAAACACAGGTTGTTAGGTATGCCCAATGTCACCTGAATAAGTAGGAACAGTATACATGTTGCACTGAGTACAAGCAGGGACTCCGGCAACTAACTATGACAGCATAACTAAAAGGGGAGAGCCAGAAGGTAACACGGGCATGAGGGAGCCCCAGGACATAAAGCAGCAGCCACTACACCGTCAACAAACTCGAGTGAGCAAGCGAGTGGGGACTGACAGCATCCCAGTTTACCAAAACACTCTGTCTGAGGACCCTCCAGATCTACCGGTACACCTTTACCTCATAAACACCATTAACAAAAGGCTTGACTAAACAGATATGTTTTCAGCCTAGACTTAAACGCTGAGACTGTGTCTGATTCCCAAACACTACTTGGAAGGCTGTTCCATAACTGTGGGGCTTTGTAAGAAAAGGCTCTGCCCCCTGATGTAGCCTTCACTATACGAGGTACCAGCAGATAGCCTGCACCTTTTGATCTAAGTAGGCGTGGCGGGTCATAGAGGACCAGAAGTTCACTCAGGTACTGTGGTGCGAGACCATTCAGTGCTTTAAAGGTCAATAGTAGTATTTTATAATCAATACGAAATTTGATTGGAGGCCAATGCAGTGTGGATAAGACAGGGGTGATGTGGTCATATTTTCTAGTTCTAGTAAGGACTCTTGCTGCTGCATTTTGAACTTACTGGAGCTTGTTTATGCACTTATTGGAACATCCAGACAGTAAGGCATTACAATAATCCAACCTGGAGGTAACGAAAGCATGAACTAGTTTTTCCGCGTCATGTAGTGACATTAAATTTCTTATCTTAGCAATATTTCTGAGATGAAACAAAGCTATCCAGGTAATGTTATCAATGTGAGTTTCAAATGAATGACTGGGGTCAGTAATAACTCAGAGGTCTTTTACTGCTGCACATGAAGAAACAGAAAGGCCATCCAGAGTTACTGTGTAATCAGAAAACTTACTTCTAGCTGCATGTGGTCCTAGTACAAGTACTTCAGTCTTGTCAGAGTTAAGTAGAAGGAAATTAATAAGCATCCAGTGCTTAATATCCTTCACACATTCCTCAATTCTATTAAGCTGGTGTCTCTCATCAGGTTTTGCAGAAACATACAACTGTGTGTCATCGCCATAACAGTGGAAACTAATACAATGTTTACGAATAATATCACCCAGAGGTAACATATATAGAGAAAAAAGCAGTGGACCCAAGACAGAACCTTGTGGAACACCAAACTTTACCTCAGTATGTATAGAAATATCACCATTTATATCAACATACTGATAACGATCAGTTAAATAAGAGCTGAGCCAAGAGAGGGCCGTTCCCTTAACTCCCACAACATTTTCTAGTCTATCCAGAAGAATGGAATGATCAATGGTATCAAATGCTGCACTAAGGTCAAGCAACACAAGTAGCGAGACACAGCCCTAATCAGATGCCAACAGTAGGTCGTTTACTACTTTAACCAGTGCTGTCTCTGTGCTGTGATTAGGTCTAAATCCTGACTGATACATTTCATGGATGTTATTCCTATGTAAATATAAGCATAACTGCTGTGCCACAGCTTTTTCAAGGATCTTGGAGATAAAGGGGAGGTTTGATATTGGCCGATAATTGGACAGCTGACAGGGATCAAGGTCAGGTTTTTTTAATCAGGAGTTTGATAACTGCTAGTTTAAAGGATTTGGGTACATAGCCAATCGTAAGAGAATAATGTATTATTTTTAGAAGCGGTTCAATTACTTCAGGTATTATCTGTTTGAATAGATGTGTAGGTAAGGGATCTAGTACGCAAGTTGAGGCTTTTGATGCCAAAATTAATGAAAGTAATTCAGTTTCTTTTAGGGGAGTAAAACATTCTAATTGATGATCTGATAGTTATATTGTTAACTACAGGGTCACTTGCATTGTCTGACCTTCAATTAGTAGTTTGAATTTTTTGTCGGATATTCTCAATTTTGTCATTAAAAAAAAATCATGAAATCGTTACGACTACATACTACAGGTATGCATGTGTCTATAGTGGACTTATTCCTGGTTAATTTTGCTACAGTATTAAATAGGAATCTAGGATTATTTTTGTTATCTTCTATTAGGGAGGAGAGATATGTTGATCTAGCAGCACTAAGAGCTTTTCTATACTTCAGGAAGCTCTCCTTCCATGCTAATTTGAACACTACCAATTTTGTTTGACACCATTTACGTTCCAATTTTCGAGTGGTCTGTTTTAATGTGCGAGTTTAATTCATCACATCACAACGTAGCTTTGGCAGATGTAGATGTAAACAACAACAAAAACACGTGTTTAAATGGGCGATAATGTGGCCGCATCTATTGAATTTGATAATGTGATTCCCGCGATATTCAACGAGATGCATTATATGCAGGGGGCACAGCCATCATTTTAGAAGTGAGGGGGAAAAACTGTTCAGAGGTCTATTCAATTGCACCTCTGCTTAGCAGCTAAAGAACCACATAACCACAAACAGCACAGCACCAGGGAACCGACTTGAGTTCTTTAAAATTATATACAACCCCGATTCCAAAAAAGTTGGGACAAAGTACAAATTGTAAATAAAAACGGAATGCAATAATTTACAAATCTCAAAAACTGATATCGTATTCACAATAGAACATAGACAACATATCAAATGTCGAAAGTGAGACATTTTGAAATTTCATGCCAAATATTGGCTCATTGGAAATTTCATGACAGCAACACATCTCAAAAAAGTTGGGACAGGGGCAATAAGAGACTGGAAAAGTTAAAGGTACAAAAAAGGAACAGCTGGAGAACCAAATTGCAACTCATTAGGTCAATTGGCAATAGGTCATTACCATGACTGGGTATAAAAAGAGCATCTAAGGCCCTGTCCACACGGCAACGAATTCAGGTGAATCTGATAAAATTGTTAATCGTTTCGGCCTGGCGTCCACACGGCACCGGCGTTTTGGGTGCCCCAAAACGAAATCTTTTGAGAACGGGTTCCAGAGTGGAAAAATCTGGCAATGGCACCGTTGCGACGGTGTCTGGATGAGTAGAACAGATTTGTTTACGATGACGTCACAACCACATGACTGTCAGTGCTTCACGCCGGGTAGAAGTGTAACGAACTCGATGCGAGTTGTCAACAAATCCTATAACTTGGTTCATGAAACGCGCTTACAAAATATTTTCACTGCTTTCCAAAAACAAAAACAATCCCGCCAGCAAAAATAGGGGAAAAAAAGGAGCGATCTCACCTCTTCAGATGTTGGTTTAAGTCCGACAATACATTCTTCAAAAAGGGCGTAGAAGAACAAAGTAATCCATCAACGTGTAGCATTCAGTTTATTCCGGACCATTAAAGAATTCTGGAGGATATCAGAATGTTGGCGTACCAGCTTCCATCTACCCCCATTCATTCCTCTTTCCACGTCTTTCGTTTTACACTACTGATTAATAATCAAAACTTTATGTGGCTGATGCTACAGAAGAAGGGGTTTATGTGCATGCATCTACTTCTATTGTTCTGGTGTCTCCGATGGGACCGTCTTACAGCGCACGTAGAGGTGTGGCATGTGTATTGCATCATTTTCAGCAAGCGTTGCGTTGCCATATGTACCTGATATTTTACTGATCCGTTGCCCATGTGGATGCGATATTTAAAAAAAAAAAAAATCTCGTTGCCGTTGTCGTGTGGATGTAGCCTTAGAGTGGCAGTGGCTCTCAGAAGTAAAGATGGGAAAAGGATCACCAATCCCCTGAATTCTGCGCCGACAAATACTGGAGCAATACCAGAAAGGGGTTTGACAGTGTAAAATTGCAAAGAGTTTGAACATATCATCATCTACAGTGCATAATATCATCAAAAGATTCAGAGAATCTGGAAGAATCTCTGTGCGTAAGGGTCAAGGCCGGAAAACCATACTGGGTGCCCGTGATCTTCGGGCCCTTAGACGGCACTGCATCACATACAGGCATGCTTCTGTATTGGAAATCACAAAATGGGCTCAGGAATATTTCCAGAGAACATTATCTGTGAACACAATTCACCATGCCATCCGCCGTTGCCAGCTAAAACTCTATAGTTCAAAGAAGAAGTCGTATCTAAACATGATCCAGAAGCGCAGACGTCTTCTCTGGGCCAAGGCTCATTTAAAATGGACTGTGGCAAAGTGGAAAACTGTTCTGTGGTCAGACGAATCAAAATTTGAAGTTCTTTATGGAAATCAGGGACGCCGTGTCATTCGGACTAAAGAGGAGAAGGACGACCCAAGTTGTTATCAGCGCTCAGTTCAGAAGCCTGCATCTCTGATGGTATGGGGTTGCATTAGTGCGTGTGGCATGGGCAGCTTACACATCTGGAAAGACACCATCAATGCTGAAAGGTATATCCAGGTTCTAGAGCAACATATGCTCCCATCCAGACAACGTCTCTTTCAGGGAAGACCTTGCATTTTCCAACATGACAATGCCAAACCACATACTGCATCAATTACGGCATCATGGCTGCGTAGAAGAAGGGTCCGGGTACTGAACTGGCCAGCCTGCAGTCCAGATCTTTCACCCATAGAAAACATTTGGCGCATCATAAAACGGAAGATACGACAAAAAAGACCTAAGACAGTTGAGCAACTAGAATCCTACATTAGACAAGAATGGGTTAACATTCCTATCCCTAATCTTGAGCAACTTGTCTCCTCAGTCCCCAGACGTTTACAGACTGTTGTAAAGAGAAAAGGGGATGTCTCACAATGGTAAACATGGCCTTGTCCCAACTTTTTTGAGATGTGTTGTTGTCATGAAATTTAAAATCGCCTAATTTTTCTCTTTAAATGATACATTTTCTCAGTTTAAACATTTGATATGTCATCTATGTTCTATTCTGAATAAAATATGGAAATTTGAAACTTCCACATCATTGCATTCCGTTTTTATTTACAATTTGTACTTTGTCCCAACTTTTTTGGAATCGGGGTTGTACTATCAAAATCTAAAGTCAAAATCTATAAATTTATAAAGTAAAATTTATAAATAGAATTAAGAATAGTAGTAGTGACATAGTTAGTTATATTCTCTTCTCACCTGTGACCCTGCATAATTATCCCTGTTGGCCTCTGGTCCACTGTCTCCTCTCTCACCCTGCTCTTTCTATTGTGGCAATAAAGATTAAAAAATATGTGGAAAGCAACATTTTGAAATAGAATTAGGAATACAGTAATAATAATCAGCAAATTCATGTACTTTAAACTTTAACTACCACAAAAATAAATTAAATCTTTACAAAAATAACAAAAGAACACAAATACATGTATAGTCTTATTTTCTACCCAGAAGTGAGTAATCTTAGAGTAGCCAAAATAGTAACGTTACTCAAGTAAGAGTATTGTTACTTTAGAATAATATTACTCAAGTAAAAGTAAAATGTATTTTGCAACAAAACAACTCTTAAGGGTACAATTTATCCAAAAAGTTACTCAAGTAAATGTAACGGAGTAAATGTAACTAGTTACTACCGCCTCTAAGTTAGCTAGCTAGCTTAACTAACTAAATTGACATCTATTTGTCAACTTTTAGCTAAACATTATCTACATTCAACAGCATTACTCAACTTACACGATTTGTTTGGAAAAAAAAAAACTGTCTAAAGTCGTTAGCCTCTTGGCTGGTTTACTGAACATACAGAAGCACTGCCCAGATCTGAATCACACCAAAGATACTCATACAATATTTTCTAAAGCGTCTCTGATCACACACGACAACGGTGTTTGTTAGCTCCGCCTGCTCGTGATGCGTTTAGAGGCAGCTCAGAAAAACGCGTTTCCACATGTTAAAAATGAATTGAGTAGTTGTAATGGCTGTAAAAAGTGTGGGGGACAGAAGGCACAAATACGGGAAGTGCGGGGGACATGTACCCCACGTCCGCTACACCCATGGCTATATGCATGCGCAGTCGTGAAAAAAACGACAGCCTGACTCGTACATGATATGATTCGGAATTCTTCGGTATTTTCCGTCCTGCTGATAAACACATCGATTAACACAGACACGGCACACGCTTAATATGTGGCGGCTTTAGTTGACGGTGTGTCTGAATCTTCGTTTCATATATATTTTTTTTATTTTCGACTAGCCAGCCAGGCTGGCTAGTGACAGAAATTGCCCGCCAAATGACAAATTAAGTCGCCTCGGGCGACCGGACCACTGCGAATTTCGAGCCGTGAAAAGGTCAATTCAACCTCCTTAGGTACACACTACACACAGATCAAAACCTCTCTCTCTGTCACGTGCACGCACAATGTTAAAGGTACAGAAATGTGTCTCATTTATGACACTAAATGAGAGAATCACTTGCCTAATGGAGTTAGATTTGATTAAAATGTAGCAATATCAATGTGACATTACGATATCCAGACATAATTCCATACCATATTGAAATATATTCATCATGTTTTGCGTATATTTATTTAATACTTAACTCAATGTACTTGCAATGTACAAGAAAAATAATTGAACACCAGCAGCAGATTTAACACCAGTCTCGCCCATTGACTGTGTGAGTCCCTCGGAGGTGCATCGCATTCTGTGTATTCATTGTGAGCGAGTTGCTCTTTGTTTTGAACGAGTGGTCCGGGTCCCTCGTAAAGTCCGAGCAAACTAAACGACTACTTGGGCTACGATGTTGTTCGGGAAAACCATGTTAGCTTGACGATGGATCTTAAGAGGTAATTTAAAGGAGAACTGAAGTCATTTTTAAACTTGCTTTATTTCGTAATTAACGTGTTCTTCAATTACGTTTTTGGTTTTAGTAACCTTATATCGTGACTCGTATTGGCAACTAATTGCAATTAAATATTATACTTATCGGCCTGTTCAGTTTTTAGCTGTGTTGAATTTAGTTCATTTGGTCCACAGCAGGCGTCGCTTATCCACGCGATCTTCACGAGACTTGTGCGAGACTTCGAAACGTGAAGTGTCAGCCAGGTGTCAGTGCTGCCATTTTGAAAACTGTTTTCAAATGAAATATTGCACAAAAATGAGTTTAAATGACGATTACTGCCTACTTTTTTCAAACTTTCCTGATTGCTATCAAAACAAACAAAACTTCCGGCTTGATTACATCAGCGTTCGAAAGAGGGCGTGCGCGTCTTTTGGGCGTATACTTCTGTCCTACGATGTCTCGCACAGGTCTCAATGAATCTCGTTTACAGCCATTGCTTTGACATATGGACTGATATATTACAGAGCATATTTCAAACACTCATAACTTGCTATAGCAGTGATTAAAATAGCGATCAAAAATGCATTCCAATATTTAATAAAATGAGAAATAGAATTTTGATGATGATAAATTTGCCTTCAGTTCTCCTTTAAAACTCTCTTGGCCTGAAGAGGCTTTTGGGAAATCCACCCGTGATCGATGTTTTGGGTCGATCTTGCCTCGGGGAACAAAAATGTGGTCCTTTGTTGATTTTTCTGTTGTAAACAATTTGTCTTGGAGGTTGGTCTTTTGTTACATCATCACATTTCAGTTCTGTTTGTTTAATGTTTCGGTAGTCATGGTGGTCTTGATGGCAGGCCAGATGAACAACTACAGTGGTGCTTGAAAGTTTGTGAACCCTTTAGAATTTTCTGTATTTCTGCATAAATATGACCTAAAACATCATCAGATTTTCACACAAGTCCTAAAAGTAGATAAAGAGAACCCAGTTAAACAAATGAGACAAAAAAAAAATTATACTTGGTCATTTATTTATTGAGGAAAATGATCCAATATTATATATCTGTGAGCGTCAAAAGTATGTGAACCTCTAGGATTAACAGTTAATTTGAAGGTGAAATTAGAGTCAGGTGTTTTCAATCAATAGGATGACAATCAGGTGTGAGTGGGCACCCTGTTTTATTTAAAGAACAGGGATCTATCAAAGTCTGATCTTCACAACATGTTTGTGGAAGTTTATCATGGCACGAACAAAGGAGATTTCTGAGGACCTCAGAAAAGGCGTTGTTGATGCTCATCAGGCCAGAAAAGGTTACAAAACCATCTCTAAAGAGTTTGGACTCCATCAATCCACAGTCAGACAGATTGTGTACAAATGGAGGAAATTCAAGACCATTGTTACCCTCCCCAGGAGTGGTCAACCAACAAAGTTCACTCCAAGAGCAAGGCGTGTAATATTCGGCGAGGTCACAAAGGACCCCAGGGTAACTTCTAAGCAACTGAAGGCCTCTCTCACATTGGCTAATGTTCATGAGTCCACCATCAGGAGAACACTGAACAACAATGGTGTGCATGGCAGGGTTGCAAGGAGAAAGCCACTGCTCTCCACAAAGAACATTGCTGCTCATTTGCAGTTTGCTAAAGATCACGTGGACAAGCCAGAAGGCTATTGGAAAAATGTTTTGTGGACGGATGAGACCAAAATAGAACTTTTTGGTTTAAATGAGAAGCGTTATGTTTGGAGAAAAGAAAACACTGCATTCCAGCATAAGAGCCTTATCCCATCTGTGAAACATGGTGGTGGTTGTATCATGGTTTTGGCCCGTTTTGCTGCATCTGGGCCAGGACGGCTTGCCATCATTGATGGAACAATGAATTCTGAATTATACCAGCGAATTCTAAAGGAAAATGTCAGGACATCTGTCCATGAACTGAATCTCAAGAGAAGGTGGGTCATGCAGCAAGACAACGACCCTAAGCACACAAGTCATTCTACCAAAGAATGGTTAAAGAAGAATAAAGTTAATGTTTTGGAATGGCCAAGTCAAAGTCTTGACCTTAATCCAATCAAAATGTTGTGGAAGGACCTGAAGCGAGCAGTTCATGTGAGGAAACCCACTAACATCCCAGAGTTGAAGCTGTTCTGTATGGGGCTAAAATTCCTCCAAGTCGGTGCGCAGGACTGATCAACAGTTACCAGAAACATTCAGTTGCAGTTATTGCTGCACAAGGGGGTCACACCAGATACTGAAAGCAAAGGTTCACATATTTTTGCCACTCACAGATATGTAATATTGGATCATTTTCCTCAATAAATAAATGACCAAGTGTAATATTTTTGTCTCATTTGTTTAACTGGGTTCTATTTATCTACTTTTAGGACTTGTGTGAAAATCTGATGATGTTTTAGGTCATATTTATGCAGAAATATAAAAAATTCTAAAGGGTTCACAAACTTTCAAGCACCACTGTATGTCCTTGACGTTCTGGTTGCTGTTTGTTGTGCGAAATCTTCCCAACCAATGGCAACATCTTTTATAATGACATCAGAGACAATTTGCATGAAAACGTTTTATATTTTATTTTATTGTTAATAAAAAGTGTCTGATTTACTTTTTCCCTAGCATATTTTTTTTCAACTTGTTTCTGTTTATGCTTCGGAATATATACTTTTGTGTTCATAATTATAAGTCAAAAACATCAAATGTGTGTCAGTTTGTAGTTTTAAATATATACGCGCACACTGGAATTGTATTGAATAACAACAACTAAAGTGTCTGCATACTTATTTCCCGTCACACTATATATAATGCAGCAAATGGGAGAAGTTTCTCTCCTAAGAAGATTTTCTGTAATTTAATGCATGGTGTTGAGTCGTTTTATGATGCCTGGGTTCCTTGTGATTACATGTTCCCTTGGTATGTGCTTATTAAGTCAATTAAGATTTTAAGCTGGCAGACAGCGTAATTCAAATCAATGTCACTTGAAGCCGAATCATAACAAGGATGAGCGTTGTTAGATCTTAATTGTTTTTTGGTCAGTTTTAGGACTCTTTTAGACATGGTGGAATCTCAGCACTACTCCTACAGGCAAAGCTTCTAATAAAGGCAAGATGCTGAGCTCATGAACAGAGCTGTGGTTCTTGGGTAATCATGAGGAGTGAGTTTATGGCCACAAGGGACAGGAGCCGGAGGAATTAATCTAACAAATTCCAGACTTCGTGTGTCCACACTGCAAAATGATGGTGGTAGAGTGAAGCAGGAAATTAGAGAGTGACGGATTTGCAGTCGTATTTTGAGAACAGTAGAAGTGCTGCAAAAACTTTTATTGAGGAAAGAATTAAGGTTAATGGGCGGCACGGTGGTGTAGTGGTTAGCGCTGTCGCCTCACAGCAAGAAGGTCCGGGTTCGAGCCCCGTGGCTGGCGAGGGCCTTTCTGTGCGGAGTTTGCATGTTCTCCCCGTGTCCGCGTGGGTTTCCTCCGGGTGCTCCGGTTTCTCCCACAGTCCAAAGACATGCAGTTTAGGTTAACTGGTGACTCTAAATTGACTGTAGGTGTGAATGGTTGTCTGTGTCTATGTGTCAGCCCTGTGATGACCTGGTGACTTGTCCAGGGTGTACCCCGCCTTTCGCCTGTAGTCAGCTGGGATAGGCTCCAGTGAATTGATAGTCCTGGTTATCAAGAAAAGAAAAAAAAAATTATAATGCTTCAGTCTCTTTTATAGGGTGAGGAATAAATCCAAATGGACCACAAGTTGGCTGGATTTGCTTTTAAACTCTTGGCTCCATCAAATAAACCAAACTGTTGCCATTGGTCCATTTAGTTTAATTAAGGAATAAAATCCAACATGATGTGATGTTATCATGAAAAGGTTTGTCAGTGATTTAAAAAAAAAAAGTGCACATTTGATCCATTTATAGTTACACTTACAGTTGTGGAATGTCCATAAAAGAAGTTAGGTCCATGTTGTACAATAAGTTTTGACGGCTATAAACAGTTTAACTCAGACTTTCTCTTAAAGGTAATACAACAAAGTTAATTAAAAAACAAACAGCTTGATACAGAGAAACAGCTCAGTGCACTCACCTGTCCTGAAGACTTGCATAGTGGTGGGAAGAAAAAAAAATACTTCCTTTCCTCCAACAGTTAGTCTTTACACTGGAGACTCCTTCCAAAATGTTTACGTTTTGTAATCAATGGAATGTCTAACAAGTCCATACGTGTCTTTACAAATGAACTACTCATATGGGAATGATGAACTATCCATCCATCCATTATCCGTAGCTACTTATCCTAGCCAGATCATCACATGGCCGACACATAGAGACAAACCACCATTCACACTCACATTCACACCTACGGTCAATTTAGAGCCCCGACTTAGCCTAACCTGCATGTCTTTGGGCTGTGGGGGAAACCAGAGCACCCAGAGGAAACCCACACAGACATGGGGAGAACATGCAAACTCCACACAGAAAGGCCCTCGTCAGCCGCTGGGCTCGAACCCAGAACCTTCTTGCTGTGAGGTAACAGTGCTAACCACTACACCACCGTGCCACCCCGAATTATGAACTAATTAACAGTTATTCCCCGAAATCGAGTCAGACATGAGCTCATAGCATTTGAAGAAATTGAATATTGAAGAACCATATTGAAGAAATATGGTATGTCCACAAATACACTCATCAACTTCTATAGGTCCACAATAGAAAGCATCTTAAATGGATGCATACGAGTATGGTTTGGTAGCATCACAGCATATGGCCATAAGCTCCTGATGAGAACAGGGAAAACAGCATCTAAAATTATAGGATCTCCATTACCACAACGACAAGACCTCTACTCCACCTGCTGCAGGAGGAAAGCACTTAGTATCATGAAGGACATAAGCCACCCAGCGCATAGCTTCTTCTCTTATATCCCTTCAGGGAAGCGCTTACTGTGTATCAGAGCTCAGATCTCCCACCTTAGAGACAGTTTCTACACTCAGGCAATCAGACTACTGAACAGTGGCACTTAAATGATTGTTGTAGAGGTGGATTATTATTTTATGGATGCTTTTACTAATGCCTTTGTTTTTATTACATGCTGCTATGTTATTACATGGGTTTTAGGTTGTCTTATTTTTAATTAAATTAATTTATTTCCTAGGTTATCTTATGAATGGTATTATTTTATAGATTTTATGGTCTGAGAGAACCAGGGCAAAGTGCATTTTATTGTACATTCTATTTTTTAAATGCATATGACTATAAACTTGAAACTTGAGCTGATAGCTGATGAGGCACATAGTGCCAAGTTGGCTATAAGCCATGTACTGTACGAGGAGATTGAGTGGAATAACTATTTTATTATATCCACATTCACTGGATTTTGAGAAACACAGCATTTTTAATTAATATTATTATTATTATTATTATTATTAAGATTTTTTTTCTGCAAATTTTATAAATAAAAACTTTATACTGACAGGCCAGTTTAGCACCCAGACTCTTTTACTACGGAGCCATGCAGTTTTAATATGTGCAGAAAACAGTTTGGTTTTGTCTTGCTGAAAGAAGGAAGGCCTTCCCTGAAAAAGATTTTGTCTGGATGGCAGCATGTTGCTCTGAAACGTGCTCTCTTGTGGAGAACGGCCCCATGTGGACAGTTGAAAGTCACACCTGGAGGACGCTCTGGACTCTGACAGTAATGCTTTTATGGCTGAGGACTACAGTTAACTTGCTAACTTTAGGACTGCAGTTGTCATGAACAGTTTAGCACTCAAATTTCCATCAGTGAAGAGTTATAACATCAACGAAACTGACTTCATGTTAAAACTGTTAATGTTATAATCATGTTGTCTGTTGTTGTCCAAATGAGGATGGGTTCCCTTTTGAGTCTGGTTCCTCTCGAGGTTTCTTCCTCATGTCATCTGAGGGAGTTTTTCCTTGCCACCGTCGCCACAGGCTTGCTCATTGGGGATAGATTAGGGATAAAATTAGCTCATGTTTTAAGTCGTTCAACTTGTGTAAAGCTGCTTTGCGACAATGTTTATTGTTAAAAGCGCTATACAAATAAACTTGACTTGACTTGATATATCATTCAGCATTAATGATGCCTTCCCAGATGTACAAGCTACCCATGTCATGTGCACTAATGCCCCCTCATACCATCACAGATGCTGGCTTTTGAACTGTGCACTCATAAGCCGGATGGTCCCTCTCCTCTTTAGTCTGGAGGATGTGGTGTCCATGATTTCTAAAAAGAATTTCTACTTTTGATTCGTCAGACCTCGGGACAGTTTTCCACTTCACCTCAGTCCATCATAAAAGAGCTCGGACCCAGAAAAGGTGGTGGTGTTTCTGGATATTGTTTATATCTGATTTTAACTTGCATGTGTGGATGCAGTAATGAAGTGTTTTCACAGACGATGGTTTTCTGAAGTGTTCCTGAGCCCATACAGTGACTTCCACTACAGATACGTGTCTGCTTTTAATGCAGTGTCTCGTGAGGGCCTGAAGATCACAGGCATCTGATGTCAGTTTTCAGCCTTGTCTCTTGCATACAGAGATTTCTCCAGATTCTCTGACTCTTTTAATGATATTTTGGACTATAGATGATGTGATCCCCAAATTATTTGCGATTTTACATTGAGGAACGTTATTCTTTAAATTGTTGCACTGTTTACCAATGTGGTCTTTCACAGAGCGGTCTCACATCTTTACTTCTGAGAGACTCTGCCTCTCTGGGATGCTCTTTTTATACCCAATCATCTGACCTGTTGCCAATTCACCAAAGTACTTTTTTTTTTTTTTTTTAGCATTACACAACTTTTTCTCTTTTGTTGCCCCTATCCCAACTTTTCTGAAATGTACTGCTGACATCAAATTCAAAATGAGCATATATTTTTCAGAAAACAAAAACATTTCTCAGTTTCAACATCTCATCATACTATTTTCAGTGAAATATAGGGTTTCCAAAGCTTTACATTCTGTTTTTATTTATGTTTTACAGTGTCCCAACTTATTTTGGAATTAGGGTTGTAAATTGAATAGCTCTTTGACTGACATTAACACCAACCAAATTATTCTTTAGTTGCCACTTGGACATGTTCAATGATTCCAAGCCTGTTTCAATAACCTTTTCTCAATACTCTCGACACTGCTTCAGGTTTTGAACAGCAGTTTCTAAAAACTTCCAAGAACTTCCATTAGCCATGAAATGGACGATTCCAGCATGTGTCCTTTGTACTGGTCTTTGCAGGACACCCACTCTTAAGGTGATGAGTTTATTCCATTTGCAAAGCATCTTCCTGAGTGTGAAGCAATGAAGGCCAGAGCCTGTGGTAATAGTTTCCAGTTTTCTGGGATTTGACACTTTTTTTTTTTTTCCAGAGTTCTGGTATAAACTCTTTTGAATGAGTCGTATTGTAATTGGATGTAATTCAGTAGTCAGGAGCATTTAACCAAAATGCTGTTGGTTATATGGTGGCTCATGTCAAAGACGCTAGAATGAACAGCTACACCTGGTACAATTTTTGTTGTTGTTTTCTTCCTGTGACCTTTAATAGTTGTACAGTATTATTGATTTTTTTTTTTTTTTTACATGTTTATATACTCCTTCAAAGGTCTCTTCTGTCATCCAACCAATGGCTGTATGCTATACATCAATTAAATGAGCTCCGTGTAGAATACAATCATTTCATTTTTGTATTGAATCATTTTTACATTACATTAATGGCATTTAGCAGACACTCTTATCCCAAAGCTGTTTCTCTAACCATTACTGTACATCATGGCTTCCCATTTCCGTTTAAAGCATCCAGACAAGTCCATAATCTAAAGAATCTGGCCAAATTTGTTACCTGCTTCGAACTTATGCTACATAAAATAGTTAGCATTATAGCAATCCATGTTACAGATAAGCCACAGGACTCCAGTGATGAACTTGAGCATGAGCATTCCTGGCCCGAGAAGGCTGAACTTCATCTAATTTGAAAAAGAATACTGAGGTAAATTTCACTACTGTGCTTTCATTACCTGGCTTTATTATATGACACGAGCTACTTCCGGTAAAATCATGTGCTCTGATTGGTTCCTTGGCGGGCAGAATTTTCCCCTAATGCCCGTGGGTGATTATGGACTTTCTTTCCAAGGTACCTTTTCTCAAAACCTGTTCATTATCGAGCATCATTTTGTTGAAAAATAAACCAATACAGATGATATATTTATCTTTTTCAGAACATTTGTCATGTATTACTCGAGTGGAGAAATAAATTCAATTTTGAAACCGCTAGCCATTTATTCTGCATGCGGGAATTAACTACGTTACAAGTATGATGTAAATGAAAGCAGCATCACGACTCATTATAGTGACTGTCTATTTTAATCTTAGAAATTACAAAAATATATATATAATAAAGGGTGGCATGGTGGTGTAGTGGTTAGCGCTGCCGCCTCACAGCAAGAAGGTCCAGGTTCGAGCCCCGTGGCTGGTGAGGGCCTTTCTGTGCGGAGTTTGCATGTTCTCCCCGTGTCTGCGTGGGTTTCCTCCGGGTGCTCCGGTTTCCCCCACAGTCCAAAGACATGCAGGTTAGGTTAACTGGTGACTCTAAATTGACCGTAGGTGTGAATGTGAGTGTGAATGGTTGTCTGTGTCTATGTGTCAGCCCTGTGATGACCTGGCGACTTGTCCAGGGTGTACCCCGCCTTTCGCCCGTAGTCAGCTGGGATAGGCTCCAGCTTGCCTGCGACCCTATAGAACAGGATAAAGCGGCTACAGATAATGAGATGAGATGAGATATATAATAAAGGGTGGCATGGTGGTGTAGTGGTTAGCGCTGCCGCCTCACAGCAAGAAGGTCCAGGTTCGAGCCCCGTGGCCGGCGAGGGCATTTCTGTGCGGAGTTTGCATGTTCTCCCCGTGTCCGCGTGGGTTTCCTCTGGGTGCTCCGGTTTCCCCCACAGTCCAAAGACATTCAGGTTAGGTTAACTGGTGACTCTAAATTGACCGTAGGTGTGAATGTGAGTGTGAATGGTTGTCTGTGTCTGTGTCAGCCCTGTGATGACCTGGCGACTTGTCCAGGGTGTACCCAACCTTTCGCCCGTAGTCAGCTGGGATAGGCTCCAGCTTGCCTGTGACCCTGTAGAACAGGATAAAGCAGCTACAGATAATGAGATGAGATATATAATAAACTCCTTATTAACCTCACTTGCTTGGTCTTTACAGGAAAATATCAAACAGAGGTCTTTTTGTATGTACTGTTCAGACCTCAGTCTGATATTTTTCCATAAAGACCTCGCAGTCAGTTAATAAGTTTTTGTTAGTATAAATATAGAGGTGATTCTAGGAAATCACGTGCACTGATTGGTTGAGAAATTCAGACTATTTCTTGATAATCACCTCAAGCAACTTGGCAAAATGGCGGCCGATTTGCTTTGTCACTGTAAGTGAGGAAGAATAACAAATTAAAAAAGAACATGCTGTTGCTAAAAGCACTAAAGATGCTACAAAGTTTGTTTAAAACTTCTCATCTCATCTCATTATCTGTAGCCGCGTTATCCTTCTACAGGGTCGCAGGCAAGCTGGAGCCTATCCCAGCTGACTACAGGCGAAAGGCGGGGTACGCCCTGGACAAGTCGCCAGGTCATCACAGGGCTGAGGCTCAGTGAATATTATACATACAGGACACTTTTTCCATGTAATAAAATCATGTATTCAATTCCCTTCTCATGGGTTTATTGATAGCATGCAATATTGTTATCATATCGATTATCCTCCGTGTATTACGCTGCTCCACCCAATGGAGAATGAGCGTGCAATATTGTTAGGATATTGCACGTTGTCAAGACAACACGATGTCACATATCAGAGCTCTTGCAAAGATCCAGTGACAACTTTTCTGCTGCGCATGTGCAGAATCATTTCTTTGTTCACCAGGAAAGAGAGAAGATGAGGCTAATCCAGTGCTGCTGTAGGATTAGCTATGCTGTAATTAAGCACTAAATAAATAAACTGAAAACTGAAACTAAAGACGCATTGAACACTTGAAAGGTCACCAAAACCTAATTATATATTCTTCACTCATATTTAAAAAAAAAAAAAAAAGAGACACGTCGGAGATGTAAAACTTCTGTGCTAGCGAGAGACTGTGAGAATTTGTAAATAAACATGGCTGCGGGCGGCACGGTGGTGTAGTGGTTAGCGCTGTCGCCTCACAGCAAGAAGGTCCGGGTTCGAGCCCCGTGGCCGGAGAGGGCCTTTCTGTGTGGAGTTTGCATGTTCTCCCCGTGTCCGTGTGCGTTTCCTCCGGGTGCTCCGGTTTCCCCCACAGTCCAAAGACATGCAGGTTAGGTTAACTGGCGACTCTAAATTGACCGTAGGTGTGAGTGTGAATGGTTGTCTGTGTCTATGTGTCAGCCCTGTGATGACCTGGCGACTTGTCCAGGGTGTACCCCGCCTTTCGCCCATAGTCAGCTGGGATAGGCTCCAGCTTGCCTGCGACCCTGTAGAAGGATAAAGCGGCTAGAGATAATGAGATGAGATGAGATGAACATGGCTGCAAGGTTTAATTCATTAAAAGCAGAAGATTTTGAGAGAATTTTGGTTGCCAGATTGCTCTGATGTATGTACTAAAGTCTGCTGGAAACCTCATGTAGGATACATACGAGCAAAACTGGCAAAGTGCTTGGCAATTCTGTGGAAAACAAAATATATTCTTGATTGTAAATCTTTGCATACTCTATATTACTCATTATTTTTGCCATATCTGACTTATTGTGTCGAAGTCTGGGGAAACACCTACAAAACCACTCTGCAGCCGATATGTACAATACAGAAAAGAGCAATAAGGACAATAAACAAAACAGGATACAGAGATCACACAAACCCACTATTCATAAAATCACACATGTTGAAATTTATGGATCTGGTCAAATTCAGAACAGCACAAATAATGTACAAAGCAAGAAATAATCTATTGCCGAAAAATATACAAGGAATGTTTAGTGAGAGAGAGGGGGGATATAATCTAAGGGGAGACCTACATTTTAAAAAACCAAAGGTTCGAACAAATATGAAAAGCATGTGCGTATCGAGCTGTGGGGTGACTTTATGGAACAGACTGGAGACAGAAACAAAACAAAGTGCAAATATAAATCTGTTTAGAAAAAGGTACAAAAAATATTTTTAAACAAGTATATTACAGAGGAAGTATGTTAATGGAGGATGATGAGGGATAAATAGAATAGGGTTGATTGTTATATTAGAACTAGCTTAGTATATGGTATATAATTATTTATGGGGATAGATATCTTCATATTTACTGGGATAAGTATGTAGTAGATATTTTTTTTGTAATTATATATTTATATAGATATTTATGAAGTGTATGTGTTTGTATATGTGTGTGTGTGTGTGTATGTATATATATATATATATATATATATATATATATATATATATATATATGTATGTGTATATATATATGTATGTGTGTGTGTGTGTGTGTGTGTGTGTGTGTGTGTGTGTGTATATATATATATATATATATATATATATATATATATATATATATATATGTGTGTGTATATGTATGTATATGTGTATGTATATGTGTATATATGTATATGGATATGGTATGTAGTATATATTTTTGTAATTATAAATTTATATGGATAATCATGAAGTGTATATATGGTATATATTTTTATAGGTGTATAAATGTAGTTTGGATTTCGGGGTAGTTAAAAAGGGGTGGGAAATTTAAAAAAAAGTATTGTACTTCTTCCCACTCCTTTTTCGAACAATGTGCGGTGTATTGTAATGTATTAGCTCTTTATGTTATTTTATTTATTCTTTTTTTGTCACTTTTTCATTTTCTTTCTTTTGTATGTACAAATAGTTACATACATTTTTATACATGTTCGAAATAAAAAATTCATTCATTCATTCATTACTGTAGCTGCCGATGTTGATTTTAAAAGTAACTAAGTAAATTACACAGGGAAAATAATAATAATAACAATAATATTTGGCTTGACTGTGCTAGCATTGGCCTTCACTAACACTACACCAGCTAGAAGGTACAGTGGTGCTTGAAAGTTTGTGAACCCTTTAGAATTTTCTATATTTCTGCATAAATATGACCTAAAACGTCATCAGATATTCACACAAAGTAGATAAAGAGAACCCAGTTAAACAAATGAGACAAAAATATTATACTTGGTCATTTATTTATTGAGGAAAATGATCCAATATTACATATCTGTGAGTGGCAAAAGTATGTGAACCTCAAGGATTAGCAGTTAATTTGAAGGTGAAATTAGTGTCAGCTGTTTTCAGTGAATGGGATGACAATCAGGTGTGAGTGGGTACCCTGTTTTATTTAAAGAACAGGGATCTATCAAAGTCTGATCTTCACAACACATGTTTGTGGAAGTGTATCATGACACAAACAAAGGAGATTTCTGAGGACCTCAGAAAAAACGTTGTTGATGCTCATCAGGCTGGAAAAGGTTACAAAACCATCTCTAAAGAGTTTGGACTCCACCAATCCACAGGCAGACAGATTGTGTACAAATGGAGGAAATTCAAGACCATTGTTCCCCTCCCCAGGAGTGGTCGACATTCAAAGATCGCTCCAAGAGCAAGTCGTGTAATAGTCGGCGAGGTCACAAAGGACCCCAGGGTAACTTCTAAGCAACTGAAGGCCTCTCTCACATTGGCTAATGTTCATGAGTCCACCATCAGGAGAACAATGAACAACAACAGTGTGCATGGCAGGGTTGCAAGGAGAAAGCCACTGCTCTCCTCAAAGAACATTGCTGCTCGTCTGCAGTTTGCTAAAGATCACGTGGACAAGCCAGAAGGCTATTGGAAAAAAATATTTTGTGGACGGATGAGACCAAAATAGAACTTTTTGGTTTAAATGAGAAGTGTTATGTTTGGAGAAAGGAAAACACTGCATTCCAGCATAAGATCCTTATGTCATATGTGAAACATGGTGGTGGTAGTATCATGGTTTGGGCCTGTTTTGCTGCATCTGGGCCAGGATGGCTTGCCATCATTGATAGAACAATGAATTCTGAATTATACCAGCAAATTCTAAAGGAAAATGTCAGGACATCTGTCCATGAACTGAATCTCAAGAGAAGGTGGGTCATGCAGCAAGACAACGACCTGAAGCACACAAGTCATTCTACCAAAGAATGGTTAAAGAAGAATAAAGTTAATGTTTTGGAATGGTCAAGTCAAAGTCCTGACCTTAATCCAATCGAAATGTTGTGGAAGGACCTGAAGCGAGCAGTTCATGTGAGGAAACCCACCAACATCCCAGAGTTGAAGCTGTTCTGTATGGAGGAACGGGCTAAAATTCCTCCAAGCCGGTGTGCAGGACTGATCAACAGTTACCGCAAACGTTTAGTTGCAGTTATTGCTGCACAAGGGGGTCACACCAGATACTGAAAGCAAAGGGTCACATACTTTTGCCACTCACAGATATGTAATATTGGATCATTTTCCTCAGTAAATAAATGACCAAGTATAATATTTTTGTCTCATTTGTTTAACTGGGTTCTCTTTATTTACTTTTAGGACTTGTGTGAAAATCTGATGTTTTAGGTCATATTTATGCAGAAATTATAGAAAATTCTAAAGGGTTCACAAACTTTCAATCACCACTGTAACTGGATTGCAGTGCTAACAGCACCGAGTTGCGGGTAAGCTCACGTTGGCCTTCGCTAATGTTACTGTTACGCAAGCTGGAAACTAACTGTATTGCCATGCTAACAGCACCGAGTTATGGGTAAGCTAGCGTTGGCCTTTGAGAATGCTGATATGAAGAGTGTGTATGCATAATAATAATAATAATAATAATATTGGTTGGCTTTTTTCGTGGTCTATCAGGTATATTCCCTTCAGCTACTCATCTTCGACTCGTTCAATATCATGCTAGCTGAATGGATAGACCACGAAAAAAAGCCAGCCAATATTATTTATTATACATAGAGGACAGTTTTTCAATGGAATAAAAAAACATGTGTTCTATTCCCTTCTAGCAGGTTACATTCATTTGGTTCAACAGCATGCAATATTGTTATCATATCCCTTATCCTATGTGTATTACATCACTCTACCCAATGGAGAATGAGCATGCAATATTGTTACAATATTGCATGTTGTCAAGAAAACAAGATGCCATGTCATATTCAATGAGAACTTTTCTGCTGTGCATTCACAGAAGCATTTCTTTGTCCGCCGGAAAAGAGAAAGACGCATTGAACACCCAAAAGGCTACCAAAACTTCATTAGATATCCTTCAGACATATTTACAAGAGAAAAACATACCAACAGACATTGAAAAACTGAAAATGAGACGTTGGAGACATAAAACTTCCGTGCTAGCGAGCAACTTTGACGATTTGTAAACAAACTATGGCCGCTAGGTTTGCTTTGTTAAATACAGAAGATTCTGAGAGAATTTTGAAAGAGAAAGACACATTGAACACTGAAAGGAATGTGTATGTATGTATAATAATAATAATAATAATAATAATGACCAGCTTTTTTGTGGCATCAGATATATTCCATTTGGCTAGCATGATATTGAATGAGTCGAATATGACTCATTCAGTATCATGCTAGCCAAATGGAATATATCTGATATACCATTCAATGCCAGACAATATTATTTAAATATGAACTTCAAGGGCGGCATGGTGGTGTAGTGGTTAGTGCTGTCGCCTCACAGCAAGAAGGTCCGGGTTCGAGCCCCGTCGTCGGCGAGGGCCTTTCTGTGCGGAGTTTGCATGTTCTCCCCGTGTCCGCGTGGGTTTCCTCCGGGTGCTCCGGTTTCCCCCACAGTCCAAAGACATGCAGGTTAGGTTAACTGGTGACTCTAAATTGACCGTAGGTGTGAATGTGAGTGTGAATGGTTGTCTGTGTCTATGTGTCAGCCCTGTGATGACCTGGAGACTTGTCCAGGGTGTACCCCGCCTTTTGCCCGTAGTCAGCTGGGATAGGCTCCAGCTTGCCTTCGACCCTGTAGAACAGGATAAAGCGGCTAGAGATAATGAGATGAGATGGGATGAACTTCAAGCTCATATGTTATTATTCACTTAACCTTCAGTGAAATGACCACTTTGCGGAAGAAAATTTGAGGGAGAAAAAGAGGTATATATTGGAACAAATAGGAAAAGCATGGGAGAATATTCATTTTGACCGTATTAACTTGTGCAACCAAAGAAAGATTAAGAACAGACCAGTGATCAAAATCTTCCTTAATTTGGGTCAACTATGGGACGAAATTTGCTTTATAAAGGGCCTCAAATTTTTGCGTGACTTTAACTTCCAAATGTGTGAAACTGTGTTGAGCAATTTTAAAGGGTAGATTATGCAGGGGATAATCTTTAGCAGCAGTATTAATAGGAAGTATACGTGAGAGTCAATTTCAATTGAGTTAATGTGAATTGTTTATTGGATGTGGATCACACAGTTTTTTCGAGGTTCGCCTTGAAAGCTGCGAAGATTATCATTTATATTATTTCATATAAACACTAGTAGGCCCTACTTTTGAGAAATACAAAGCCCCACAGAGCACAAATAGGGTATAAGAAATAATGTTATTACTTTTACTGAGTTCACATTTTACCTAATTAGCATAATTAATACCAATTTGCATAATTTATTTTTTACTAATTTTTCAAACTTTGTATTCAGTATGCAACCATTTATGTGGCTGCCAATTGCCATGTAAATATCTTGAAAAATAAAAAGTTATGAAGAAAAAACATTTGCTCTCATTGGTTAATGAGGCCCATTTTGGACCATGTGATCCTCATACAGAATACTACGACAGTTTTCTAAAAATGAAGCCACTTTTTCAATAATATCTCAAGAATGGATAAATACATTTTAATTCAGTAAAAAGTACGTTGTTCTGCATTCAATTCTGAATTCAATGAGTGCAGTTTCAAGCAATTTGGATTGAATTTGAATTTTCACTTGATATGCCTACTACAAGTCAAATTGGAATTAGAGTTAGGACTTTAGCTATTGACTGAGCTGTTCAGACAGCCAGGGGATGTTCATTTCACTACTTGGGCACCAGACAATTCTGGATCTATGTTTTGCCTGTATCTTGAGAGATGGTGGGTCTGGTCGAGGCTTAACAGGAATGTGTTGGAGAGAAGTTTGGTAAATGCCTTCAAGTATATATATTCTGCTCCTTGTTTAACTTTGTAGACAACCATCAGTGTTTTATATTGGATGCAGGCAGCTATAGGAAATCTGACCCACCATCTGGAAGAGCTTTACCTGGAAGGTCTAAAATTTGCAGTTAAGTCTACAATAGCATTAAACTGTCTCTACATAGTAATAAAATATCTTTAATCTACATAATTTGCCTTTATTGGCTGTGACAAAAATTCTGCTGCTTTGTTTGCTTGTAGCAAATGCCTTGTATATTTCACACTATAGACCATAAATGTGAACCTTGAGGCACGGCTAGAAAAACATACTTAGAAATTATACTAAATACCACACTAATTTGCACGATAATTAGATACGTGTTGATTTCTAAATTAAAAGTAGAATTATCCAGAAAAGTAAGTGATGAAATTAAGCTGATGTTTATAGTTTGTACGGAATAAGAAGGTTCCTAGAATGTGTATGCGGTATTTACAAAGGCCCAACCTGCTTGGAGGAATGATGCTACCTAATTTTAGATTTTATTATTGGGCCTCCAATATAAGGATTTTTAAATACTGGCTTCAATATGAGGCCTTTCAACCTCCTCCAGCACGGCTTATTATAGAATCTAATTCTGCTAAACCTGTGTCACTAAAGGCTTTGGTACACTCTCCTATTCATTCCTCCACTTCTCCCTATACTAAGAATGTAATCGTTAAAACTTCTCTTAGAATCTGGGTTCAGTTCAAGCACTACTTTGGCCTACAGTCATTCTCTATCTACCGGTATGCTCCACTAGCTGCCAATCATGTTTTTCCTCCCTCTCTGACGGATAGTGTCTTTTTAAAATGGGAAAGGCTTGGCATTAATACCTTATAAAGACTTGTATATTGATAGTATTTTTGCCTCTTTTCAGCAATTGTCGGACAAATTTTCACTTCCTAAGCAACTTTTTTTTTAGATATTTTCAAGTCCTGAGCTTTGCTCATAACACATTTCCCATGTTTCCCCACCCACCTTTGGTTTCTGACACCAATGCCAACCTTAAAAGGCTCAATCTCACATATTTATAACCTAATTTATCTTTTACGTCCAGATTCTTTAAATTCCATTAAGATGTTATGGGAGAATGATTTGAGGGAGGCAATGTTGGAGGAAACATGGGATGAGATCTCATCTCATTATCTCTAGCCACTTTATCCTGTTCTACAGGGTCGCAGGCAAGCTGGAGCCTATCCCAGCTGACTACGGGCGAAAGGCGGGGTACACCCTGGACAAGTCGCCAGGTCATCGCAGGGCTGACACATAGACACAGACAACCATTCACACTCACATTCACACCTACGGTCAATTTAGAGTCACCAGTTAACCTAACCTGCATGTCTTTGGACTGTGGGGGAAACCGGAGCACCCGGAGGAAACCCACGCGGACACGGGGAGAACATGCAAACTCCACACAGAAAGGCCCTCGCCGGCCACGGGGCTCGAACCCGGACCTTCTTGCTGTGAGGCAACAGCGCTAACCACTACACCACCGTGCCACCCTATGTAAATTATATTATACTAATTATACTAATGCACGTTTGTCTAAGTTTTATGATGGGGTGTCCTCTGTATGTAATACAGGTAGATAACAGTATTTGCCTGTGGATCTTATACATATGTTCTGGCTTTGCCCATTTTTACATAAATATTGTACAGAAATTTTTAGTATAATTTCTGTAATTCGTGGGGAAAAAGTTGAGTCTGATGCTTTTGGCGGATTGTTCGGAGTCTTCCTTTGTTATCTCTTTCAGCAGTTAAAAAAAAAGACTTCCTGGCTTTTACCACTTTTTTGGCCAGAAGGCTCATAGTAATAAAATGGAAGTCACAGGTATCACCCTCTCATATTCACTGGGTTCAAGACATTCTCTACTTTCTTAAATTAGAAAAAACTTCAACTTTCACTGAGTGGTTCTGCTGGTAAATTCCAGAAAATGTGGGGTCCATTTTTTCAATTTATAAAGGAAATAAATTTCCCAGGCGGCACAGTGGTGTAGTGGTTAGCGCTGTCGCCTCACAGCAAGAAGGTCCAGGTTCGAGCCCCGTGGCCGGCGAGGGCCTTTCTGTGCGGAGTTTGCATGTTCTCCCCGTGTCCGCGTGGGTTTCCTCCGGGTGCTCCGGTTTCCCCCACAGTCCAAAGACATGCAGGTTAGGTTAACTGGTGACTCTAAATTGACCGTAGGTGTGAATGTGAGTGTGAATGGTTGTCTGTGTCTATGTGTCAGCCCTGTGATGACCTGGCGACTTGTCCAGGGTGTACCCCGCCTTTCGCCCGTAGTCAGCTGGGATAGGCTCCAGCTTGCCTGCGACCCTGTAGAACAGGATAAAGCAGCTAGAGATAATGAGATGAGATGAGATAAATTTCCCATTTATCCCAGGCTGATGCAATTTATGGTTTATACTGGAATCAATATTTGGCTCAGTGCAATTCAACTGCTACTGTATTAATTTATTGTCTACTAGTGACACTGCTGTTTGCTGACTGTTTTTTTTTTGTGTTTTTTAAAGCTTTTTTTTCTTAGATAGTAATGCTGTTTTGGTGTTTAACATTTTAGATTGTCATTCTTCTACAGTATTTTGATAAAAGGAAAGTTAATCTTATCTGTACGTATTCGTGTGTGTGTGTGTGTGTGTGTGTGTATGTATGTATGTATGTATGTGTATATATATATATATATATATATATATATATATATATATATATATATATATATATACACACACACAGTGGTAGTTTGTGAACCCTTTAGAATTTTCTATATTTCTGCATAAATATGACCTAAAACATCATCAGATTTTCACACAAGTCCTAAAAGTAGATAAAGAGAACCCAGTTAAACAAATGAGACAAAAATATTATACTTGGTCATTTATTTATTGAGGAAAATTATCCAATATTACATATCTGTGAGTGGCAAAAGTATGTGAACCTCAAGGATTAGCAGTTAATTTGAACGTGAAATTAGAGTCAGGTGTTTTCAATCAATGGGATGACAATCAGGTGTGAGTGGGCACCCTGTTTTATTTAAAGAACAGGGATCTATCAAAGTCTGATCTTCACAACACATGTTTGTGGAAGTGTATCATGACGCGAATAAAGGAGATTTCTGAGGACCTCAGAAAAAGTGTTGTTGATGCTCATCAGGCTGGAAAAGGTTACAAAACCATCTCTAAAGAGTTTGGATTCCACCAATGCACAGTCAGACAGATTGTGTACAAATGGAGGAAATTCAAGACCATTGTTACCCTCCCCAGGAGTGGTCGACCAACAAAGATCACTCCAAGAGCAAGGCATGTAATAGTTGGCGAGGTCACAAAGAACCCCAGGTTAACTTCTAAGCAACTGATGGCCTCTCTCACATTGACCAATGTTAATGTTCATGAGTCCACCATCAGGAGAACACTGAACAACAATGGTGTGCATGGCAGGGTTGCAAGGAGAAAGCCACTGCTCTCCAAAAAGAATATTGCTGCTCATCTGCAGTTTGCTAAAGATCACGTGGACAAGCCAGAAGGCTATTGGAAAAATGTTTTGTGGACGGATGAGACCAAAATAGAACTTTTTGGTTTAAATGAGAAGCATTATGTCTGGAGAAAGGAAAACACTGCATTCCAGCATAAGAACCTTATCCCATCTGTGAAACATGGTGGTGGTATTATCATGGTTTGGGCCTGTTTTGCTGCATCTGGGCCAGGACAGCTTGCCATCATTGATGGAACAATGAATTCTGTATTATACCAGTGAATTCTAAAGGAAAATGTCAGGACATCTGTCTATGAACTGAATCTCAAGAGAAGGTGGGTCATGCAGCAAGACAATGACCCTAAGCACACAAGTGATTCTACCAAAGAATGGTTAAAGAAGAATAAAGTTAATGTTTTGGAATGGCCAAGTCAAAGTCCTGACCTTAATCCAATCGAAACGTTGTGGAAGGACCTGAAGCGAGCAGTTCATGTGAGGAAACCCACCAACATCCCAGAGTTGAAGCTGTTCTGTACGGAGGAACGGGCTAAAATTCCTCCAAGCCGGTGTGCAGGACTGATAAACAGTTACTGGAAATACTTAGTTGCAGTTATTGCTGCACAAGGGGGTCACACCAGATACTGAAAGCAAAGGTTCACCTACTTTTGCCACTCACAGATACGTAATATTGGATCATTTTCCTCAATAAATAAATGACCAAGTATAATATTTTTGTCTCATTTGTTGAACTGGGTTCTCTTTATCTACTTTTAGGACTTGTGTGAAAATCTGATGATGTTTAGGTCATATTTATGCAGAAATATAGAAAATTCTAAAGGGTTCACAAACTTTCAAGCACCAGTGTGTGTGTGTGTGTGTGTGTGTTTGTGTGTGTGTGTGTATATATATGCTTATTCTGTTATACTTTTTGTAAGGTACTGGTGATGCTTGTGAAACTTAATAAACAAAGTTTTGGAAAAAAAAGAAATTGACACTTGCATTTCTGACTTCCGGTTTTTAAAAAAATATCATTCCCACCACTAAGATTGCAATATTTTTCATTAAAACAACTCCAGTTATATTCTAAAATAGTTATTTATTTACAAGAAGCAGTTTGATTTGAAAAAAAATAAGTAGGTAAAGCTACGAAAACTCACTTCAATGTCTCCCGTGAATCATACAGTAACATCACAACTAGCAGATGGAAAATTTTGCTGAATCCTTCATCAGAAACAGTGAGAGTGAGAGAACATCTCTATAAAAGTTATGAGTGATATTCATGAGTAATCCAGTCAGAAACCGATCAGAAGAGAGAGCGAGAGAGAGAGAGAGAGAGAGAGACTTACCACTTTCCCATGACTCAAAAAGAAAAGCACCAGCAGTTTCCCGACATCCCGCGAGCAGAGTTTTTACTCTGTTGTACCAACTTCAACCTGCCGTTACTCCCAAAGTACTGAACAGATCTTAACCAGATACATTTCTTTGGAAAGCAGAGATTGACCATTTTTTATGATAGTATTCACGATAGAAAATATTCAAGAGTTAAGCAATGACAGATTTGGAAACTTACATAAGCATCTGCATGGATGATTTTCACAGCACGGCCAGTGAGCATCTGATATGCCTACTTGTAGTGTTTTTGACTTGTACTGCCTCTGCCAAACACTGTACAGCTCATCAATCCTTTTTTGTACTACCACACACTTCCTCTTCCATCAGGGGAGTAAATTTATTCCAAACTACACCATTCCTGTCAGGTCTCATTTCCACATTTTCATCTGAACCTCCTGTGCATTTCAAAATGACAAGTTTCACAAATTGTTGTCGAGTGGATTTTAATGCTGAGAAAACAGCAGCACATGCTTTCAATTATTTTAATTAGGAGTTTTAATTTAATCCTCACAAATCTGCTTGTTATGACTGTATCAATCACAAACTCCGCTGGCCATCTGACACATTTTAGACTTCGCGTCTTGATTAACTAATTAGCAAAATAGCTAGAAAACTCATCAAAATATGATGAATATTATGATACTGTCGGTTTTAGCAACACTCTTCAAAGATCTGTGCAAGCAGACACTTCACTTATTTTTAGGATGAGAGGATGGAATTTTGAGGTCTGAGGTATTTTTACTTGCTTTTCCAAAAAGTCTAATAATAGATCCAGAACAGTTACATCACTCCGAAAATTTCCTTTTTAAGTAAGCCTTGTTAAATGAGCATTGGCTTAATATAATATGATTATGCCTTTGCAATACTAGCCAGGATAAAAACAGAATTATTCAGATTCAATTCATAATAATGGTTAGTGACTCACTGTTCACAAAACCAAGGTTTTGCCTTCTTTACAAAAGCAGCCACGTCACGATTTAGACATTTGAATCACTGTGTTGGAATCCCCATCCAACACATGATCCATTCAATCATCGAATGTTGAAGTTTGTTAAATGGGATGGCACAGTTCTGAGCAAGCGGCCTCTCCATAGCTGTGGTTTCTCCATTTCTTAACGTTATTATCCATAATTGTTTCTACACTAGAGCTTCAGTGTGAAAAGGAGATTCGAGACTGAAACAATTGTATATTGTGAAACCTTTTCAGCTCAAACAGGACTGAGCTTAAGGTGTGAAGACAGAAAAGCTATGCTTGCTCTTCGTCACCACTTTTGTGCAAATGCAAACCTGAAAGTTCTGACTTCTTATTAATCTGTATGCCTCAAATATCTTTAATTATTCTATCCATGGGGCGGCACGGTGGTGTAGTGGTTAGCGTTGTCACCTCACAGCAAGAAGGTCCGGGTTCGAGCCCCGTGGCCGGCGAGGGCCTTTCTGTGCGGAGTTTGCATGTTCTCCCCGTGTCCGCGTGGGTTTCCTCCAGGTGCTCCGGTTTCCCCCACAATCCAAAGACATGCAGGTTAGGTTAACTGGTGACTCTAAATTGACCGTAGGTGTGAATGTGAGTGTGAATGGTTGTCTGTGTCTATGTGTCGGCCCTGTGATGACCTGGCGACTTGTCCAGGGTGTACCCCGCCTTTTGCCCGTAGTCAGCTGGGATAGGCTCCAGCTTGCCTGCGACCCTGTAGAACAGGATAAAGCGGCTACAGATAATGAGATGAGATGAGATTCTATCCACATTCACTGGAGTAATCGCACACTCTGACTGGCTACTCTACTACTCAGACATCAGCTCATATACTGTGAGTAGAGAAAAACAAAATGACGGAGCGTGTTGCTGAACCAACCAAGCAACAAAATATTGAATAAAAGTATTTGATAGTAAGAACGTATCTTTTAATTATTTTTCAAGAATTATTGCATTTTTCACAAATTGCGACTGTCATTTCACCGGTTTATTTACATTCTAAGCGGAAATGATTTTGTTGGATGTTTTGTATAAATTGTGTAAATTTTTAGAGGTATGACAAACAGGAAGGACATGATTGAAGAATAACTATTTCTCACATTTGACTGAGCTGTGACCTTGACTAGCATTGTCTCCTCACAGCAAGAAGGTCCTGGGTTCGAGCCCAGCGGTCAATGAGGGCCTTTCTGTGTAGAGTTTGCATGTTCTCCTCATGTCTGGGTTTCCTCCGGGTGCTCTGGTTTTGCCCCACAGTCCAAAGACATGCAGGTTAGGTTAATTGGTGACTTTAAATTGACTGTAGGTGTGAATGTGAGTGTGAATGGTTGTTTGTCAGCCCTGCAGTGATCTGACGACTTGTCCAGGGTGTACCCCGCCTCTCTCCCATAGTCAGCTGGGATAGGCTCCAGCTTGCCTGCGACCCTGCACAGGATAAGCGGCTACAGATAATGGATGGATGGATGAGACCTTGACCTTGTTTGGCTCAGTACCAAAATCTAATGATTTCTTTTGCTGGTTATAATGATAGCAGAGCCTCCATACTTAAAAGAATATAGTAATGCACCAGTTTGATTTTTGATGGATTTTGCAATCATATGACAGCCATACACACAAACAATGTCCATGTACCACCACAGGGAACCGGATCGTAAGTGCAAAGCAAAGTATCTCATCAACACTTGACCACCGGACAACACAATTTGCATCTTTATTTCCATAAGATAGATGGGTTTTTATCCTGCACTTATTTTTTATTTGTTTTTTAAAAAAACAACCTTGGATTATTTCGTAACGCTGGAGCAGCCCTTGGCATTAAGAACAATAGCAGAGAGTCTCTGATGGGTGCAGATGTGTTTTATTCCTCTTGAATACGAGTATAGCATTGAACACCAGACACTGTGAAAGCTAAAAAAAACAAACTAACGGGTGTAACATGGTTGTAAACAAATACACAGTTTTGCAGAGTAACGTTTACAGACTTTGCTCAGAACATCACACACCTCCACTCAACCAAGGGCCAACCAAACCTCTACTGGTGATGATACACGGGGCAACTTTTTGGGCAATGTTGCTGGGCAATTGCGTTTTGACTCTTTTCTATTGAGATTGGGCAACATTGTTTCTTTCTGAATGGTTTTGATAATCTCTGGCAACTTTTTGAGATAAGCCAATCAGAACGCGAGTATCGAGTCATGTGACCTCTGGTGAGGTTCGGATCAGAAATTTCAAACAAATATGGCGGCCGCTCAGTGTCAGTGGAGTGAAGAGATGGAGAGACTCCTCATCTGTTTTTACGCCGGTAAGTTGTTATTTTAATCTTCTATATGGAGGAATTTACCTCACCAAAGCTCTAAAAAACAACAGACAGCTTGATTAAATGGTCACAGCAAAAATTAAGACATCGATTTTTTTTTTTTTAGCTAACTGTAAACTGCCGTTGCCCATTGTTAGTTGCCCTGAAAAGTTGCCCTGTGTCTCACCTAGTTGCCCGTTGCCAGCAACATTGCTCGGCAACATTGCCCAAAAAGTTGCCCCGTGTATCATCACCATACAAGTTCACCAAACGTGCACCATCAGCCTCTGCGCTCAAAGACTCGGGCTAAACCACTGTTCAAATAATGTACCGAACACAAACTAGACACACTCAATAAACAGCACACAAACTTTACACTGTGCATGAATGGCATCAGGATGACAGACAGCAAAGCTTTATAACATATTGCATTAAACCTCTGATGGAGGCACATGGGGAATATAAACACAGCAGTGAGCATCTGTAGTATAACAAATACAGCTTCCTGGGCTGACAGCTCCGCCCAGGACGTGGATAATGAGTGACAGCTCTGGATGAAACTTCATCTCATCTCATTATCTGTAGCCGCTTTATCCTGTTCTACAGGGTCGCAGGCAAGCTGGAGCCTATCCCAGCTGACTAAGGGCGAAAGGCGGGGTACACCCTGGACAAGTCGCCAGGTCATCACAGGGCTGACACATAGACACAGACAACCATTCACACTCACAATCACACCTACGGTCAATTTAGAGTCACCAGTTAACCTAACCTGCATGTCTTTGGACTGTGGGGGAAACCGGAGCACCCGGAGGAAACCCACGCAGACACGGGGAGAACATGCAAACTCCGCACAGAAAGGCCCTTATCGGCCACGGGGCTCAAACCCGGACCTTCTTGCTGTGAGGCGACAGTGCTAACCACTACACCACCGTGCCGCCTGGATGAAACTTAGACACACATTTTACACTCATCAGGAGCAGCTCTTTTAGGCAAACATTTAACAATTTGTTCTTGAGATATTGCACTCACAGGACAGATGCACAACCAAACCAAAAACATTATACCTCAACAGCCTTGTGCCAGAGACATAAAAAATCCACTTTAAGGCATTTGTTAACAGAAAGTAAAATGAAATGGATTCCAAAAATTACACCTTTTAAGGCTTCCATGCTAGTGTTCCCTGCATATATCAATTTTAGTGCAAATTCTAGAAACCAGCAATGAAAACTGAAGAGATGTACACAGTCATGTGCTGCTCAGAGCATTTTGAACTGACCCTGAACTCTGATTGTGTAATGCCATTTTTGTACACTGTGATAATGAAATACTTTAGGCGATATACAGTACCTTGAAAAAGTATTCATACCCCATGAACTTTTTCACATTTTTCCACCTTACAACCACGAACTTAAAAGTTTTTTATTGAGATTTTATGTGATAGACCAACACAGAGTAGCACATAATTGTGAAGTGAAACGAAAATGAAAAATGGTCTTCAAAATTTTAAACAAATAAAAATCTGAAAAATGTGATGTGCATTAGTATTCAGCCCCCCTGCGTCAATACTTTGTAGAGCCACCTTTTGCTGCAATTACAGCTGCAAGTCTTTTGTGCTATGTCTCTACCAGCTTTGCACATCTAGACACTGACATTTTTGCCCATTCTTCTTTGCAAAATAGCTCAAGCTCAGCCAGATTGGATGGAGAGCATCTGTGAACAGCAATTTTCAAGTCTTGCCACAGATGCTCAATGGGATTTAGGTCTGGACTTTGACTGGACCATTCTAACACATGAATATTCTTTGATCTAAACCATTCCATTGTAGCTCTGGCTGTATGTTTAGGGTCATTGTCTTGCTGGAAGGTGAATCTCCTTCCCAGTCTCAAGTCTTTTGCAGCCTCCAACAGGTTTTCTTCCAGGATTGCCCTGTATTTAGCTCCATCCATCTTCCCATCAACTCTGACCAGCTTCCCTGTCCCTGCTGAAGAAAAGCATCCCCATAGCATGATGCTGCCACCACCATGTTACATAGCGCTTTGCATTTAGGCCAAAAAGTTCAACTTTGGTCTCATCTGACCAAAGCACCTTCTTCCACATGTTTGCTGTGTCCCCTACATGGCTTCTGGCAAACTGCAAACGGGACTTCTTATGCCTGTCTTTCAACAATGGCTTTCTTCTTGCCACTCTTCCAAAAAGGCCAGATTTGTGGAGTGTACGACTTATAGTTGTCCTGTGCACAGATTCTCCCACCTGAGCTGTGGATTTCTGCAGCTCCTCCAGAGTGATCATGGGCCTCTTGGCTGCTTCTCTGACCAGTGCTCTCCTTGCTCGCTCTGTCAGTTTAGGTGGACGGCCATGTCTTGGTAGGTTTGCAGTTGTGCCATACGTTTTCCATTTTTGAACGATGGATTGAACAGTGCTTCTTGAGATGTTCAGAGCTTGGGATATTTTTTTATAACCTAACCCTGCTTTAAACTTCTCCAGAACTTTATCCCTGACCTGTCTGGTGAGTTCTTTGGTCTTCATGATGCTGTTTGTTCTTCAGTGTTCTCTAACAAACCACTGAGGCCTTCACAGAACAAGTGTATTTATGCTGAGAGTAAATTACACACAGTAGGACTCTATTAACTAATTAGATGACTTCTGAAGGCAATTGATTGCACTGGATTGTATTTAGAGGTATCAGAGGACAGGGGGCTGAATACTAATGCACACCACATTTTTCAGATTTTTATTTGTTTAAAATTTTGAAGACCATTTATCATTTTTGTTTCACTTCACAATTATGTGCTACTTTGTGTTGGTCTATCACATACAATCTCAATAAAAAAAACCTTTTAAGTTCGTGGTTGTAAGGTGGAAAAATGTGAAAAAGCTCAAGGGGTATGAATACTTTTTCAAGGCACTGTATATGAAGTCACTGTGCAGAACATCTCCAGGTGTTGTGCTTACCTGGAAATGTAGAATATCTTTATTTCCAATCAGGGTAGGTGTGTTGTACAAAGTACATTATTCTTCTTTGTCCTATAGCCGGCAAGCGCCGTAGGGCAATGCTGTAGTCGAGTCACTAAACCTCGAGTCCGAGTCCAGTCTCGAGTCCCCAGTGTTCAAGTCCAAGTCATTAAAGAAAATTTTGAGTCAAGTCTGACACAAATGACACAGCTGTCACACATGAACACTCTCTAAAACACATTGATAGCATGAAGTTTGAGCTTCATGATTGAAGTTCGAGGTTGTCCCCGTCATCTCCTTGACTGTTCTTCTACATATGGAACAGATAGCAGTACATTTTTTCCCACTGCATGAGAAGTCTGTATAAGCAAAGTGAACAATCCTAGGGCCATTTTCTCCAGGCATTTTAGCTCCATTAACGTTAGTTTGTTCCTGAACATGGCGTATGAACAGGTGAATGTGCATTCTCTCGCACCAAATTAGTATAAAAATTAATGTAGATATAAATATCTTATGGCAAGTTATTATGGCATGTTCATACATGTCAACCTATACGGAATGTCCGTATTCTATCCGGATTTGATTCAATAAACATAGTATACGGGCGTATAAATAAAGTTATACGGATTCTTTAAAAAAAACTTCAATATTTATTTAGAGCTATAATCAATTCCCACGATGATAAAAGCGCGCATAACATTTACAAATGTACTGTACACCACAGACAGCCAGTAAAGAGTCTTATGAAATCGCGCGTTATCTTGTGGTAGCGAGACTTTGTTCCACTTTTGATCATGCGCACACCGCATTGCGAGAATCCCGCCAACCGGGAAGTCATAGACATATAAACATAGACGCCGCCTTCTGCGTAGAATCATACGCCATCCTCGCCACCATATTGGATGTGGCAAAGTGAAGATTCTTCAACCGTCTCTGGTATAGCGTCTAGACAGTAGCCGAGAATAAAGATGCCTCATTCATGTGCTGCGTTTAACTGTACCAACAGGTTTACCGTCCAAACGAGATCACATGGGATTACCTTTCACAGGTGAGACTGGAAAAATACTTTTCATTGTATTTGGTCATTATAACGTAATTTTACGAACAGATTTTCCTGACTTTGTGGCTAATATGAAGTCTCGTGCATAATAGCCGCTCGGTGAAACCTGTCTCCAAACAATGAAGTATTTCCTTCGTAACTACGCTGATAACACTTTGTGTTTTTGTCAAACATTGGAGCTTTGTATTCATTCTGAAAGTTTATTGTTATTAATATTGAATAAAAAGTAACTGGGATACATCATTGTTAATGATCATTCAAATTTTAGGTAAATTATTTTAATTTGCATCTTATACAGATTTTATAAGGGAAATACGGATTTTGGAGGTTGGTTATACAGGTTTGATTGACCAAAGGTTGACATGTATGCATGTTACAAAAAATAAAGAAAAAAATCAGTCTTCATTTCCAATTCATGAGTTCGAATACAGTTAATGCACGAGTCGGACTCCAAATCATCAGTGCTCAAGTCCAAGTCAAGAGTCAGACATAGAGGCACCACTGATGACATTTTAACAGTCCATCATTGGTGTACAGTGGTGCTTGAAAGTTTGTGAACCCTTTAGAATTTTCTATATTTCTGCATAAATATGACCCAAAACATCCTCAGATTTTCACACAAGTCCTAAAAGTAGATAAAGAGAACCCAGTTAAACAAATTAGAGAAAAATATGATACTTGGTCATTTATTTATTGAGGAAAATGATCCAATATTACATGTCTGTGAGTGGCAAAAGTATGTGAACCTCTAGGATTAACAGTTAATTTGAAGGTGAAATTAGAGTCAGGTGTTTTCAATCAATTGGATGACAATCAGGTGTGAGTGGGCACCCTGTTTTATTTAAAGAACAGGGATCTATCAAAGTCTGATCTTCACAACACATGTTTGTGGAAGTGTATCACGGCATGAACAAAGGAGATTTCTGAGGACCTCAGAAAAAGCATTGTTGATGCTCATCAGGCTGGAAAAGGTTACAAAACCATCTCTAAAGAGTTTGGACTCCACCAATCCACAGTCAGACAGATTGTGTACAAATGGAGGGAATTCAAGACCATTGTTACCCTCCCCAGGAGTGGTCGACCAACAAAGATCACTCCAAGAGCAAAGCGTGTAATAGTTGGCGAGGTCACAAAGGACCCCAGGGTAACTTCTAAGCAACTGAAGGCCTCTCTCACATTGGCTAATGTTAATGTTCATGAGTCCACCATCAGGAGAACACTGAACAACAATCGTGTGCATGACAGGGTTGCAAGGAGAAAGCCACTGCTCTCCAAAAAACTTGCTGCTTGTCTGCAGTTTGCTAAAGATCACTTGGACAAGCCAGAAGGCTATTGGAAAAATGTTTTGTGGATGGCTGTGCCCAAAATAGAACAATTTGGTTTAAATGAGAAGCATTAAGTTTGGAGAAAGGAAAACACTGCATTCCAGCATAACAACCTTATCCCATCTGTGAAACATGGTGGTGGTAGTATCGTGTTTTGGGCTTGTTTTGCTGCATCTGGGCCAGGACGGCTTGCCATCATTGGTGGAGCAATGAAGTCTGAATTATACCAGGGAATTCTAAAGGAAAATGTCAGGACATCTGTCCATGAACTGAATTTCAAGAGAAGGTGGGTCATGCAGCGAGACAACGACCCTAAGCACACGAGTTGTTCTACCAAAGAATGGTTAAAGAAGAATAAAGTTAATGTTTTGGAATGGCCAAGTCAAAGTCCTGACCTTAATCCAATCAAAATGTTGTGGAAGGACCTGAAGTGAGCAGTTCATGTGAGGAAACCCACCAACATCCCAGAGTTGAAGCTGTTCGGTATGGAGGAATGGGCTAAAATTCCTCCAAGCCGGTGTGCAGGACTGATCAACAGATACCGGAAACATTTAGTTGCAGTTATTGCTGCACAAGGGGGTCACACCAGATACTGAAAGCAAAGGTTCACATACTTTTGCCACTCACAGATATGTAATATTGGATCATTTTCCTCAATAAATAAATGACCAAGTATAATATTTTTGTCTCATTTGTTTAACTGGGTTCTCTTTATCTACTTTTAGGACTTGTGTGAAAATCTGAGGATGTTTTATGCCATATTTTTGCAGAAATATAGAAAATTCTAAAAGGTTCACAAACTTTTAAGCACCACTGTATCTAGGGCATTTATACTTGGTTGAGCCCATCCCTCTCGAAGCTTAATCAATGGAACATTTAGCCAATTATCCTCACTGCATGTTATGGGGAGAACATGCAAACTTAACACAGAAAGGCCTCCATCAGCCACTGGACTCAAACCTGGAACCTTCTTGCTGTGAGGCAACAGTGCTAACCACTACACTATTGTACCACCCTACAATGTATGTTGCTAATGAACAAAAACCCCAAAAATCCAAAGCATTATATCCAACATTAATCTTTATCTTGAACAGCCAAAGATTTTTCAACAAAGATTTCACATTGTCATCTTTTTCCAGCAGAAGTACAAAAAAACATTATACACCTTCTGTTCTACATATGCCATGTATTGCCCAGTCAAACGCAGTTTAAGACATGTCTTATCTTTGTAAAAGTAAAGTGTTTTGAGCCAAGAGAATGTCAATAGTTACAGCTGACTGAACTGATGAAACCTGAAAGTATCCCAAGGCTCCCTTTGCCTGTTCAGCTTACATTTACTCCTACATTTACTGAAGACAGGGTGTGTTAATCGCTGTAACTCCCCCCCCCCCCCCAAAAAAAATACCAGAACAGCAAGTCAGAAAATATTTAGCAGTGCAGTGTTCGCCTGGACTTGAGCGTCCTTATGGGCTGCAGGCAGTGAGTGTACACATAAAAATTATACCGATGTACTAAGTTTACTTGATTAAATGTCCTCTACATGTACCTGCAAGGTAAGTGTATCTATAAACTGGTCACTGAGTTTTAGTGTATGTGGAATCCTACAACAAACTATTCCATTTATTACTACACAGGAAAAGAAAAATCCAAACTGATCACAAGTTGGTTTTTCTTTTAAAGGTTTCACCTTTCTCCATCAGACAACACAAATTGCTACCACCAGTAAGGAATAAAGCATGATAGGGCACGCTTGTCTCATCTCATTATCTCTAGCTGCTTTATCCTGTTCTACAGGGTCGCAGGCAAGCTGGAGCCTATCCCAGCTGACTACGGGCGAAAGGCGGGGTACACCCTGGACAAGTCGCCAGGTCATCACAGGGCTGACACATAGACACAGACAACCATTCACACTCACATTCACACCTACGGTCAATTTAGAGCCACCAGTTAACCTAACCTGCATGTCTTTGGACTGTGGGGGAAACCGGAGCACCCGGAGGAAACCCATGCGGACACGGGGAGAACATGCAAACTCCGCACAGAAAGGCCCTCGCCGGCCACGGGGCTCGAACCCGGACCTTCTTGCTGTGAGGCGACAGCGCTAACCACTACACCACCGTGCCGCCCTGGGCACGCTTGTAAAGGAAAATAATCTATGACAGGGTGGTGCGATGGTGCTTGACTCAAAGAGGAGTTCATTTTACTACACTGAGATTAACAATTTTCCGAAAACGGTATATCCTGATGCATGTTATTCATACACCGCTGCAATTTGCTAACAATTATCTTTTTTTTCAATAATTTATTGAAGATCTCACACATTATATCTCTTTGTAGTTGGATTTAATATTGTGCATCATCCATAAAACAAGCTATTTAACAGTTATTCCATGAACTCGAGTCATGCATGAGCTGATAGCCAACGAGGCATGTAGCACCGAGTTGGCTATAGGCCATGTGCGAAAAAATTGAGTGGAATAACTGTTTTATTCTATTCACATTCACTGGCTTTTGAAAAATAGAGCATTTTTTTTTTGCAAATTTGATAAATAAAAACTTTATGCAAAACATCCGACAAACATTTCTGCTTAGAATGTAAACAAACCTGTGAAATGACAGCCGCAATTTGCGAAAAAATGCAATGGAAATAATTCTTGGGGAAAAAAAAGATACATTCTTACCATTGTTGTAGTCGAGTCACTAAACCTCGAGTCCGAGTCCAGTCTCGAGTCCCCAGTGTTCAAGTCCAAGTCAAGTCTAAGTCATTAAAAAAAAATGTAGTCGAGTCTGAGTCAAGACCACTATTGATCCGAGTCAAGTCTGAGTCAAATCCAACACTCCAACCACATCATTTGACGGTGGCTGTTTTAGCACCATTAACATTAGTTTGTTCCTGAACATGACGTATGAACAGGTGAATGTGCTTCTCTTTATCAGGGAGTGTGAAGTATTCTGTCAGAGATGGTTGGGAGACGGATGTAAGTGCAGAAGGTGTGTTTATTAATACAAGTGAAGGCAGGTAAACAATCCAGAACGGCAAGCAAATTCGTAAAATGGTGAAACAGGCAATAGGTCGAGCGAGGCACAAACAGGCTATCGTAGACTCGGCAGAATCAAAGATGAGAAACAGAAAATCAGGAAACCAAACAAGGAAATAAGGCTCGGTAATGTGTCAGCAATGCAACTCAATACTTCGCAAAGTAAGTGCGTTTTCACAGTATTTATATAGCTGCACTGATTGCGCCTTAATCCTGTGTGAGTGCGAGTTGTTTACAGCATGTGTGAGAGTCTGCCTGGCACATGCACTGTCTGGAGCGCGCCCAAGAGTCTATCTGATGCACACGCCAAGGTGCGCAGGTGTGACACACTTACACGAAATTAGTACAAAATTTATGTAGATCTAAATATCTTATACCAAATTATTATAGCATGTTACCAAAAAAATAAAGAAAAAATCCGAGTCCTCATCTCCATTTTCCAAGTCCTAATGCAGTTAATGCACGAGTCTGAGTCCAAGTCCGAGTCATTAGTGCTTCAGTCCGAGTCGAGTCGTGAGTCCTTAAAATTAGGGCATGAGTCGGACTTAAGTCCAAGTCCTGGACTCGAGTTTTACAAGCCTGGTTCTTACCATCAAATACTTGTATTACTTATTTTGTTGCTCTTTTTTTTTGTCCTTGGTTGGTTCAGCAACATGTTTCACCATTTTGTTTTTCTCTACTCACAGTATATGAGCTGATAGCCTCGTAGTAGAGTAGCCAATCAGAGCGCACAATTGCTCATGTCCAGTGAATGTGGATCAAATAATTCTTATTTCATGTTATAACAGTAATAAACAGGGAAAACTTAATTACAGCTTTACCAGGGACTGTTACAAAGCAATGACACTGCAGCCTCCTTCCATAAACACTGAATAAACATCACCATTTCAATGATCACACACTTTTTTCATCTATTTATGTGGAGCATTCATCTGTGCAAGTTGTTACTATAGAAATGATAATGTATTAGAACAAGCATGTTAATATAAACGTGATTTCCAGAGAAACTCATCAACACTGATCAATCAATAATTCAACAGTAAATACTTCGAAAGCTGTGCTACTGTACCTCTGCCACCTTTGTTGGAGGAGGTTATGTTTTCACCTCTTTGGTTGTTTGTTCCCAGTGTAATTCAAAAAGTAGTGAACTGATTTTGATGAAAGTTGAAGAAAAGATGGGCCATGGACCAAGGAGCAATTGCTCAAATTTTGATGCAAATCTGGATCCAGATACGTATGCAGAGCCAAGATTTTTTTTTTTTGTCTGTTCCCAACATAACTCAAAAAGTAGTGAATGGATTTGGATGAAATTTGGTGTACAGCTTTATTATTATCCTAGGTTCAAGTGATTTGACTTTGATGTTGATATGTGGCTTGGTAGAGGTATGCACTCCACCAAGTGCCCTTCTAGTTAAATACTGTTGTTGAGCATCTCTTAAATCTCCATCATTCTTCTTTCTGGCTAAAAAAGTGCATGACGCCACAGGTCTGTGGCCATTTAATGAGTGTTTATTATTCTGGCTTTCCAAAATTGGAGGATTCCTGATGTGTATACTTTCCCCTGACTTATGGACTTTACCTAAATTACACAGTCTGACTCGGTCAAAGAGGGCAGCAGTGTCAGACAGACTGAGACGTGTAAGATGTGTAGTCTACAGAAAAGACCTTCTCTATGCTGTCTTCAGATTGTGTCTTTCTTTCTACAGAACTGCTTCAACATGTAAATGATAAAGTTTATTCCAGTAAATCTGTGAGATCAAACAAGTTTCATTGATCAAGTTTGCTGATTGCACAACATCTGGACCCAGCATGTGAACTTTCATAGAAGTGACACAATACTAAAGAAAAGGTTTGGCAAACATCTGCGAGAACACACCACAGGAGGCTGGGTGGTGAAGACTATTGACATACAGCATATGGTCAATTTACATGACTCAGGGTATTGCATTCTTCCTGTATCTAGCAGGGAGGTGTGTAATTCTGCAGAAGTTCTAACCATTTAACCCTTTGATGCAAAACAGATGCACACCCCTTCTAATGCACAACATGGGTCAAAAATGACCCGCATTCATTTTCCAGGTTATTTCATGCTGACTGAGTTTTTCTTTGCTCTATCTTTTGAAATCAATTCATTTTATGATTGAATATTCCAAATATTCTTTAAATATCTTGTTTTTAATTACCACAAATCATTAATTTATTTTTTTCTTTCCTACTTTATGAACAAAAATACTTTTTATATTACTACACATGGGTCATCCAAGTGTAATTTAAAATTAAATGTCTTAATAATATAATAATAATTTGTTTCAAGTCATTACTTTAGCAGTGAATGGGGCCAGTTATTTATTTGTTAACTATGTAGTTAGCTAAGCCAACTACAATAAAATTAGATAACTAAAGTAGAATATGCCAACAGCTCGGTAGCTAATAGTAATTACTTGTAACTTTCTGACAAGTAATCTACTCACTCTCAAGGGAACCTAGACATAATCAATTTTTTCTAAGGTAATGTTAGAACAATTGAAAAACATTATATAGGAGGCATATAGGAGACAGGGTTCTACTGTCCTTGTAGGTTTTATTGATCCTTCGAGAGCTTTTGATTGTGTCAATCATTTTAAATTGTTTAATAAACTCAAGCAAACGGGAGTCCCCAGTAGTCTGGTACGAATTTTAGCTTATTGGTATTCTAACCAAAGTGTGCGGGTTAAATGGGGGAACATCCTATCTACACCTTTTAATGTCAGTAACGGGGTACGGCAGGGGGGAATTTTATCTCATCTCATTATCTCTAGCCGCTTTATCCTGTCCTACAGGGTCGCAGGCAAGCTGGAGCCTATCCCAGCTGACTACGGGCGAAAGGCGGGGTACACCCTGGACAAGTCGCCAGGTCATCACAGGGCTGACACATAGACACAGACAACCATTCACACTCACATTCACACCTATGGTCAATTTAGAGTCACCAGTTAACCTAACCTGCATGTCTTTGGACTGTGGGGGAAACCGGAGCACCCGGAGGAAACCCACGCGGACAAGGGGAGAACATGCAAACTCCGCACAGAAAGACCCTCACCGGCCACGGGGCTCGAACCCGGACCTTCTTGCTGTGAGGCAACAGCGCTAACCACTACACCACCGTGCCGCCCGGGGAATTTTATCTCCAGCCTTATTCAATGCTTACACTCACCGGCCACTTTATTAGGTACACCTGTCCAACTGCTCGTTAACACTTAATTTCTAATCAGCCAATCACATGGCGGCAACTCAGTGCATTTAGGCATGTAGACATGGTCAAGACAATCTCCTGCAGTTCAAACCGAGCATCAGTATGGGGAAGAAAGGTGATTTGAGTGACTTTGAACGTGGCATGGTTGTTGGTGCCAGAAGGGCTGGTCTGAGTATTTCAGAAACTGCTGATCTACTGGGATTTTCACGCACAACCATCTCTAGGGTTTACAGAGAATGGTCCGAAAAAGAAAAAATATCCAGTGAGCGGCAGTTCTGTGGGCGGAAATGCCTTGTTGATGCCAGAGGTCAGAGGAGAATGGCCAGACTGGTTCGAGCTGATAGAAAGGCAACAGTGACTCAAATAACCACCCGTTACAACCAAGGTAGGCAGAAGAGCATCTCTGAACGCACAGTACGTCGAACTTTGAGGCAGATGGGCTACAGCAGCAGAAGACCACGCCGGGTGCCACTCCTTTCAGCTAAGAACAGGAAACTGAGGCTACAATTTGCACAAGCTCATCGAAATTGGACAATAGAAGATTGGAAAAACGTTGCCTGGTCTGATGAGTCTCGATTTCTGCTGCGACATTCGAATGGTAGGGTCAGAATTTGGCGTCAACAACATGAAAGCATGGATCCATCCTGCCTTGTATCAACGGTTCAGGCTGGTGGTGGTGGTGTAATGGTGTGGGGAATATTTTCTTGGCACTCTTTGGGCCCCTTGGTACCAATTGAGCATCGTTGCAACGCCACAGCCTACCTGAGTATTGTTGCTGACCATGTCCATCCCTTTATGACCACAATGTACCCAACTTCTGATGGCTACTTTCAGCAGGATAATGCGCCATGTCATAAAGCTGGAATCATCTCAGACTGGTTTCTTGAACATGACAATGAGTTCACTGTACTCAAATGGCCTCCACAGTCACCAGATCTCAATCCAATAGAGCATCTTTGGGATGTGGTGGAACGGGAGATTCGCATCATGGATGTGCAGCCGACAAATCTGCGCCAACTGTGTGATGCCATCATGTCAATATGGACCAAACTCTCTGAGGAATGCTTCCAGCACCTTGTTGAATCTATGCCACGAAGAATTGAGGCAGTTCTGAAGGCAAAAGGGGGTCCAACCCGTTACTAGCATGGTGTACCTAATAAAGTGGCCGGTGAGTGTATATGGATGACCTGTCTAGGCAGTTGGGGGTATGCCAAACAGGTTGTATGGTTGGTGACGCGTTGATTAATCACTTCTTATATGCAGATGACCTTACCATTCACAGCTCCTCAATATCTGTTCTGATTATGGGGTAGAGTTTGACATTAAATATAATGCTAAGAAGAGTGTGGTAATGTTTTGTAGGACCAAGGATGATTTCAAAATCAAGTTCCCTCCTTTTTATCTATCTGGAGAAGAGCTGGGAGTAGCTAATGTAACAAAATATCTGGGGCATATCCTAACTGATACGCTGGAGGATGATGCCGACATTAGCAGACAGAGGAGAGTGTTATATGTCCAAGCTAACATGCTGGCTAGAAAATTCCATCACTGCACTACAGATGTTAAAGTCAACTTGTTTCGAACGTACTGCTCCCCTCTTTACACAGCTCCACTCTGGGTTAGATACAAGAAGGAGAGCTTGCTTAAGCTGAAAGTAGCTTACAATGACTGTCTTAGGATTCTTTTGAAGAAACCAAGAAGTACTAGAGCAAGTGGGTTGTTCTGCAAACTAGGTCTAACTACATTCATGGCACTGGTGAGAAATCTCACCTTTAAGTTTATGAGCAGGCTGGACCGCTCTACAAATCAACTTATTGCACAATTAGTAGATCCAAGTCATAGTTCTGTTAGGTACATGTCTGTGATTTGGGAACACTGGTATGGGTGCCTTTATTAGCTTTTTTATGTATATGAATGTGTGGTGTATTGTTTTATTGATGTATGTATTTAATGTATTCTTTGTGGGCCTCGAGCCTGTAATAAAGTTTAATAATTACTTCCATGTATGAGATGGGCAAAGGGCGCTGTGCTGAGCTGTGAAATGTCTGACACAAGCACAATTCACAGTTCCCACCAAACGCTGTAGTAAATACATGCGGGTCGGTTCTGACCCATGTGTGTAAACTTGATGTAGAATTACAAAAGCTGTGCTTGTTCATAACTTAAGAAAGGAAAAATAAAAATGATGATTTGTGCTAAACAAAAACAAGATATTTACTGCATATTTGGAACAAAGTAAATGACAAAATGAATTTATTTCAAAAGTATATCATAGAAACACTCAGCCATACATGAAATAACCTGGAAAATGAATGCAGGTCGTTTTTGACCCATGTTGTGCATTAGAAGGGTAGTGATACAAAAAGGGCTTTTATTCAAAAAGTAAGAAAGGACAAAATAAAATAAGGATGTATGATTTTTTTCTCTCCGTGCTTCCACGGAAGGCGGTCACATTTTCTGCTCTCCCGCTCCCTCCTTTTTTCCCTGCTTGTGCTTCTGTGTCTTGTCTCGTCTGCTGTACTTTTTGAAGAGGCTCTTCCTGCATTACTTTCTAAACTAAAAAAGCATGGAATTGATAAACTGGTCTCCTAATGAAATTGACACCGTTTTCTCGACGAGAAATTTGGGTTCGGGGGAACCCATCTGTCCTGCCAGAACGTTTGCGGCTGGTTACACGATGGACGTGTGGGAGCGGTGGCGGATCGTGTGCCTGGCGATTCTTTCTGTGGAGGACATTGAAGATATCTACCTATTCGGAACCATGATTACAGGACTTTTGCTGATTGGATTAGGCATTGCCCTGGTATATCGAGGAAATCAGACAACGGTGACAGCTGTTCAAAGCCCCACAAAGCTGCCCGATATTGGAGTGGTGGGCAAAGCTGTTGGCACTCAGACTGTGGACATTCAGAACTTTAACCACAAAATGGTTGTTATCTCGGAGCAGCTTTCAGCTTTGCAAGGAATAAGTTTTTCGGAGATCAATTTGAATAGAATGGACAGATATGGACGAGCGGTGTGGATGTGCAAAGACTGCGTCTGGAAAGACCAAACAATTCATATCTTATCGACATTCGGTGCCCTGAGACAGCACAGACCTTGGTTCAGGCCGTTGCTAAGGCAACATTTCCCCCTGAAGGTCACTGCCGGGAGACACTCTCATTCCTCTCTAACTCTCCACGGTCGCCATTTTTACCCCAGTGTGACAAGCGGGTGCGTGACCAGCGCCTTCATGGCTGCAGGAGCGGACGGCTGCTTGCTTGCGCTGGATTACCTCCTCCTCTCCCCTCCCACCCCCCCTTACCCCTGATTCCCCCCCTCAAGTCCCATGTTTTAAGTGTACTTGTGTTGTTGTGTGCTTATGCAAAGGTTTTTTAAATGTTCCCACACTGTACTCCTGACAGGAGCATAGTGGGGGGGGGGGGGGGGGTGTTCTTTTTTTCCTTATCTCTCCTCATGTTGTGTTTCCTTTTTATCTTTATCCCTGTCTTCCTGTCCTGTCTACCCTATGTCAATTGTATGTTGTATATGTACGGACAGGTTGACGGCTAATTTCACTGGTACATGTGACTAGTGACAATAAAGGGCATCATCATCATCATGATCAAAAACAAGTTAATTGAGGAATACCTTGAATACTGAATGATGGAATTAATTTATTGCAAAGATATAGAAGATAAAAACTCAGCCGGGTCACTTTTGACCCATGTTTTGCATCAAAGGGTTAATATGAATTGTAATCACATATGCAAGGAAATGAATGTTTTAGTGGGATGTTGATTGGATAATTCATGGTTTAATGGTTAGAGAAACAGTTTTAGGACCAAAAGGTGACTGGTTTGATTCCCTGGACCAACAGGAATGACTGAAGTGCCCTTGAACAAGGCACCTAACCCCCAACTGCTCCCAGGATGCTCTGAATATGTTGTACAGTATGTCACTCCGGATAAGAGTGTCTGCTAAATGCCATTAACACAATTTAATGGATAATAATAAACAACAGGGTGGTGTGATGAAGTGGAGATGACTATTTTCCTTTAACAGTACATCCTGTATTGTTTTATTCATCTTGTATGACAAGAATTTGGCAAAAATTACATGTTTTATATGCAAACATTTAATGCTTTGTAATGCCCACATAAGTTATTAGTTCATCCGGCCGACGGGCGATGAGCTTATGTCATCATGTGTTGTCCGTTCAGCGTTGTCCACATTTCACACAAAATCACTCCTTCTCCCTCAATTCTTCACTGATTTTGATTATTTCTGGCATGAAGGTAGGGGTACCTAGGGTGCATATAACTCCCACCCAGATTTGCTTAATTACAATTATTCATGAAGTTATGGACTAATTAAGCCTTAATGAGCAGTTCAACAAAAGTTGCTTCTTCTCGGTCAATTCCTCGCCCTTTTGGATTCTTTCTGGCAAATAGGTCGGTATTCCTAGGGTGGATATAGTTTCTATATGTAGCTTGTATATAGCATATATAGCTTGCAACATTTATTGTGCAAGGTGACCCACTTTAAATTGTTCCTTCTGGACTAGATGGGGCCGGAGTGATCAATGCCGTCATTGACCGTCTCGTTTCATGTTATCCCTTAGATTATAGAAGCTATTAACAGTTGTGCCCTCACCAGCCACTCAGTTTTCTCTCTGTATAAATTTTATAAGACAAGAAATGTAGCTTAACATGTTACAGAGAAACCACGATACATAAAATCCTCAGACTAGAAGATATCCCTGCATCAGAAACATGATTACTGTAACTATGTCATGTCTTAACTGCTACATATTTAAGATTGATTTTTAGAGCAGGTTTTATCTCTGTTGCAATAACCAAAGTTACGGCTAGTTACAACTAAACCAACAACATTGGAAACAAAGAACTTCACATCAGTAATAACAGATGTAGGCTAACATATAATGTAAAATCTGCAAAAATGACCTTTTAAGCAAGGAAAAGCAGGATTATCAAGTCAAACACACTTAACCGATGGGAGTTCCATCCTTATTGAAGAGTTGAAGAGAATCATGCAGTTGCTAATGACTCTTCTTTCTAAAACTCTTCTGATCCAGGGTTTGATGATCCAGCCTTTGACGCCTGCTCTCAGATAAGTGAGAATTCGGTTTATCACATGTTGGTATAAGGGTCTCAAAGCTAACACAAAGGTATGCCAGGTCATAAACTGAAATGATCCCCATCAGGGGTCATCAATTTGATTTTTACAAGGGCTAAATTTTCCTGTCTGGCCTCCCTGACCCCATCCCAACCCCCATGGTACCAAACTAAACACCTCAATAACCTCACACATGCTCATACTCCTGATTCCTAGGCTACATCCATGCTAATATGTTTTAGTTTTAAAATGCATCACTTTTGCTATATTTACATTTGGTATCTACACTACTCTACAATAGTGACTACAATACTTTTGGAAACACCACTGGCCTTGTTTTGGTGTAGATGGGAGAAAACGGAGATGTTTGGAAACAATGACACAGACTCGTCATGCTCTTATCACATGACCCTTTTCTGGAAGAAAACAGACAGCATCAGCTGTTTATACCAGGACACTCATACACAGGGTAGATGAATGGTCATGTGATATGCATTTTCAAGCATGTTCATATGGACGTGGATTATTCTGATACAGAACTAAAACACTTATCTGGATGGAGATCATTTTCATTTTGAAATTAAGACACATTAGTGTGTAGCCTCAGACACTCTCTTATCCAATCACACATGTTAACAATGCGAACAAAGGCCTTTCTTCTTCAGGAAGACAATGCCAAACTGCTTTCTGCGTATATTAAAACTGCATGGCTCCATAGTAAAAGAGTCCAGGTGCTAAACTGGCCTGCCTGCAGTCCAGACCTCCCATTTAAAACATTTGGCACATTATGAAGTGCAAAATACAGCAAATACGACAAATACAAAATATGCCAAAGGAGACCCCAAACTGTTGATCAACTGAAATTGTATATCAGGCAAGAATGGGACAAGATTTCTCTTTCAAAACTACAGCAGTTGGTCTCCTCAGTTCCCAAACATTTACAGAGTGTTGTTAAAAGTAGAGGTGATGCAACATGCCCCATCACAATTTTTTTTAAAAATGTGTTGGTGACATGTAATTTAAAATTAGCATATATTTTTCAAAAATTGTTGAAACATTTCTGTTTCAACATTTGATATGTTGTCTTGGTACTATTTTCAATGAAATATAGGGTTTCCATGATTTTCAAATGATGATGATGATGATGATGATGATAGTTTATTTCAAACATGTAAACAAACAATGAATAAATAAGCAGATAACAAGAAAAACAAAATAGCATTTGCAACAAGGACACGTAAAAAGCCACTAAATTAGAAAATAAACCTTAAATAATATAGGTAATAATAATATATCAAAATCAAAACAAAAGAAAACAAGACAAAAATAGAAACAAGGATGCACTAAGCAGTTTTGTGTTTACATGCCCGAAAAGGAGTGGGCTGAAGTAAAAACTTATTTAATCCCACCCCTCTACTTTAGTCAATATAAATTGATTATCGAGCTTCCTTATATATATATATATATATATACACACACACACACACACACACACACACACATATAATATATACACACACATACATACCTACACTGTATATTACTTATTACTTCAACTATTCAGATATCAATTCTCTATGACTATATCATATAATTAATTAATTATATGTGTATATCCGGGCGGCACGGTGGTGTAGTGGTTAGCGCTGTCGCCTCACAGCAAGAAGGTCCGGGTTCGAGCCCCGAGGCCGGCGAGGGCCTTTCTGTGCGGAGTTTGCATGTTCTCCCCGTGTCCGCGTGGGTTTCCTCCGGGTGCTCCGGTTTCCCCCACAGTCCAAAGACATGCAGGTTAGGTTAACTGGTGACTCTAAATTGACCGTAGGTGTGAATGTGAGTGTGAATGGTTGTCTGTGTCTATGTGTCAGCCCTGTGATGACCTGGCGACTTGTCCAGGGTGTACCCCGCCTTTCGCCCGTAGTCAGCTGGGATAGGCTCCAGCTTGCTTGCGACCCTATAGAACAGGATAAAGCGGCTAGAGATGATGAGATGAGATGAGATGTGTATATCCATATGTCTATACACAAGTTTACTACAATTGCCACACTCACAATGGAGAACAAAATAAAAACAAAACAAATAGATGAAGACTCAAAAAAGAAAAAAAGAAAATTTATACAATAAGCAGCCAGTTATGATTAATCCCCTTCATCCTTATACCTTGTGAAAATCACATTTTTGTACATCTTTTTATACTGCTTCATGTCTGGACATCCCTTGAGGTCCTCATTTAAACTGTTCCACCGCTTTACCCCACAAACAGAAATACAAAAAACTTTTCTTGGTTATGCGCACCCTATAATTTTTACATTTTAAATAAACCCCTTAAATTATAACTCCCATCTCTTTCAGTGAACAATTTTTGAATATTATGTGGTAGTTGATTATTGTTTGCTTTGAATAATATTTGTGCTGTTTGATAATCCACCAGATCTGCAAATTTCAGTATTTCTGACTGTAAGAATAATGTATTTGTATGATCCCGATAACCAGCCTTGTGTATAATCCTTATGGCTCTTTTTTGGAGAATGAATAATGAATGTATTGTATTTTTGTAATTATTGCCCCATACCTCTGCGCAGTAACTTAAATAAGGTGAAACCAGGGAACAGTAAAGAATCCGGAGTGAATTGTGATCTAGAAACTGTTTAACTTTGTTTAATATTGCAATACGTCTTGATACTTTGGATTGTATGTTTTTTATATGTGGTTTCCAGCTGAGTTTTTCATCAATAGTTGTTCCAAGAAATTTGATTTCCTTAACTCTTTCTATAATAACCCCATCTATTTGAATATTTATTTGCGTGTTTGTTTTGTTGTTACCAAATAATATTACTTTGGATTTGTTCAAGTTTAATGATAATTTGTTACTGTTGAACCATGTTATTAATTTACTTATTTCTGTTGTGATCTCCTGCAATAGTTCCATTAAATTATCACCAGAAAAGAGGATATTTGTATTGTCAGCAAACAAGACAAGCTTCATTACTTTAGATACACTACATATGTCATTGATATATTGTATAAAAAACTTTGGTCCTAACACTGACCCCTGGGGAACACCACAAGTTATGTCCAAACATGAGGAAGAGCAATCTCCCAGCTTCACAAACTGTCTCCTGTTACTTAAATAGCTTTTAACCCAGTTTAAAACTATACCCCTGATACCCATATAGTTCCAGTTTTTTTATTAATATGTCATGATTTATTGTATCAAATGCTTTCTTTAAATCAATGAATATTCCAACTGCATGTTTTTTCTGCTCTATGGAATTGGTGATTTCTTCAACTAATTCTATTAAAGCCAGGGATGTTGATCTATGTGCTCTAAATCCATATTGACTGTCACTAAGTAGTTTATGTTTGTCAATAAATTTATCCAATCAGTTATTGAAAAGAGGGCGGCACGGTGGTGTAGTGGTTAGCGCTGTCGCCTCACAGCAAGAAGGTCCGGGTTCGAGCCCCAGGGCCGGCGAGGGCCTTTCTGTGCGGAGTTTGCATGTTCTCCCCGTGTCCGCGTGGGTTTCCTCCGGGTGCTCCGGTTTCCCCCACAGTCCAAAGACATGCAGGTTAGGTTAACTGGTGACCCTAAATTGACCGTAGGTGTGAATGTGAGTGTGAATGGTTGTCTGTGTCTATGTGTCAGCCCTGTGATGACCTGGCGACTTGTCCAGGGTGTACCTCACCTTTCGCCCATAGTCAGCTGGGATAGGCTCCAGCTTGCCTGCGACCCTGTAGAAGGATAAAGCAGCTAGAGATAATGAGATGAGTTATTGAAAAGTTTTTCGAGAATTTTGGAGAATTGCGGAAGTAGTGAGACAGGTCTGTAGTTTTCCATTTTTCAATATCATCATGTCAGTGTCATCACAGTCGGTAGATTTTTTGTTCATACATTTCCCAACAATGTCAACAATTTCTTTTTCTTCCACTGCTGTAAGGAACATTGAAAAAGAATTATTATCTATCAAATTGCCCAGATTTTCAGCAGATGTTCCTGGATCTGGGATTTGTTCTGCTAAGATTGGTCCTATGCTTACAAAGTAATGGTTGAAACTATTAACTACCACATCCATATTATATTCATCTTTGTCATTATTAAGAAAGTACCTTGGATAATTTGTATATCTTGACCCATTTTTTTATAATACTGTTCAAAGTGCTCCAAATTACTTTGATATTATTTCTGTTATTGTTTAATAATTTCTTATAATATTCTTTCTTAGCAGCCCTTATTAGTTAATTTATTTTTATATTTTTTATATCTATCCTCTGCCTCTTTAGTTTTCTGCTTTATGAACTCTTTATACAATGTATTTTTCTTTTTACAGGCATTTTGTAAACCCCTTGTAATCCATGGACATACTGTATGTTTGACTTTTTTACCGTATTGGGCAATTTTTATTATATAATGATGTAAATATCCTCAAGAATTCCTCATATGCTTTATTTATGTCTTTTAGTCGGTATATTTCATCCCAATTTTGTGCCAGCAAGTCATTTCTAAAAATGTTAATTGATTCCTCTGATCTAAGTCGTCTGAAAAGTTTTGTGTTTTCTGGTTTATTATTCCCAAATTTTGTTTCATAAACTGAGAAAACTGGTAAATGATCACTGATATCATTTATCAATAGTCCACTTACTAAATTGTCATTAAAACTGTTAGTGATTATATTGTCTATGAGGGTGGCTCCGTGTGAGGTGATTCTGCTGGGTCTAGTAAGTTTCGGGAAAAAGGCCATACTGTACATTGTGTTGATAAAATTGTCTGTCATTTTGTGTTTATTTGGATTGAGCAGGTCAATACTGAAGTCTCCGCATATGAAGACTGTTTTGTGACTCACTTTTGAAAACATTTCCTCTATCCAGTTATTGAAGACCTCAGTACTAGAATCTGGAGCTCTATATATACAACTAACAAGTACATTTTTATGTTTCTCTCTGCAAATTTCAACTGTTATGCATTCCAGTGTGTTGTCAATTACTGTTGATATACTTTCCATTACATTGAATTTCAAGCCCCTATCCACAAATATGGCCACGCCCCCTCCACTCTTGTTTTGTCTATTTACGTAGTTGAATTCATAGCCCTCCAGCTCAAAGTCCGTGCCTTTGACATTACGGTATGTATCCAAGTTTCAGATATTGCTATGATGCTGAACGGATGCAAAAACTGTTGTAGATATTCCTTGATGAGATTGAAATTTGCATACATGCTTCTGCTATTGAAGTGGATAATTGAGAGTTTGCCATCTGCTTTAATGCTCCGATTGAACTTTTCATCAGTGTAATAACAGCAGTTGTTGTTAATGGCAGAGAAGAAATTATTGTCCGGGTCTATGTCATATTCCAAATCCTGTGATTTGTAATCAGTGTACTCAAACAATTTTAGCTCCAGTAAATCCTGTTCTGTAATCCTCTGAGATGTGTGGCTTATGGCCCCGCTTTTCCAAGTCCACGATGTTTTTCACAACCAATATTTTGGCCTCCTCAGGTGTACCGTTTAGCTTAATAAACACTTTACAGTTTGTAGTCCAAGTGTTCTGAATTTTCCTCTGTTTCTTTAAGGTGCGTGCACTCCTGGCTATACCCGCATTGTGTTTGGTCAGATGCTCATTTATGTAGACCAGGGGTGTCCAAACTGATCCATAAAGGGCCGTGTGGCTGCAGGTTTTCATTCCAGCCATGCAGCAGCACACCTGATTTGGCTTATTCAATCAACTGACACACCCACCCTTTAATCAAGGGTGGGTGTGGCTGCAAGTATTTGACTGTGTGAAGACAGTTCAGTTGATTGAATGAGCCAAGTCAGGTGTGCTGCTGCATGGCTGGAATGAAAACCTGCAGCCACACGGCCCTTTATGGATCAGTTTGGACACCCCTGATGTAGATGCTGGATCCCTTCAGCTTGTACCCCTGCTTTAATAGTGTGGTCTTATGTTTCCTGCTGACAAACCTCATGATGATGGTCTGTTTGTCGCTGGTGTTCCTCCTTGGTGGCGGGTGGCAAGCCTCGATGTTATCGCAGTCCAGGTGAATTCCCTTGGACTGCAGGAAAGCAGTTACCTGTTGCTCCGTGGAGCTCGCATCCAGCTCCCCGGGCTCCCCCCCGTTGATAGCGGTTACCGCCCGAGTGTATGACTGAGGTTTTACCTGGAGCCCAGTGACGACAATGTCGTTCATTCTGGAGTATTGCTCCAGGTCGGCCACTCGGCTTTCCAGGTTGGCAATCCGACCCCAAACTGTTGATCAACTGAAATTGTATATCAGGCAAGAATGGGACAAGATTTCTCTTTCAAAACTACAGCAGTTGGTCTCCTCAGTTCCCAAACGTTTACAGAGTGTTGTTAAAAGTAGAGGTGATGCGACATGCCCCGTCCCAATTTTTTAAAAAATGTGTTGGTGACATGTAATTTAAAATTAGCATATATTTTTCAAAAATTGTTGAAACATTTCTCAGTTTCATCATTTGATATGTTGTCTTGGTACTATTTTCAATGAAATATAGGGTTTCCATGATTTTCAAATGATCACATTCTGTTTTTATTTACATTTTACACAGAGTCCCAATTTTTTTGGAATTGGGGTTGTACATAGCATTAGACATTCTATTATCCAATCACACATGTTGACAATGCTAATTACCATGGTGATCCACTGCAGCACAAAGAGTCACAACTGCAGAAGGACCTATAGCACCTTTCACATACAGAACCTGTTAATGTCTCTGGGGAATACAATACTGGATTGATGATATATTTTCATTCCCACTCAGTGTTCCATAAAGGTAAAGTAACAGGTAATGTGTATTCCCATCTGACTGTATTTAACAAGATGCTGTAGAATACGAATGTCCATGAGACGCGTAAAACATGCAAGACCGGAAATGACCTCTAATTCAATTCAATCTCCAGCCATATCTGCCAGTTTTCTTTCCTTGTTGTTTTGAATTTTGCACCAGTCACTTTTCAGTGAGGCAGCATGAGTATTTAGATTATGCCAGTGTCAGTAGTTCTCTTGTAAGATCACTGCCTGATTTACTTTACCACCTGCAATGTCATGACTGGTCACAACACATTAATCCAATGGTTCCAGTTCCCACTGGAGCCATGGCAAAAGATTGTTAATGTTACTAGGTTGTCAGAGAATAGATTAACATTTCGACTTTCCATTTTGCTCCCATTCCCATATAATCCTATGTGTAAAGTATTTTCAGTGTGAATATGAATGGGGTGTATATGTTCTTGCTTTAAATCCAAACTTTCCCATTAAAATTTCCCTACTCACTTTATTAAAGTCTTAAAAGTGTGAAATGTACAAAATCAGATTTTACAATGCACAATTAATCACATCATGCCCACAATAGCTTTGTGTCTGGTTCCTATCCTGCTTTGAATTCAGAAAAGCATTAAAACACATGAATTTGGTCCCTCAGTCCTGGACTGTGATCTCATGCTGCTGGCCTCTGTAATTCTCTTTTCTTCGAACAGGACAACCGCAGAGGTTCCAGCTGTGGTCATGGGTGGGTGAGGTCCAGCCCAGGCAATGGGACAGAAAGAAAGAGACAGGAGAATCCTTGATCAATCCCGACTTGTAATTAAAGTGGCAAAATCAAAACAAAAGACTGGAAATGAAAAGGGACAAACCTATTTCTGGGTAGCAGTTATAACTAAGGCTCCATCAGGGTTGTGGTACCTTGGCATATTGAAAGAATGATTCACTATTGTGATTGGAAAACCATTCAGCTATAAACCACTGTGTATTTTGAATAGGAAAAGCCAGATGGGCCATCTTGGATTGCCATCTGGGTACAAAATGTTCAAATGACTTTCTAGTCCTAATTCCTCCTGCTGAACGATGCTTAGGGGTGGCATGGTGGTGTAGTGGTTAGCACTGTTGCCTCATAGCAAGAAGGTTCTGGGTTCGAGCCCAGTGGCCGATGGGGGCCTTTTCTGTGTGGAGTTTGCATGTTCTCCCTGTGTCTGCGTGGGTTTCCTCCGGGTGCTCCAGTTTCCCCCACAGTCCAAAGACATGCAGGTTAGGCTAATTAGTGGCTCTAAATTGGCCGTAGGTGTGAGTGTGAATGGTTGTTTGTCTCTATGTGTCAGCCCTGCGATGATCTGGTGACTTGTCCAGGGTGTACCCCGTCTCCTGCCCATAGCCAGCTGGGATAGGCTCCAGCTTGCCTGTGACCCTGCACAGGATAAGCAGTTATAGATAATGGATGGATGAACGATGCTTGGGGTGGAACTTTGGTGCAGTGTTTAGCACTGTCACCTCACAGCAAGCAGGTTCTAGGTTCGAGCCTGCTGCTTGGTGGAGGCCTTTCTGTGTGGAGTTTGCATGTTCTCCCTATGCTTACATACGTTTCCTCCAAGTGCTCCAGTTTCCTCCCACAATCCAAAAACAAGCAGATTAGGTCAAATGGCTACTCCAAATTGTCCATAGGTGTGAATGTGTGTGAATGATTGTCTGTCTCTCTGTGTTCACCCCGTGATGGACTGGCAACCTGTCTAGGATGTACCCCACCTCTTGCCCAATGTCAGATGGGATTGGCTCCAGCCCACCTGCAACCCACAAAGGATAAGCAATATAGAAAATGAACTAATGACCAATGCTTGCTTTTATTTCCAAAGATTCACTCTGTATTCAGCATTTAAGATTAATACCTACATAAACAGTGGACCTTAGCTCTGATGTATGAATTTGTGGAGATGCATTATCATTTTTATAATAAGAACTTACACGTTGATGCTCCATGTACACATGATTTTTTTTTTATTTTCCTTTTTAATGTATTGGTGAAGATCCCCGTAAGGGAATACACCTTAGATGTGATAACAGAACATTGAAGGGCACCATATACACAGATTCATTCACTGACTCTTTCAATTTTAGAGGTAATTTAGCATAGCCAGTCCACTTCCTGACATTACAGGCATTTAGCAGACACTCTTATCCAAAGCAATGTACAGCATACCCAGAGCAGCCTGGGGAGCAGTTTGGTGCCATTCCTTCAGGTCCAGGGAATTGAACCAGCAACCTTTTGGTCCCAAAGCTGCTTCTCTAACCATTAGGCCCCCATGTTTTGGGGAGTTGGGAGGAAACCCACATAGACTATTACCAGAGCTTAGGCTTGAATCAGACTTTGGAGCTGTGACAGTAATGCTACCCACTGCACCACCATGTCTCCTGGAATAGCTGTATTTTTCAGTTGTAACATAAATAACAGGAACTAACAACATTTAATTGGAAATATAAATAGTTAAAATGTCATTCTTCAATAAACCAAATTGTCATTGGTAAAGCACTGAGATACATATAAATGGAATGAAACTCTTTGGGATATGCTGTCATTGCAAAATAATCAACTTAAAGTTGGCAATTCCATGTGTACCAGGCCGCATCACACCACCGTGTCATTGATAATTTCCTATAATAGCATGTCCTGTTTTGTTTACATACTTTATTATTTACATTAGGGCATGAATAACTGTGGCCTTATAGTTAGAGAAGCAGCTTTGGTACTAAAAGGTCACTGGCTTGATTCCCTGGACCAGCAGGAATGGTTGAAGTGCCCTTGAGCAAGGCACCTAACCCCAAACTGCTCTGGGTATATTGCTCTGGATAAGAATGTCTATAATGTAACATTATGTAAATAATGCTTTATTTTACCCATATCTTGGAAGTAAGTGATTTCTTTCTTGCTAAATCATTTTCATTCTGATTGTTTGACAGCTCTATAAAATGCACAGACAAAATGTAATAATCTGACTGTAAAATGAGTCTAACAAGCCCTTATTGCTCAAAAGGAATGTTCTCTGCAATTCCCATTCTGTGCATTTAAAAAATATAGGTTAAATAAGCCTGTGTTTTATCCATCTTTCCACCAGGTTGAGAAAGAAGGCATTTCCTTAAAAATCTTTAACACTACTCATAGGAGTTACAATTCAATATAGAACAAATGTTGCATTGAATGATTTATTAAGATTAGATAAAACTTTATTGATCCCTTTGGGAGGGTTCCCTCAGGGAAATTAAGATTCCAGTAGCATCATTACAGATAAACAGAGAAAAGAAATAGAGGAAAACTTCTAGATAAATTAAAATAAATTAAGTATTTACATATACAAATATAAAAAGAATAAGATATGGGGAAGAGAGGAAGGGGGAGGGGGAAGGAGGGAAAAAGGTGGGGGAGGGGGGCGGCGGCAGGAGAGATATTGCACTTTATATTGCACATTATATTGCACATTGTCCGGTATTGCTTATTGTTAGGCTAGGCTACTGCTCCTTCCCATCCTCTGTCCTCCTGTTACCCCTCCTCCCCCCCAGAGAGGAGTTGTACAGTCTGATGGCATGAGGGACAAAGGAGTTTTTGAGTCTGTTCATCCTGCACTTGGGAAGGAGCATTCTGTCACTGAACAGGCTCCTCTGGTTGCTGATGACGGTGTGTAGAGGGTGAGTGGCATCGTTCATGATGTTCAACAGTTTGTCCATAGACCTCTTCTCTGCCACAGTCACCAGATAATCCAGCTTCATGCCAACCACAGAGCCGGCCCGCCTGATCAGTTTGTCCAGCCTGGATGTGTCCTTCTTGGGTGTGCTGCCCCCCCAGCACACCACGGTGTAAAACAGGACACTGGCGACCACAGACTGATAGAACATCCACAGGAGTTTCCTGCGGATGTTAAAGGACCGCAACCTTCTAAGGAAGTATACCCTGCTCTGTCCCTTCCTGTATAAGTGATTGGTGTTGCAAGTCCAGTCCAGCTTGCTGTGCAGCCACAGCCCGAGGTACTTGTAGGAATCCACAGCCTCCACCTCGACTCCCTCGATCAGAACTGGTCGTGACCTTGTTCTGGACCTCCCAAAGTCAATGACCAGCTCCTTGGTCTTCGAAGTGTTGAGCTGCAGATGGTTCCTGTTGCACCACATAGCAAAGTCCCTCACCAGGCTCCTATACTCCTCCTCTCTGTCGTCACTGATACACCCAACGATGGCTGTGTCATCAGTAAACTTCTGAATGTGACACAGCTCCGAGTTGTAGCAGAAGTCCGTGGTATACAGGGTGAAGAGAAGAGGGGCCAGCACCATGCCCTGGGGTGCTCCGGTGCTGCTAATCACAGTGTCAGACATGATGTCCTTCAGCCTGACGTACTGCGGCCTGTCAGTGAGGTAGCTGGAGATCCAGGTGACCAGGCAGGGGTCCACTCGCATCCTGTTCAGTTTGTCCTGAAGCAGTAGGGGCTGGATGGTGTTGAAGGCACTCGAGAAGTCCAAGAAGAGGATCCTCACTGTGCCATTTCCCTTATCCAGATGCAAGTGGGCTCGGTGTAGCAGGTAGAGGATGGCGTCTTCCACACCGACACCTGCCCGGTATGCAAACTGCAGACAGTCTTGGGCATGTTGTACCTGGGGTCTGAGGAGGCTGAGGAAGAGCTGCTCCAATGTCTTCATCAGATGTGAAGTGAGTGCCACTGGTCGGAAGTCGTTCAGCTTCCTGGGCCAATTCTTTTTGGGAACTGGAACGATACATGATGTCTTCCAGAGGGTGGGCACTCTCCCCAGCTGCAGGCTGAGGTTGAAGATGCATTGGAGTGGTTCACCCAGTTTAGCAGCGCAGGTCTTCAGTAGTCGGGGACACATCTTGTCCGGGCTTGCTGCTTTCCTGGGGTGAAGCTTCCTCAGTTGACTTCTGACCTGGTCTGCAGTAATGCATGGGGGAGTCTGTGTTGAGGTGGGGGAGGAGGGGGAGGAGGGGGCTGATGTGATGACTGGGGGGAGGTGTGTTGAGGGAAGGAGAGATGGCTGCAGTGCAGGAGAGGGTGGGGGGGACGTGGGCTGGCTGAACTGATTGAAGAAGTCATTCAACTCATTCGCCCTCTCCACTGTCCCCTCAACGACTCTGGTCTTTGTATTATGGCCTGTGATGGTTTTCACACCTTCCCAGGCCTCCCTTATTCTGTTCTCCTTCATCTTCTGCTCCACCTTTCTCCTGTAGCTGTCCTTAGCTTCCCTCACACAGCGTTTTACCTCCTGCTGTGCTGCTTTCATCGCCTCCCTATCCCTGCTCCTGAAGGCGGCCTTCTTCCTGTTGAGGACAGCTTTGACTTCCTGTGTTACCCAAGTCGCTGATCTCAGAATATAACGGCAGGCTGATGTTAACCACTCATTGACGACCAGTATGAGTTGCACAAATATGGTGCATGTAGTCCCTCACACCCAGCTAATTGAATGCAGATGTGGAACATGAACAGCAGGCTTGTGTCTCATTATTGAAGCCAACAGTAAATCCAGATGCAGAATGGCCCCCAGGCGCTGCTTTTCCTTTTATGAGCCAACCGAATGGATAAATAAATTCAGGCATGGGATGTCTAAAGGCACATTTTTGACACTGCAGTACTTTTTTATTTGCCTATCCAATCCTTTATCAACAAGACCAAGTGGGCGTGCAGTGCCGTGCAGCCTTGAACTTTACCACATTTTAAAGTGGAACTGAAACAACCTGGAACTGAACTGGACTTAATTGGGATTATATACTCAGTGGCCACTTTTATTAGGGACTTCTGCATACCTGCTCTTTTGTACCATTCTCCAATCATGTCACCCATCAGCATGGGGGGAAATGTGAACTCAGCTGGACTGAGTATTTCAGAAACTGCTGATGTGCTGAAATTTTCATATATAATGGTCTATAAAGTTTACAAAGAATTGTGCAATTAATAATAATAATTAAAAAAAAACACCCAGTAAGAGGCAATTCTCTGGACAGAAACATGACAGCGGTCACAGGAGAATAGCCAGACTGGTTCAAGCTAACATGGATGCTGTGGTAACTCAAATATCCACTCTTTTCCACTGTGGTGAGCTGAAAAGCATCTCAGAAAGCATACCATGTTGAACCTTGAGGTGGATGGGCTACAATGGCAGAAGACCACATCAGGATCAACTCTTGTCAGCTAAGAAAAGGAATCTGTGGCTACAGTGGGATAGACCAAACATGGACAAAAGATAAAAAAAAGAGATAAACCTTGCCTGGTTTTATGAATCACAATTTATGCTGCAGATGGTCAGAATTTGGTTTCAGAACACACATCCATGGAACCGGGCGGCACGGTGGTGTAGTGGTTAGCGCTGTCGCCTCACAGCAAGAAGGTCCTGGGTTCAATCCCCGTGGCCGGCGAGGGCCTTTCTGTGTGGAGTTTGCATGTTCTCCCCGTGTCCGCGTGGGTTTCCTCTGGGTGCTCCGGTTTCCCCCACAGTCCAAAGACATGCAGGTTAGGTTAACTGGTGACTCTAAATTGACCGTAGGTGTGAATGTGAGTGTGAATGGTTGTCTGTGTCTATATGTTAGCCCTGTGATGACCTGGCGACTTGTCCAGGGTGTACCCCGCCTTTCGCCCGTAGTCAGCTGGGATAGGCTCCAGCTTGCCTGCGACCCTGTAGAACAGGATAAAGCGGCTAGAGATAATGAGATGAGATGAGACATCCATGGAACCAAGCTGCTTGGTGTCAACAGTACAGGCTGGTTGTGGTGGTGTAATGCTGTGGGGAATGTTTTCTTGGCAGACACTGATCCCATTAATACTGCTGTTTGATTGTCACAGCCTATCTAAGTATTGTGCTGACCAGGTGCATCCCTTTAGGCCCACAATTTATCCATCTTATAATGACTACATCACAAAGCATACATCTCAAACTGGTTGAATGAACAAGAGAATGGGTTAAGTATAGACCCTTTTCACGTGACGTCACGACAAACGTGGCTGCCATTTTGGACATGTACTACCAGTAGTTTACCACAGCCAACATTGAGGAACGGCAGCAAAGAAAGTTTTTACTTTCAGCAAGACTTCCATCATGCCACTATATTGTTGTGCACCTGGATGTAGTAACCATCAACAAACAAGGCAAGGTTTATCATTTTATCGGATCCCGACGGAGAAGATGGATAGCGGCCATTAACAGGAAAGATTGGCAGCCCTCGGCATACCAACGCTTGTGTAGTGACCACTTTGTTGGAGGTAAGACAAATAAAATTAGCCAGAAAAGGCATTACATTGCTGTTAACATTCTGTGGCGGTGAGTGTGTAACCAAATAGGTTAAAATAACCCATTGTAACCTCTTTGTTCTTCTGTAGTAGCTATTGTTGACTAGCTAATGTCAACAACATAGTAGCTAGTATGTTACTGTAGCAATGTTTACGTTCAGTCATTTGGATGACTGTTAAAACCTTTCAGTCTCAAGTTTTTCCTTTACTGTATTTACTAGTTTACTGTAATTATGATCCGGCAGCTATTTACACCGGATCCAGTGTAAATAGCTGCCGGAGCCGACGTCTGAGGTTCCGGAGCGCGCCGGAACCTCGGACGTCAGCTCCGGCAGCTATTTACCTGTACAGGGCTTAATTTGAGGGGAGCAAGCCGGAGCGCGCTCCGGAACCTCGGACGTTGGCTCTGGCAGCTATTTACCTGTACAGGGCTTAATTTGAGGGAGAGCAAGCCGGAGCGCGCTCCGGAACCTCGGACATTGGCTCCGGCAGCTATTTACACTGGATCCGGTGTAAATAGCTGCCGGATCATAATTACAGTAAACTAGTAAATACAGTAAAGGGACAAACTTGAGACTGAAAGGTTTTAACAGTCATTCAAATAACTGAACGTAAACATTGCTACAGTAACATACCAGCTACTATGTTGTTGACATTAGCTAGTGCTAACAGCTAGCTGCTAGTACACTGCTACAACACAGACACCGACCCTAATAATACAGTTCTTCATCATTGCCTGGTAACAGCAAATTTATAACGGGCCATGTCTCAACAGACTAAGAAGTTATTTCAATGACATTTAATAACATTTTGTTTATCCTGAGGACCGAAAGTAAATGAAAATGTGAACAAACCTTAGGTGTAATAAGATGGCGACCACCGGCTCCAGGGACGACCCACTGATGTAGGCATGTTACCCAGCCTGACACAAAATATTTGTAGGCATCCAAACTCTTATACGCTTTCAGATCAATACCTGTGTATGGCGATGGGTTTTTAACGACATAGGTATACAGATCATGTGGGCCGAAGTCAGGTAAAGACGAGGGCTTCGTGTACTTCCGTACGTCAGTGAACAATCCTGGTGGAAGCAGGTAAACGTCGTTCTCTAAGCCTGCTAACCTCAATTTTTGCAAATACCTCTCCCTCTGCTCGCCCTGTAAATGCCCCACATCGCTGGATAGTGAAGGTGTTTTCTGCATCTCGCTCCTTTTTCTTTTATGTTTTTCGTTTGTCGCCTTCCTCGCATTCAAACTGATTCGAGCTGAAGTCCGCTACATGTCCAAAATGGCGGTCGCGTTTACGAAGGTCACGTGACTGAAAAGGGTCTATACTCCAGTACACTTGTCTCCCCTTCATCTGAATATGAATCCAATAGACCACCTTTGAGATGTGGTGGAACAGAGGATTCACAGCATGAATCTGCAAATCATGAATTATAAATATATTATTTAAAAAAGGAAAGAATCTGGCATTATCTACAGAAAGCTGTCTACCAAAAGTCAGTGAACAGGGAAGGAGGCAATTCGTCATGGGATCAACCGGGAACTCTCAACTCATAACACTGACCAAGCTTGAGAGATCCACCACAGCTTGGAGTGGAAAAGGTCTACCATAGCCCAGATACACCACAAAGTTGTGCTTTATGGAAGAATGACATTGGAAGAAATCCTGTTTGGAGTTTACCAGAAGTTATATTATGAGACTCGGCAAATGTAGAAAAAGATTCTCTGGTCTGATGAGACCAAAATGTAATGTTTTTGTTCTTTGTCACAAAACACTATGTTTGGTAGAAACCAAACACAGATCATCATCTTGAGATAACCAACCCTTCAGTGATCCATGGAGGTGGTAGCATCATGTTGAGTTAGTTTTGGCTTCTTGGTTGTTTTTCTGGCTAAATACCTCTACTTGGTCACTGACTTTTGCTGGATGTCCTCTTTTAGCCTGAGTCATGGTTTTGCCATATACTTTCCATGTTTAATAATGGTTCTCCGTGGGATGTTCAAAGTTTGGGAATGTTTTAAAATCCAAACTCTGATACTTTCCCAAAACCAGACTTGCTTAAAACCCCAACCAATAAACAGAGAACCAGTGTATTTATACTTTAATTGCAGGCAGGTGTACTCCATTCATTTAATTTTATTTTATTTTATTTGTCCTTTATTTTACCAGGTGATATCCCATTAAGATATTAAATCTCTTTTGCAAGGGAACCCTGGGAGTACATATAGACAATATAAATGCATACTGTTAAAAAAGTATACAATACAGAACAACATCAAAACAAACAGAAGAAGTAAAAGGAGCTACAAATAGTAGACAGTGCAAACAAAGAACAAAAAAAACAGAGAAAAGTAAAACATTGAATTGATTAGAAATCTGATGGGGAAAGGGGACATAAGTAAAAGTCATTGGAAACATGTGCAACAGTCTGATTTCAAGTTTTTTAGTAGCTGTTTAAAGTCCTCTAGTGAAATAAATACATTAAGGTGTAGGTCTTTTTGAAGAAGGTTCCAATATGAAGGAGCAGAATAATTGAAAGCCATTTTACCAAGCTCAGTATTTGAGCGTGGACGCAGACTGTATGTGCTATTTTTCCAGGTCAGAAGATTAATAAGGTAACTGGGCAATTTGCCAATAATTGCTTTATAGATGAAGATGTGCCAGTGAATCCATCTGCGCAGAGCCAGAGAGCTAAAACCAGCCATCTCATAAAGACGGCAGTGATGTATATGTGATTTGGCATTTAAAATGAAACACAGTGCACCATGGTAAACTGTGTCAAGTGTTTTTAATGTGGATGAGGCAGTGTGCATATACATGACATTCCCATAATCCAGTACTGGGAGGAAGGTAGCATTGAACAGTTTCTTCCTAGCTTGAAGAGTAAAGCAAGACCTGTTTCTAAAATAAAATCCAAGTTTTACTCTCAGTTTCCACACCAGATTCTCAATGTGGACTTTAAAAGTGAGCTTCTCATCAAACCAAATACCTAGATATTTATAGGCAAAGACTTTCTCAAAACACTTCCCTTCCAGAGTGGAGATGTTTAGTAAAGTGGGGGTGGGAAGAAAGCGAGATTTTGTAAAATGCATAACCTTAGTTTTGTTAGCATTTAAGACTAATCTCAGACTGGAAAAAGAGGCTTGCAATGTATTGAAACACTGTTGAAGAGATTTTCAAGCTTGAACTAAAGTCGGTGCCATGCAATATAAAACTGTATCATCTGCATACAAGTGAATTTTGCCATTTTCTACTGCAGAGGAAATGGTATTTATATAAATAGTAAAGAAGATCGGGCCTAGAATGGACCCTTGTGGGACACCTCTTTTAATTCTCAGGGAGTCAGAACTATACCCATCAGCTTTGACAATTTGAGATCTGTTGGTAAAATAGTTATTAAACCAACTGACAGCCTTTTCGCCCAAGCCAATGTCCTGTAGTTGTTTCAGTAAAATACGGTGGTCAACTGTGTCAAAGGCCTTAGACAAGTCAATGTCATCAAGAGTATTGATGATGTCATTGAGTACCAGAGTGGCTGCAGTAATGGTACTATACTGGGCCCTAAAGCCTGACTGTGTTAGGCTAAGTATATTGTGGCTCTGGAGAAAGTCCTTAAGCTGAGAATTTACTAAAGATTCTAAGATCTTAGCAAGCACAGATAATTTTGAAATAGGGTGGTAATTGTCAAGAATGGAAGGATCCCCTCCTTTTAAGAGGGGCAACACATAAACAGATTTTCAGACGTCAGGGTTATAATTATATGAATTCAGATGGGAACTGGCACCAGAAATAATTTCACACAAACAGGGGTGAATACTTATGCAATTACAAAGGCTATGCTTTTTAAATTATTTTTTTATTTTAATTTTTTTTGTTAATTTGTGAATAAATGTATAAACTATTCTCTCATTTCAAAATCATTGGGTAATTGCTAAAGATGCATAGCATATAATCCAGATTATATCCATTTCTGTTCCAGGATGTAACACTACAAAATGTGGATAAGTTCACGGGCTCCAAGAGATTTCATAAGAAATATATCCATATTTAGATAAGTGAGGATGGTTGGATTTTGCATTATTTCATAAATAAAGCCATAAGACAAAGAATGGACATGATCAGCACCCCTATTCCCAACAATAACTTTAATTCTTATGATCCACATGGGGCATGGAGGCTAGCCCATATGGTCCAATCCCACAGAAGAGCTACTGTTGCACAAACTGCTGAAAAAGTTAATGCTGGCTAAAACAGAAAGGTGTCAGCATTAAATTTTTCAGCAGTTTGTGTGACAGTAGCTCTTCTGTGGGATTGGACCATATGGGCTAGCCTTTGTGGCCCATGCGAATCAATGAGCCTTCAACACCCATGACCCTGTCACCGGTCACCTGTCACCCCCCCCCCCCCAAATCTGTCCCTCTGAGTTACATGTCGGTCCTGGGATCGAGATGCTGACCTCCTCTGCTCGGACCTGCCTGATCCATCCCGGTGCCTTGTGTCTGGTTGGACTCTGATCGCATTGCTCCTGTGGAGGACAGCCCCATGTGGACAGTTGAAAGTCACACCTGGAGGACGCTCTGGACACTTACAGTAATGCTTTTATGACTGAGGACTACAGTTGACTTGCTAACTTTAGGACTGCAGTTGTCATGAACAGTTTAGCACTCAAATTTCCATCAATGAAGAGTTATAACATCAACGAAACTGACTTCATGTTAAAACTGTTAATGTTATAGTCATGTTGTCTGTTGTTGCCCAAATGAGGATGGGTTCCCTTTTGAGTCTGGTTCCTCTCGAGGTTTCTTCCTCATGTCGTCTGAGGGAGTTTTTCCTTGCCACTGTTGCCACAGGCTTGCTCATTGGGGATAGATTAGGGATAAAATTACTGTAGCTTGTGTTTTAAGTCGTTCAAATTCTGTCAAGCTGCTTTGCATCAATGCTTATTGTTAAAAGTGCTATACAAATAAACTTGACTTGACATGACCCTGTCACCGGTTCACTGGTTGCCCTTCCTTGCACCACTTTTGGTAGGTACTAACCACTGCATGCTGGGAACACCCCACAAGATATGTCATTTTGGAGATGATCAGATCCAGTCATCTAGCCATCATATTTTGGCCCTTATCAAAGTCACTCAGATCCTTATGCTTGCCCATTTTTCCTGCTTCCAACACATCAACTTCAAGAACTGACTGTTCTCTTGCTGCCTAATATAGCCCACCCCTTGACAGTTGCCACTGTAATGAAATAATCAATGCCATTCACTTCACCTGTCAGTGGTTTTAATGTTATGGTGTATACATTTTTACAAATTTGCAAGTGTTAGGCCAGCTTTGTGGGTTCATGTAAATGATCTGGCTCCATTAATGACTCCTAAATGTGATCTTTTTCTTGATCTAAACCTTAATAATACATATCTTCTTCACCCATCCAGTGTGTTCTGGGTTGGGTCCCCTTTTCTAGGGTTTCTTGGCTAAGTACAGCTGGCTAGCCAGTCCTCTGGTCATGGACAATAGATTACTTGCAACCACGTGATCAAAATGTGCTACACCATGAGTGTCCACAATGATGGTGGATATACAAAGCAACTAGGATGATAGCCGCTGAAAGCGTGTCTGTAAACAAAGCTGAATTTTCTCAGTATTACCATGATTTGAATGGTCAAGCGAAGATTTGATACAAAGAGAAGATAGATATGTGTTTTTTGACCTGTATTATTTAAAAAAGTCAGATTTTTCTGAAGATAAGACGCTCCTGCTGACCATCAAGTACCCAGATATCATGTTCTATCTGGTTTGGCTGCCAAAGAATCAAGTCTGTCCTTGAATAGCCCATTTTCTGAATGGGTGCCAAGTCTGGATTATTTCTATCATATAATTTTGCTGGTGCTCCTAGAAGCGAAATGGTAATATGCTTGTTAAAATTATAACAATGACCAAGTGAACCACGACAAGAGAATGCTCATTTTATAGCAAGATTCTACCAACACGATATAAAATTCTTCTATGATATTATTGAGAAAGCTTTTGAATCTCACCTGAGATAAAATGATTACTGCAAACACAAGCTGTTTTGGATGTGCCATGGTCACGAGCACTGTTGTGACCACGACCATGTACAGCACAAAGATATGGCAGAGCTAAAAGAATGCTTAAGCAGTGGAAAAACAAAGAGTGTTGCGCATGCGTGACTATGTTTTGTATGGAATGTCACTTGACCCCACATTTGTATATCTACCAACATGGCCGACATACCGTACAGGGTTCTCTTTTACTTTGATGCCACTTGCAAGTCAAGGATTTAGAGTAGCCAGTTAGCCTAACAACATGTCTTTGGACTATGAGGGAAACCAGAGCACCCAGAGGAAACCCATACAGACATGGGGAGAACATGCAAATTCCACACAGAAAAGCCCCTTATTGGCCATGAAGCTCAAACCTGCAACCTTCTTGCTGTGAGGCAACAGTGCTAACCACTGCACCACCATGCCACCCAATAATATGTATGAACAGTCTCATTAAACAAGTACACACACAACAAAGTTGAGGAAATTGAAAGTGTAATCATGAATATATCATTATAGCTATTAAACTGATAGCTCATTTATGTAGAAATTCACAGGTTATCTGTTTCCTGAAGATGAGAGAAGCAGGTATGGGACCAAAAGGTTGCCAGTTTGATTCCCTGGACCGGCAGGGGAAAAAAAAAAAAAAACGTGTGGGTGGGCAGAGTGAATGAAGGCACTTTCCATTCCCTCTATATTCATGGCTGATGTGCCCTTGAGCAAGACACCTAACCTAACCCCTGATTGTTCTCTGGGCACTATAGTGCAGCTGCCCACTGCTCTGTGTGTGTGTGTGTTCACTGCTTCAGATGGGTTAAATGTAGACAAAGAATTTTACTGTGCTGTAATGCATATGTGACAAATAAAGGCCCAAATGCCCCATTCTTCTTCTTCTTCTTCTTCTTCTTCTTCTAACAAGTGCAGTTGAGCTTAATCTTAAATCTCCTCAGACTGAAAAGGAATCTAAAGATTTCTGAAAACTACCATGTCCATTCTTTCCCAAATTAAACAAATCCATCACTGTTGCTTATCTCCACCGATAAGTCTCACAAAACTGAGAATTGGCTAAAGAGCCCTAAGGTGAAACTTGAGAATCAGTAGACATTACTCATACTAGATAACATCTGTGTTAATCCCCCTCAGAGAAAATATCCATAGAGCTCCTGGAGGTTACCGCTGAAGAAACAAGTCAAGTCAAGTGGCTTTATTGTCATTGAGGTAGTACAGGCCAACAGGTCACAGTGGGACAAAACAATGTTCTTCCAGGATCATGGAGCTACATTAAACACAGAACTATTTGGGACTACACAAAACTAACTACAACTATGATCAGTAACATGATTGGGTATAAAACAAGCATCTCACAGAGGCTTAGTCTCTCAGAAGTAAAGATGGAAATGAGTTCACCAGTCTGTGAAGGACTGCATGGACAGATAGTAAAAGTATACAGACCTACACAGGACGACATAACATTTTAGCAATTAACTAACACCTTCTGACCAATCAGAATTTGAGAATTTGACAACACTGTGGTATAAATTTCCATAATTCTCAGCCTAACTTGAACCCAAAGCCCAACTATAAACTAACTCTAACCATAGTGATAACTTCATATACAAAAAGTGAGTGGTTTGCGCTTTTGAGGCTTTAAAAGGAAATATATTTCAAATACATTTCTGAAAATCAGACAGCACAATTTTAAATTTGTACATCCACCATGAATCTGACACCTAATATAATTTTGTTGAGAGTTCAATTTTTATAACACTGTTTATGATATGACAGATAAAAATGTTACAGGTCAGAACTGTAGGTCAGGTGGAATTTTTCAACCTAGGTTAGAATTTTTAACCCCGTTCATATTGTGCTACTTGTATCAAGGAGGCTTACTATATTTAGGCTTAGTTGAGGGTTAGGATTTGGGAAGAATTTGTATTTTATAATAAAGTACCTTGGAGTTAGGTTTAGGGCTAGGATTTAGGAAGACTTTGTATTTTATGATAAAACATAAAGTACCTCGGGGTTAGTTTTAGGGTTAGGATTTGGGAATACTTTGTATTTTGAACAACTTGCTGACATAATAAGACTGGACTCATTAATAATTTCAATATATATATCACTTCTTCCATTGCAATCATTGCTCTTCTAGTGCTTAAGGTGTTGGGTTAAGAATCAGAAGGTTCCAAGTTTGAATCCTGGTTGAGTATGATAAAAGATATTTGAAAAAATGCTAATTAGGTAGATAGGAATAGGTAGACAGACCCCCGTGGCCGGCAAGGGCCTTTCTGTGTGGAGTTTGCATGTTCTCCCCGTGTCCGCGTGGGTTTCCTCCGGGTGCTCCGGTTTCCCCCACAGTCCAAAGACATGCAGGTTAGGTTAACTGGTGACTCTAAATTGAGCGTAGGTGTGAATGTGAGTGTGAATGGTTGTCTGTGTCTATGTGTCAGCCCTGTGATGACCTGGCGACTTGTCCAGGGTGTACCCTGCCTTTCGCCCGTAGTCAGCTGGGATAGGCTCCAGCTTGCCTGCGACCCTGTAGAACAGGATAAAGCGGCTAGAGATAATGAGATGAGACAACCAAGAGGAAATACTAGGTAGGTGTAGACAGAGAGGAAGTGGATGGAAAAAAGAAGTCATGGAAAATCCCTTTTAAGAATCTTAGATAATCCAAAAATTTTAGAGGTTGGAAATTATGAACAAGGTTAAAAAAATGTAACCTACCGTAGGTCAAAATAAATCACCGAGATTGAAATTTTTTTGACCTGTAACTATATCTACATAGATCAGTGACTCTGAGTCTTGAAGTTGTGCCTAAACTGTTGAATAAACACAGGAATTCACTCTTACTGTGCAAACGAGCATGCTCCAGCTCATTTGTTTTTGCAGCTGGAACAAACACCCATCACAAACACTGAGATGAGTAAAGGGATATAACTCCCATGTCTGGCAGCTACCACAGGGCTTTAACGTCATGGGTCTTGGTGGGGAGTCTGGAAACGCCCAGATTGTCCGTAAAGCAAAGCCAGAAGGTCTGTATTATTATTATTATTATTATTATTATTATTATTATTATTATTTCTTACAATGGTAGGAATTGACTGGTAGTACAAGAAAAAAGTATGCAAAATAAAAAAAAGAAGGATGTGCTGTTTAATGGGAGGAAATTCATCTGTTTTGCGCTCCATCTTTCTGTATCTGTATTTAAACCCAAAGTAGCTGATTACTTTATAAGTAACAAAAAATTAACTGTTTTAGTCCTCACAGCAATTTGCCAATTACATTTTTTATTAATGAAACACAGCACATTATACTTTTTATCCATTTATAGTTACCGTTAAATTAATGTTGTAGAATGTCTGGGAAATGACTTGTTCCTATTATTGCTTAAAGCAGCTATAAACAGTCATTTCCTCGTCAGCCTCTTTTTTCCCCCATCTTCTAGATTTCACAAAGATTTCTGTCCTGATAAACTTACTGTGTGACTAAGTGACAAAGTATTGGCATTGGAAACTCTTTCGATAAGTGTTAAATTATAGAAAACTTTGACATTTCAATAATTATTGCATGATGTTTCTTTATTATTGGTATTGGATAAGGGATAAGAATGTAAACTTGTGGTTTGAATTACAGTTGAGACTATTGTCAGAGCTGCTGTTATTGGAAATTCATCCATTCATTATCCGTAACTGCTTATCTTGTTCAGGGTCGCAGGCAAGCTGGAGCCTATCCCAGCTGACTATGGGTGAGAGGCGGGGTACACCCTGGACAAGTCACCAGGTCATCACAGGGCTGACACATAGACACAGACAACCATTCACACTCACATTCACACCTACGGTCAATTTAGAGTCACCAGTTAACCTAACCTGCATGTCTTTGGACTGTGGGGGAAACCGGAGCACCCGGAGGAAACCCATGCAGATACAGGGAGAACATAAAAACTCCACACAGAAAGGCCCTCGCCGGCCCCGGGGCTCGAATGCAGAACCTTCTTGCTGTGAGGCGACACCACTACACCACCGTGCCACCCTACATTATACTTTTTATCCATTTATAGTTACCATTAAATTAATGTTGTAGAATGTCTGGGAAATGACTTGTTCCTATTATTGCTTAAAGCAGCTATAAACAGTCATTTCCTCGTCAGCCTCTTTTTTCCCCCATCTTCTAGATTTCACAAAGATTTCTGTCCTGATAAACTTACTGTGTGACTAAGTGACAAAGTATTGGCATTGGAAACTCTTTCGATAAGTGTTAAATTATAGAAAACTTTGACATTTCAATAATTATTGCATGATGTTTCTTTATTATTGGTATTGGATAAGGGATAAGAATGTAAACTTGTGGTTTGAATTACAGTTGAGACTATTGTCAGAGCTGCTGTTATTGGAAATTCATCCATTCATTATCCGTAACTGCTTATCTTGTTCAGGGTCGCAGGCAAGCTGGAGCATATCCCAGCTGACTATGGGTGAGAGGCGGGGTACACCCTGGACAAGTCGCCAGGTCATCACAGGGCTGACACATAGACACAGACAACCATTCACACTCACACCTACGGTCAATTTAGAGCCACCAGTTAACCTAACCTGCATGTCTTTGGACTGTGGGGGAAACCGGAGCACCCGGAGGAAACCCATGCAGACACAGGGAGAACATAAAAACTCCACACAGAAAGGCCCTCGCCGGCCACGGGGCTCGAACCCAGAACCTTCTTGCTGTGAGGCAACAGCGCTAACCACTACGCCACCGTGCCACCAAAAAGGTTTTCAACCATTCATAAGTGTAATGGATGTAGGCACAAAACTTGACATGGCTCTCTTAGTCCTGAAGGTGAGGGATCTGTATCTCTGTCCTGAAGGTAAAAGACAGTATTGACTGTGCAGTGTGTGTGTAGTGTCCAAGGTTATTTGTGTTCCTTTTAATTTAGTCCTTCCATCGTAGATGCTGATAAGTGGTTCCTGCACCCAGTGGTGGCTGGTAGTCTTTCAAACAGGGGAGGCTGGTCGGTTACGATATTTCCAGATTTTAAAAGAAAAAAGAAAAAAACATCAATTTTGCCCATACTCGCCTCTGATCTGGCTGATTGTTGGCAGGGTCACAAACTGTGAAATAACAGGTTCTTTTGGCCCATTAGCCTACTGTCCAATATACATGATGGTGGTGTTGGGGGGGTATATTTTAACATTTTATATTTTAAAATTATGGCATGTTGTTTAAAAATGGATCATTATTGAAAGCAGCTCTTTGTCAGGAACCTCAGCAGTAACAGCAGAGTGTTCTGGAATAGGAATAGGCACAAACACTGACTTTGGGGAGCCAAACATAGAGCTGGGTGCCACACATTTCATTCAATGACACTTTCCCTATATTTTACTTATTTTGACTGAGAAATGTTTTATTGACAATTTTGATAACCCTTCACTTTTAATCCAGGTCTGTAGTGTGAAATGTTCTCGGCTGTGTTTTTGTTTAAAAATGTTTTCCAAATTGTAGCTGTGTTTAATTCATATCCAGAAAAATATATATTCTAATATAATATACTCAGCATAAACATTTTAAATAGATTCTATATTTTTGGTCCGTCCATGACATATTACTAAAGTAGCCTATTTACTGTTGTTGATGTGGGTCACTTGCTGTTAGCCAATTCACTTTCTCGTACCAGGAGAGCTGAAAGGAACGAGTATTATTCCCTACCTTTTTCGCCAAGTCAATTTGAGGCGTTGGTCTACCCTGCTCTTTAATTTTAATTTTTTCCTCGAAAGGAAGACTGGCAAATGGCTTCGCCAAAATTAAATCAGCAATGCTTGGCATCCGTGCGCAGCTTTCTTGCTAGCTGACTAGCCCCCTCAAGTTCAAGTTCAGTCACTCAAATAAACGAAATTTCTGGAACTAAGATAGCAAACTTGACAACACTATATTTACACTTTATTTACAATGAAAATATATACAAACTAAAAAAGCTGGTAGGAACCGTATGTAATGAATGAAATCGAAATGTAAGCTGATCTCTTACAATACACCACAGCACTTGCGAATCCGCATGGGACTGAACTGAAATTCACTGCTGCCTGTCTATATTTGAAACGAGCTGTCAATCAAATAAAATATCCGGCCGCTTTCACCAATCACCAGTCTCCTCGCGGAAAGCTTTGCCATGTCCATCCCACTGTGAGGCTCGGAGTCCGTGGGCGGGCGTTTTCGCAGTATTTGTCCAATAACCGTCTTGCATTTTGAGATTGAAAAGCGCATAGCTCCCAAATGCCACTGAAGTCCACTGAGGCTGGGCTGCATCGCATTGTCACGAGGGGGAAAAACTCACGCACACATTAGGCGAACTGGGGAAAGTTATAACGGAATGATTTTGCACTGTAGTTGGGTTGAGCACATATATTTCTATGATTCTGGATCTGAAATAGCAATGTTATAAGGTCGGCTATAACATAAGCCTAGCGCAATTCATCCTACACGATGTTCGTCATTTTTAGAGGAGGCTGAGCCTCCCTCGTTGTTTTAGAGCAATCGCCCGTGCCTGCACCAATACAAATATTTTACTGCTCAGTGTTATGATTTTGTTTAAGTCTGTGATCAATTATTGTCCCAAGGTATCTATATGACTCGACCCTATCTATTTGCTGGTTGCTGACTGACAGAGTGGGAACACTGGGAAGGTTTTTTTTTTTAAACAAAAGTCAACAACCAGTTCCTTTGTCTTGGCAATGTTGAGGTTAAGGGAGTTCTGTTTGCACCATTAACCAACACCCTCTGACCGATCAGAATCCTGAATTGTAAAACTGGAAGAAATTCTGTTCAGATGATATGGTTTGAATCATTGAGTTGGATTCTATATGTGGAAACTTGGATTACAGTATATATACTATATCAGGAATAGGATAATGTTTCTACGCTGGATCTGGCCTTGTTGTCTGGTCTCTCTCTCTCTCTCTCTCTCTCTCTCTCGTGTGTGTTAGGGAGGAGGGGGTTTGCTGTGTAATGGGTCAAAGGAATCACTCCGCCTTTTGCGCACTGGATCTACTCCCCTCTTTCTCACTCCCTGCCCCTCTGTACCGGTAGGTGCACCTCGTTTCCAGCTCTGTATGTATGTGTGTGTTCGGAGTGTGTTGTCTCTCTTCTCTGCTCCAGGACTGTGGGACTCCTGTGGGACTGCATGGACTGGGTGCGCACTGACCCGCACTGCTGAGCCAAACAGGAGGAAAAAAAAAAGGAAAAGGAAAAAGTGCTCAGACTGACTGGGCGGACTTGTGCTTGTTTTCTCATCCTGTTCTCTAGCTGCTGGGCTTGTTCTTGCACCCTCTCTTCTTATCCTGATCATGGTGTTCGTGCCAGGAATGTATGCGCTCTCCCTTGCACTGCTGCTTGGCTGGGCGCAATGTGCCCGCGAACAAATCCCGTTAGGTAAGAAAAAAAATATATTTTTTTAACAGTACTGTTTTAAAACATTGTTTTATCCAAGGTCCTGTGTGTCCTGGAGGTTTTATGGAATTTTCCTCAACATCACAGGTTCATCTTCCTCCAAGTCACGGTTTCTGTGCTCACATCGTAAACGTCACAGATCCAAAATGACCTGGGTGTCTGGGGTGTGTGTTTGAGTGTAGAAAGTGTCAAGCTATTATTTCAATGCCCGGGGCTTGAAATGTCTCAAAATGTCAAATGTTGTGTTGCTCTTAGAATAAATCATACAATGGAGAAGTGTATGAGGGTAAAGTTGAAATTATCAGGTGCAAAAAAAAAACAAAAACAACCCTTCATAATATAAAATAACTGTAGAGCATTGATCTGATTAAAAGATTAATTCCTTTTTTTGCTTTAAATATTCATCAGCAATAACAAGTCAAGACAATAAAAGGCGTAGGTTTGATTACTATAGATAGAAATCCCCCAAACTTCTCCTTAATAGCACTCGATTTCTAACACACTGTAAAATTGTATTCATTTTATTAAGTGAAAATTTCATTCTTTGCTCTGTCCTGGACAACACACTTCTCTGAAAAGGAGAAAACCAGACCAGAGTGTGTGGATATGATCCAAGTCGAACCTACAGACTCAGCTGGAGCCAATCTGTTATATTTAGGGCATAACATTTAAACATATCATCACTTTGTAAACGTATTTGTTTTTTCAAATGTCTCTACTTAACTAAACACACCTGGGTTGAACAGAAGAGAATTGTGTTAAACCTATGGCTGAACACCTCAAAAACAGTGCCTTATGTTGGAGCAAACGATGCTTGATTGCTATGTTTGACAGATGAAGACGTTTACCATGTGTGCAGTGGGTTTTCAACACGGACAACACTGTGCTTTTCAATGGCTTGCATACTTTTGGGCATGACTAATATGACTTAAAGCTAGACGGCCTTTCGATTTCATAAAATCGGTGAAATTTAGTTCCCGCTGAAATTTGGTCCTTGTGATATATGTTTATTTCTGTAATATCTCAAAAAAAAAAAATCAGGCCATTCTGTGGTTGGGAAGTTATTTAATGTGAGGGGATTCCTGAGTAAATAATGTGCATGAAATTGCTTGCTTTGCGCAGTCGAGCAGACAGAGGAAGTCCATGTGCGCATGCGCAGGTTTACCTTCTTCTTCTTCTTTTGGGTTTTACGGCAACTGGCATCCAGTTTTGCATTACTGCCATTTATAGGTTTCTCTTTGAGCGTGCACTGATAGTTCCATCATTCTGTCGCTAAATGAACAGCTGATCACACCGAGGTGCTTGCTGACCGCCGATATTTATTAGTTTGGTCCTGCGTTTCCTTTCCTTCAGAACATAACGTCTTCTCGCTTTCTGTTACTGTAGTCGGTCTTTCACGTTTCATTTGCGTCCTCCATTTTCTCTCCTATTTCAAATTTGTATCCCATAATGCCTTGTGCAAACGGGGAAAGCCCACCACGTGATGCATGACGTAGTAGCTTGAATTGGGTCATGGTGAAGTGGGAAAAATAGTGGAGAATTTAGGGCCATGTGGCCCTAAATTGTTATTTTAATTCTCATCTCATCTCATTATCTGTAGCCGCTTTATCCTGTTCTACAGGGTCGCAGGCAAGCTGGAGCCTATCCCAGCTGACTACAGGCGAAAGGCGGGGTACACCCTGGACAAGTTGCCAGGTCATCACAGGGCTGATACATAGACACAGACAACCATTCACACTCACATTCACACCTACGGTCAATTTAGAGTCACTAGTTAACCTAACCTGCATGTCTTTGGACTGTGGGGGAAACCGGAGCACCCGGAGGAAACCCACGTGGACACGGGGAGAACATGCAAACTCCACACAGAAAGACCCTCGCCGGCCACGGGGCTCGAACCCAGAACCTTCTTGCTGTGAGGCGACAGCGCTAACCACTACACCACTGTGCTGCCCGTTATTTTAATTGTTCTATTAAAAATAATAATAAAATTGGAAGTCTGTGATTCGAATTCAGTAGCTTTTGGTCCACTAAACAAAAGTAATTGGGTGTCGGGAAAAATTATTTTTATGACCTAAACTTGAAAAATCTGAAAGGCAGTCTACCTTGAAGTATTTGAAGTGAAATGTATGACCGCATGGCTAGATTTAAATGTTTATTTTACGCACCAGCTGGAGTGAAATTATATTTTATCACTGTATCTAAGGAACCCACATGCATACCAGAGGAAGAGGGTCCTTGAAATAATGAACATACCCGAGAACTAAATGTAGCATCTTAGTGCCTAATGATATACAATCTAATTTAATGGAGCTCCTTCCTAAATGAACAAATGTCAATGATAAGTTATAAGGAATCAGTAAACTGAGCCATGTTTTAAGAGATTATTTGGGACGTTTGTGCCACCAAGAATAACAGTGCCATGTAAAGCTGTAAAAAAAAAAATATATATATATATATATATATATATATATATATATATATATATATATATATATACTCTATATAGAGCTCCTTAATGGTGCAACAGAAGAGTATTTGTTCTATTGTCACTCCATTATATAACATTACAGGCATTTAGCAGACACTCTTATCCAGAGTGACATACAGTACAACATACCCAGAGCAGCAGTTGAGGGTTAGGTACCTTGCTCAAGGGCGCTTCAGCAGTTCCTGCTGGTCCAGGGAATTGACCTGGTGACCTTTTGGTCCCAAAGCTGCTTCTCTAACCATTAGGCTCGATTGTACATGCAATTGTAATTCACTCTTCATCAACCTTTCTACAAAGTCTTTACAAAAGCTATAATATATTCAAGAAAGGGTGGCACGGTGGTGTAGTGGTTAGCGCTGTCGCCTCACAGCAAGAAGGTCCGGATTCGAGCCCCGGGGCCGGCGAGGGCCTTTCTGTGTGGAGTTTGCATGTTCTCCCCGTGTCTGCGTGGGTTTCCTCTGGGTGCTCCGGTTTCCCCCACAGTCCAAAGACATGCAGGTTAGGTTAACTGGTGACTCTAAATTGACCGTAGGTGTGAATGTGAGTGTGAATGGTTGTCTGTGTCTGTGTCGGCCCTGTGATGACCTGGCGACTTGTCCAGGGTGTACCCCGCCTTTCGCCCGTAGTCGGCTGGGATAGGCTCCAGCTTGCCTGCGACCCTGTAGAAGGATAAAGCGGCTAGAGATAATGAGATGAGATGAGATATTCAAGAAAAGAGCATTTACGTTCGGGGATCCTTTGGTGAGGTTTGCAGTTGGTTGGGTGAAGGGTTCATGAATATTTGGCAACTGTTTGGTGACGGTTAGATGATGCATTTGTGATCGTCACTGATTGTTTGGTGCAGATGTCACGCATTGTTGAAATCTATTGAATAAGGTATCAGTGATCATTTTCCTGCCAGATGCTGATATGTACAAAACCCTCAAGCATGCCTCCTAGGAAAAGTGCCAGGTAGATCTCCTCAAAAGGACATCATCAAGTGTTTGCCTGGCGTGTGACCACAAATTTTAGCTCGCCTGTACATCGCCATGCATCGCCACCAAAATGCCTCATTTTCATTGATGACCCATTGCAAAGCATCATGAGCTGTTGTGTGACCATACCCTTAGGGAATTACTGACCCCCTACACCCCCAATCACTCACTAAGGTCTTCTAGCCTTTTAGCAACAACTTACTTGCTGTCCCATGCACCAAACTTTCCACCACAGGGGGCAGGTCCTTCAGTGCCATTGCCCCCAAACTCTGGAATTCCTTCCTCTGTCTCTCCATGACTTTGTGATCTCTCCTTGACTGCTTTTTTCTCTACTTTCAAGTCTCAATTGAAGCCTTATCTCTTCCATGGACATTTCTGTTCCTCTCTTAAGCCTAGTTCACAACCGGACGTACGATTTTTTGGCCGTGCGATTTTTGGCGTTTCCCAAATCGCTGCGTTTTTTTTTTTGTTCATGGAGAAAGACACGCATTGGCTGTAAGTTTGTCTTGCAACCTGAAAAAAAATGTAAGCGCCCGTAGAGTTTGTTTGACATGACAAAGAACCTCTGCGGCCAGTCTATGGCTCGAAAATCAGCACGTCACACGCGCGCTCTCGTGAGTTTCACGCACGCCCTCCGTGCGTTTCTTGCGTTTTTTGCACGTAGACCGGCCGTAGGAACACGTATGGCCGGTTGTGACCGAGGCTTTACTGCTTAGTCTCTTTTTTCCCCTCTCTCTTGTAAAGCAACCCTGGGATTGTGAAAGGCACTATAGAAATTTAACTTATTATTATTATTATGGCGGCACGGTGGTGTAGTGGTTAGCGCTGTCGCCTCACAGCAAGAAGGTCCTGGGTTCGAGCCCCGGGGCCGGCGAGGGCCTTTCTGTGTGGAGTTTGCATGTTCTCCCCGTGTCCGCGTGGGTTTCCTCCGGGTGCTCCGGTTTCCCCCACAGTCCAAAGACATGCAGGTTAGGTTAACTAGTGACTCTAAATTGACCGTAGGTGTGAATGTGAGTGTGAATGGTTGTCTGTGTCTATGTGTCAGCCCTGTGATGACCTGGCGACTTGTCCAGGGTGTACCCCGCCTTTCGCCCGTAGTCAGCTGGGATAGGCTCCAGCTTGCCTGCGACCCTGTAGAAGGATAAAGCGGCTAGAGATAATGAGATGAGATGAGGTCCTCCTGAGTATGTGAGCAGTTTCAAGGAGGATGATCTTCTGAAGCTCTTCCATTCTGATCTTTCTGGGGATTTTACTGGTGTACTTTTTCCATCCCCTTCTTGACGAGCCCAAGAACACCCATGACCACCGGTATTGTTGTGGTTCTCATGCCCCACGTTCTCTCTATTATTGTTGTTGTTGTTGTTGTTGCCAGAAGATGATGAGTTTGATTAATAACAATGCCACAGCCATCCTTGGCCAGGAAGCAAAACTGGCCATGCTCTCTGGATGGGAGGGGCATACAACCCCCACCCTGTCAATCAGAGTGACACTAGTCTGTGAGGTCATGCATGTGAAACAGGGCTTTCTGTGACACAGCATGAACAATAGTTTGAAAAGACTCAGTTAACATGTCTAAGTATTTATAATTCCTGGTTGGTTGCTAAAAGATGGTAGACCATGTAAACATTGTGTCATGAAAGTACAAGATTTGGGTTACAACTTTTTTTTTCTTTCTGTTTACCATGTTTGGTATTCAAATTAATCATGTCATGAACCCAGTAGAAGCATTATGGACTTTGGAAACAATTAAAAATGCAGCCGTTGATGAGACTTTGTGATGTAAGGCATTGCTCAACCCTAATAGTTTCTTTGCTGAGATATTGATAGATAGATTGATCGATCCAGCCATCACTAAATCTATGACATTATCATCTGCATCATATTGCCCTGCAAAGTCTGAAAAATCAAAACACTGCTAAGGGCTCAGGACCTGATCCTGACCTTATCACCACGGGAATGCTGAACATTCCTGTCCCTCTGTATGTTCACATCTTTTCAGAGGAATCTTCATAGAATTTACAGATTGCAATAAACCATATGTCTACACAGCAGAGAGCAGAGCCAGAATATAACACTCTGGCCTCAGTAAGCTGCGGCTGCTGGCTAGCTGAACCCTCCAATTGGGCTTCGGGAGGAACGGGGTGGTGGGTTGCCACGTCCTTTATTGAAGAGGCCTGTGTTTGAGTAAAGGGCTTTAGTACAGCTTCCCAGTGTTTGCTGTTTCTATGGAATTCTATACAAACCATCACATGACTCCGGGTTATAGAGTAATAAGCTGCTTGCTCATCTTTCTCATGATGGACGTGAGCCAACGGTCGAGGATGGATGAGGTGTAGGGCTATGATTCTCTACTCTTGGCCGTCTGTTTTGTTTCTTAGTTCTCATCTGCACTGTCTGTCTGTCTATCCCGTTCTGGATAGAATGCTCAGATTTTCCAAAAACAGTCCCTGCTCAGTGCTCTTCTGAATGTTGCTCTATACTCATGTTCAGAGAGTATGTGTGGACAGAAATAATTATTTTAAATGTACATAAATAATAAATATTTTCAGCACTTTCAAAAAACTTGTTCATAATGTTTAAAATGGCATTGCTTATGGTGCTTTGAAAATCAAATCCGTACCAATGCAGCTCCTCCATTTAGTTTAGTGTTCCCTCAAAAAAACTGCTCAGAAAATATCCTAGCAGGGAGTGAGAGAGAGAGAGAGAGATGATGATGGATGAGAGAGCTGTTATTTTCAGATGTGAGCCAATTTTTCAATAATAAGAAAATAGCAAGCCAAAAGTCGCTTGCTGTGTTGTGGTGTTAGTTATTTCAGACCATGCAGTTCCTCCATTTTTATGGACCTAATGGACCTCAGTCCCACGTACTTTTTTTTTCTATTTGCCATACAAGAGCAAAGTTCATGAATTCACAGGTCAAAGTCCGTGTGAACCAAAAGTAGCCACTACCAGATGCAAACATACGTCCTTTAGTCTTCAATTAATTGCCTTTCTGACCTTTTTTAGTCTGACATGACTTTCATGCTTTAAGTTCAAGCAGAGGGGCGGCACAGTGGTGTAGTGCTTAGCGCTGTCGCCTCACAGCAAGAAGGTCCGAGTTTGAGCCCCGTGGCCGGCGAGGGCTTTTCTGTGTGGAGTTTGCATGTTCTCCCCGTGTCCGCGTGGGTTTCCTCCGGGTGCTCCGGTTTCCCCCACAGTCCAAAGACATGCAGGTTAGGTTAACTGGTGACTCTAAATTGACCGTAGGTGTGAATGGTTGTCTGTGTCTATGTGTCAGCCCTGTGATGACTTGGCAACTTGTCCAGGGTGTACCCCGCCTTTCGCCCGTAGTCAGCTGGGATAGGCTCCAGCTTGCCTGCGACCCTGTAGAACAGGATAAAGCGGCTAGAGATAATGAGATGAGATGAGTTCAAGCAGAAGAGCATAATTTTCAGATGTCTCAAGTATCATCGTAGCAAGCAGTCAAAAATGGTTAACATTAACCTATCAATCTTAGAATGTGGCAAAACAAATGCATGTGCTATTTTGATGCTAGTGAAACAGTTATTTCAGCTTTATCAGCCAAGTAGAAACTCCTTGTCCCATTAGATGATGATGATAATAATAATAATAATAATAATAATAATAAGGCTTTAGGAGTGCCGATGACAGATCCAGTAAAACCAAGATGATTTCCCGATGTTTATCAGTGGCTGATAAAATATCATTGAAGACGCAAAAAAGAGCAGTTTCTGTGCTCTATAGGCAGAATGAAACTTTTCCAGAAGGTGATTTTCAATGAGATTGTTCATTATTTGGGTGGCAGCAACACGCTCAAGTGTCTTAGAAACAAAAGCAAGGTTGGTGATGGGGCGATAGCTCTTAAATTCATCATATTTCCAGCTTTCCATTTAAAATATGGTGTGATGATGCCTTTCTTGAGAGATGTTGGAAATATTCCTGAAGAGAGAGAGGCATTTATGAGTTGCGTAAATGGTCTTGAAAGAACATTAGCAAGTTGCTTGAGGGCTTGTGTAGGTACTGGGTCAAGTATACACGTCTTAGATTTTGACTGTTTTATAACTTCCTTGATGGAGTCTTTAGAAACTACAGCAAATTCACTAAATGAGGTTTTGCTTCGAGACTAATCTGCTATAGTGACAAAGAGTTGCAAAGTTGACATTTGAGAACTCTTCAGGTCATCTCTTAACATTTGTATCTTGGAGGATAAATAGCTATTAAAGTCCTCAGCCAGTGACAGTGTTGATTTATGTGATGGTAACACAGGAGTTGGACTGCGAGCTGCCCTAGTGGTTAGCATGTCCACCTCTTGACCGGGAGATTGCAAGTTCTACTCATGGTTGGGTAGTACCAAAGACCATCATAAAAATGGTACCTACTGCCATCTGGCAAGGTACAGTGCAATACAGATGTGAGTAGAGAAGTCAAACTCTTGCAGTTACCAGAGGACTAGGCCTCCACTGTAACCTTAGCTGTATAGGCAAGAGGCAGAGGGTTACAGAAACAGAGATCAGCGCCGCACCCACGGGCTTCAAAGAGCTGGTTAGTACTGGGATAGGAGAGTGCCTGGGAAGACCAGATTCTGGCGTGGAAGGGACTTTGACTTGACTTGAACACAGGAGTTGACTTCACCTTAAACAGACCATTGAGCAAAGAAAATAGCTTGTTTAGATCAGACTTTACTATTTTTGATTTGGAATAGGGGTAGCATGGTGATATAGTGGTTAGCACTCTTGCCTCACAGCAAGAAGGTCCTGTATTTGAGCCCAGTGGCTGATGAAGGGCTTTCTGTGCGGAGTTTGCATGTTCTCCCCGTGTCTGCATGGGTTTCCTCCGGGTGCTCCAGTTTCCCCCACAGTCCAAAGGCATGCAGGTTAGGCTAACTGGTGGCTCTAAATTGACCGTAGGTGTGAATATGAATGGTTGTTTGCCTCTGTGTCGACCCTGCGAAGACCTGGCAACTTGTCCAGGGTGTACCCCGCCTTTCACCCATAGTCAGCTGGGATAGGCTCCAGCTTGCCTGTGACCCTGCACAGGATAAGTGGTTACAGATAATGGATGGATGGATTTGGAATAGGCTGTCTTAGCAGAATTTAATGCCTTGGTGTATTCATGACATTGATCTCTGTATGGTTGGTGATATATTTCAAGTATTATCATTACACATTTCTGCTCATACTTATGTCTCAGTCTCTTAGTTGGATTTTGGTGCTGCACTTTTTCTTCAGTTACAGAATCTGTGGTATCACAGAGATCAATCAGAGTTTGACCCCTGAGCAGATATTTTATTAAAACTGCCTAAATGTGAGGAGAGCACAGGATAGCTAAATATTAGAAGAAAAAAAAAGTTCTAACTCAAAAATCATTGATCCCATCAGTCCTGATGAAAAATTAATCTTGTTACTAAGTAAATACTGTATAAGAAAATTTGATGTGTTGTATAAAATTGCTTATCACCAATATTCCAACATTGTAATGAAAAATAAAAAGGTTGCCTATTTTTGGGACATTCACCAGTATGTGATGTGACATCCCACTTTACCTGTGGCTGCGTACAGTCACGGCAAACAAGCAGCTCAAATTCATTCGATTTTCTGCCTCCACTGATACAGTAGAGACAAACAACCTCTTTATTTCATTTGCATGACTGATTATAAAGACCACTCTAATCTAGAGAGCAAGCTAAGCTTCTTCGTCAGTACTAGTGAGTACTGGTGAGAGCATTTTTATGTTTAGTGTACACATCACACATGCTATTACATTTTTCATATTAGAATAAAATATATTCTGGCTATCACCTTTTCTGTGAAAGAACCTTGATACAGTAGGTCATAATTGGCTAATAATTTGTTAATGTTAAACATGATCTCGTTGGGTGGCACAGTGGTATAGTGGTGAGCACTGTCGCCTCACAGCAAGAAGGTTCTGGGTTTGAGCCTAGTGGCTAAGGGGGACTTTCTGTGTGGAGTTTGCATGTTCTCCTCGTGTCTCCGTGGGCTTCCTCCAGGTGCTCTGGTTTCCTCCACAGTCCAAAGACATGCAGTTCTGTTAACTGGCCACTCTAAATTGTCCATAGGTGTGAATGGTTGTTTCCCAAGTCCAGAAACGGGAGGGTTGTGGCAGGAAGGGCATCTAGCGTAAAACTATGCTCCAGTTAATGACATGTGGAACAATAGGGTCCATATGGACTCTGATCTGGCAACAGTGCTGAACAAGGGGGAAGAAGAAGAAGAAGATGATGATGATGATGATGATGAAACATGATTTCATTACCATAATAATAATAATAATAATAATAATAATAATAATAATTGTGTTATGAATAGGGTTACAGGTTGGTTTAGGTTTCAAACCTTTTCATTCAAATGAATTTGATAGAAATCCAACTGCACAATTTTGGTTTCATTCAATTTTTAAATGAAGTTAGTTATATTGTTAACTAATATTTGTAATTTAATAATGAATGGGATCTTACTGGAAAGCCTTACCACTGCATTGACTATGTAGGAATAAAACATACACAGAATGTCATGTTATATGAAATTAATCACTGGTGGACTGCTGCAGCCTGACACAAAGCTGATTACAATTTTTATTAATTATAGAATCAGACATCAGATTTTTCTATCTGTTAATAGTCACATGTACTGTTGTGGAATGTCTGTAAAACAAGTTCCTGTTATCACGTATGTTATAGCAGCTATAAACAGTCAGTCCAGAGAGAACTGAGGAAGAACAAGAGCTGTAAACATATGTCCACTTCCGCATTTGACTTTTGCATACATGTCAACCTTTGGTCAATCAAACCTGTATAACCAACCTCCAAAATCCGTATTTCCCTTATAAAATCCGTATAAGATGCAAATTAAAATAATTTACCTAAAATTTGAATGATAATTAACAATGATATATCCCAGTTACTTTTTATTCAGTATTAATAACAATAAACCTTCAGAATGAACACAAAGCTCCAATGTTTGACAAAAACACAAAGTGTTATCAGCGTAGTTACGAAGGAAATACTTCGTTGTTTGGAGACAGGTTTCACTGAGCGGCTATTATGCATGAGACTTCATATTAGCCACAAAGGCAGAAAAATCTGTTCGTAAAATTACGTTATAATGACCAAATACAATGAAAAGTATTTTTCCAGTCTCACCTGTGAAAGGTAATCCCATGTGATCTCGTTTGGACGGTAAACCTGTTGGTACAGTTAAACGCAGCACATGAATGAGGCATCTTTATTCTCGGCTACTGTCTAGACGCTATACCAGAGACGGTTGAAGAATCTCCACTTTGCCACATCCAATATGGTGGCAAGGATGACGTATGATTCTACGCAGAAGGCGGCGTCTATGTTTATATGTCTATGACTTCCCGGTTGGCGGGATTCTCGCAATGCGGTGTGCGCATGATCAAAAGTGGAACGAAGTCTCGCTACCACAAGATAACACGCGATTTCATAAGACTCTTTACTGGCTGTCTGTGGTGTACAGTATGTTTGTAAATGTTATGTGCTCTTTGATCATCGTGGGAATTGATTATAGCTCTAAATAAATATTGAAGTTTTTTTAAAGAATCCGTATAACTTTATTTATACGCCCATATACTACGTTTATTGAATCAAATCCGTATAAAATACGGACATTCCGTATAGGTTGATATGTATGCTTTTGGAAGTGGGAGGAGGGACTGATCTTCCTTTATGTAGATCAAAATAATTTAGAGCTCCATTCAAGTCAATGAGAAGGTCCACGGAGTTCACGAAAACATTGGCCATTATTCCTTTTCGGGAGGGTTAATGGTATTTGGCAGAATTTATAGCATATTCCCAGGTACCTATGATCACCATGAGACCACAACAGTACTGTATTTCTGCAGTGAATTGTTTTCGGAAAAATTGACTTTGTTTCAGGATATATATAGCAGCTATATGGAAGATTTATTTACGAATGGCTTCTCAACCTCCTCAGCAGTATTTTGTTTGTAAAGTAAGGCAACATGCCCACTTTTGAGACTGGAACTGTTCCACTTTTGCTCCCATAGAGATGAATTTTGTTGCTGTATCTTGGTGGAATATTCTAAGATATGAAATATTCTTTGGTCATTCCTGAATCAGCCACCAAACACAATGATGCATTATATCACAGGCATTTAGCAGACACTCTTATCCAGAGCAATGCACAACATAACCAGAGCAGCCTGCGGAGCAGTTGGGGGGTTACGTACCTTTATCAAGAGCCCTTCTGCCATTCCTGGTGGTCCAGGAAATTGAACCAGTGACCTTTTGGTCCCAAAGCTGCTTCTCTAACCATTAGGCCCTGTATGTAATTTGATCTCTGTAATTTTAATGCAGCTTGTCATGTTACCTACAAATTGTCCCCCGCTCCCAAAAAAAGTGTAAGTTGTTAGTATAGAAACAAACATTTTCAAACAAGGACATTGATATAAGCTGCTCCTCCAGTGTGGTGATGGAAGCATCTGAGGTTTCAGCAGAATGCTTTATGAGCAGTTAACCACAACAAATAGAGCCTGTTGTTCCTGTCTCACTCTGCTTTTTCCTAATAAAAAATTCCTATGACAACGCTTGGCCCAATTTTAAGAAGGATCTGATGGCGATAATAGTCAACGAGTTCAACATTATTTTCTTTGATCTCTGTAATTTTGGTCATTTTTCAACCTTGGAAAAGTTAAATAAGAGTTTGGTGAGCTCCACCACTTTTGTGCAGAGGTCTAAAGGATATAGGTCTGGCAGATGAAGATGATGTCACACATTAGTCATCACTAAGATGCCAAAATGGCAGTGTTGGAGCAGTGTCACTGAATGTGCATAACCTCAGTCAATACATGACATGGTTCTGGGGTTATGAGGAGAGATGTGTATGTTTTTTTTGTTTTTTTTTACCCACCATCAGCTCCAAGGGTTGACCAAGGATCATTTCCGTTGGTTTATTGCACACCCAGGCCTCAATTTAGGTTTTTGGGTCCATAGCAGAAACACATGGGCTGCCTATGTTGGTGCAGAAATGTGTGTGCTGTGTGTGTGTCTAGTTTCCAGACAGGCAGGTACAGTTTACTGCTGTCATGCACAAAAAGAACTTTCTTGTGGTTACATTAAAATTCCTCCAATTTGACACTGTAATTTTCTTTCATCTTGGTCAGAAGTAGAATGGTTAGGTTGGTGTGAGTGAATCAGGGTGCATGTGTGTGGGGTCTTCAAGGGTTCTTGAAACAGTCAAAGGTTCTTACTTCCCAAGTCCGGTTATGGTTTGAACTTTCTGGAATAGGGAAACAATTTCATGTAGGATTCTCCATAGAACTCTTAAAATTTCCCTCACACCCCTTTTCAACCAACAGGGAATGAGTTCAATTCTTGTTCACACACCACATTTTGAACTGCTCAGAGCATTTCGACCAAAAATAAATTGGTTCGGAGCCTGAAAAGTTGGTTCCCAGCTGGTACCAAAATATAGCTGTTTTTTTCTAGTATTAACCATGATGACATCAGTGGGTGTGTCATGAGGGGGAAGCCATGGCCTAATGGTTAGAAGTTCAATTCCCTGGACCAGCAGGAATGGCTGAAGTGCCCTTGAGCAAGGCACCTAACCTCAACTGCTCTCCAGGCTGTTCTGGGTATGTTGTATGTCGCATGTCGCTCTGGATAAGTGTGTCTGCTAAATGCCTGTAATGTAGTGTAATTAGTTTGGAGAGGAAGCAGAGCACAGCAAAGGAGAATACAATGGAAAAATATATATCTTCAGAAAAAAATGGACTGAAAACCAATATCTGCAATAACAGAATAAAAGCTTGCAGATAATCAATGGTTCCACTCAAAACTGGTGAAGACTTGGGCCAGTTCACTAGCTGGTACCAAGGTCCAAAGAATCCTGAACAGAACCAGTTCAAGAACCTGTTCCCTGTTGGTCGAAAAGGGGTATTGGAGAGACAAGCCAAAGAACCATTTAAAATGCTACAAGCAATCTTTTTTTTCCCAAGTCTCCAGTGTCAGTAGTTCAGAATTTCCATGTTTTGAGATTTGTAGTCTCTTAAGGGTTCTTTGGATCATTAATGATTCTAGATATCTAAAGAGAATTTATTTGGAACCTTTGCTGAAAGAAATATGGTCTGATGTTAGGTTCTACATTGAGAGTTTAAGGCTTTCCTCAGATGGACAAACAGAAGAACCCTTTAGGGTACTACATAAAAGTTTCATGTTGTGTTATTGCTTCAGAAGTCCATGACCCAGGGTGCAATCCTGAATTCCAGTTACTGTTTATGCAAAGTTCTGCTTGTTTGGCTTAGAATGATGCTTAGCAAAAAGGGTTTCTTGATGTTTCTTTGGAGAGTTAAAGGGTTCTTATCTCCTCAAATTGATTCTAATCTGCAATAGTTTGTGCATCACAGCTCCAGGGTCAAGTGTTTGGTTTCAAATTTGACAGAGTTCCCATAATCTCATTGAATCTGCATGGCTTTCCACCCAGACTCTTTGAAAAGAGTGTTTCTCAAAGGTTCTTTGGATGATTAATGTTTCTATCTTTCTAAAGGATATGTATTAGTTACTGTCTCTGCAGAATTTTGTTTGTGTCAGTATGGGTTTCCTCCTAAGTGTCTTTAAAAGATCTTCAAGTGTTCTTTCTACAGTGAAGAGTTTTTGGCTTTCCAGATGGGTCCCTCTGCAATAGGGAAATATCTGCTGAAGTCAAGTGTCAGTAATTTAATTCTGCTTTAGAGAGTTTATCTTCCTATTTGATTGAATTACTGTATTGGGTACTTACTTTGTTGATGGGTTACTGTTTAAAAGAATATATATATATATATATATATATATATATATATATATATATATATATATATGTGTGTGTGTATGTATGTATGTATGTATGTGTGTTTGTTATTTACCACCTGGGAGGTCCGTATGGTGAAATAATACCGTGACCAAGGTCTTGAGAGCACTGACCAAGGTCACAGTATTTCACTATATGGACCGACCTTAAGCTGGTAAATAATATTTTTTTTCTTTACCAAATTCTAACAGAAAATGAGAGCGCCCGAAAGGGAAAACTGAGCCGAGCCAATCCGCCATTTTGAATCCTCATTCACGGCTGTAATGCAAATTGCTTCCTCCTCAGTATACAAGTGCACTTCCATGGCAGGAAAAAAAAACTACATTTTGCCACCTATGTAGTTCCCTATTTATACAAATAGGAGTCATTCAGGATTCAGCCATGTTTTTGCTTTTGTAGTAAAACTTGCTTTTGCTGTGAAGACTGTCGTTATCACCATCCATGCTGTAAAATTAATGCTATTCTCCTGAGAAATGCTGGCAAAAATGTATAAGATTTTTGATACTCTTATAAATAAACCTTATAAAAAAGATAAATGTTAACAAAAAATGCTACTATGTAGTCGCCAGAGGTCCGTAACCAGGGTCTGTAACTGGGGTCCATACCATGGGATACGGACCTGCTCGCCAGCCAATCAGAGCGCAGGATTTGGAGTGCGAAAAAAAAATTATTAATTTACTAACCCCATTTCCAAAAAAAGTTAGGATATTTTCCAAAATGCAATAAAAACAAAAATCTGTGATTTGTTAATTCATGTGGATGTTTATTTAACTGACAAAAGTACAAAGAAAAGATTTCCAATAGTTTTACTGACCAACTTAATTGTATTTTGTAACTATAAACAAAGTTAGAATTTGATGCCTGCAACACACTCAAAAAAAAAAGTTGGAACAGAGAGAAAATGAGACTGAAAAGTTTATAGAATAGTCAAGTAACACCATTTAGGAAGATTGCACAATAAACAGGTTAATTGGTATCATGATTAAGTATAAAAGGAGCATGCAGCAAAGGCTCAGTGTTTGCAAAAAAAGGATGGATCATGGCTCACTCAGCTGTGCCAAAATTTGTGAGAGAATTGTTTATCAATTCAGAAAGAATATTTCTCAATGAAAGATTTTAGGCCTTTCAAAATTGCAGTACATTATATTGTGAAAAGATTCAGGGAATTTGCAAACATCTCAGTGTGGAAAGAGCAATGTTAAAAATCAGTGTTGAATGTGTGTGACCTTTGAGCCCTCGGGTGACACTGCTTGAGAAACCATCATGCTAACGTGACAAAGATAGCCACATGGGCTCAGGAGTACTTTGGAAAACCATCATTACTTCACAGAGTCTGCATCTGCCTCCAGAAATGCAAGCTGAAAGTATATTAAACAAGGAGGAAGCCAGTAATCAATTCTATGCAGAAATTCCACAAATTTCTCTGGGCCTGAACTCATCTCTGATGGACTGAAAGACAGTGGAAACGTGTGCTGTGGTCAGATGAGTCCACATTTCAGCTTGTTTTTGGGAAACCCAGACATTGAGCTCTCCATGCCAATTTGTTATCAGAGAAAGGTGAAAAGCCAGCATTTGTGATGTTATGAGGGGCATCAGTGCCCATGGCATGCATGAGTTACATGTGTGTGAAGGTACCATTGATATATTGGAATTTTAGAGAGACATATTCATCAAGGCAACTTCTCTTCCCGGGAAGTCCATGCTTATTTCAGCAAGACAATATCAGGCCTCATTCTGTACAGGCTACAACAGCGCAGCTTTGTAGACACAGAGTGCATGTGCTTGACTGGCCTGCTGCCAGTCCAGATCTGTCTCCTACTGAGAATGAAATGAAGGCACATCATGAAGAAGAGAATCAGACAATGGCGACCATGGACTGTTGAGCAGGTGAAGTCTTATATTAAGCAAGAATGGACAAAAAAATTCCAATTGCAGAACTGCCACATTTTGTATCCTCAGATCCCATATGATTAAAAAGTGTTATTAAAGGAAAGGTGATGTAATACAGTGGTAATAATACCTCCGTCCCAGCTTTTTTTGAGTGTGTTGCAGGCATCAAGTTCTAACTGTCAGGAATGGCGAGCTGAGGTGAAGTGAGGGCCCAAGAGCAGACTCAGAAAACAGGCAGTGTAAAGAGAAAACTTCTTTAATGAAGTAGATGGCAGAAAGGCAAAGATACAGTAGGGCTCAGGCAAAAATCGGTAGTCAAAAAACAGGCCAGGAGGTCAAAAACACAGAGGAACAGGTAGACATGATCAGGGACAAAAAACAGGACAGAAAAACTTGACAAAAAAAACCAAAGTAAAAATTCAGGCAGGGGGAATCAAGAAGACACAATACCAATGAGCTATAGTGAGGCGAGGAAAGTCTACAAGAGACGGTCTGGCAAATGGAGTAGCTCCAAACAATTCTTAAAATGTCCTGACTGATGGGAGAGGAGTGGTAGCAGGTGTGGGAGTGCCGCTTCAGGAAATGGCCTTCAGCAAGGCAGGACTGAATTCTTGTCCTGGATCTGGCCTGGAGCCGGCATGGAAGTCCCACAGTCTAAGGCGTGGATGGACTGGACCGGACTTTGACACTAACTTCATTTATATTTACAAAATAATATTAAGTTGGTCAGTAAAACCACTGAAAATCTTTTCTTTGTACTTTTGTCAGTTAAGTAAAGGTTCTCGTCAATTAACAAATCACACGTTTGTTTTTATTACATTTTGAAAAATATCCCAGCTTTTCTGGAAATGGGGTTAGTATATTTATATTGTTCTTAAATTGTATGTGTGTATTTGGCCATTTTATTATGGTAGATTGCAGAGGTGGACAGTAATAAAGTACATTTACATGAGTACTGTACTTAAGTACACTTTTTGAGTATCTGTACTTTACTTGAGTATAATTTTTTTTGGAAACTTATTACTTTAACTTCACTACATTTGAAAGGCAAATATTGTACTTTTTACTCCACTACATTTCTGTCAAGGTCCTCGTTACTATGAAGCAGCTTTGAAAGTGGATTTTTTTCTTTTCTTTTCTAAAACATGATTGATTTTTTCACAGGTGACACTGAGAGCCTATCAGTAATCACTAGGGTCATGTCATGTCCATAGATTGTATAAAATCAGTGATTTCTCAGCAGAATTATTTGAACACGATCAGTTGATGGCAGAATGGAAGGAGGCAGTTCTTCTGGGGAATGCACACACTCATGGCCATACTTAGAACCTATGTTTTAGTTTTCTGAAAGGATTAAGGATTCATTTAATTTTAAATGTTTGCTTTGTTTGCCGAAAGCGAACCACATTACGGCCTTCAAAAACTCGCCATCCAACCTGCGGAAGCATATTGAGGTATATAAACATTTTATTCCAAGAGAAAGCTTGCAACGAATTGTCTGTGGTTTTTGAGCTAGCGATAATGTTGCAATAGCTGTGCAGTCTGGTTAGTCAAATTACTTTCTATGGATTTGCCCGCCAAATTGCCATCGGCTTGTCCACGGCTAACGTTTACACGTAGCTAGTTAACTTGGAAACTGTTAGCATGTAAAAACAGAGTTATGCTAACACGAATAACGTAAACTTCTCTGAAGTCCTTTCAGAAAGATGATTTAGCATAATCTTGCCAAATAAACAGAATGTAGAAATCTTTCTTTTCTAGTAGCGTTAGCTACCCAATATGATTTCAGGTTTGAAAAGTGTTTGCTAGCATGTCAGGTGGAGTTTCACTGACTAGCTAGCTTAACATTAAACCACCATGATGGCACAGCATGCATTCATTTTGTGAATTCACAGTTCTGTCTTTGGTAACAGCATTAGGTTTTTTAAGCGTTGTGGCAATAATACAACGATGCGTTAACAGAAAATATACTTTTAATACTTAAGTATTTTAAAAAGCAAGTACTTCAGTACTTTAACGAAAGTAAAAATTTGGCTGTACAACTTTCACTTGTATTGGAGTAACATTTGACGAATGGGATCTGTACTTTGACTTAAGTAATGAAGTTGGGTACTTTGTCCACCTCTGGTAGATTGAAATGCCTTGATGTATGTACCTAGCCATGTGGATATATCTTCTGCTTTGTGCTCTGCCTTTTGCACTCCTTGTTTGGAAAGTATAAATTGCTTATGGCTATAGGAAAGATGAGGGAGTTTTAATGAGGTCATTTATGAGGGTAGTAATTTGAAGTGGCAGAAGACTGAGCATACTTTTCAAATGACTGGAATGTGTCCCAGTGCTTTATGCCAACAATACCCATGACCTACTTTTTCCTGGATTAAGAATGTTTCCACTGTTTAATTATTCAGTTTTTCAATGACGTTTTGGTTCCAGGGCATAATTGCACCCGATACTTTCTAAATTATGAATTAGGCTGTGAAATGACCTCTATAAATTAAAGACAAATGCATAGACACTGAATGCCTAGCTTTATTTATTTTTTATTAGTTTTTGGATTGCTTTTTTAAAAGTTATTAATATGAAACAACTCTATTTCACAAACCTATCATTAAATTAATTAAAAAAACACCTTGACAATATATTCCATATATAGTATGCAGTCTCATTAACTAATTACCAGTTATACAATTTGAAGATGATCAATTGAGGTTCACATGAGTGCAACTTCTTGTAAGTAAATATACACAACCTTTGTAGGATACACAGTTGTTGTTTTTTTTCTGACTAAATGTATTTTCAGGAATCCCACAATTCTTTTGTAAATACTCCTGCAGTCTGTAATAGTCTATAAAAAGATATTTTCACATACAACTTGATAAAAGACAAATGTGTTACATTCAGTTTTTTTAAGTACAAACAACGCACATGTCAAACAGAGTTCTGATGCCGGGACTGCCAAAGAACCAATGAGGGACCTTTGAACAAGTTCCCTCAATTATAAATGAAATCACACCACCTGCTAAAAGATTAACTGCAAACGTCTTGTAAATATTTTGAGACGTCATGTCATGCAAGAGCTGTCCTGTCAAATATTTGCCCATTGTCTTTAAATACCATAAAACTTCAGCACAATGATTATGAACACATGCTGTATCTGTTTCCAAACACAACAGATCAACAGCTCCAGTGAGTTATATCAGATCCTCATCTGCTGCATGCCAGACTAATGGAGCTGTCCAGAAGAAGAGTCCAAGCACTAAGACTGTGTTGTTGTTGATCTGACACTCTTTTCAAACATTCAGAGGTGCTTTGAAAATGAAACATGGTGTGGATGTTGAAACCAACCTGGGCAACTGGTAGAAATGGATCAGCAAGGCTAAAATAATCACTATGAGGTTTCTTTTTGGCATCCATATCAGATTATTTATGTCATTGATGAGATTGTGTGATGTGATGCATCGCTCAACCCGAATAGTATCATTATCTATTGACAATAGAGCTTTGCTTTCTATTTAATATTGCGACCGGCCATCACTGAAAACCCTAATAGAAGTGTTTAAATTTCTCTGTGTGTGTGTGTTTATAGCTGTCCAAGTTCTTGAAGAATTTTTAATATTAGTTAATGTATTAGATTTGGTTTGGTGATGAGGTACTAATGAGTATAATCAACATTTATCACATTTTAGATTTATTGCCCTTTCTTAACTATCTGAATATAAGCTGAATGCATTTTACAGCAATGTGCTGGTATATACTGTGGTTAATCCCCTGGGGTCAAGAGCTTTGCCAGCGAAACTCGACAGGTTTAGAATGAGTAGGTCATGTAATTAGATAAATATCTTCGAGTTTTTCATCATACAACCATGATAAACATATTGACAGAAACTTTATACTTTACACTTTCCTATGTGCCCACTGCCAAATAATATTATAGTTTGTAAATTACCTAAATTAGATGAAACATAAAACTTGTCACCTCAGTCAGTCACACTGGAGTTGGAGCACTGAACGCCTACTTATGCATTCATAAAAGACTATTCACATGGTAACGGCAGGATAATCACTTTCACTCTTTCGATTTCGATTGGTTTCTCTTTTGTGGTGGGAATGCCCACCATAAACAGGATAAAATCTGTCAGACAGAGGCTATTTGGAGGTAAAACTTATTGCGAGATGGCAGACAGATTTTATGCGCTTCGGATGATTCAGGACAGTGATTCAATTCATGACTCATGATTCAGGACAGTGATTCAATTTCAGGACAGCAAATCAATTTACATTATGATTCAATTCATGATTCAAGACAGCGATTCAATTCAATCTTGAGAACTGTGACGCTGATGAGTGGTGCCTTTTAATTTTTTTAATTTACATTTATTTATTTTTTTACTTTGACTCGATCCAGATTTTTTTTTCCAGAGTTAAAATATTTTCCTCAACAATAGTTAATTTTGCTCGATTTTGAGTTTAGAGAGTAAAATTTGGAGTTGGAGAAGGAGCAAAATTACAGAGTAATTGTGTAACAGAGTTGACTGTGGCTCTGAACTGAGTAATATAGTATAAGAGTTAATTTCAAGACACACTGAATAGAATCAAATACCAAAATAAAGTCAAATACCAGATAAATGCAGCTGTTGTAAAAAGCAGTTTTAGAAATGTTTTGGAATGTGTGAAAAACATGACCTTACCCACTGGGACTTGACCTGATGGGATTAAGAGTTAATCTGATGGGATTAAGAGCTGGCAGTGGGAGGGGTTTTCACTCTTCTCACTGAATGGAATGGAATTTTTACACTTCTCATTGGATACCCCACCCACTGCCAACCCTTTATCCCAAAACAATGCGACATAAATCTTTTAATGGCCAGTTCATTGTCCAAATCAATGGAGCAGATTCAAGTTTTTGCACTTGATCCATTCATAAGACTGAACAGAATCACCTCAAGTGATCAAAACAATTCATCACAATGGGCAAGGTTATGTTTTGTTTTGTTTTTTGTTTTTGTTTTTTTCCACACACTCCAAGACAGTTCTAAAACTGTCTTTTACAACATTTTTTTTTATTTTTTTTTAAGTACAACGATGACATACAGACTACATAGATATTATTGTAGCTGAACTTGTGCTGAATACAAAAAAGTCATATGACTTTGAAAATACTGCTTAGATTTGTTGAAATTGACAACAAAATCAGAGCACGCCAAAATCATTAGAGTGCCAGAAAATACCTTCAGACCCCAGAGGGTTAAGTGAGCAATGAAAGTCTTTTTTTCTCATTTTCAGTGTGTTTGCTGTAAGACTTAGGCATCTGCAATGCTAACATTTACACAGACAACTACAGTGTGAGTGCCCAGGAAAAGGAAAAAAAAAATCCTGTTAGGGTTTTGCTGGGATTCGAACCTGGTTCGTTGGTGTGATAATCCAGCAAACCCCCACTAGGCCACCAGGGGGATGACTCAAATGCAGAGGCGTGAGGCGGAAGTAGAAAAAGAATCAAAAGGTTTATTTAAACTATATACACTATATACAGGGCAAAACAAAAGACAAAAAAAAACCAAAGAGTAAAATCCAAAAGAAAAGCAAAGTGCAAAAATACAAAAGCTAAGAAGATCAAAAAACACAGTACAAAGGAAACTGGAGATAAACATAACAGCACAATGACTCCGTGACAAGAGGACTGAACTCAGGGGTATAAATAGACAAACTAATTAAGGACACAGGTGAAGATAATTAGGCAATTAACACAAACACAAGACACAGGAACAGTGGCGGCCTCTAGAGGCCAAAATAAACACGACATGAAAAGGAAATAACAGCGGCCTCTAGAGGCCAAAACAGTCCTAGTCCTAACAGGACCCCCCCCTCTAGGAGCGTCTCCTGACGTTCCCAGGGCGATCCGGATGGGCCGAATGGAAGTCCCGACATAGTTCTTTATCAAGGACATCCCGAGCAGGAACCCAGCAGCGCTCCTCAGGACCATAGCCCTCCCAGTCCACCAGATATTGCAACCCGCCGCGGACCCGGCGGGAGTCAAGCAGGCGATTCACAGTGAACACAGTCTGCCCCTGGAAGATGCGGGGGGGTGGGGGGTTCCTAGGGGCAGGGGCATACGTAGACGTCAGTACGGGCCGTAACAGGGAAACATGGAAAGTGGGGTTGATCCTCAGAGTCCGGGGCAACTGGAGCCGGTAGGAGACAGGGTTCACCCTGCGCACCACCTTGAAGGGGCCAATGTAGCGAGGAGCAAGCTTGCGGTTCTCCACCCGCAGTGGAAGGTCCTTAGTGGACAGCCAAACACGCTGCCCAGGGCGGAAAGCGTGTGCAGGTCTTCTATGGCGGTTGGCCTGAGTCTGGTTGGTTCTGGAGGTCTGTATGAGGGTCTTCCTGACCTTGCTCCAGGTCTTGCGACACCGTCTCACATATTGGTTGACCGAGGGCACCCCCGCGTCCTCCTCCTGGTCCGGGAACAGAGGTGGCTGGAACCCGAATTGGCACTGGAATGGCGACAGCTTGGTGGCCGATGACTGCAGGGTGTTGTGGGCGTACTCCGCCCATGGCAGCCAGGTGCTCCACGATGTCGGGTTATCCATAGCCAGGCCTCGCAGGGTGGTTTCCAGGTCCTGGTTGAGCCTCTCCGTCTGACCATTGGACTGTGGGTGAAACCCAGAGGAGAGGCTGGCAGTGGCTCCGATGACCTTGCAGAACCCGTGCCACACTCGGGAGGAGAACTGGGGCCCTCGGTCTGAGACGATGTCCTGTGGAAGACCAAAGACTCGGAAGACATGATTAAACAAAAGTTTCGCAGTTTCAAGAGCAGAGGGGAGTTTGCACAGTGGTATGAAGCGGCAGGCCTTGGAGAATCTGTCAACTAAGACCAAAATGACCGTGTTACCTTGTGACTCAGGGAGACCCGTGATAAAGTCGACTGCCACGTGGGACCAGGGACGCCGGGGAATGGTCAGAGGATGCAGGAGACCCTGGGGACGCTGTCGTGGGTTCTTGGTTCTGGTGCAAACCTCACAGGACAGGACAAATGACCTTACTTCCTGCTCCATGTTAGGCCACCAGAAGCGTCTTTTCAGGAAGTCCAGGGTCCTCCGAGCTCCCGGGTGGGCGGTGAGAGGGGAAGAGTGACCCCACTGGAGAACCTTGGCCCGGGCTTGATGTGGGACGTACAAGAGGCCTGGTGGCCCCGTCCCAGGACCGGGGTCCTGGCGTTGGGCTCGTCGGACAGCCTCCTCAATACCCCAGCGGACAGGGGCCACAATCCGGGACACAGGGATAATAGGCCCGACTTCATTCTCCCTGTTAGTGGCAGAGAACAGTCTGGACAGTGCGTCAGGTTTGGTGTTCTTGGAGCCGGGGCGGTATGAGAGGGTGAAGTCAAATCGACTGAAAAACAGGGCCCACCTAGCCTGTCGAGGGTTCAGTCTCTTGGCTTGCTGGAGGTACTCCAGGTTCTTGTGGTCAGTCCAAACCAGGAATGGATGTTGTGCTCCCTCCAGCCAGTGCCTCCACTCCTCAAGGGCCAGTTTGACCGCTAGCAGTTCTCGATCCCCCACATCGTACCGGGACTCAGCAGGACTCAGGCGGTGGGAGAAGTAAGCGCAGGGGTGCAGCTTTCCTTCCGAACGTTGAGAGAGCACCGCGCCGACACCACTGTCCGAGGCGTCCACCTCCACGATGAATGGTTGGGAGGTGTCCGGGAGAACCAGAATGGGTGCCGTGCAGAAGCGGTCCTTGAGGTCTTTGAACGCCTTTTCTGCCTGAGGAGACCAGCCATAAGATCCACCTGTCCCTTTGGTGAGGTCTGACATGGGTGCTGCCACAGAACTGAAGTTCCTGATGAACTTGCGGTAGAAGTTAGCGAATCCTAAGAACCGCTGAACCTCCTTAACAGACTTGGGAGTAGGCCAATCCCGGACGGCCAGGGTCTTGGCAGGGTCCATTTGGAGTTGGCCTGTCCGTACAATAAATCCCAGAAAGGAGACCTCGGGAACATGAAATTCGCATTTCTGGGCCTTGGCGAACAGATTGTTCTGTAGCAGCCTCTGGAGAACCTGGCGGACATGGTGGCGGTGCTCCTGCACGGTCTTGGAAAAGATAAGGATGTCATCGAGGTAGACAAAAACGTATAGGTTAATCATGTCCCTTAAGACGTCGTTGATTAGGGCCTGAAAAACAGCTGGTGCGTTGGTGAGTCCGAAGGGCATCACCTGGTATTCGTAGTGCCCAGACGGGGTGTTAAAGGCAGTCTTCCACTCGTCTCCCTGTCGGATACGGATGAGGTGGTATGCGTTCCGTAGGTCCAACTTGGTGAAGACGGTGGCGCCTTGGAGCAGGTCGAAAGCTGTGGACATCAGCGGAAGGGGATATCGGTTGCGCACAGTGATCTTATTCAGGCCCCTGTAATCAATACATGGTCGGAGCCCCCCATCCTTCTTGCCGACAAAGAAGAAGCCGGCTCCAGCAGGTGAAGTGGAGGGTCGAATAAACCCAGAGACCAGGGCATCTTTGAGGTATTCCTCCATGGCCTTGCGTTCTGGCTGAGAGAGTGAAAACAGTCTGCCACGAGGAGGGGTAGTCCCAGGGAGCAAGTCGATGGCACAGTCGTAGGCCCGGTGCGGAGGAAGAACGGCGGCCCTGCTCTTGCTGAATACCTCCTTGAGATCCCAGTACTCTGTGGGAACTTGAGATAACTCGGTGAGATCAGGGGGCTCGGCAGGAGACACAGGAGAGCTAGAGAGCAGACAAGAGGCATGGCATGCAGGGCCCCATTCCACAACCTGGCTTGTTACCCAGTCTATGCGAGGGTTGTGGCGAGTAAGCCAAGGAAGGCCTAGAATAACTGGGAACTCAGGTGAAGGAATCAGGTGCAGGGATATTTCTTCCTTGTGACCTTGAGACTGGAGGAAAACTGGAGAAGTAACTTGGGTGACTCTTCCATCACCTAACGCTTGGCCATCGAGGGCAGACACAGACAGTGGGACTTCAAGAGGTGCAGTCGGAATATTGATGCTTTGGGCGAAGTGAATATCCATAAAGTTCCCAGCCGCCCCTGAGTCTATCAAAGCTTGACAAGAGTGGACAGACTCACCCCAGGAGATGGAGACCGGGATGTAGATTCCTTGGCCAGGGAGTCCGGGAGAGAGGGTAGGCCCCGTCACAACCCTCCCTCGGCTGGACGGGGCGGTCCTTTTCCCAAGAGTTCGGGACATGATGCTCGGAAGTGACCAGGCTTGCCACAGTAGATGCAGCACTTGTTCCTCCTTCTGCGCTCCCTCTCAGATGCGGAGAGGCGAGTACGACCCACTTGCATGGGTTCTGGACAGTCACTGAAGGAGGTAGACGGTCTCCAGGTAGAGGTAGGGAGGCTGGGGGGGCTCAAGGCTTGGTGGCGTTCTCTCATCCTGTTGTCCAGACGAATAGCATGTGAGATGAGGGTTTCGAGGTCACTTGGGCATCCAATAGAGGCCAGACCGTCCTTGATGGGGTCAGACAGACCATGGTGGAAGGCTGACACCAGGGCAGTCTCGTTCCATCCACTTACTGCTGCGAGTGTTCGGAACGAGATGGCGTAATCTGCGACGCTTCCTCCTTGCCGGATGGACATGAGCTTTCGGGCTGCGTCGGTACTGATGTCTGCCTGATCGAAGACCCGAAGCATCTCTTCAGAAAACAGCTGGAAATCAAAGCACTCAGGTCCCTGTCTTTGCCAGATAGCAGTAGCCCAGGCTCGCGCCTTACCAGCTAATAAGGTGATCACAAAGGCAATCTTGCGGCGATCCGTAGTGTAGGTGGTAGGCTGAAGCTCAAAGGTGAGTTGACACTGGGTAAGGAACTCTCGGCACTCACTGTGCTTGCCGTCATACCTCTGTGGTGCAGGAAGGCTGGGTTCGCGAGGTGAAGAAGGCAGCATTGCAGGAGGCACTGGAGCAGGAGTGGGAGCTGGATCAGGAGCAGGAACTGGATCAGGAGCAGGAGATGCAGGCAGAGATGTCAGCTGTGCCAGGGTTTTCCCAATTTGCTGAAGCAGTTCCTCGTGGCGAGCGAGGGCCTCACGTTGGCTGGTGAGCGTACGTCCATGAGCGTCCATGGTTGCTCCGAAGCGTGTCAAAGCTGCCATAATTCCCTGAAGGTTGGCCGGGTAGACAGTTGAAGCAGCCTCTGCTGAGTCGGTCATGACGGAGTCTTTCTGTTAGGGTTTTGCTGGGATTCGAACCTGGTTCGTTGGTGTGATAATCCAGCAAACCCCCACTAGGCCACCAGGGGGATGACTCAAATGCAGAGGCGTGAGGCGGAAGTAGAAAAAGAATCAAAAGGTTTATTTAAACTATATACACTATATACAGGGCAAAACAAAAGACAAAAAAAAACCAAAGAGTAAAATCCAAAAGAAAAGCAAAGTGCAAAAATACAAAAGCTAAGAAGATCAAAAAACACAGTACAAAGGAAACTGGAGATAAACATAACAGCACAATGACTCCGTGACAAGAGGACTGAACTCAGGGGTATAAATAGACAAACTAATTAAGGACACAGGTGAAGATAATTAGGCAATTAACACAAACACAAGACACAGGAACAGTGGCGGCCTCTAGAGGCCAAAATAAACACGACATGAAAAGGAAATAACAGCGGCCTCTAGAGGCCAAAACAGTCCTAGTCCTAACAAATCCCTTTAGGGTGGTATGCATTCATAGGCATGGCCATGAATCTCTATGTCTGGGATACTGTAGCAATGAAAGATAACTGGGGAAGTTACATACATATCTCGTTAGGGATTGATTAATTACTCCATATCTTCATTATTAATTGCAATTATGCAAATTTGGGAAGAAGCTATATGCATCTCAGGCAGACCTACCTTCCTGCCAAAAATAATAAAAATCGGTGAAGAATTGAGAGAGAAGAAGCAATTTTCGTGAAATGTGGACGACGACGGATGGACGACGGAAAACACGTGATGGCATGAGGTCATCACCTGTCAGCCAGATGAGCTAATAATTGTTCTTTACAATCATGGTGAGCAGAAAAGCATCTCAGAATACACAGCATGTCACACCTTGAGGTGTATGGGCAGAAAACCATATCTGTTTCAGCTGGAGATTTGTACTGGAAAAAAGACCATGACTGGTTAAACATTTCCTTTGTACACATTTTAATATATCTGCATTCTTCATCATTCATACTTCATGGTTAGAAATGTGAAATTAAAGTCTGCAGTAATGTTAAATTACGCCTACGTGACCCTGTGTTCCAAGGTTTCCAAAGAGTTCTACATTAGTTTTTTTTCATAATCTTCAAAATGAGACTGCAGTGCTGTGGACTCCATAAACATGCATCATTTCTCAGAAGAATGAGTACCCTCATCAACCAACATAAAGAAGACACATGGAAGAATCATCACATTTCAAACCAATATAACATGAAGAGAGTTTCAGAATTTAAATCACATGGACAGACAAAAAAGGGTACACTCTATACCATGGTTCTGCCATTTGCTCACTCTGGTTTGAAGGAAATAAGTGTTATCATATGGGACACTGTACCTCGGGCTCAAATCGGACCGCATAGACAGATTATCCAGATTAGCCTCTGCATGCAGTGCCATAGATATATGGAGCATGGAATAACTGTGTGGTTTACACAGCTGCTCTTGTGAAAGTGATTTCTTCTGTCAGTTTCAATTTCTGTGCCAAAGAAATGGGCATAAGATGTTCCTCATAATCTCATAATTTTCTCATCTCTACCCAGAGACATCTACATTCAGTTTGTCCCCATGGAGGAAGTCTACACCAGATGGTTCCCTTTTCAGAAAAGGTTCCAATCTGATCCTCATTAGAAAATCTTCTCTAAGAAGAACAATAAGACGAAAAAAAAAAACTTTTATTAAGGGATCGTTTGGATATTTAAGGGTTCTTCAGTTTGTAGTGGATGCTAGATTTAACCTATATGAACCATTAACCATTCAAAGAACCTTTCAGGAACCATTACTTTGAGGGTACAGTCCATAAACAGATGCTGATAATCACCCAATCATATCAGATTCATGTGTCTCTGTGTTATTTGTTTTGTCCCACAGAAAAGTGTCTCCAGCTGTGTTGATGTTGGAAGAGAAAGTCAGACAAACCCAGTGACATATGCAATTTCTGGAATAAATCATTTTGTACTACAGTGCCGATTAATTCTCAAATCTGATTAGTCAGGAATTCTTGATTAATTTTCTATAACAGCAGCTAGTATTCTGTTTGCTAGGCAAGTCACAGGTTTCTCCTCATGGATGTTTCATAGAAGATACAGCGTATAAGTTTGCCAACACAGATGAAGTGAAGTCTTCAGTACTCGGGAGGAAGTGTTTGTCTATACTTTCCAGCATCTGAGCAGCATGACACACTTTATATACACACGCACATGACACACACTACTGTGCAAGTCTTAGGCACATGTAAAGAAATGCTGTAGACCAAAAATAACTTAAAAATAATGAAATGAAAGATTTCAATATAAATAATAATAATAATGGCGGTACGGTGGTGTAGTGGTTAGCGCTGTCGCCTCACAGCAAGAAGGTCCGGGTTCGAGCCCCGTGGCTGGCGAGGGCCTTTCTGTGTGGAGTTTGCATGTTCTCCCCATGTCTGCGTGGGTTTCCTCCGGGTGCTCCGGTTTCCCCCACAGTCCAAAGACATGCAGGTTAGGTTAACTGGCGACTCTAAATTGACCGTAGGTGTGAATGTGAGTGTGAATGGTTGTCTGTGTCTATGTGTCAGCCCTGTGATGACCTGGCGACTTGTCCAGGGTGTACCCCGCCTTTCGCCCGTAGTCAGCTGGGATAGGCTCCAGCTTGCCTGCGACCCTGTAGAACAGGATAAAGCAGCTAGAGATAATGAGATGAGATAAAATACCCGACACTGCATTTCCGCAGAAACTGGATCAGACATGAGACTTCACATTCTATTTTTTTTGGTAAAATATTTACAGCTGGTGCTGGATAGATCTGAAGAACGTATGTTTGGGATGGTTTAAAACAGAGATTTTAGGCTGAGCTTGTAGCATGATTGCACCGATGAAGCAAACTGTAAACATCTAGCATGCTAACATGCTAACACCCTAAGGCTAACATGCAAACTGTGATCATGCTGCTATAGACCCCTTGCACTGACGTCACATTTATGTTAGCAACCATCGCTACCCTAGACCTGGAGGACAAGCAAACTTTGTTTATATACTAAAGCCAAGCCAAGATATCTGATGTCTGTTGCTGTTGTCCGAAGAAAACTACAGCTAAAAAAGCTCTACTACCAGATTACTTGGATAATCTTAATCAGAAAGAAGCAAAGGATAAATATAACATGGAAATTAGAGTTAATTAGCGGTTTTGATCTGTACAAAATTCCTTGAAATGACTGGAGTGACGGTGTAGGTTTGTTGCCTAGCATTAGCATTAGCTACATGTTGGAATATATAATTTTTCCTGAAGCGTCCTGGCACGGAAGAACAGTTAAAAAAAAAAGTAAATAAATAAAAACTACAAAAGCAAGAAAACCTTCTTTGTGTTAATAATTTTTCCCGACATCAGCTTTTGGGAGGCGGCATGGTGGTGTAGTGGTTAGCGCTGTCGCCTCACAGCAAGAAGGTCCGGGTTCGAGCCCCGTGGCCGGCGAGGGCCTTTCTGTGCGGAGTTTGCATGTTCTCCCCGTGTCCGCGTGGGTTTCCTCCGGGTGCTCCGGTTTTCCCCACAGTCCAAAGACATGCAGGTTAGGTTAACTGGTGACTCTAAATTGACCGTAGGTGTGAATGGTTGTCTGTGTCTATGTGTCAGCCCTGTGATGACCTGGCGACTTGTCCAGGGTGTACCCCACCTTTCGCCCATAGTCAGCTGGGATAGGCTCCAGCTTGCCTGCGACCCTGTAGAACAGGATAAAGCGGTTAGAGATGAGCTTTTGGGAACAGAATGTTGTGAAAGCCAAAGCATTTACTCCAAAGGACTCTGACCTGAACTGTGGGCTGGATGGTATTCCCAGCCCTCCATGACTCAGCAACTCCACGGACATCTAGTTACACAGCTATTTACAGTCTGTCATTTATACAGTGATGCTTATTATTGTTAAAACAATATCTGAAGTATTATTGTTTGTAAAATAAAATATCTTGCTCTTGACTTTCAAGTGATATTGTAAGATTTTATTTTAATTTTATCTAATAGTGGATGGTACAATAATTATAAACGCTAACAAAATCAGCACATTCCAATTCTAGCTATAGTCGTATCATAACTATGATCAACCTTGTTAATTTCAATAAATGGTTAATGTTCAGTTCCCTCTTCATTTATTCTCTATTCAAAAGACACAACTGAGTCACACAGGTTAAGTGTGTAATGGACAGAAACACTTTTATCCCAAATCATTTTTCCTGCCTTAGTTGATTTATTTCCATATCACATGCATGCAGCTGTTGTAAAGTTCAGTTTGTGTGTGTTTTCAGGCTTCAGGCTTAGCTCCTCTCATCTTGTTTTCAGGCTTGGCTCCTCTGATCGTATTCTCTTTAACCATTCATTTCTTTGTTGTTCTTGAAACATTTGCTTCTCTTTGTTAACATTTTTCTTGATAGCGGGGAGATGGTAATAACTTTTATATATTTGAATTATTTGAACAACCAAAAACAGCATAAAACATGAACCATATTGAAGACAGATTAAGCCTTGCTTACACAAAAGACAATGTCTGTTTGACCCTCAGGTAAAATTATCACGTAATGTGTGACATCATGCACAAGGGGTCTATACTAACTGCTGGCATGCTATGACTAAAATGCTAACTGCTAGCATGCTGATATGCTAACTGTTAGTATGCTAAAATCTAGCAGGCTATAACATGCTAACAGCTACAATGCTGTGGACCAAAAATGGCTTAAAAATAATGAAATGAAATGTTTCAACATTTAAAAAAGAATACTATAAACAGCAATAAGCCATAATAAATGAAACAAAGTCAGTATTTGGTGTGACATGACCCTTTGCTTAAAAAAAAAAAAAAAAATCTGTTTTATGCGGAAATGAGCTGTAGGTTTTACTGAGCATCTTGCAGAACCAGCCACAGTTCTTCTGGACACTTTGACTGTCACACTCGCGTCTTCATTTTGCACCAAAACCCAGGAGCCTTCATTATGCTTTCTTTTTTAATCTGAAAAGTGCTCTCTTATGGAATATGCTGCTCAATTTTTTTTTTTTTTTAATCTGTAACATTTAATTTTGTGCTGGAAAAAGAAGAAAAAAAAAGTTTGGCACTCTAAAATGTTGTTGTACTGACTCGATAATGTAGAAATCATAAAATAAACTTGTCGGAAAATCAACTTCAGTGCCAAGTGGGAAGGCGTTGGTCTCGTAAACCAAAGATTACAGGTTCAATCCCCATTCATGCCTTGTAAAAGCCAAGTGATATAAAGTTTATCTTCTGTATGTCGCTCTGGATAAGAGTGCCTGCTAAATGCCATGTTATGTAATAACAGTGGCTCTGCTTCATCTTGTCATTGAGTACCTTCTTATAAGAACACAACTCTTAAGTGTTTCATACTTTACATATCTCACTAAGCGTGTATGTGCTAAGAAGTTTGTATCTCCTGTTCCTGTGTTTGCTGGTGTGGTGTGACCTGGTGATTGATAGCTATTGCCCTGAGGGACTTCAGGTTACACTTGGGTCAAAACAAGTGGTGTTGAATGTGGCTGTGGGGAAAGTAAACATAAGAGAGAAACAAATAGGTCTGTCCCTTGGTTTAAATGCACTACTACACTTCGGTCTTTACGTCTGTCCTTTATAAAAAAAGCTGCATGTTGAAGTTGTTCTTAACGATATAACCACTAAAGTGATGAAAATAAACGGGGCTATTTTTTTCTCAGGGAGGCTGCCATAACTCCATCATGCGTGATGTCATTTTCCGCAAGCACAGCGGAGGTGTACAAGTACATGCTATGCTAGACTATAGTATAATATTACACTCTAGCGTGACTTCTTGGTCAATTTGTTTGCATTTCTGCACAAAAATGATGCCAATGCAGTATTAGAAAAGGAATCAAAATAAAGTAGTGGCTAGTTTATATCTATCTATCTATCTATCTATCTATCTATCTATCTATCTATCTATCTATACAGTGGTGCTTGAAAGTTTGTGAACCCTTTAGAATTTTCTATATTTCTGCATAAATATAAACTAAAACATCATCAGATTTTCACACAAGTCCTAAAAGTAGATAAAGAGAACCCAGTTAAACAAATGAGACAAAAATATTATACTTGGTCATTCATTTATTGAGGAAAATGATCCAATATTACATATCTGTGAGTAGCAAAAGTATGTGAACCTTGGTTTCAGTATCTGGTGTGACCCCCTTGTGCAGCAATAACTGCAACTAAACATTTCCGGTAACTGTTGATCAGTCCTGTACACCGGCTTGGAGGAATTTTAGCCCATTCCTCTGTACAGAACAGCTTCAACTCTGGGATGTTGGTGGGTTTCCTCACATGAACTGCTCACTTCAGGTCCTTCCACAACATTTCCATTGGATTAAGGTCAGGACTTTGACTTGGCCATTCCAAAACATTAACTTTATTCTTCTTTAACCATTCTTTGGTAGAATGACTTGTGTGCTTAGGGTTATTGTTTTACTGCATGACCCACCTTCTCTTGAGATTCAGTTCATGGACAGATGTCCTGACATTTTCCTTCAGAATTCACTGGTATAATTCAGAATTCATTGTTCCATCAATGATGGCAAGCCATCCTGGCCCAGATGAAGCAAAACAGGCCCAAACCATGATACTGCCACCACCATGTTTCACAGATGGGATAAGGTTCTTATGCTGGAATGCAGTCTTTTCCTTTCTCCAAACATAACGCTTCTCATTTAAACCAAAAAGTTTTATTTTGGTCTCATCCGTCCACAAAAATTTTTCCAATAGCCTTCTGGCTTGTCCACGTGATCTTTAGCAAACTGCAGATGAGCAGCAATGTTCTTTTTGGAGAGCAGTGGCTTTCTCCTTGCAACCCTGCCATGCACACCATTGTTGTTCAGTATTCTCCTGATGGTGGACTCATGAACATTAATATTAGCCAATGTGAGAGAGGCCTTCAGTTGCTTAGAAGTTACCCTGGGGTCCTTTGTGACCTCACCGACTATTACACGCCTTGCTCTTGGAGTGATCTTTGTTGGTTGACCACTCCTGGGGAGGGTAACAATGGTCTTGAATTTCCTCCATTTGTACACAATCTGTCTGACTGTGGATTGGTGGAGTCCAAACTCTTTAGAGATGGTTTTGTAACCTTTTCCAGCCTGATGAGCATCAACAACACTTTTTCTGAGGTCCTCAGAAATCTCCTTTGTTCATGCCATGATACACTTCCACAAACATATGTTGTGTAGATCAGACTTTGTTAGATCCCTGTTCTTTAAATAAAACAGGGTGCCCACTCACACCTGATTTGTCATCCCATTGATTGAAAACAGCTGACTCTAATTTCATCCTTCAAATTAACTGCTAATCCTAGAGGTTCACATACTTTTGCCACTCACAGATATGTAATACTGGATCATTTTCCTCAATAAATAAATGACCAAGTATAATATTTTTGTCTCATTTGTTTAACTGGGTTCTCTTTATCTACTTTTAGTACTTGTGTGAAAATCTGATGATGTTTTAGGTCATATTTTTGCAGAAATATAGAAAATTCTAAAGGGTTCACAAACTTTCAAGCACCACTGTATATATATATATATATATATATATATATATATATATATATATATATATATATATGATTATCTTCCATCTGTTTGATGCGTGACACGGTATGCTGTCATGAAACAAAGTCGGGATCGTGTCTGGCTTGAGTTGTCATTTCTGCCTCGTGTCTCACTTCTTCACAGTGATTTTTTCATACAAGTCCTCCACAAATGCACGATCTCCTGTAAAATGCTCACTGCACAATTTGCTGCTTTTTCCAGGAGTAAAGTTTTCTCGCTTTACTTGATGAAGCCACTCGACCAAACATCTTGGTTCCATCAAAGGATAGCCATGCCATGACAGTCCCGGTGTTTTCTTGGGTTCCGAATCATGGTCCTCACACTTGTAGGTCATGTGTTTACCTATCTTTCAGAAGATATAGATGAACACACTACTTCTTCACAAACCACTAGAATTTTATGAATTAAAATGTCATACACAGACAAAATGATGCTGGAAAAAATGGACAGTGATAACAGCTTTGGTTGCACATGGTGACGGATCCAGGACGGAATGAGGAAGACATGCGGAATACTACATCACGCAGCGCCACCCTTGTTTTCATCTCTGAATACATCCATGTGTCTGGCTAATCCAGTATGGCTGCACCTGGGGAAATGGCCCAATGGACTGATGTTACAATTTTAACATGTTTATTAAGTGAAAGTCTGCTTAATTTGTTTTCCTCTAGAACATCTTGTATTAATGTATAATGATGACATTTCATAACAGTGTTGTTGTCGAGTCACTAAACCTCGAGTCCAAGTCCAGTCTCGAGCCCCCAGTGTTCAAGGCCGAGTCAAGTCCAAGTCATAAAAAATTTTTTGAGTCGAGTCCTTTACTGATCCAAGTCAAGTCCAAGAACAAGACTCCAACCGCACCATTTGATGGTGGCTGTTTTAGCCCCATTAACATTAGTTTGTTCCTGAACATGACGTATGAACAGGTGAATGTGCTTCTCTTTATCAAGGAGTGTGACGTATTCTGTCAGAGATGGTTGGGAGACGGATGTAAGTGCAGAAGGTGTGTTTATTATTACAAGTGAAGATGGTAAACAATCCAGAATGGCAGGAAAAATCATAAAATGGTGAAACAGGCAATAGGTCGAGTGAGGCACAAACAGGCTATCGTAGACTCGGCAGAATCAAAGATGAGAAACAGGAAATCAGGGATCAGGAAGCCAAACAAGGAAATAAGGCTCTGTAATGTGTCAGCAACGCAACTCAATACTTCGTAAAGTATGTGTAGCACTTCGTATGGGTGGGTGGAGCACAGAAGGACGGCAGGCCAGAACTGAGTTCACAAAACTTTTATTGTTGCTTTTCAGCTTTCTTTCATGCTCTCCCAGTCACCCGTGTGCACACACACACACACACACACACACACACACACACAAGTCGTCTGGTTGGGGAGAGAGCTCCCTTCCTCTACTCTCTCTCTCCTTATGTAGGGCGCGGTCACTGGGGAAGACACACAAACACGTTAATAGATATCAGGTGCAGTGATTCTGCCACTTACCTTCCCTGACTCCGCCCTCCGGTCACAGACCGATGCTTGACCATGCCCCTGCTGCCACATACCCCCACCGTCCAACTCAGGCTGGGCGGCCGTCTGACCTGCAGCTGACTCCCCCCCCCCCGATGGGAGAGGAAGTTCGCCACGACCATCTGCGCCCCCGGCCTGTGGATCACCTTGAAGTTAAAGGGCTGGAGTGCCAGATACCAACGGGTGATCCGCGCGTTGACATCCTTCATGCAGTGGAGCCACTGGAGGGGTGCATGGTCCGAACAGAGGGTGAAAGGGTGTCCCAGCAGGTAGTAGTGGAGGGCGAGGACCACCCACTTGATGGCAAGGCACTCTTTCTCGATGGTGCTGTAGCGCCCCTCATGCACCGACAGCTTTCTGCTGATATATAGCACTGGATGGTCCTCCCCCTCCAACTCCTGGGACAAAACAGCCCCCAGCCCTCTGTCCGACGCATCTGTCTGTAACATAAAGGGGAGAGAAAAGTCAGGGGAGTGTAACAGTGGCCCCCCACACAGTGCAGCCTTCACCTCAGAGAAAGCCCGCTGGCATTGCTCCGTCCACTGGACCGGATCTGGTGCCCCCTTTTTAGTGAGATCAGTCAGTGGGCTGGTGACGTCCGAATAATTAGGTATAAACCTATGATAGTAGCCAGCCAGCCCCAGGAACTGTCTCACCCCCTTTTTGGTCTTGGGCCTCGGGCAGGCCGCAATCACTGTTGTCTTGTTAATTTGGGGACACACCTGCCCATTGCCCAAGTGGAAGCCCAGATACCGTACTTCCACCTGCCCAATCGCACACTTCTTCGGGTTGGCCGTGAGACCCGCTTGCCTCAGCAACCTAAGGACGGCCCTCAGGTGTTGCAGATGCCGTGGCCAGTCATTACTATAGATTATTATGTCATCTAAGTATGCAGCCGCGTAGGTGGCATGGGGGCGGAGGACTCTGTCCATAAGCCGCTGGAACGTAGCGGGCGCCCCAAACAGCCCAAAAGGAAGTGTAACAAATTGGTATAAGCCAAACAGTGTGGAAAAGGACGTTTTTTCTCGGGATAGTGGAGTCAAGGGGATCTGCCAATAACCCTTTGTCAAATCCAGTGTCGAGTAAAAGCGAGCTGTGCCTAGTCGATCCAGCAACTCATCGATACTTTTGATCTTTTTCTCCGTGCTCTCATGGAAGGCGGTCACATTTCTCTGCTCTCCTCTCCTCTCCTTTTTTTCCTGCTTGTGATCTTTGTTTCGTCTTGTCTGCCTATACTTTTTTTTATGAGAGACTCTCCGCATTGAATTTCTAAACTAAAAAAGCATGGATTTGATAAACTGGTCTCCTAACAAAATTGACACAGTTTTCTCAACAAGAAGCCTGGGTTCGGGGTAACCCACCTGTCCTGCCGGAACGTCTGTGGAGGACATTGAAGATATCTACCTATTCGGAACCATGATTACCGGACTTTTGCTGATTGGATTAGGCATTGCCCTGGTATATCGAGGAAATCAGACAACGATGACAGCTGTTCAAAGCCACACAAAGCTGCCTGATATGATTGAAGCGGTGGGCAAAGCTGTCAGCACTCAGACTTGTGGCAGAACTTGAACCACAACATGGTTGTCATCTTGGAGACGCTTTCGGCTTTGCAAGGAATAAGTATTTCGGAGACCAAATTGAATTGAATTGAACAAAATAGACAAAATGGACAGATATGGATGAGTGGTGTGGACGTATAAAGACTGCGTCTGTTCAAAAGACCAAACAATCTCTATCTTATCGACATTCGGCTCCCTGAACAGCACTGGCCTCGATCAAGGCCGTTGCTGGGGAACATTTCCCCCAGAAGGTCACTGCTGGGAGACACTCTCGCATTCTTCGCATTCCTTCCCCAATTTTCCGCGGTCGCTGTTTTTCACCCCCGGTGTGACAAGCGGGTGCGTGACCAGCGCCCTCATGGCTGCAGGAGCGGACGGCTGCTTGCTTGCGCTGGGTTACCTCTACCTCCTCCCCTCCCCTCCTACCCACTTACCCCCTCCCCTGATTGCCCCCTCCTTTCCCCCTTCCCCCCCCCCCCCCCTCAAGCCCCGTGTTTTAAAGTGTACTTGTGTTATTGTGTGCTTGTGCGGAGGTTTTTAAATGCTCCCACACTGTACTCCTGATAGGAGCATAGTGGGGGGGGGTGTTCTTTTTTCCTCATCTTTCCTCATGTTACTACTGTGTTTCTTTTTCTTTTATCCCTGTCTTCCTGTCCTGTTCCCCCTCTGTAAGGACAGGTTGATGGTCAATTTCACTGGTAACAGTGATGATAAAGGGTTCATTCATTCAATACGAGGCATTGGGTATGCATCAAATTTAGACACCGCATTGACTTTTCGATAGTCTACACAGAACTGGACCAACCTGTTGGCCTTGGGCACCAAGACGACCAGGCTGCTTCAGTCACTCTGGGACTCCTTGACGATGCCAATTTCGAGCATGGCCTCGAGTTCTTCCTGAACCACTTTTTTCTCATGTTCTGGTAGCCTGTAAGGGCGGCTGCGCACCACCACCCCTGGGGGCGTCTCGATGTGGTGTTCTATGAGGTCGGTGCGGCCGAGCAGGGGCAAGAACGTCCAAAAATTCGGTCTGCAGCTGGGCAACTGCCGCGAGTTGGGTCAGGGAGAGGTGGTCTCCACAGGGGACCGGAGAAGTATGCGATGTCAGTGTTCCCTTTTGAACCTCCGGCCCCAGCTCCGCCTTCTCCGGAACCACCGACACCAACGCCACGGGGACCTCCTTGTTCCAGAGTTTGAGCAGATTGAGTTGGTAAACTTGTAACGCCCCACCCCTGTCCGTTCGCCTCACCTCATAGTCAACGTCCCCGACTCGCCATGTCACCTCAAAGGGTCCTTGCCACTTGGCGATCAATTTGGAGCAAAATGTGGGCAAAAGTACGAGTACTTTATCTCCTGGTGCGAACTCCCTAAGGCGCGTACCCCTGTTGTACAGGTGGGTTTGCCGTTCTTGGGCCTGCCACAAATTCTCCTGGGTTAGGTGTGTGAGTGTGTGGAGTTTTGTGTGCAGGTCAATAATGTATTGAATTTCATTTTTGCTCAGGGAAGGTCCCTCCTCCCAATTTTCTCGCAGTACATCTAGGATGCCGCGTGGCTTAGGCCTATATAATAATTCGAACAGGGAGAACCCCGTGAAAGCTTGTGGGACCTCTTGCACTGCAAATAACAAGGGTTCGAGCCATTTATCCCAATTACGTGCGTCCTCGCGAACAAATTTTTTAATTATATTCTTGAGTGTGCGATTGAACCGTTCAACTAAACCGTCCATTTGTGGGTGATACACGCTGGTGCGGATCGGCTTAATTCCCAATAAGCCGTACCGTTCGCTCAGTGTGCATGACATAAACAAGGTGCCTTGATCAGTCAGAATCTCTTTGGGGATTCCGACTCGGGAGATGATGCAGAAGAGTGCCTCCGCAATACTGCGTGCTGAGATATTGCAAAGAGGCACTGCTTCTGGGTATCACGTTGCATAGTCCACCAGAACTAAAATAAAGCAGTACCCTCATGTTGACCGATCTAATGGCCCGACGAGATCCATCCCAATTCTTTTGAACGGGGTCTCGATTAATGGGAGAGGGCGCAAAGGTGCTTTTGGAACGGCCGCTGGATTTACTAAGTGGCGTTCACGGCATGCCATACACCACCTACGGACGTCGCCGCGAATCCCTGGCCAATAGAACTGGGCCATTATTCAGGCTAGTGGCTTATCCTGCCCCAAGTGTCCAGCCATGGGATTAAAGTGAGCCACCTGGAATACTAATTCCCAGCAGCTCTTTGGAATCAAAAGCTGTGTAATCGGCTCCTTAGTCTGAGTGTCCTGCGTCACTCAGTATAATCTATCCCTCATAATGGAGAAATAGGGGAAGGACGGGGTGCGTTTGGCTGGAGCGTTTGACCATCGATTACTCTCACTTGGTCAAATGCATGCCGCAGAGTCGCGTCCCATGACTGTTCTAACAGGAAATCCACAAGGGATTCCCTGAGAGAAGGAGGAGGAGCCTGTGGCTCCTCCCTCTGACACTGTGATGACCTAGAGGGCTCTGTGACAGCTGCTCCCGCCAATGCCAACCTCCCCCTGCTGAACTACGGCAGGACCCACTCTTCACTTAATGCCTCATTAACTCCCGAAATCCCGGCCACTCAGTCCCTAAAATTATCGAGTGGGTAAGGCAAGGATTAACCGCCGTCTTTACACTAAATTTTTCCCTTCAAAAAAAAATGTGGACCGACACTCAAGGGTAGTTGTGAACATCCCCATGCACACACAACACCTTCACCAATTGTGCTCCCCCCAATGCCTAGTCTTGCACTAGGCTTTGGTGGATTGAGGTCTGATTACAGCCAGAGTCCTCCAATGCCTGATATGTATCCCCTTGGACACTCGCCGGTATGCGATATGCTCCGGCCCAATCGCGGGCGGCTCCTGGCGCATCGGGGATCCGAACCACCGCGCCCACCTCCATTGCCAAGCATTGCTGCCAGAGGTGGCCCAGCTCCCCGCAGCGCCAGCAAATCGGCCCAGGCTTTCTCTCTGCACCAGTGCTCTGGGGCTCACTCACCTGAGGGGGGAAGAGACAGACACAGAAGTGGGAAACGGGAGGGCACCGCGGGTGCGACGGGCTGGCTGGGGTGGAGCCGGCCCCCGCCTCCGTGGTGGGGGAACGGGGCGAGGATGAGACACAGAAGGGGAGGGGGAGAGAGAGAGAGAGGGGAGAAGAGGAGATCTGCTGTCCTGCCGTCAGAACAGCCGCCAAATGGTCCTCTGCCAGCTCAATGGCCTGATCCAGCGACGCCGGGCGATGGCACTGGATCCACTCCGCAGTCCCTTTGGGTAGTCGGGCGATGAACTGTTCCAGTACCACCTGATCGACGATTCCCTCAGCATCGCGGTTGTCAGCCCTCATCCACCACCAACAGGCATCCCGAAGTTGCTGGCCAAACGCGAATGGCCAGCCGACTTCCTCCAGGCGCAGAGCACGGAAGCGCTGTCGGTGTTGTTCGGGGGTGCGCCCCACACGCTGGAGGATGGCCCGGTAGAGGTCTGCGTAGACCAGCCAGCTGTCGGCGGGGAGCTGTAGCGTGGCCAGCTGTGCCTCGCCCGTTAGCAGGGGGAGGAGGTGCACCGCGCGCTGTTCCACCGGCCAGCCCGAGGCCTCTGCTGCCTGCTCAAAGAGCGTGAGGAAAGCTTCAGGGTCGTCATGCAGGCCTATCTTTGTTAGGGTGAGGTGGGAAGGGCCCGCGGCTGTGGAGGTGGTGGACCCCGCCGATGTGAGGAGGTGCCAGAACGCCTATTGATCTTCCTGCTGCGCCAGCACCAGGGCCTCGAACCTTTGCTCCTGCTCCTTCCGGAGGGCGATTAGCACCTGGTGCTGGCTCTGCTGGGCCGTGGCGAGGGCGTGGACCAGGTCCACGAAGGGGGCGGACTCCATGGGGCTGTTCTTCTCTGTGCTCCGTTCCGGGTTTCAGCACCACTGTAGCACTTCGTATGGGTGGGTGGAGCACAGAAGGATGGCAGGCCAGAACTGAGTTCACAAAACTTTTATTGTTGCTTTTCAGCTTTCTTTCACACTCTCCCAGTCACCCATGCACACACACACACATGTCGTCTGGTTGGGGAGAGAGCTCCCTTCCTCTACTCTCTCTCTCCTTATGTAGGGCGCAGTCACTGGGGAAGACACACAAACACATGTTAATAGACATCAGGTGCAGTGATTCTGCCACTTACCTTCCCTGACTCCGCCCTCCGGTCACAGACTGACGCTTGACCACGCCCCCGCTGCCACAGTATGTTTTCACAGTTTTTATACAGGCATGCTGATTGCGCCTTAATCCTTTGCAGGTGCGAGTTGTTTAAGACATGTGTGCGAGCATCTTGGCGCGCGCGCTGTCTGGAGTACGCCCGAAAGTCTATCTGATGCACACACCAAGGCAAGCAGGTGTGACACTCTTACACAAAATTAGTACAAAAATTTAGGTAGATATAAATATCTTATGCCAAATTATTACGAAAACTAAAGAAAAATCTGAGTCCTCATCTCCAGTTTATGAGTCCGAATGTAGTTAATGCTTGAGTCCGAGTCCAAGTCATCAATATTCAAGTCCAAGTCGAGTCATTAGTCCTTAAAATTAGGGCATGAGTTGGACTTGAGTCCAAGTCCTGGATTTGAGTACTACAAGCCTGTTTCATAATCCTGTAATTTAAAAATTTCCTGCTTAATTGCTTTCAGGCATATTGTCTTTAAGGCGCTTTTTATCAGTGCTGTAAGAATATGAATCTCTTTAAAGCTAGTAAGAATAATTACTGAGATTAATGTGATTCAAGAGATTCATGAAAGTATTTGCAGTGCATTGAAAATCATCTTCAAGACATGGCAGTAGCTGCATTTTTTTTTTCCATGTAATTTTTTCAGAGTTGAAATGGTTTCACGTCATTAATGAAAAAAAAAGAGTCGTTCTAGATGGTTGTACTGTGACCAGAGAGTGAGTCACAAATTCTAGACAGAAAGCATTTCCCTTGTTTTTCTAAAAAAAGATGGACGATTTAACCTTTGCCTGCCACATATGCCACATACGTTTCTACTACACAAATAGGAAAGAAATCCCTTTTTTGGTCTAGCCTACTGTATTTCTCATTCAGAACAACTATTAAAGTCACATTAACATTGTGCCACGATGAGGTAGCGTCGTATGTAAGCGCTTCAGGTTTAACATTCACCTTTGTGATTCTGTCACAAAGGAGGAAATGTCTGAAATGTTTTTTGTTACAGTGAACACAGCTGTTTAGCAGTAATTAGTTCTCCAGATGTTATTCACCACCCGACTCCACTTTTCAAGATTAAAATGAGTGTGTGTGTGTAATGGAGTTATGCCGTCTGAGCACACTCAGTGCTATGACCTTCTGTGTTCAGGATGTGAGGAAAGGGTAATGCAGATGGAAACAAGAAACAAGACTCCACTGGTTGCCTCTGAGACAGTGATTCCAACTGACATTCCATTGAAACACTGTCGCTGTTGCTCATTAAATATAATTTCTCTCTGTCATTAGGGAAATGGTGCTGAGATTTTATTCAAAACAAATACAATTTTGTTAGGCTTGCTGTATTAAAATTACATTGTGTTCACTGGGAGGTTTTAAGCTAATTTTGGTGAAATAATTTTGACTGGCGCGTTCTCACAAAATTCAATCAGGTTTTATTATCCCCTGCTGGCCAAAAGACCCGAAGGGGTATTATGTCATGGCGATGTCCATTCATCCGTCCACCCTGGGAAGCATACTCACCTTCTGAAATCAACTCCTCTCACAATTTTTGGAGGAACTTCACAAAGCTTGGCAGGATTCATTGTTATATGTTGGTAATATGCCTATTGCAATTTCATTCAATTCAGTCACATTTTACCAGAGTTATGGCACAGTTGCCAGCGGGGGACATTGTGCTCTCAGAGCGCTCTTGTTTGTATAGTGGTACATCCAGTAGGCTTTTCTGTCTGCTATTTTGTCAAATACCTAACAGTTATTAATGTACAGGTTAACATAAAGTCATGTGCAGGGCCGTTGACAGCTTTGGCTGGGCCCGGGACAAAATAATCTGAGTGGGCCCCCCCCCAAATAATCTGAGTGCCCCCCCCCCCCCCCCCCCACACACACACACACATACGCGCGCACGCACATCGCCACACAGCAACCACCCACACCCAACCCCTCTTTTCACAGTCTCCATTCACTCCAACCCTTAAATAACAGGTATTCCAAGCCCATTATAACAGTCAACCATTTTATTTCAACATTTCAACATATTTATAGTTTGAACATTTCCTTAGTCTGCAACTATTCAGGTGCGAAATGCAATGCGCCGGACTTTTGCTGTGGCAAAGTTGTCAATAAGGTCATTGAAGTCCAGCTTCTTTGCAAGTTCGCGCTCTATAGAGAGCATAGCCAGCCCATTGAGCCTCTCCTGTGACATGTTTGAGAGCAGGTAGTTGATAAACCAAAATGATTGTTTACGGGATGGAACTGGGCCTCAATGAGAACGGAGTTATGGCTTTCCCAAAATCTGAACATAGAAGCATCACCACTAGTGATGTGTACAGTGAGTTTTTCAGTGTATTTTTAACCCCGCCGACAGTAGTCAGAGGGGTTATTATTAACCCCGCCAACAGTAGTCGGAGGGGTTATTATTTTCACCTGCGTCAGTCTGTGTGTGTGTGTATCTGTCTGTCTGTCTGTCTGTCTGTCTGTCTGTCTGTGTGTCTGCAAGATATCTCAAGAACCAATGGATCAATTTGGACCAAATTTTGTACATATGTTGCCAATCATCCAGGAAGGAAACCATTAAATTTTGGAGGTCAAAGGTCAAAGGTCAAGGTCATGGCAGAACTTCGAAATTTTCGCCCAATGTATTTTAATAGGGAAAAGGCGGGGTTTGCACTCGTTAGAGTGTCCCTGTCTAGTTAACCCCGCCGACAGTAGTCGGAGGGGTTATTATTTTCACCTGCGTCAGTCTGTGTGTGTGTGTATCTGTCTGTCTGTCTGTCTGTCTGTGTGTCTGCAAGATATCTCAAGAACCAATGGATCGATTTGGACCAAATTTTGTACATGTGTTGCCAATCACCCAGGAAGGAAACCATTAAATTTTGGAGGTCAAAGGTCAAAGGCCAAGGTCATGGCAGAACTTCGAAATTTTCGCCCAATGTATTTTAATAGGGAAAAGGCGGGGTTTGCACTCGTTAGAGTGTCCCTGTCTAGTTTTGTCTTGTTTTTCATAAACGTCCTTTCCATACTCGATTTAGAATGTTACAAAAAAAATTGACACCCTCCCAACCACGTAACATTAGCCTATCTGACCTGGGGGCTGACACGTTTATTACGGATAAACCAAAAGGATTACAACGTTCCCTGGATATAGAACTGGACTGAGAAGATTTCAAAATCTTAACGTGTAAGCAACAACAATAAAACAGAGGTTGTTTTATTCATTTAGGGCTTATTAGGCTACTTTCATTAATTGCGCTTTTCATACAGGCCTATCATTTTTCACTTGAGCAAGGGAATTGTTTGAAGAGTATCCAGTCTAAGTGAAAGTTTAATGTTTTGCAACAGACTAACCTCAAAACACCCCATTTATAGCCCATTCGTTACATTAAACTCTATCTAGCTGGCAATTTCACATGCCGTCGTATCTACACGGGATGATTTCCAACAAAATAAGGTTTAATTAACAAGAGGCAGCGTTCCACGGGCTTTCAGCTAACCGGAGTCCAGCTCAGCAAGCGTGCCTAAAACATTTGGATATGATTGCCACATACATATACACATACAAACAGCCACTCAAATCTCCACTGCCAAGCCTCTACCTCTCCAACGCCAGATCCATGTAAACAACACGGACGATTTGGAATTACCTTATTCTATTCTATAATCGGCTGGTCAGTGCTATACTCAATACTTAAGTGACTTACCCATCCAGTGAGGATTATTTTGTTTACAAGATGCCACATCTGAGTCGCTGACGAGTCCTGAATTTCTGTAAAGATAACTGTGCAGAGATTTATAAGCATGCAGTGCTTCACCACTGAACAGCGAGGGAAAGTTAATGAGGTAATTATACACGTCTGGGTATTCCGCTGGCAGTTCAAAATCCGGTCATGAAAACTCCGTCCGGAAAGCCATAAGGGTCACTAATCTGTAGATCGTTTATTTTAGACATATATCTAGTTATCTGTTCATTAGAAAAATGAGCCGTGTAGTCCGTCAGTTGAAATTGATCCATTCTGTACACGAGTGCAGCAGTATTCAGCTGTGTTTTTGACCGACAAGATGGCGGTTGTGTACTTTCCGGTCACGTGACTGCAAGATCTCTATAGTGCCGTGTTATTTGGCGCCTTAATCAAAGACCAAACCATTTCTGCATTAGGGGTGGTAGGTGGGTTCTTGAATCTATTTTCGAAGACAATAAAGGCAAAAGAACCAGAAATCATTCATTGAATGCAAATATAGCACATTTTTCTCCCCCAAATCAACACATTTTGAAATGAAACAGAATGATTAATGGCATCTTCATGAGGGACCAGTTCTGGGCCCCCCCTCATGCCTGGGCCCGGGACAAAATACCCGGTTGTCCCCCCCTGTCGACGGCCCTGGTCATGTGCATGAATCATTGGTGTTTGTGAAATTAAACTAAAAGTAAGCAAAGGTCATTGACAAAATAAACTTTGACTTTCTAAGGATTTACCATCCACCAGCTTCTCTGAATAATGACAATTCCTTTGACATGTGATTCTGCCAGTCAACTATCTTTTGTCTTTGGTTTAAAATGCTTCTAACCTTTTGATCAGCACTAGAAAGTGAGAAAGCATTTCTCGTGTCTTGGTGATCACTGGCCAGCAGCCAAATATGGAATTGCATTTAAGTTTTTATTACTTGTTAGTGCATCCCGCTGACAGGTGATGAGTTTATGCCATCATGTGTTGTCTTTCGTCTGTCCGGCGTCATCCACATTTCACAAGAATTGCTTCTTCTCTCTCAATTCTTCACTGATTTTTATTATTTTTCTCAGTAAGGCAGGTCTGCCTGGGGTGCATGTAGCCTCTACGAAAATTTGCATAATTGCAATTAATAATGAAGATATGGAGTAATTAATCAATCCCTAATGAGCAGTTTTGACATAAATCACTTCTTCTCCGTCAATTCTTCACCAATTTTGATTCTTTCTGGTATGAAGGTAGGGGTACCTAAAGTGCATATAACTTCTACCCAGATTTCCTTAATTACAATTATTAATGAAGTTATGGACTAATTAAGCCTTAATGAGCAGTTCAACAAAAATTGCTTCTTCTCCTTGCCATTTTTAATTCTTTTTGGCAAATAGATCGGTATTCCTAGGGTGGATATCGCTTCTATATATAGCTTGTATATAATGTATACAGCTAGCAACATTTATTGCGCAAGGTGGCCCACTTTAGATCGTTCCTTCTGAACTAGATGGGGCTGGAGTGAGCTACGCCGTCATTGACGGTCTCATTTTCAAATGGCACCATGCTATAACCTCCTCTGTGGCCATTCTACCCCAAGAGATATTCTGTGAGGTTTATACGTGTAGGTGACCTTGTGTGTTCAGTTACACCTTGGAGACTATGCAATAGCTTAGCTTTTTCTTAAAATTAAAGCATTCATTCACATGTCTTCAGGAAGCACTTTTCCTTAAAGGGAATACACCATTGATGAGTTGTTTGTCTTTTAATGCTTTCTATTGCTTCATTCATTCATCAAATGAGTTCATCTTATTTTGTAATTACCTCCACCAACTTTGTTGGAGGAGGTTATGCTTTTGCCTCCATTTGTTTGTTTTTTCTGTTCCCAATGTAACTCAAAATGTAGTGAACAGATTTTGATGAAATTTGGAGGCCATGGGCCAAGGAATAATGGATTAGCTTTTGATGCAAAGCTGGATATGTACTGTATGTGGATCCAGGAGTTTTTGTCTGTTCCTAGTGTAACTCAAAAAGTATGGATTCTGATGAAATTTGGCATACAGCTTTAGTATTATCCTCGGTTCATCTGATTTGATTTTAATGTTCATCCAGAGCAGGATCCAGATTTTGGATCCGTATCAATTTTTCATATTGGCAAATATCAGGATATTAAAATATGTGGCTAGTCGGAGGTATGCACACTGCAAAGTGCCCTTCTTGTTACCTCGGCTGGGATGGAGTCCACCAGGGGGCGATGTATTATTTTCAGTGGGGTTTCGTTTGTTTGTTTGCTTCTTTGTTTTTTTGTTAATTATGTTACGGGAAAATAGCTGGACCAATCTTCATGAAACTTTCAGGATAGATAGGCATTGGTCTCAAATAGAACTTCTGACACTTTGGGGGTCATCTGATCAAGGTCAAATATTTGTTGGCTACTGCTTCATATAGAGGCAGGAGCAGTATGGTGTGTTCTACACACAAGGTCAAAATCAAGGTCAAGGTCACCAAAAAGGTCCAAAATTTTTTTTTTTCGCGATATCATCCTTCATATTCATCATAAGTGCTACCGGGCAAGGTTTATTTTGCCTGGCAACACTTGTTTAATTTGTTTCTGTTTGACTTGATTTTATTGTGGAGTACTTTGGGAAGACACTTGTCTTTAATGGGAACATATGAAAAACTCGCTTTTTCAGCTTGTGTACATACTGTACATTTGGCTATCTGGAGCCTCCCAACCTACAAACTCTGACATAAGGCACCCAGTCAGTTTCTTCAGGGCTTCATTTTTCAGAAAACATGCACTTCAATAAGTCGTAGAGATATGTCTCCCCTTTCTATGGAGCTCATGAGAATTATGCTGCCTACTCATCTAAGTATTTCCACTCATGGCTTGAGAACTACCTTTGTGAATGAATATTCATGATAAGAGTGCTACCTGATTGGCTGGAATAAGACGGGGTGGGGTGAGCAGTGGCTCATTTAAAGAAACAGGCCATTCCTCAAATCAACCATTTTGAACAGGGCTGTTTAGACGGGGTGAAAAGGGAGCTGTGGTGCTTTATTCTTGTAGTATTTTGACCAGAGCATCTCACAGACATTTCATTAAGACCTCAGGGAATTGTGTCAACTTGTGGAAAATGGGTATGTCACCTTTAAATATGTGACACAAATTAGTGTCTCGACTTTGATTACAATGGACAATATGATTAAAAAAATGTTTTAAAGTCACTGATTGAGCCTGGTATCACTTATTTCAAAGAGCACAGCACAGTGAAATATTCTTTCACAATGGTTTCCTGTCCAACCTGATTTATCCCCCCAGTAGGGTTATGAGACACATTCCCTGTGACTGATGTAAGAAGGTCAAAGAGTCAACAAGAAAGTTATCCAAGCTGTAATAGAGAAAAAAATGACATTAGTATGTAGACTATTGATCGGAAGGTTGTGAGTTCAAATCCCAGCACCACCAAAATGCCACTGCTGAGGCCTTGAGCAAGGTTCTTAATCCTCAACTGCTCAGTTGTATAACTGAGTTAAATGTAATTACATTAATACTTTCGGTTCTAAGTTGGTCTGGATAAAGATATTTACCAAAAATCATAAATGTACCAGAACTGGTTCATACAATACACAGGCATGAAGTGGTAGGAGTACAGCATTAATGGTGTATGTTTGACATGGATTTTATTTAAGAATTTTTATTTAAGACTAAAAATAGATATGAACAAGTAAGCCCAGTTTTGCCAGACCATGTTGTGCTAATTACCGGTGAGTGGCCTAGTGGTTAGCGTGTTCGCCTCTTGATCGGGAGATCTACTCATGGTCGGGTCATACCAAAGAACATCATAAAAATGGTGCCTACCACCACCTGGCAAGGTGCATGCTCCAATAGAGATGTGAGTGGGGAGTCAAACTGTCAGAGGATTAGACCCCCCACTGTAACTCTAGCTATGCAATGTACAACCCTGGTTCCAAAAAAGTTGGGACAAAGTACAAATTGTAAATAAAAATGGAATGCAATGATGTGGAAGTTTCAAAATTCCATATTTTATTCAGAATAGAACATAGATGACATATCAAATGTTTAAACTGAGAAAATGTATCATTTAAAGAGAAAAATTAGGTGATTTTAAATTTCATGACAACAACACATCTCAAAAAAGTTGGGACAAGGCCATGTTTCCCACTGTGAGACATCCCCTTTTCTCTTTACAACAGTCTGTAAACATCTGGGGACTGAGGAGACAAGTTGCTCAAGTTTAGGGATAGGAATGTTAACCCATTCTTGTCTAATGTAGGATTCTAGTTGCTCAACTGTCTTAGATCTTTTTTGTCGTATCTTCCGTTTTATGATGCGCCAAATGTTTTCTATGGGTGAAAGATCTGGACTGCAGGCTGGCCAGTTCAGTACCCGGACCCTTCTTCTACGCAGCCATGATGCTGTAATTGATGCAGTATGTGGTTTGGCATTGTCATGTTGGAAAATGCAAGGTCTTCCCTGAAAGAGACGTCGTCTGGATGGGAGCATATGTTGCTCTAGAACCTGGATATACCTTTCAGCATTGATGGTGTCTTTCCAGATGTGTAAGCTGCCCATGCCACACGCACTAATGCAACCCCATACCATCAGAGATGCAGGCTTCTGAACTGAGTGCTGATAACAATTTGGGTCATCCTTCTCCTCTTTAGTCCGAATGACACGGCATCCCTGATTTCCATAAAGAACTTCAAATTTTGATTCATCTGACCACAGAACAGTTTTCCACTTTGCCACAGTCCATTTTAAATGAGCCTTGGCCCAGAGAAGACGTCTGCGCTTCTGGATCACGTTTAGATACGGCTTCTTCTTTGAACTATAGAGTTTTAACTGGCAACGGCGGATGGCACGGTAAATTGTGTTCACAGATAATGTTCTCTGGAAATATTCCTGAGCCCATTTTGTGATTTCCAATACCTGTGTTGCCTGTATGTGATGCAGTGCCGTCTAAGGGCCCGAAGATCATGGGCACCCAGTATGGTTTTCCGGCCTTGACCCTTACGCACAGAGATTCTTCCAGATTCTCTGAATCTTTTGATGATATTATGCACTGTAGATGATATGTTCAAACTCTTTGCAATTTTACACTGTCGAACTCATTTCTGATATTGCTCCACTATTTGTCGGCGCAGAATTAGGGGGATTGGTGATCCTTTTCCCATCTTTACTTCTGAGAGCCGCTGCCACTCCAAGATGCTCTTTTTATACCCAGTCATGTTAATGACCTATTGCCAATTGACCTAATGAGTTGCAATTTGGTCCTCCAGCTGTTCCTTTTTTGTACCTTTAACTTTTCCAGCCTCTTATTGCCCTGTCCCAACTTTTTTGAGATGTGTTGCTATCATGAAATTCCAAATGAGCCAATATTTGGCATGAAATTTCAAAATGTCTCACTTTCGACATTTGATATGTTGTCTATGTTCTATTGTGAATACAATATCAGTTTTTGAGATTTGTAAATTATTGCATTCCGTTTTTATTTACAGTTTGTACTTTGTCCCAACTTTTTTGGAATTGGGGTTGTAGGTGAGAGGCTGAAGGCTATGGAATGGAGCTTGGCACCGCCAAATGTGCCATGAATGGTGCAGGAAGGACTTTGTTGTGGTGATTGGACAATCAAGAAATCTCTGTAGAACCATAACAAAACAGTGGAACTGGAGAAGCATCAGAGTCAAGTTACTGTATTGTATTTGGCTAAATCTCTTTGGACCAAAATCTATTTCGATTTTAAACAGTCTGGTTTCTCGAATGTCCAAGTGGTGTATCACTTGTAGTACCATCAACGGTGGGAAATAACATGGTATGATTTAAGTCTGGCTTTCAGTATCTGTACTTGTTCTTTCATCCAATATTTTTAACTTTTATTCATCTCATCTCATCTCATCTCATCTCATTATCTATAGCCATTTTATCCTGTTCTACAGGGTCGCAGGCAAGCTGGAGCCTATCCCAGCTGACTACGGGTGAAAGGCGGGGTACACCCTGGACAAGTCGCCAGGAACTTTTATTCACTGTATTTCAAAATAAATGTGCCTACTTTCGACATACAACACTTTTAAACATCACTAAGCCAACATTTCTACACAGCTTCAAGGATCTGATCGAAATTCCTAATGAATCTAAAGTTCAACTGATGTGAATAAGAATAAGACATTATACCTAGCACTATAATCAATCTGCTGCTACATATATTTTGTATTTTTCACAACAGTTTGTATTGAGGTAGTTAGCAATTAGCATTAACATTGTATAGTCACTATTATTACTATGCTAGCTAACACGTTAGAGAGACTTAGCTAATTTTTCCCAACATTCCTTTGTTCGAAGGTGGAAGAGAACCTACTTTACTGTCTGGAGCTAAATTCCGGGATTTCAGGAAGACGGCTTTGTCTTTTATGAAAGTTTCTTGCACTTTTATGCTCATGTTTCAAGTAAATTTAAGAGTTTATAGCTTTTTTCCTTTAATATGAGTGAAGAATTTCAACCAGCATGTCAGCTTTTACCAAGTGATTTATTTATATGAGTAGTTGCAGAGTAACGCGAGTACAAAAAAAGAAAAAAAAAGAAGAAAGAAAGAGAAATTTTACCACCACATTTCCAGCCACAGAATTAATCAAAGTGAAACCTTTTGGTTAGAGCTAGTTATTAGCCTCAGGAGTCAGGCAGACATGGTCTAACTAATGGGTTTTATTTTGACTACATTTTAGATGCTTACTCCAAGATGGAGTATACACTGATCAGCTATACCATTCACTGACAGGTGACGTGAAAACATTGATTATCTCATTACAGTGGTACCTGTCAAGGGGTAGGATATATTAGGCAGCAAAAGAATGGTCAGTCCTTGAAGTTGATGTGTTGGAAGCAGGAAAAATGTGCAAGTGTAAGGATCTGAGTGACTTTGACAAGGGCCAAACAGTGATGGCGAGATAACTGGGTCTGAACATGTCCAAAATAGCAAATCTTGTGGGGTGTTCCTGGTCTGCAGTGGTTAGTACCAAACAAAAGTGGTCCAAAGAAGGGCAACGAGTGAACCGGTGACAGGGCCATGGATGTCAAAGGCTCATTGATTCACACTGAGCATGAAGGCTAGCCCATATGGTCCAATCCCGCAGAAGAGCTACTGTAGCACAAACTGCTGAAAAAGTTAATGCTGGCTAAAACAGAAAGGTGTCAGCATGAACTTTTTCACCAGTTGCCCATTTTTCCTGCTTTCAACACATCAACTTCGAGCACTGACTGTTCTCTTGCTGCCTAATATATCCCACCCCTTGACAACTGCCACTGTAATGAGATAATCAATGTTATTCCCTTCACCTGTCAGTGGCCATAATGGTATAGCAAAGGGGTTTTCAAAGTGTGGGAGCGTCAGCCCCCCCTCAGAGTGCAAATAAACAACAGTTTATTTTTTTCTTTTACACATTTTAAACATCTGTGCTTTTGGAAAACATCTTTTTTTTACATGTTTAAAACATATGAGCTTTTTTAAAACCTCTTTTTTTACACATTTTAAACATATGAGCTTTTTTAAAACCTCTTTTTTTTACACATTTTAAACATCTGTGCTTTTTTAAAATATCTTTTTTTTACACATTTTAAACATCTGTGCTTTTTAAAAAAAAAAATCTTGTTTTACACATTTTAAACATCTCATAGCATCGTTAGCTAGCACCTCTTGGCAGACAACACACTGTGGCAGTGGAGCATCTTCAGATCCAGTCCATGAAAATCCAAACTTTAAATAATCGTGGTCATACTTCCTTCTTTTTTTGCTTGGCCCAGACTCTGTCTCCTCACTCACTGTAGCTTTAGGTACTAAAAATCGATCCATTTTGTCTCTGGCAAAGGCTAGCTGAAGTTCGCTAAATGTCTGCAATAGTAACTTATTCTGGATTATTTTTCCTCACGTTGCACCCCCCCCCCGAAGACCTCTGGCGCCCCCTAGGGGAGGCGCGCCCTACACTTTGAAAATCCCTGGTATAGCTGATCGGTGTATACTCCATCTTGTTGTCTCATCTCATCTCATTATCTCAAGCCGCTTTATCCTTCTACAGGGTCGCAGGCAAGCTGGAGCCTATCCCAGCTGACTACGGGCGAAAGGCGGGGTACACCCTGGACAAGTCGCCAGGTCATCACAGGGCTGACACATAGACACAGACAACCATTCACACTCACATTCACACCTACGGTCAATTTAGAGTCACCAGTTAACCTAACCTGCATGTCTTTGGACTGTGGGGGAAACCGGAGCACCCGGAGGAAACCCACGCAGACACAGGGAGAACATGCAAACTCCGCACAGAAAGGCCCTCGCCGGCCCCGGGGCTCGAACCCGGACCTTCTTGCTGTGAGGTGACAGCGCTAACCACTACACCACCGTGCCGCCCCCATCTTGTTGTAAGCATCTAAAATGTAGTCAAAATAAAACCCATCAGTTAGACCATGTCTGCCTGACTCCTGAGGCTAATAACTAGCTCTAACCAAAAGGCTCCACTTTGACTAATTCTACGTCTGGAAAAGAGGTGGTAAAATTGCTCTTTTTTCTCCCCCCCCCCCCCCCCCCACACACACACATTACTGTGCAACTACTCATATAAATAAATCATCTGGTAAAAGCTGACATGCTGCTTGAAATTCTTCACTCGTATAAAAGTAAAAAAACTATAAACTCTTAAATTTACTTGAAACATGAGCATAAAAGTGAAAGAAACTTTCATAAAAGACAAAGACATCGACCTGAAATCCCTGACTTTAGCTCCAGACAGTAAATTAGATTCTCTTCCGCCTTGGAACAAAGGAATGTGGGAAAATGTTAGCTAAGGCTCTCTAACATGGTAATAACAGTGACTATACAATGTGAATGCTAATTGCTAACTGTCTCAATACAAACTGCTGTGAAAAATACAAAATATATGTAGCAGAAGGGGCGGCACGGTAGTGGTTAGCACTGTCGCCTCACAGCAAGAAGGTTCTGGGTTCAAGCCCAGTGGTTGGCGAGGGCCTTTCTGTGCAGAGTTTGCATGTTCTCCCCGTGTCTGCGTGGGTTTCCTCCGGGTGCTCCGTTTTCCCCCACAGTCCAAAGACATGCAGGTTAGGCTCATTGGTGGCTCTAAATTGACCGTAGGTGTGAATGTGAGTGTGAATGGTTGTTTGTCTCTGTGTGTCAGCCCTGCGATGACCTGGTGACTTGTCCAGGGTGTACCCCGCCTCTCACCCATAGTCAGCTGGGATAGGCTCCAGCTTGCCTGCAACCCTGTAGAACAGGATAAAGCGGCTAGAGATAATGGATGGATGGATATGTAGCAGCAGATTGATTACAGTGCTATGTATAGTGTCTTATTCTCATCAGTTAAACTTTAGATTTATTAGGAATATCGATCAGATCCTTGAAGCCATGTAGAAATGTCAGCCTCGTGATGTTTGAAAGTCTTGTATGTAGAAAGTAGGCAATGTTATTCACTTCACCTGTCAGTGGTCATAATGTTATGGCTGATTGAGAAATAATGATTAGAATTTCTACAGAACATGTACTTCCAGGATATTTATTGAGATGATGAGTAATTTCACTTTTGCTTGAGTAAAGCATTTAGATACTTTTATTACTTCTGGTAGCCACTCCTAGCATTGAGTGATAGTAATAGCACCTCTTCTCATTTCTTGAGAAATAAGAAATGAGAATTAATCAATAAGCCCGTTTTCTTACTGGGAGAAAATGCGGTCTAGTACCTTTTGTGCTTGGACCCCTAATTATAGTGATTAAAAATCTTCTCTGTGTTTATCCATTTAAGATGAGGAAACACACTTCTTCAACCAATTCTCATAGTGTTGACATAGGTTTGAGGTTTGGTTGCATTTTGGTTTTGAGTAACTTGAGACCCTTTTTTTATTCCATACTGTGGCCAAAAGACAACATACATGCCATTATGGTGAAGTGGCTCTCAAAAGGAACGGGCTTTGGTTTGACTGATGTTTTACATAGTGCACTATACATGTTTTGCTACACTTGTCTGGTTACAGATGTCACAATACTCATAAGAGTAATAATTGCAGTGACAACTACAAGGGCACTCAGTAGAGTGCATACCTCTGCCAAGCCACATGTTAGAACATCCAGATGTTTACTATCCTGAAAAATTGATTCGGATCCAAAATCTGGATTTGGAACAAGATCAAAATCAAATTACTTGAACGTAGGATAATACTAAAGCTGTACATTAAATTTCATCAGAATCCGTTCACTACTTTTTTGAGTTACATTGGGAACAGACAAAAAAGTACTGGATCCATATACACATCTGGAACCTGGATCGACATACATATCTGGATTTGGATCAAAATCTAATCAATGGTTCCTTGGCCCATGGCTCACCTTTCCTCAAAATTTCATCAAAATCCATTCACTACTTTTTCGAGTTACATTGGGAACAGACAAACAAATGGAAATGAAAACATAACCTCCTCCAACAAAGATGGTGAGGTAATTATTACAATTACAGTTTTCAGTTAGGGGAACATCTATGGTGAATAATGGATGAGACCCATTTTAATAATGACATCAAAACTCAAGCCATATTGTTGTTTAACAATCAGTACAATAATACTGTAGTAAATGATCTGAGTAGCGTTTGAATCTAAAATATCCATGGGCTGTCCATGGGCTATGGGAAGCCATGGCCTAATGGTTAAAGAAGCAGTTTTGGGACTAAAAGGTTGCTGGTTTGAGTCTCTGGACCAGTAAGATTGGCTGAAGTGCCCTTGAATAAGGCATCTAACCCACAGGCTGCTCTGGGTATATTGCACATCACTCTGGATAAGAGCATCTGCTAAATACCTGTAATGTGATATAAAAATTCATATTTTTTTAAAATGTAATCTTAAAGATGCATCCATTTTTGCGAAAAAGGTATCAGATTTCTGGTGGATATCATGTGTTCATTTCTCAAGGGTGAGAAGAAAGGCAATATGGGCTACTCATAAGATGAGTGAGGGAGCGTCAAGAGATATACAGTATCTTGCAAAAGTATTCATCCCCCTTGGTGTTTGCCCTGTTATGTCACATTACAAGATGGAATTAAAATTGATTTTTGGGGGGTTCACACCATTTGATTTACACAACATGGCTACAACTTTAAAGGTACAAATTGTGGTTTTATTCTGCCACAAACAATAATTAAGATGGAAAAAAAAATCTGGAGTGTGCATAGGTATTCACCCCCTTTCATATGAAACCCCTCAATAAGAGCTGGTCCAACCAATTCACTTCATGAGTCACATAATTAATTGATTAAACTCCACCTGTGTGCAATCAAAGTGTCACATGATCTGTCACATGATATCTGTATGAATCAACCTGTTCTGGAAGGACCCTGACTCTGCAACACTGCTGAGCAAGCAACATGAAAACCAAGGAGCCTCCAAACAGGTCAGAGACAAAGTTGTGGAGAAGTATAGATCAGCATTGGATTATAAAAAAAATCCCAAACTTTGAATATCCCAGGGAGCACCATTAAATCCATTACAGCAAAATGGAAAGGATATATCACTACTACAAACCTGACAAGAGAAGGCCCCGCCCACCAAAACTCACAGACCAGGCAAGGAGGGCTTTAATCAGAGATGCAACAAAGACACCAAAGATAACACTGAAGGAGCTGCAAAGATCCACAGTGGAGATGGGAATATCTGTCCATAGGACCACTTTAAGCCGTACACTCCACAGAGTGGGGCTTTATGGAAGAGTGGCCAGAAAAGTCATTGCTTAAGAAAACACATTTGGAGTTTGCCCAACAGCATGTAGCAGACTCCCCAAACACATGGAAGAAGAATATCTAGTCAAATGAGACTAAAATTGATCTTTTTGGTCATTATGGGAAAGGCCACGTGTGGCACAAACCCAACACCCTGAGAACACCATTCCTACAGTGAAGCATGGTGGTGGCAGCATCATGCTGTGGGGATATTTTTCATCTGCAGGGACAAGAAAGCTGGTCAGGACTGAAGGAAAGATGGATGGCACTAAATACAGGGCAATTCTGGAGGAAAACCTGTTTGAGTCAGCCAGAGGGTTGAGACTGGGATGAAGGTTCACATTCTAGCAGGACAATGACCCTAAACATACTGCTAAAGCTACACTGGAGTGGTTTAAAGGGAAACAATTGTCTTGGACTGTCCTAATCAAAGCCCAGACCTCAATCCAATTGGGAATCTGTGGCATAACTTGAAGATTGCTGTACACCAATGCAACCTATCTAACTTGAAGGATTTGGAGCAGTTTTGCCTTGAGGAATGGGCAAAAATCCCAGTGGCTAATGTGCTAAGCTAATAGAGACATACGCCAAAAGACTTGCAGCTGCAATTGCAGCAAAAGGTGGCTCTACAAAGTATTGACTTTGTGGGGGTGAAAACCTATGCACACTCCAGATTTCTGTTTATTCATCTTAATTATTATTTGTATCACAATAAAACATCAATTTTCACCTTTAAAGTGGTAGGCATATTGTGTAAATCAAATGATGATAACCCCCCCAAAAAATCCATTTTAATCCCAGCTTGTAAGGCGACAAAACAGGGCAAACACCAGGGGGGATGAATACTTTTGCAAGACACTGTAGAAGGAGTCTATATAAAGACCAAGAGAATAAACATACAGTATGTACTAGCTGACGGTTAAAAATATTTTGTTATAAATCTTCACTGTCGTTTAATGCACAATTCAAACTGTATGTCAAAATTATTTTTGAATTACTACTACATATTATAATTGTACCACATTTCCAAAAGGACTTTAAAAAGTGCCCTGATGCGATTGGGATTTGATCTGTCTGGATATATTTGATACAATTGAACGTGACCCTGTACATTTTTTTTCTTTAAGTTCTAAAATTCTCTTCTTCCAGAAAAACTCCTTGTCATCACTGTCGCTACACAAGAAACTGATGGCTTTCTCCGCTTCATGCAGTCTGCAAATTACTTCAAATATTCCGTAAAGGTAAGAATCATTGTTATAAATGTTTCACCAGTTACTCATTGCCAAATCTGTTTCTCCTAAAGCACTGACCTCGATTTAGTCTGAATTCTTTGGCTGAAAGGCATTGGTAGCATTATGAATGTCTGGGTTCATAATCTGCAGTCCTGCTTCTATGATTTGGTTTATTTAGTTTGATGCAAACAGCTGCTTTGTATTTAAGACTTTGGATTAAAAGAAAAAAAAAGTATCTAAAATGTTTCAGTTGGGAATCATGACCAGGTCTGTCAAGACTAAATGGGTCATGAGTTTTAATGCAATGTTTCTGAATATAACATGCAAATTGTGTTTGAAGACTCAGAGCTTGGATTCAGCTGGATTTGCTTCGGTGTATTGCTTAAATGCTGCCATTTATGGAATCAGACCAAACAGTTCTCTCTTTACTCCTGACCACAGCACATGAGGATCTTCATTGCCAATAAGAAAACTGAAAGAATGGTTTCAGTGAAGAAACAGTGAAATAAGATTTAGTTTGTCTATAGTGTTTTTATGCATAATACACTCTTAGAAAATTAAGTATACTAGACTTAGACAACCTTTATTGTCATTCAGTATGCAACAAGTGTACACCAAACGGAATTTCGTTGCAAATTGGCTCAGCACAGAAATAAATATGAAGAGTAATAAATTAAATTATGCAGCAGCAGAAATATTATAAAGTGCAATATTATAAAGTGCAATATTATAAAGTGACCTGTGGAATTTTGAATGTTCAAGTTATAAATAGAAGTTTAGAGTTTGGGTTTGGAGTTCAGCAGTCTGGTGGCCTGGGGGAAAAAGCTGTTACAGAACCTGGTGGTCCTGCACCTAATGCTGCAGAACCTCTTTCCAGAGGCCAGAGGGGAGAACAGTCCATAATGAGGGTGTGAGGGGTCACTGATGATGTTTCTAGCTCAGGATATGGAGTGCTTAAGTGCGATGTCCTGAATGGAGGGAAGAGAAGTCCCAATGATTTTCTCTGCTGTCCTCACCACTCTCCTCACATTCTTCCAGTCAGAGGCACTGCAGCCTCCACACCATACAGAGATGCAACTAGTTAGAACACTCTCTATGGTATTTCTGTAGAATGTAGTGAGGATGGGCGGGGGCAGGTGGGCTCTTCTCATCCTACGCAGGAAGTGCAGACATTGCTGTGCATTCTTAACCAGTGACGCAGTGTTCACAGACCAGGTGAAGTTGTCTGTTATATGCACCCCCAGGAACTTGGTGCTATTGACCACCTCCACGGCTGTGTTGTTGAGGAGAAGTGGAGCGTGGCTGGGTTGGTTTTTCCTGAAGTCAACAATGATCTCTTTAGTTTTGTCCACGTTCAGGATCAGGTTGTTTTCCCTGCACCAGCCCACCAACTGCTCCACCTCCTCTCTATAGGCCAGGTCGTTATCGTCCCTGATGAGGCCCACCACTGTTGTGTCATCCGCAAACTTCACAATGTGGTTGCTGGTAGCCCTGGGGACACAGTTGTGTGTCATCAGTGTGAACAGCAGAGGGCTCAGAACACAGCCCTGAGGGGAGCCTGTGCTGAGGGTGATGACCCTGGAGGTGTTCTTATTATTGTACCTTTCAGCAAGGCAGCATGGTCGTGTAGTGGTTAGCACTGTCACCTCACAGCAAGAAGGTTCTGGATTTGAGCCCAGTGGCTGACAGGGGGCCTTTCTGTGTGGAGTTTGCATGTTCTCCCTATGTCTGCGTGGGTTTCCTCCAGGTGCTCCAATGTCCCCCACAGTCCAAAGACATGCAGGTTAGGGTAATTGGTGGCTCTAAATTGACCATAGGTGTGAATGTGAGTGTGAATGGTTGTTTGTCTCTGTGTCAGCCCTGCGATGACCTGGTGACTTGTCCAGGGTGTACCCCATCTCTCGCCCATAGTTAGCTGGGATAGGCTCCAGCTTGTCTGCGACCCTGTAGAACAGGATAAGCGGTTATGAATAATGGATGGATGGATGTATGGTACCTTTCACAGTACAATGGCTTGTCACTGAGGCAATACTTTCTAAGGTATTCATCTGTACATTTTATATACCACTTAGGAACATGTATGTGCCTTTTTGGCCCTAAAAAGGTACACATATGCCGCTTTTCCACTACAAACGCGGCTGAGCCGTGCCGTGCCGAGTCGAGCTGAGTCGAGCTGAGTGGGGCTGTTGGAGTTGCATTTCGACTACAACCGCGCTGAACCGTGCTGGCTGGAAGTGGGTGGACACATTGGGTGGAGTTAGTGAAAGTGGGTGGACGTCACGTGATGTCGTTAAGCAGCGCAAACAGTGACATCAGTGACAGTGGCGGAACAAGTCAGAGCCGGGCCGGGGGCGGGGCAAATGACCGGGCCCTTTATTAAAGCTTATCATAACATCATTTTAGGCTACAAAATGTCCGCAACTGCGGTGTTTACCAATTTCAACACTACCGGGTGCAACTATGTTATTTAGTACATCTAGTCCTTCAAACGAACATGTAACTCAGAAACAAAAAACATTAGGATACTGTACATGGCTCATAATAAAACATCAATAGCCTATACTGCGCACATTATTTGAAGGGCATACGAATGAGCGCTCAGAGGTTGCAACAGTGACAGGAAGAGTCAGAAATAAAAGGAGGGCGGTGCAAACCTCACTGAATGCACTGTGTTTACCAATTTCAACACTACGGGGTGCAACTATGTTATTTTGTACATTAAGTCCTTCAAACGAACATGTAACTCAGAAACAAAAAAACATTAGGCGACATACTGTACATGGCTCATAATAAAACATCAATAGCCTACTGCGCGCATTATTTGAAGGGCATACGACGAGCCTTGCGCTCCGCGAACTCGTCCACGATGCTCTGTATTAAGTCACTGATTCAGTGAGCTTTTAAGCGGTAGTCTCACGACCCGGATAGTAAACAATAAACATGGAGGACATGGAGTCATTAGTGTTGCTGGTCTTGGTGCTGTGGCTTGTTGTCACCGACAACGCCAACAAATACTGGCAAGAGCGTATAGATGAGGCGAGGCGCATAAGGCTTCAGAAATTCTCGTAATTCATAATTCTTCTCCTTCCGGGTTTGCGGTGTTTACAGATCCCAGCGCGCTCGCGGGGCGTGTGTGGGCATGTGAGGACACGCCTCCTCACCAATCAGTGCACAGGGGAGTGTCTGCTCACGCCCCCAACCTCAGTCGGCACGGTTTGGCTCGCTTCAGCCCCACTCCAAAACGGTGCGAGTTTTAGGGGCTAAGCAGGGCTGAAACGAGCTGAGTCGTGCTGGTTTTTGGTAGTCGAAACGCGAGCTGTGTCGGGCTGAAGTGAGCTGAAGCGAGCTGAAGTGAGCTGAAAAAGGGTAGTGGAAAAGGGCCAATAGTTACCTTGAGGTCCAAGGTATATGCATATTAGTGTATATTGTACCTAGAGGTACAGAAATTGGCTCATACTGTACCCCTATTTCTGACAGTGTGCAGAAGATGGGATTAAAACATATGACCTTATACACTCACTGGACACTTTAACAGGAATTTGTTCTTGATTCTAATATCCCTGTTCTTGGCTGCAGGAGTGGAACCCAATTTGGTGTTCTGCTGTTGAATGCTGAGATGCTTTTCTGCTCACTACGGTTGTTACGAGTTGCTATGAGTTACCTTCCTGGCAAAAAAAGCTCGACCCAATCTGGCCATTTTCCTCTGACCTCTCTTATCAACAAGCTGTTTGTTTCCACCCACAGAACTGTCGCTCACTCAGTGTTTTTTTTGTTTTTCTCACCATTCTATGTAAACTCTAGGGACTGTTGTGTGTGAAAACAAACCCCAGGAGATTAGCAGTTTCTGAAAAACTCAAACCATCTGGCTTAAACCAACACCCATGCCACAGTGAAAGTCACACTTTGAGATCACAATTGTTCCCATTCTGATGTTTGAAGTGAACATTAACTGAAGATTTGTATCTGCATGAGTTTATGCCACTAGAGGGCAAAACAGAGGAACAGTCTCACAGCCATAATTTCAGCTACTAACAAAATGTGCAAATGACTTGATTCTTCATCAGAACGCAAAATATTTGTGGCTGTATTCATGTTTTCTTCAAAAAGAACCAAGTGTTTCTTGCTAAAAAAAAACAACTAAATGTAGATTTCATGGCAGTGGGAGAGTGAATACTATAAATAATTTATTAAATAACCTATATTGATGTACCTACCACACACACTTCAGTGTTATGTTTATTTGTAGAAATTCATGACATTTATTCTATGTCTAGCCATCTAGCAATTGAACCAGCTGTGATGAGTGATGTTTATTTTCCTCCTCAAAACAGTGAACTGTATAGTAAATGTTGTAGATTTAAGAAGTTTATAAGTCCGTACATTGATTTGATCAAAAGCAGATGCTCCAATATAGTATGCCTCCTTTACAGGAAAGAAGAGCTACTATTTTTTAATGTTACCAGCCATGTTGATCTGATGATATGTGCTGAACTCTGGGTTGAGGAGACCATCTTGAGTTTCCAAGTAGGAATTCCAAGTTGTGGGGGTGCTTTATTTAATTTTTCTGAGTCGAACGTTGGAAATTCTGCAATACGAGCTTTACAACACAGCAATAATAGCAATTAAGTTCATTTCAGTTCCAGGTTGTAACATTACAAAATGTTAAAAATTTCAAGAAGTGTGAATATTTGTGCAAGACACTGTATATATCCAGTGGCGAACTGTTCTATTAGATCTGGGACTTCAGCTCAGCCAAAACTTAGCCAGACGCACTAAAAAAGCAACAGGGCAAAGGATGTTGCAAGGGATTAGCGGCAGGCTGCCAGGTCGCTCCGTTGTGTGTAGCTGTCAATGTTGATTTTAAAAGTAACTAAGTAAACTACATAGGGAAATGAATACTTAAGTCTGAGTGAAAAATACTGTGGTGAGCGTGCAGCGTGGAAGAAAAGTCTGGAGACAGAAATCTTAGTTTCTCGGTCGTTAGCCTGTGCTGCTTGCTCTCGATAGCACTGGCTTTATTAGCATTCGCGAACACTACTGATGAACGCTACACTGGCTAGAAGGTGACTTTAATGCTGCGCTGATGGTGCCGACTCACAGTTAAGCTCATGGTGGCCTTGGAGTAGGCCAAGGGCGATACATTTTTGGTCCCTCTCACAGTAACCCTTTCATTAGATTGGTTGATTCATCTGTCACTTCCTACACAAACATACACTGCCATGGCCTTCTGTCCCGGCAATGAAGTCCTAACCAGTGAGTGAACCAGCTCAAAACTCTCACAGCCTAGAGACAACAAACAAACAAAAAAATCTCATTGGATAACTCTATTTTAATGTTTTCAGGACAGTAACTCTCATTTATGAAGCAAATTTGATACAAAATGAGGCCAAATTAAACTTATGCAAAATGAAAGCAATTAAAGAATGAAAGATATTAAGTTTAACTTTTGAAATGCTGATATGTTTGGGTCTTCTCTGAAGGACTAGAAGGCCCTGATGGTTCCCCTCTGGTATATATGAGAAATCAACAACAACAATTGTTATTATTTTTGGTGTTATATCTGTTAAATTCTGAATAACACATTCAGATAAATGCCAATAACGAAAAGCATATTAAGAGTTGATGTGATATTGTTTTACTAAACTTTATTTATTTATTTAGTCCAACCCAGCCCTTGACCTTGCACAGGATAAGCGGTTAAGGCTAATGGATGGATGGATGGATGGATAGTCCAACCCACTTGATACTGGCCTAAGTGTAATTTGGTGCCTCTGATATAAATTGTGCTTGGTCTTTTCCAGGTGTTAGGGATGGGTGAAGAATGGAAGGGAGGAGATGTAGGACACTCCATTGGTGGAGGACAGAAGGTTCGACTGCTCAAGGAAGCAATGGAGGTTCTGGCTGACCAGGAAGACCTGGTGATCCTCTTTGTGGACAGGTAAGGGGGGGTATGGGAGCATATATAGGATACTAATTTTGGAAATTTTGGCTAGTTGTTGGAAATGAAAGTCTACTTTATAGACTGGCTTAAGGTTCTACATGAGACATGATATGTTATTATATGAAACTGTAGGTGTTTCTATGGATCTATCATAAGCAAGAAAAAAAAAACAGCACATGCAGCACGTAGGACCAGTCTTTCTGACCAATCAGATTTGCACTGTAATATGAAATACAGTACACAGTAGAAGATCTCAAAAGTTTGCATTATGAATATAGATTACTGTTGACCCTTACTGGCTCTCATTCCCCATTAGCCACCTCCAGTTTTTGGGTTTGTTTAAGTTAAATTGCGGCTAAACTATTACCAGGCAGAACAGACAGGCCTCATGTGGAGAACATACTCAGGCTCACATGCTAAAAGCCAAGACTCACAAGTCACAACAGTCATACTGTGTGCCTGAGTTAAAATCGCCTTTTTATCCAGTACATTCTCATTAAGACCTCTGGGTCAGAACAAGGTTAGAGCTTTTATTCATCTTGCATGTGGACCAGATGTTTCTCGGGTAGATTTGATGCCCTGTGCTACTTGATATGCTACTGTGATTGGGGCTGATATGTAGCTAAATTACTCCTGGCTAAGATTCCATGGAAAGCAGTGAAGAGAAATCTTGATACAAAGCGTATAAGACCCTCACTAGGGAGTGTTAATATCTGCACAGCAGTGCCATTGCATTAAGAATATATATTTGGCCAACTACTAGCACTTATGCTATATTTAATTCCCCAGTCTGAATAAACAGTCTTCCATTTTACATCCATTACTCACGTTAAATTAGGGCATGCCTAGCATAATGAGCATGTCTGGCTCGCTGTAATAGACACTGACATTAATTAGCATGATGCCAGTTTAAAGAGAACCTAGTGTTTTCAGCTTGCTACATACAGTACCTACCTGCAACGTGTGCTGTTTTTGGTTGCTTAAGATGGATCCATAAAAACACCTTTCCTCAATTCAGGGAAAGTCCTTATTATAAACCTTTCTGAAGGTTGGAGACTGCTAATTATAGATGCACGTGTCTGAATTCGGAGGTAAATTTCAGGTTTCTTGACAGCTTCAGAGTTTAGAGGAAAGCTCATAATGACAGCCTTTGCCCAACGATGACTGAAGCTTGCACTTACTGTAAGTGAAGTATTCGTAAAAATTATAGAGCAGAGGCTTTACCTTCTCTTCGTCTGCTTTTCTTAAAATGGTGAGGTGTGTAGTCAGGAATGGAGGGTGGATGGATATGTGAATTGAGATATTGCACCTTGTTTTTCAAACTGGATATGAAAAAATGTATTCATAAATAGTCTGCAGGAGCATTCATGCAAGAAATGTGGAAATCTATTTAGGTAGGAAAACCATTCATAGCCTACATTTTGTGACTGGGTTTTTGGAAATTTACTAATGCATCTCAAAATATTGGAATATCGTGAAAACGTTGGTTTTTTTTTCGTAATTTAATTCAAAAAGGTAAACTCTCATATATTATTCTATATTCATTGTATGTAAAGTGAAATATTTCAAGTCATTTTTGTTTAAATTTTGATGATTATTATTATTAGGATTTGTTGTAAATAATGTTATTGAAAAATATGGTATTACCTTAATTGCAATATATATTAGATTAGATTAGATAAAACTTTATTGATCCCTTTGGGCGGGTTCCCTCAGGGAAATTAAGATTCCTTATATTGACCTTAATGCAACATATGCCCATGTTCCAAGGAATTTTCTCTTTGCAATCCTTACAATACAGGACAGAACAGGAGCAAAACATCTAACAGCAATCTTGCAAAAACTTTATGAAGGTACTACTGCATCTATTAGTGGCACAAAAGCAAAATTTGATGTCCTAGTTGGATGTAGACAAGGCGGGCAGGAATCCCCTGTATTTTCAATTACTACTTTGATTACATACTAAAAGTTGCCGCACATGCTATTGATGAAGCTGCAGGATGGGGAATCCAGTTCGAGTACAACATCCTTCATCTGTATTCAAATGAAAAACAAAGGAGCAATGGAGGACTACATGGGATTGACATTATCTAATGGATTTTATTTGCTGATGATGTAGTACTGTTCTGTAGCACAAATGATGAGGCTTCAGCAATGAGGAACTTGCAAAAAAAGGAACAGTCTCTGGTGTAGATGAAAACACAATTGTGAATGTGACTGAATTTATGTACTTGGGCAAGTTGATCTCAAGTGACACTAAAGCGATATCTGCAGATCTACAAATTGCAAAAGCAACAGCTAAATTCAATGAATTACACTCTGTGGTAACTGATGGCAGTATCAACATGACTACAAGAAGGAAAATCTTGGAAGCATGTGTGAGATCTCGGCTAACCTATGGAGTGCAATCTTGGCTCCCAAAAGAAATTGAAATGCGTAGAATGGAAGTGTGCTGGTTCAAATGCTTAAGAAGTATGGTTCAAGGGGGTTGGAGAAGACGCAACTCGGAGGAAGGTGAATGAAAGTTTGAGTATTCTAACAAAGACCTACAAATTGTCAAAACCACCCCCTTACAAAACTTCATATATGCACAATATCTCAAATATATCAGTCATGTATATTATGTAGAGCAGAAAACACCACCTACACGAACAAGTTGTTATTTGCTAAACCAATGGGAAAATACAACCATGATCTGTGGATAAAATATGCAAGAATTCCCAACCTGACTATCGACGAAGCAAAGAAGTTAACACAATCTAAATCGGAGTTCGCCAAGGTAGTCAATGATAAAACAAGCTTGCCTCATCCATTTCAATGAAGTAAATAGAGGAATTCACAGGTACAGGTACAGGTATCTTATTGCTCATGAAAATCAGAAATCCAGTATCTCAAATTATTAGAATATTTCATTTGGAGTTTGAGTAAAACATAAATATCGTCTATCTCTCAGTCGAGTTCAGTACATGCAACCACAATCATGGAGAAGACTGCTGACTTGACAGTTGTCCAGAAGATGACCATCAACACCCTCCACAAGGAGGGTAAGCCACAGAAGGTCATTGCTGAAAAGGCTGGCTGGAAAAGGTGCACAAGCAACAGGGATGACCGCAGCCTTGAGAGAATTATCAAGAAAAGTTGATTCAAGAATTTGGGAGAGCTTCACAAGGAGTGGACTGAGGGTGGAGTCAGTGCATCAAGAGCCACAAGGCACAGACATCTTCAGGAAAGGGGCTACAACTGTCACATTCTTAATATCAAGCCACTCCTGAACCAGAGACAATGTCAGAAGCATCTTACCTGGGCTAAGGAGAGAAAGAACTGGACTGGTGCTCAGTGGTCCAAAGATCTCTTTTCAGATGAAAGTAAATTTTGCATTTCATTTGGAAATCAAGGTCCAAGAGTCTGGAGGAAGAATGGAGAGGCACAGAATCCAAGGTGTTTGAAGTCCAGTGTGAAGTTTGTGCAGTCTGTGATGATTTGGGGTGCCATGTCATCTGTTGGTGTTGGTCCAGTGTGTTTTATCAAGTCCATTGAGCAACAGTCCAGTTCTTTCTCTCCTTAGCCCAGGTAAGATGCTTCTGATGTTGTCTCTGATTCAGGAGGGGCTTGGTATTAGGAATGCGACAGTTGTAGCCCCTTTCCTAGCTAATGCTCTGCATATGATGATGAAGAAAATATATTTCCAAAAGTTTTGCAAATCTGATGTTGATTTTAGTTATGTTCAGCTTCTGAAAACATTTATGCACAACTCTACTAAATGATTGATAAATGCTGTCTATTCGTAGTCATATAGTTGACTTGGGCAGCATTTATATTTATTCTCTGGCAGACATTGCTGTACTAATGACTATTCAGTACATGCACAGGACTGAGGTGTCGAGCCAAGGCCTTGCTCAATGCTCCACCAGTGGCTTGGATGTGACCTCCCATTCCTCTGGATTATTAGTGCAGAACGATTAGAAAAGAAGTCTTACTATTTACAGAGCAGTGTTTCGTGGTTTTGAATTTTAGCATGGGTTGAACAGTGAGGTATGATGTGGAGACAGATGTGCATTTGGACACAAGTGGAGGCCAGATGTGAGGATATGAGGCTGAGGATATGAGGGCATGCTTCCGCTTTTGGATGTTTATGATGGAGGTTCTTGCCATAGATATTAATAGTGGCTGGAACGGGAGCCTTTAAACACCTCTTATTCTTGATGTACATTTTTTCAGCTGGTCTTCAACTGAAGCTGCTAGACTGGTGACAGTGCGGATGGGAATGCTTTTTATTTTTCATATTTATTTATTTATTGTCCAGCTCAGAGGCTGTCCAGAATCTCCTTTCACTGAAAAAATAAATTCCAGACCCCCCACAGTATAAATTTATATTACAAACAATCTATTCCAAAATTGGGTGCATGAGTTTAATATGTATATTTAATATTTGCCTGTATATTGGACCCAATTTCACATTTCTTGCATCAGTAAGGTTCTCAGTGGACTACTTGCTTTTCTAAAGTAGTCCTCTCTAGAAGCTTTTGTTGCAGCGTATGGACAACTAATGTGGAAGACTTTAATGATAGCAGAACAATTTATGGTGCTAAAGGGAACATTTTCAAAGAGCGTACACTATTCATTTTTGACATTTGGAGCATCAGTAAGGTTCTAAGTGGACTGCTTTATGTATTGGTTCTGCTTGAAGCCTTTTCTGTTATTTCTAGAACCTTCTATTTTATGATAGAATGGTGGAATCCTTAAAGATTAACTAAGGCCCTGGTCACACTACAGCTCACAATGGGTTTGTGAATACAAAATTGGTAGCATTGCCACTAATCGTGCAATACACGGCAAATGTTCTCTAAGCTTTGTGAGTTGTTTTTTGGTGTGTCTCTGCCTCATGAGTGGTCAAAAACATCACAAAAAATTTCAATGCATGCATTGAAATTGAGTGATGATGTTTTCGTTGGCAAAATAAGTGGTAAATACTCACAAATGGGTTTGGGAATACTTCCTGAAGTTTGGGGAACCTTCGCCAAGCCTCTTGACATATTTGTCTCAAATCCATATCCCTGATGCTCGCTGGAGCCTCAGCGACACAGCAGTGAGGCATAGCATAACCTTAGTCAAGACTTGAAAAGAGCATTTACATTCGGGGATCCTTTACTGAGGTTTGCAATTGGTTGGGTGAAGGGTTCATGAATATTTGGCAACTGTTTGGTGATGGTTAGACGACACACTCATGATCACTGCTGATTGTTTGGTGCTGATGTCATGCATTGTTGAAATGTATTGAACAAGGTATCAGTGATCATTTTCCTGCCAGATGCTGATATGTACAAAACCCTCAAGCATGCCTCCTAGGAAAAATGCCAGGTCTCCTCAAAAGAATATCGTCAATTGTTCACTTGCTGTGTGGCCACAACTTTTAGCTTGCCTGTATGTCATCATGCATTGCAACCAAAGCATTACATTACAGGCATTTAGCAGACACTCTTATCCAGAGTGACATACAACAAGATCCTGACATACCCACAGCAGTGGGCAGCCCAGGGAGCAGCTGGAGGTTAGGTACCTTGCTCAAGGGCACTTCAGATATTCTTGCTGGTCCAAGGAATTGAACCAGCAACATTTTGGTCCCAAAACTTCTTCTCTAACCTTTAGGCCATGGCTTCCCCTAAAAATGCCTCATTTTCATCAATAACCCATCACAAAGCATCACAAGCTGTAGTGTGATTATGAAAGCCATAGCCTAATGGTTAGAGATGTGGCTTTGGGATGAAAAGGTCACTGGTTTGATTCCCTGGACCAGCAGGAATAGCTGAAGTGCCTTTGAGTAAGGCACCTAACCCCCAGACTGCTCTGGGTATGTTGCTCTGGATAAAAATGTCTGCTTAATGTCTAAAGAACCTTTAGGGTGCTAGATGGAAATTTTTATAAAAATCCACATGACTAAACCTGCACATGCCTGTAAACTTAAGTGAAGATATGGGAACCATGCTGGCCTCATAGTGGGACTCAAAGAAACTATATATACTGTAGCTGTAGGTCATTTCTCATTGACTCTTCATCTCTTTAGCTATGACCTCATCTTCGCTGGAGGGCCAGAGGAGATCTTGAGGAAGTTCCAGCAGGTCAATCATAAGGTGGTGTTTGCTGCAGAGGGTGTTATCTGGCCGGATGCGCACTTGGCGGAGAAGTACCCATACATCCGCAGTGGAAAACGCTTCCTCAACTCTGGAGGTAGGCAGCTGGGGAATGTTTGGAAAGTGTTTGTTTTCGGGGGGGGGGGGTTCTGCTCATTAAAGGGACAAACTAAGGTTTTGCTTTGCACACTGGGATTAACAAAGCTTGACTCTATCATCTACCATTACTTTGAATAGTGGCAATGATTTATAGACATTTTGATGTCTTGTTTTCTTTGTTCAATGCATTCAAATAATTGCCAGTGTAAGTGATAGAAACTATTGGCACCTGTCTTTTACAAACAATGGAATCCAGAAGTCTGAGACCATACTGGAAAATTGGATTTTTTTTCTTTTAAAATTGGAAATAAACAACATTTTAGAATTTTGAAATATTCAAAACAAAAATTATCAATGTCTTGAATATTTAAAATGCAGGATTTGGCACTATTTATAGGTCCCCATTTAAATCTAAGCATTTTGCTTGATATTGACCATGTTAACTTCATTCTGATTCATTAGCACACATGCACACACTGCAATGTGGGAGGTCAGATTATAGTCAAGTCACTGAAAAGTCTTTCCAAGCATTGTTTTAGCTCTAGCACAGCTGTGTGGATCTACTCGGGTGAAAAAAAAAAAAAAAAACACCAAAAATTATGGTAAGCATGATGAGCCACAAAAGCAGGGCAGTTTTAATATATCTATCCTGATAAGAATAGAATAGGGGAAGTGTTTTCTTTTTAAACCAGCACAGTCATACTGTGGTATTTCCTCAAGGACATCGGGTATACTGCTCTATTCATGTCAGAGTGCTCAAATGAATGGGGTATTCATCAGAGAGGGAGTGTGGGGGAGAAAGAGGCAAAAAGACAGTTCAAAAGGTCTACATGTGGAGAGAAATTGTGTGTACCGTATGTATGAGAGAAAACTAGCTTCACCACACCCAGTTCCTTCTCTATGGTTCTTCTTTAATCCATTATCTCTTCATCTCCTCCCAATCTAAATCTAAACCAGGAGCTCATCATGACCTCTAAACACTCACCAGTTGGCAGTCATGCAGGCTCGGAAACCACAGTATTTATCCTAGGCATCTATTTTAAACAGCACAATTACCGCCTTGGATATTTTGCTCAGTGATCTTTAGAAACAGGGTTTCCTGATTGTGACACTCGGCCATGTGAAACCTGAGGGTTGGTCATGTTCTTACAGCGATCCAACACCCTGACAAGGTAAATGCTGTCTAAAGTACTGTATTGGGTTAATGGACTATATAAAGAAGTAACCTGCTTGGTTTTTATTAGTCTATGAAAGGACACTGGAGGTTCTGTTACTCATTTTCCAAACTCGTTAGTCCACATAGTGCCAGGGCACACAGTGAAGCTGCAAAATCCTTTCAGAAGACTTGCAGATTAATATTGATGATTAGTATGTGATCAGTGAAATTCTGAGTTGACTTTCTTGGTTTAAACTTCTTTCATTTAAAGTGACACAGGTCGATGTATTAAAAAGATGAATAGTACCCTATGGAGCTAGAATAACCCCTAGGTACTTGAATCACATGCTGTATTGCCCACTGGCCTCATGCCTGTGAAGGAGAACGAGCTGGAAAACGCTGCATGCTAACATTTACACTTGGGTACGGAAACGATCAAAGTTTATCCTTATTATAATATTATAAAGAGCAAGGTTGCAACAAACATGGCGGAACAGGTGGCTTCCAACACACAAGCGACCGCTCGAGAGCCTTCAAGGTCACAGGTGTGTTTAGATTTGGAATATTTTTTTTCTTCCTTTCTTTTTCTGGCACGTTTTGCCTCTGACAATGTCAGACACTTCCTTAAAATTGTTGTTTTTTGTCTCGATTTAGGAGTCTTTGTTCAATCTGGGTGATCTGCCATGTTTGCTATGGCTCCACAGTCGCGACCTCTGACCTGCACATGACCTCATGTAACTTTTCTGAACTGGCTGCTGAGCGAGCAGTTTGTAAGGCCCCGGTCACACTGCCCGAACTTTGCTGGAGCGTTCCTGGAGCGGTGAAAAAAATTCATCACCGCTCGTAACCGTTCACCACCGTTTAACAAAAGTTGGCCCCCATTAAAGCAACGCCGTATACGCTCGGCCACCGCTGATGTTTCTCGAGGGGCCCTCCTACCGCTCCGAAAGTTTTGAGCTGCACAAAATATTGCGAGTGGTGAGGAGGGGGCAATTTTCCACCCCGGCAAAGTTCACCCCCGCTCCACCAACGCCCAGTCAAAGTTTGGCACCGCTAGATGCAAGTTCGTGGACGCTTGGGTCCGCTAGGCCAACGCAGAAATCTTGAACGCTGGACCACCACTGCTTTGCCAGCGTTGCCCGGGCGGCGATTAAACGTTGCACAAACTTCGGTGGAGCGGTTGTAAGCGTTTTACGAGCGGACATGGTGTTGCTGGAACGGTGTCGGGCGTTGAAGCAGCTATCCATGGCGGCGATGAACTTTGGTTTGGCGTTGGTATAGAGGTGTCGGAGCGGGACCAGAATTTGGCTATAAATACGGGGAGAAATGGACCAGGAGCTCATTTGGAATCGAGCTGCCGTTGAGTTCAGACCTCATCTATATCGAATTTGATCAAAGTTACAGTAAAACTGTATCACCATGGATGCTGAGAGACTTGCTATGATTGGTGCTAAACCAACTTTATACCCCCGCCGAGCCAAAGCCCGCATGCGCAGAACGCCGCTATACCAACGCTCACGTCACCGCTAAACCAACGCTCGCTACCACTCGCTACTGCTAAACCAACGCTAAAGCAACGCCGGCTTCAGCGGTGCACCGCTAAGCCAACGCCCATGTTTTCAATTTTTTTCCCATTTTGTGCACGGTGACGAGCGTTGTCGAAATTCGCCCCCCCCCCACCGTTCAAGGAACGCTCCAGCAAAGTTCGGGCGGTGTGACCGGGGCCTAAACAGAGTAGCACGTGGTTAGGACATCCCGCATTAGGAAATAAAATGTATTGAAACAAGATGATGCATACCAGCTATGCAGATGGGTATCAGCTCAAACAATTCAGAAAAGGGAGTGGATTAAATGATTCCTGAACCAGCACATTGACCTGTGTCACTTTAATACATGTTGGTCTGTTTTCTTTCATGAATGGTTACTTCATCCATCCATCCATTACGTATAGCACATACAGTGGTGCTTGAAAGTTTGTGAACCCGTTAGAATTTTCTATATTTCTGCATAAATATAACCTAAAACATCATCAGATTTTCACACAAGTCCTAAAAGTAGATAAAGAGAACCCAGTTAAACAAATTAGACAAAAAATATTATACTTGGTCATTTATTTATTGAGGAAAATGATCCAATATTACATATCTGTGAGTGGCAAAAGTATGTGAACTTTTGCTTTCAGTATTTGGTGTGACCCCCGTGTGCAGCAATAACTGCAACTAAACGTTTCTGGTAACTGTTGATCAGTCCTGCACACTGGCTTGGAGGAATCTGAGCCCATTCCTCCGTACAGAACAGCTTCAACTCTAGGATGTTGGTGGGTTTCCTCACATGAACTGCTCGCTTCAGGTCCTTCCACATCATTTCGATTGGATTAAGGCCAGGACTTTGACTTGGCCATTCCAAAACATTAACTTTATTCTTCTTTAACCATTCTTTGGTAGAACGACTTGTGTGCTTAGGGTCGTTGTCTTGCTGCATGACCCACCTTCTCTTGAGATTCAGTTCATGGACAGATGTCCTGACAATTTCCTTTAGAATTCGCCGGAATAATTCAGAATTCATTGTTCCATCAATGATGGCAAGCCGTCCTGGCTCAGATGCAGCAAATCGGGCCCAAACCATGATACCACCACCACCATGTTTCACAGATGGGATAAGGTTCTTATGCTGGAATGCAGTGATTTTCTTTCTCCAAACGCTTCTCATTTAAACCAAAAAGTTCCATTTTGGTCTCATCCGTCCACAAACATTTTTCCAGTAGCCTTCTGGCTTGTCCACGTGATCTTTAGCAAACTGCAGATGAGCAGCAATGTTCTTTTTGGAGAGCAGTGGCTTTCTCCTTGCAACCTAGCCATGCACACCATTGTTGTTCAGTGTTCTCCTGATGGTGGACTCATGAACATTAACATTAGCCAATGTGAGAGAGGCCTTCAGTTGCTTAGAAGTTACCCTAGGGTCCTTCGTGACCTCGTCGACTATTACACGCCTTGCTCTTGGAGTGATCTTTGTTGGTCGACCACTCCCAGGGAGGGTAACAATGGTCTTGAATTTCCTCCATTTGTACACAATCTGTCTGACTGTGGATTGGTGGAGTCCAAACTCTTTAGAGATGGCTTTGTAACCTTTTCCAGCCTGATGAGCATCAACAACGCGTTTTCTGAGGTCCTCAGAAATCTCCTTTGTTCGTGCCATGATACACTTCCACAAACATGTGTTGTGAAGATCAGACTTTGATAGATCCCTGTTCTTTAAATAAAACAGGGTGCCCACTCGCACCTGATTGTCATCCCATTGATTGAAAACACCTGACTCTAATTTCACCTTCAAATTAACTGCTAATCGGAGAGGTTCACATACTTTTGCCACTCACAGATATGTAATATTGGATCATTTTCCTCAATAAATACATGACCAAGTATAATATTTTTGTCTCATTTGTTTAACTGGGTTCTCTTTATCTACTTTTAGGACTTGTGTGAAAATCTGTTGATGTTTTAGGTCATATTTATGCAGAAATATAGAAAATTCTAAAGGGTTCACAAACTTTCAAGCACCACTGTATCTGTCAGGGTCATGGGAGAAGCTGGAGCCAATCCCAAATGACTTCAGCTGAGAGGCAGGGTACATCCTGGACAGGTCACTAACCTATCTCAAGGATAACACAGATATGAACAACCATCACACTCACATTCACACCTTTAGGCTATTTAGAGTAGCCAGTGGACTTCATCTATTTATCTTCGGACTGTGGAAGGAAATTGGAGCACCTGGGGAAACCCATTCAGGCATGATGAGAACATGCAAACTCTACACAGAAAGGCCCCCATGGACCTCAATGTTTGAAACCTTCCAGAACCTTCTTGCTGTGAGGTGACAGTGCTAACCACTGCACCATCTTGTCACTCATGGTTATTCACAATCAAATCAAATCAGTCCTTCCCATGCCATCAAGGGACTTTGGGCGGCGCCAATGTCTGTTTCAGTAGCCCTCAGTCTCTCACCTATGATACTGCTAGGGTTACAGTGGGGGGCTGATCCTCTGGTAACCACAAAAGTTTGATTCCCTACCCGCATCTGTATTGCAGAGTGCAGAAATTAGTCGAATTTCTGCTGTAACTCAGTGCAGCTGCATCATATATCTGAATTAAGTTCTGGGACTTCAAGTCCAGTATTTGCAACATTTCCACTGTTTCTACATTGGGTTGCCTTTCAGATTTCTCAAGTGTAGGTCATAAAAATAATTTTCCCTGACACCCAGTAATTTTTGTTTAGTGGCTACTGACTGAATTCAAATCACAGACTTCCACTTTTATTTATTTATTTTTTTAAAGAACAATTAATGAATTTAGGATCATCTGGTCCAATAGTCTCCACTATATTTTACTGCTTCACCATGACCCAAATCAAGATACTACATCATGCATCACATGGTGGCCTTTTCCCCATTTACACAAGGCATTGTGGGATACAAATTTGAAACAGGAGAGGAAAACGGAGGATGTGAGTGTATGAATGAAACGTAAAAGATCGACTACAGTAATGGAAAGTGAGAAGAAAAGATGTTATGTTATATACGAAGGAAAGGAAACGCAGGACCAAACTAATAAATATCGGTGGTCAGCAAGCACCTCGGTGTGATGAGTTGTTCGTTTAGTGACAGAATGATAGAACTGTCAGTGCACGGTCAAAGGTAAACCTATAGATGGCAGTAATGCAATACTGTGGATGCCAGCTGCCATAAAACCCAAAAGAAGAAGAAGAAAGTAAACCTGCACCTGCGCACGGACTTCCTCTGTCTGCTTGACTGCATGAAGCAAGCGATTTCATGCATGTTATTTGCTTTAATCCCGGCCTGATATTTTGTGAGATATTATAGAAATAAACATATATCGCACAATGACCAAATTTCAGAGGGAACTACATTTCACCGATTTTATGAAATTGAAAAGCCGTCTAGCTTTAATATATTGGCTGGGAAATAGTGAATGAGAAAAGGAGCTCTTTTTTTTTTTTTTGGTTTGTTTTTGGATGCTAAAAGTGAAAGCCAACCTTTATCCATTTGAGCTTATTGAAAATTCTTCTTATGTTAAACTCCATTATAAATCTCATTCTCATCTCATCTCATTATCTCTAGCCGCTTTATCCTGTTCTACAGGGTCGCAGGCAAGCTGGAGCCTATCCCAGCTGACTACGGGCAAAAGGCGGGGTACACCCTGGACAAGTCGCCAGGTCATCACAGGGCTGACACATAGACACAGACAACCATTCACACTCACATTCACACCTACGGTCAATTTAGAGTCACCAGTTAACCTAACCTGCATGTCTTTGGACTGTGGGGGAAACCGGAGCACCCGGAGGAAACCCACGCGGACACGGGGAGAACATGCAAACTCCACACAGAAAGGCCCTCGCCGGCCATGGGGCTCGAACCCGGACCTTCTTACTGTGAGGCGGCAGCGCTAACCACTACACCACTGTGCCGCCCTGCCATTATAAATACATTAGCAATAACATTCCTTCCCCCTGTGACTCTAGCCTGGCAAACTTCTCACAGAAAGTTAGCACCAGAAACTAAAGACTAAACAAATCATAAATATTTCAGTCATCTCCAGTAAGCACTTTATCCTTAGCAGGATCCTAATGGATCCAAAGTCAATCTTGGGAACACCGGGTACAAGGTGGGAACACACCCTGGGTGTATTAATACCTAGCAGCAATTTAAAGTAACAATCCACCTACCAGCATATTTTTTTGGAGAAAACCAACATGGGCATGGGGAGGACACGAGGAATTCAGCACAGATGGTAATGTAAACTCACTACCATGCTGGCCACAAATATTTCAATATAAACATATTTAATGTAATTGAGGGTGGAGGTTTCCTTTAAGAGCTTAGCCAGTCAGTGAGCAGATGTGAGAATTTGGTCCCAGTTCACAGGTTGTCAGAAAGGTAGACTGTTACCTTACAAAAATAACATTCCTGGAAATTTCTAAAAGGAAAAAAAAAAGACCTGCTGTAGTTTGGTTGACAATGTTATTAGAACATTTCTCACACAACATTTCAACAATTAGAGGGAAAAAAATAATATAATGGGAATAGTTTTAAAGTTTTTACAGTAAGAAATATAAAAATGTTCTCAGAATACAGATACTTTTTTAGATTAGATGACTTTTGAATGAAAGGCTTGTTAAAAAAAAAAGTCAAAGAAAGTGTATGTGCATGAGGAAGGCCAAGAACAAGAGTTTGCCTGTGTAGAAAGATCAACACACTTTATAATTTCTGCATGTCTTTGCTCAGTGATGGTTAAAATGAACTACTGAAATTATAATTCTAGATGTCTTTGCTTTATTGCTCGGTAGTAAAAGAATGTTTTGTTACCATAGCTGAACCAGTGTTTTAAATAAGCAAGTGCTTTAATCACGTGAATGACTCAGTCACGCTCCCTCACAAGTTTTCTTTGTTCAATACTACTTTCTAGCTTTTTTTAAAAGACTACATTATTGTGATGTTATTTGTTGTCAGGGTATTTTATCTGTCCTTGTGTTTGACATAATCTACAAATTAGTTACTGTTATAAAGGGATTTTTATATCTTTACAGTATGTGTGGCCATTATGGGAAAACATCTGATGTCATGTCTAAATTCTGACAACCAACCGACCAATGACAAAATCCGGGTTTGAAAAAAGAAAAAGAAAAAAAAATTCCCCTGCAATGTATTGAGAGGCATTACTTCAATAAACCACAACTAGACAGTGACTGTGATGAAAGTCACAGTGATTTGCACTTGCTCTTACAAACCGGGATGTCTGGTCACCATACCCTATAGATCCGGAATGGTAAGAGATAGAGGATGATGCTTGGTGAGGAAAAAAGCCTGTTTTGCATGGATCATTCTGGTTCAGTGATCCGGATCAGCACCAAAAGTCAGAGCAACTTAATTCAGCCCAGAGGTATTCATCGTGTGAAATTTGGTGGTGATTGGTTGAAAACTGAGGGAAAAATAGCATCCTAAAAATGTTAGGATTGATAATAATAATAAGAAGAAGAAGAAGAAGAAAAAAAAGTAAAATGATCCTGAGTGAGGGTAACAACTTGTGCCAGCGCTGCTAGCACAAATTAAATATTTCACTAAAGAGATGTGAAAATGGGTGGCACAGTGGTGTAGTGGTTAGCGCTGTCGCCTCACAACAAGAAGGTCCGGGTTCGAGCCCCGTGGCCGGCAAGGGCCTTTCTGTGCGGAGTTTGCATGTTCTCCCCGTGTCCGCGTGGGTTTCCTCCGGGTGCTCCGGTTTCCCCCACAGTCCAAAGACATGCAGGTTAGATTAACTGGTGACTCTAAATTGACCATAGGTGTGAGTGGTTGTCTGTGTCTATGTGTCAGCCCTGTGATGACCTGGCGACTTGTCCAGGGTGTACCCCGCCTTTCGCCCGTAGTCAGCTGGGATAGGCTCCAGCTTGCCTGCGACCCTGTAGAACAGGATAAAATGGCTAGAGATAATCTCATCTCATCTCATTATCTCTAGCCACTTTATCCTTCTACAGGGTTGCAGACAAGCTGGAGCCTATCCCAGCTGACTACGGGCGAAAGGCGGGGTATACCCTGGACAAGTCGCCAGGTCATCGCAGGGCTGACACATAGACACAGACAACCACTCACATTCACACCTACGGTCAATTTAGAGTCACCAGTTAACCTAACCTGCATGTCTTTGGACTGTGGGGGAAACCAGAGCACCCGGAGGAAACCCATGCGGACACGGGGAGAACATGCAAACTCCACACAGAAAGGCCCTCGCCGGCCACGGGGCTCGAACCCAGGACCTTCTTGCTGTGAGGCGACAGTGCTAACCACTACACCACCGTGCTGCCTGGCTAGAGATAATGAGATGCGAAAATTGTTTCAGTGTCTTTTTAATCGTCTTACTGTCATCCTGCAAAGATCATGTTGTGTAAAGAGCCATTTTAACAAACATAGTGATAAAATCAATCAGTCTGCATCAAGATGTCCAAAATCTTGCTATCCAAGTGTAATTTCCTCACACAGTGAATGTCACGTTTTGATCTGGTTGTTCAACAGCTACTCTATGTGTCGTTGCGTGTTAGTGGACAAGTCTAATTAAAGGGACTGACTGCAAAGTCATCTGATATATTATATACAGTATTTTATTGTGCAGTTTGGGGAAGCAATGGTTAAATGATTAGAGAAACAGCTTTGGGACCAAAAGGTTGCTGGGTCAATTCCCTGAACCAGTAGGACTGGCTCAAGTGCCCTTGAGCAAGGCATCTAACCCCTAATTGCTCTGGCAAGTGTGGTGATGTTCCTTGTGTCTGATTAGCCAAAGAAAAACTAATGATGTGATTATCGGTTCGGGCAATAACCTAACTAACCTTTGTAGTGCATGGCATTTTCCTGTCTCGCAAAAACAATATCATGTGGACGAGACGTGATCGTTTTGATGTCCTGAGGGTCGCTTTTACTCCATTTTGGGACCGAATATCCTCCCACTTGAGGTAAACAGTACGGCCCTACGGAAACAGCCAAACACGAGGCTCTTGAACTAATTAGCATAACTATGGAACTGCGTCACACCAAGATGGTGATGCACAGAAAACATCGTGACTCTGCACCAACCTCGGAGAGTTTTGAGTCGCAGGGATGTGATTTGTGGTTGACATTCGCGAATAGATCCATGAAACAAAAGACGGATATATCTTTTCTCCGTTACTGCTTTTGTGTTATCGTTTCTTTCCGTGTAAGATCAAAACATTAGGTGTATAACTCCATACTCAAACTCACCAATCCAAGACAAGCACTAAAAATTCTTTGTCAGAAATTTCTTTCGTACCTGTTTCATCCTGCAGTTGATTCCAGAGTTCGATCTGTCCCTTCACAACAACCTTTTGGTTTTTATCGCTGTTCTGACACGCTTTTTAGCTGGCTCGTTTTCATATTTTGGAGTTCAGAGAGCAGAATTCACCATATTAGCCCATGCCAACTTGTTTTGGTTAAAAGTAGGTCAAAAACGCCCCACGGTGGTCACATGATATAGTTGCTGACTTGCTTCGGCGATCTCCGGAACCATAAAATGCGGGACACTTTTTATCTCGGCAAAAAATTTACACATAGGATACACAGTGTGTGTATGTGTGTGCAGCAGCGTAACTCCTCAGTTTTGATGTGAAACATCTCAAAACTCCAACAGCAACAGAAATAGAATATTTTTACCCAGAATTCAACTTTGCAGTCAGAACCATTAAATCAGATTGTAATCAGATAGTGTGTCAAAATATCTATACACCACTGTAATGAAACAAATGAAAGGATTTCAGTTCAGAAAGATCTGCAATTTTCAAAAACACACATATACCGACTAAAATATCACACTTTTTCACCATGTGAAGGATTTTCTCAGCTAACGCAGGAGCAAAATAAGGATTGAAGAGCTTTTCTGTTACAATTACTGCTTAGCTTATGCAGTGGTTATACTCTAATAGTCTATTTATGAAACAGACTTAAAGAAGCCACTTAAAGCTAGACGGCCTTTCGATTTCATAAAATCCGTGAAATTTAGTTCCCTCTGAAATTTGCTCCTTGTGATATACGTTTATTTCTGGAATAGCTCACAAAATATCAGGCCATTCTGTGGCTGGGAAGTTATTTAATTTGAAGGGATTAAAGCAAATAATGTGCATGAAATCATTCACTTCATGCAGTCAAGCAGACAGAGGAAGTCAGTGTGCACATGCGCAGGTTTACATTCAGCTTCTTTTTTTTTTTTCTTTGGGGTTGTACAGCAGCTGGCATCCACAGTGTTGCATTACTGCCATCTACAGGTTTACCTTTGACTGTGCACTGACAGTTCCATCATTCTGTCGTTAAACGAACAGCTGATCACACTGAGGTGCTCGCTGAGCGCCGATATTTATTAGTTTGGTCCTGCGTTTCCTTTCCTTCGTATATAACATCACGTCTTTTCTTCTCGCTTTCTTTCCGTTACTGTAGTTGGTCTTTCACATTTCATTCGCACACTCACATCCTCCATTTTTCTCTCCTGTTTCAAATTTGTATCCCACAATGCCTTGTGCGAACAGGGAAAGCCCACGACGTGATGCATCACATAGTATCTTGAATTGGGTCATGGTGAAGCAGGAAAAAATAGCCGAGAATTTAGGGCCACATGGCCCTAAATTCATTCATTGTTCTATTAAAAAAAATAATAATAATAAAATTGGAAGTCTGTGATTCAAATTCAGTAGCTTTCGCTCCATTCAACAAAAATAATTGAGTATCGGGGAAAATTCTTTTTATGACCTACACTTGAAAAATCTGAAAGGCAGTCTACCTTTAAATGAACATTTTGCTTCCCATGGATAATCTAAACGAGGGTCTTGCACGCTATCTCCGTTTTTTTTCCTTCTCCCTCATTCCATTTCTCATTTCTTCATTCCGCTATATGCTGTGTGTAGAGTCACTGAGGACATCTTAATCATGGGCTCGAAAATGCACAGAGACCCACAACATACCCAAACCCTACAATTTTCCTTTGCAGCCTGTGTTCCTGAGGAAAACAGCATGCAGGTCATGATTGAGACCGAGCAGGCCCTGAGGCCCTGAGCAGATAATTGGACTCACACAGAAAGCCAGAGCCTGACAGGATTTTTAAGTTGTATCACAGGCCAGCCCATGCCTTGCAGAGGTTTTTTTTTTCAGGCCTTGTGCAAGATGTGCTTCGAGACGGAGGCATTTTCACAGGCAAAATAATTGACACGTCGAAACCGCGATGACTTCTGACCAAAGCGCTCTCACACATTTCTTTATGGGCTACTGTAAACTTTGTGGCTTTGTTTTCCAGGCTTTATCGGCTACGCCCCGTACATCAATAAGATCGTGAAGCAGTGGCAGCTGCATGACAACGACGATGACCAGCTCTTTTACACGAAGATCTACGTGGATCCGCTACAGAGGGTGAGTGTGTGTGTGCACGTGTGTGAGAAGTCCAGAACTAGTGTAAGAGCCAAGACTGTAATTCAGCTCGTAATCTAACCACATGTTACTATAACATGCATGACAACACATCGCAAGTGCTGAAAACAAACAAACAGGACAAAAATATACAGTTTGGAAGTTGCATGAGGAAAAAAAAAACATCACATAGTCACGACGTTCATGGTGTCGTTCAGGCTCTTGCTTCATGTCGTGTGTGTGTGTGTGTGTTTTAGGAAAGTCTTAATATGACTCTGGACCACAAGTGCCAGATATTTCAGAATCTAAATGGAGCAGTCGGTGAGTGAATTCACAAAGAATCCCTTCATCTATCAAATGGCTTGGAATTCTGCCTTAATACACATGTAGTGATATACAGAGACACTTTTCCCATGGCATCTTTGGCCGATTTGAGTTATTTCTACCGCTTTCTATTGTTTTTACTACAACAGTGTGGTTCTTGTGGTTACTGCTTGCCCTGCTGTCAGAGTATTTAAAGTAACTGAGATCACTTCCAAGTGTAAACAGTCGTATTTCCTTGTAGATGAAGTTCTGATGAAATTCGGGACCGAGAGAGTTCGGATCAGAAACATCATCCATGACAGTCTTCCTGTGGTCATCCATGGCAACATAAACACCAAAGTAAGCACTTTCCTTATGGTACGTTCGTACATGAGAGGCAAGGCAAGGCAAGGCAAGTTTATTTATATAGCACCTTTCATACACAATGGCAGTTCAATGTGCTTTACAGAAGTAAAAACAAAAACAGTAAACAATAGAGAAATAAAATTACATAAAATAATTTTATTTTTATTCTAAAACAATTAATTAAAAGAATTAAAAGAATTAAAAGAAAATAATAAGAATTAAACAATAGTAAAAATAAAATAATAAAATGAAGTAGTAGTTCAAATAGGATGAGAAAAAAAAAAACCAGCAGAATAGAATAAAGAATAAAATAGAATAAAGTTAAAGTAAATTTAAAACATGCAGAGAAAGTAAAGATTATAAACAATGTAAAGAAGACAATATTAATTATTTAACAGAAAGCATCTGAAAACAGCTTGGTCTTTAACCTAGATTTGAAGCTGCCAACAGCAGGAGCATTTTTAATGTCCTCTGGCAGTTGGTTCCATAGCTGCACTGCATAGTAGCTAAAAGCTGCTTCACCACACTTTGTTTTAACAACTGGTTTTAATAGTAAATTGTTCTGTTTTGATCTGGTAGATCTGATTGGGTTAGGCCGCTGCAACATATCAGAGAGGTAATTGGGCCCTGTACCATTTAGAGATTTGTACACCAGCAGCAATACTTTAAAGTCAATTCTGTAGGTTACTGGAAGCCAGTGAAGGGACCTTAGAATTGGAGTAATGTGCTCTGTTCTTTTTGTTCGTGTGAGAACCCTAGCCGCTGCATTTTGAACCAGCTGAAGTCGTTTGATGGTCTTTTTTGGCAGGCCTGTGAAAAGGCCATTGCAGTAATCAACCCTACTAGAGGGTTATTTTTAATTTTTTTAATTTATTTGAGCACACTTTTAGATGCCTTTTTTTAACAACAGTAGACCTTCCAAAAACAAACTTGGGAACTTTCTTCTGAGGAAAAAAGTACTGAGTGACATCAATCCATTTATTTTACATCCTGATTAAAGATGGAACCAAATCCAAGTACGTTATTTGGTTTGAACATTTAATTTGTTCTAATCAGATAGAAAAACATACAAATCAGAGGTACTCAATTGTTTGTTTGTTTTTTTTGGTTTAAAAAAAGCCTGCCAGAAAGGTTCACAGATCATCTAGGTGATATAATGGTGGGACTACTGTTTAAAATAAAATAAATAAATAGGCTTGTTTATGCTTGTGTCACACATTGGCGTTTCAGCCTTGCATACGGTATGTACGGCGTATCAGGCAGTAAGGAAGGAACATTACAGCATCACCAGCTTCCATAGCTAATACTCTAGGACAGGGGTCACCAAACTTTTTTCTCTGGGGGCCACATTGTCGTTCCTGACTGTGATGGGGGCCGGGGTCGGGTCAGCTATATAACGTAGAATTGTATGACCCAGACAAATATGACCACCAGCAGGCCTCATCGTGTAGTAGAGATTACTAGCCTGGCACGGCCATCCCCACTACTATATCCACACTACTATATCCCCACTACTATATCCACACTACTATATCCCCACTACTATATCCCCACTACTATATCCCCACTACTATATCCCCACTACTATATCCACACTACTATATCCCCACTACTATATCCCCACTACTATATCCATACTACTATTTCTCCACTACTATATCCCCACTACTATATCCCCACTACTATATCCCCACTACTATATCCACACTACTATATCCCCACTACTATATCCACACTACTATATCCACACTACTATATCCCCACTACTATATCCACACTACTATATCCACACTACTATATCCCCACTACTATATCCCCACTACTATATCCACACTACTATATCCACACTACTATATCCCCACTACTATATCCCCACTACTATATCCATACTACTATATCAACACTTGATTCCTGGCACATATTTGTTTATCTTTACTAGTGGTTTGCAAAAGTAGTAATTGAGTCTTCACACTTTGTTTTAATTTGAAATACCACAGATATTCCATTTATTTATTTTCTAATAAAAATAACATCAAAGCTGTCAAGGTAAGAAACATCTGCCTAGTTGAGGTGATTGACACTGGCAAAGGTGAGTGGAAAATTATAAATTGTAGGTAGGCCTGTTGATATTATTAATAATATTAATAATAATTGTGTGCAGCACTTAATAAAGGCCAAATAAATAGGCCTATAAAATAAATACATTTAAAAAAAACAGTGAAATTATAATAATATGAGCAATAGATCACAGCAGTTGTGCTGTGTCCTGCTCTGTGTCATTGCTCTCATCCATGGCCAAAGCAAAAAACTCGAATTCTAACGCTCTCTCATTCAGCTGGTCATACACGTTGTCCCCCAAATCTTCGGTTCGCCTGGTCATAGTAGGTGCGGAAAGACTCACCGCGTTGAGTGCATCCTTCTTGTCGGGACACACCTCCTCAGCCACAGCAAGCATGCATACTTTAACAAAGTCCCCATCAGTAAACGGCTTTCCATGGGTAGCTAGTAGGTGAGCTACCTTATAGCTAGCTCAGACGGCAGCCTGGTTGATCTGGGTTTGGTGAAGGAATACATTCTGTTGTGCAGCCAGTCCGCATTTCATCCTCCGAGTCCTGTCTTCTCTTGTTTGCCCTCGCAAACTAGCATACTCTTTGTGGCGGGTTTCATAGTGACGACGCAGATTATATTCTTTGAAAACCGACACACTTTCTTTACATACAAGACAAACTGCACGGTCCTTACACCGAACAAAAAAATAATCGGTGGTCCACTGTTCTTTAAAAACTCTGCACTCTCTGTCAACTTTTCGCTTACCGCTAGCGATTTTGCTGTCCTGAACACTGACAGTTCTCTGCGCATGCGCTGCCTGTCACTGCTTGATCGCGAGCATATGATGAAAATTCGGAAAATATGAATAGTTCATTTTATAACTAAATATCAATTTTAATTGATAAAATCAACAAAATACAAGATGCAGACGTTATTATTTGCCAAAAAGCAATTTAAAAAAATAGGCCATGACCACTTTTGGGGATTGCCTCATAGGGCCGGTTCAAGTGGTGGGGGGGAGAGGGGCTGGGGGACCAGTCAAAGGGGGGTGGCAGGCCAGAGTCAGCCCACGGGCCGTAGTTTGATGACCCCTGCTCTAGGATGTGTAACGCAATCTCCTTGTACACCAGGGTGCGGCGTATTTTTAAGTCCGCACTTAAAAATACGTAGCGCATATGTAGCAGCTTTGACACGTCACACATACGTCATGTGTATGCCGTAAAAACAAAAGCTACGCAGCAGTAAGACGGTGAGAACGTTGCTCGAACACCTATTATGCTGTGCGAACTCTTTATTTGACATGTATCTGATGAAGGTGGCTCTGGGGCTGGCTGGGTGGATGCGGCTGATGTCTTCCCTCTTTCCTTGCCCTTCTTGGGTCCTGACTTCTTTGCTGGTATGATGCTTTCTTGACTGTGACAAATGACAATGAACGCAGCGTGGGGCCCCCTTTTATACCCACCTGTGAATGGCGCAGATATGCCGCAGGTACATCATATGTACCGGTAAGAACGAAACGCCACACCAACAAAATGGTTACACCATGGCAACGCATCATACGGCATGAATACACCTCGGTAAGCCATAACTTTATGTCCCTTGAACCCCATACAAACCCCAGATACGCCACAGTAATGCCACACATATGCTGTGTACATCACAGGACTTTCATTTTGGACAAAATACGCCTTATTTCTTGGTGTTTGACACACACGCCACTTATGTGGCAAGATACAAGACAGTGTGACACAAGCATTAGGCTTTGCCCAATGGATTACACCCCACCTCCTGACCAATCATATTGCAAGTTGGTGGACATACTGAGAAATACCAAGCATAATGGTAAAAAAATGGTCCATTTTCCAGGCACTGACAACTACAGATGATACAGAACCTTGTGAATCCATCAGGAGACAATCTTGACTGTAGATTATTGGCAAATTTCCCAGATTTGTTGAGCAACAGACCACACGATGCTGCTCGGAAGGTCAAGAAAACATGTGGTGAAGTCTTAAGGCCTCTGCATGCTCTTGCGACAAGGCTTTCGCAGATAGCTTTTCGCAGACGGTTGTAATTTATTGTTGAGCGGGGGAATAGGCGTGCGCAATGTTATTCACCGGCACAACGCAAGGGGGCGCGAAGTCGCTAGGAGTAGTTGGTGGGTGTGGTTAGTGGAGTGTTTATCCTCCGGTTACTTATAATGACTAGAACTTTTTTTTTTATAATGACTAGAACTGGAGTCGTACAGATGTACGTACTTCCTCAATCAACCGCTCTTCATGCTGCTCCATCTTCGCTCGTGTTTTTAAAAATGCCGGTCGTGAAAACAAAAACCGGGAAAGTAGGGAAGCGGAAGTGTGTGTACAGCAGATGTAGAGTGGACCAATCAGAGCCCTCTTGTCTGCGGCGCTGTCTGCGAGGCTTCTGCGGTGGTCACAGTTTTTGGGAGGTGTGCGCAGAGCGTCTGCGAAGGTGGGGGGGCTACGCAGACACTGTCTGCGACACCGTCTGCGAGGACTGCATTGTCAGCATAAATTGGCCTTTAGTGCTGCCAAGCAAACATTCCGTGAAAACTGTGCTCTCATGATCGACACATTTTCACTGCAAATCAAAATGTCGTTCACTGATTTTTATAGCAGAAAGAAGATCTATTCTTGTCCCAGTCGTGGATGATGTTAAAAGTGGTAAATGTATCCCGTACAGGCGCTATTGAGGTGATTTGTTTGTGAATAGTTACTGGATCAGCCAGCGAAAATGGTGATTAAAAATATTGCGTGCTTTTCAATGCCTTTTCTACGCCTTCTGTAAACAGAGCATCTGGTACAAAAATCCTGTGGTGCGACACATATAAGTATTCTTGTCAGCAACCGAATATAAAGAGATTTATGGAAAATAATTACAACCCCGATTCCAAAAAAGTTGGGACAAAGTACAAATTGTAAATAAAAACGGAATGCAATGATGTGGAAGTTTCAAAATTCCATATTTTATTCAGAATAGAACATAGATGACATATCAAATGTTTAAACTGAGAAAATGTATCATTTAAAGAGAAAAATTAGGTGATTTTAAATTTCATGACAACAACACATCTCAAAAAAGTTGGGACAAGGCCATGTTTACCACTGTGAGACATTCCCTTTTCTCTTTGCAACAGTCTGTAAACGTCTGGGGACTGAGGAGACAAGTTGCTCAAGTTTAGGGATATGAATGTTAACCCATTCTTGTCTAATGTAGGATTCTAGTTGCTCAACTGTCTTAGGTCCTTTTTGTCGTAGCTTCCGTTTTATGATGCGCCAAATGTTTTCTATGGGTGAAAGATCTGGACTGCAGGCTGGCCAGTTCAGTACCCGGACCCTTCTTCTACGCAGCCATTGATGCAGTATGTGGTTTGGCATTGTCATGTTGGAAAATGCAAGGTCTTCCCTGAAAGAGACGTCGTCTGGATGGGAGCATATGTTGCTCTAGAACCTGGATATACCTTTCAACATTAATGATGTCTTTCCAGATGTGTAAGCTGACCATGCCACATGCACTAATGCAACCCCATACCATCAGAGATGCAGGCTTCTGAACTGAGCGCTGATAACAACTTGGGTTGTCCTTCTCCTCTTTAGTCCGAATGACACGGCGTCCCTGATTTCCATAAAGAACTTCACATTTTGATTTGTCTGACCACAGAACAGTTTTCCACTTTGCCACAGTCCATTTTAAATGAGCCTTGGCCCAGAGAAGATGTCTGCGCTTCTGGATTATGTTTAGATACGGCTTCTTCTTTGAACTATAGAGTTTTAGCTGGCAATGGCAGATGGCACGCTGAATTGTGTTCACAGATAATGTTCTCTGGAAATATTCCTGAGCCCATTTTGTGATTTCCAATACAGAAGCATGCCTGTATGTGATGCAGTGCCGTCTAAGGGCCCGAAGATCACGGGCACCCAGTATGGTTTTCCGGCCTTGACCTTTACGCACAGAGATTCTTCCAGATTCTCTGAATCTTTTGATGATATTATGCACTGTAGATGATGATATGTTCAAACTCTTTGCAATTTTACACTGTCGAACTCCTTTCTGATATTGCTCCACTATTTGTCGGCGCAGAATTAGGGGGATTGGTGATCCTCTTCCCATCTTTACTTCTGAGAGCCGCTGCCACGCCAAGATGCTCTTTTTATACCCAGTCATGTTAATGACCTATTGCCAACTGACCTAATGAGTTGCAATTTGGTCCTCCAGCTGTTCCTTTTTTGTACCTTTAACTTTTCCAGCCTCTTATTGCCCCTGTCCCAACTTTTTTGAGATGTGTTGCTGTCATGAAATTTCAAATGAGCCAATATTTGGCATGAAATTTCAAAATGTCTCACTTTCGACATTTGATATGTTGTCTATGTTCTATTGTGAATACAATATCAGTTTTTGAGATTTGTAAATTATTGCATTCCGTTTTTATTTACAAATTGTACTTTGTCCCAACTTTTTTGGAATCGGGGTTGTAATTATGAATGTTACAACCTACAACCTTGGAATGTAAGTAAAAATAACAATGCGCCCGTTTATTATCAGATTTATCAGTATATGATATGACCTTTGCAGTTTTAACTGGACATGTGATATAGTAAAGTCACACAAGCAGGTCAAATTCTCTTGATTTTGTGCCTCAGAATCTACATAGAAAGCAATGAAGTAACCAGAGTTATACCAGTCTAGGGTAGTTAGTTAGTGGATACTGTCTAGGACTAGTAGGACTAGGCAATTTCCGTTTCTGGTTGAGAATACGCTGTGCACATTCTGGCTGCCGCTTCTCACTGGAGGGTTTTATATAGTTTTATTTTCTCTTTTGTTTTTCTTTTTTTGTGTTTGTGTAGTTTGATGTTTGTTTTTTGTTTGAGTGTTTTGTTCGCTGGTTGTGATGTAGCTCCAGACCCAGTTTTGGGCATCAGTTCCCTCCTAGCCTTGGTCCGCTGTGGGTGATGCCTGTGCTCTTCGCTATGGACTGCAGTGAACTTGTTGCTCTTGTGCTTTTGTGCTTGGCACGGTGTTCCGAGCAATGTTGCTTGGTGGCATCGCGGTGGCTGTGCAGGTGGTTTGGGCCATACCAGTGCTCTGCGTGGTGGTGCTTCTGTGCTTGCTTTGTGGATCCATGGTGCAATGTTCTGAGCGATGTTGCCCGGCGGCGTTGCGGCGGCTGTGAAGGCAGTATGGGACTTATTTTCATGCGCCTTTTGGTGGGACTGTGGCTACTACACCATTGGAATGACATCCTGACCTTCTTTTGGTGGACTTTTTTTTCCCCCCTATAATTGTAAAGCAACCTTGGGTATGAGAAAGGCGCTATATAAATTTAACTGATTACTATTATTATTATAGTAAAAAAGTGGTGTTATTTTTATTGTTGCAGTGTACAGTGCATTCTGTCCAGCGCTTTTGCTCTAAAAGCACAGCCTAGTGTGAAAGCAGACTTATCACTCAGCTCACAGAACGTGCATACAATATGTTATAAGAAGCTTCTAACTAAAACATTTCCCATTTCTGCAAAACAATCAGTCATATCTGGCATATATTCCCAAACACAGTCTTTCTGGCAAGCTGCGCTCATTTCTATGATTTCACAGGCAAGATGTTTGGACCATATGATTTCTCAGTCGGGTGTGGGTGTTCAGGCTTCCAAAAATCCACAGATACTTTACTAAAGGTTGAAACCTTGAGCCAAGAATTCAGTTTGATTGTGAAATATTAGGGAAAGCTGGACACGAATAGCTAAATGATAGAGTAATCTGCTCTGCTAGATCAGCTGTTGCTTTTAATTTTCCCTCCACCATGGGAATCATGATAACTTACGGTAAACTCTCCTTGGGGGTGAATCATCGTCTCTTAACCTTTTAAACATCTGTATGTGTTGCTTTGAACAACTAATCATCATTGACCTAAAAATGAACTTCTGTTAGTTCCTCTCAGGGTCATCAAGAAAATACTGTACGTATACTATACTGTAAATATAAGCATGGAGCATTAGGACGAAACAGAAACAGAAGCAGCACTGAGCTACTGTCAGGGAGCAAAGTTAGCTGTCTGGTTTATGTCTCCTGTCTTTTTATAAACAACGACAGCCTCTTAGTTTCTGTTGTACCCTGCTGACCTCATTAAAGCCCCAGTTACAGTACAATACCCCAGCTCCTAATACAGTCATGTGAACATGGAATCGATGCAAGACTCAAATCTGGGACTATCGACAACACTAACACGCTTAACTGGATGCCAATTGTGAAAGCCCTTTTGCATCTGCCAGCCATCTGTTGTTGGACTGGGTCAAGGATCCACAGTTTAGTTTTACAAGCACTGGCTTCCAGTAGTGAAAAGCAGTGGGGTAGTGTATCCATGTCTGCCTGGGATTGATCCACATCCAGTGCACAGCCAAGCCTGGAACACTGCTGTCCTGGCCAAAGAACACACACAGCATCTATCCCATCATGCTCTATTTAGTCTCTGTTAGTCAATTCAATGTAATTCAAGATTGCAATAACACCAAAGAGAATAAAAATGTGGATTAGTCAAGTTTATTTGTATAGCACTTTTAACAATGGACATTGTCGCAAAGCAGCTTTACAGAAAATTAAAGACTTTAAACATGAGCTAATTTTATCCCAAATTTATCCCTGATGAGCAAGCCTGTAGTGACAGTGGCAACATGAGGAAGACGAAATGAGGAGGAAACCTTGAGAGGAACCAGATTCAAAAGGGTACCCATCCTCATCTGGGTGATTTATAAATAACTAGCTTCTATAACAGTGTCCCATAGAGTCACAAAGTATAACTGTGAAAACAGGAAATTCATTATAGTTTTAACATGAAGTCCGTTTTGTTGAAGTTATAAACTGTTCATTGATGGAAACTTGAGTGCAAAACTGTTCATGACAACTGCAGTCCTAAAGTTAGCAAGTCAACTGTAGTCCACAGCCATAAAAGTATTACTGTAAGTGTCCAGAGCATCTTCCAAGTGCAACTTTCGACTGTCCATATAGGGCCGTCTTCTATAGGAGCGATGTGATGAGACTCCAGCCAGAAGTAGGGCATCAGGATGGATCAGTCAGATCTGAGGAGCAAAAGAGGTCAACACCACTAGTGTCTCAGGATTGACATGTAACTCAACAGAGAGGGACAGACAGATGGAAGAGATGGGGGGGAGGGGTTGTTAGGTATGCCCAATGTCACTTAATGAGTAAAAACAGGATACAGGGATGCCAGCAAGACTAACTCTGACAGCATAACTAAAAGGGCAGAGCCAGAAGGTAAGACAGACATGAGGGAGCCCCGGGACATAAAGCATCCAACCACTTCACCGTCAACAAACCTGAATGAATGAGTGAGGGGGGGGGTAGCATCCATACATCCCAGTTTACCAAAACACTCTATGCCTAAAGGCCTCTGCATGCTCTTCCGACAAGGCTTTCGCAGATAGCTTTTCGCAGACAGTTGTAATTTATCATTGAGCAGGGAGTATAGGCGTGCGCAATGATATTCACCGGCACAACGCAAGGGGGCGCGAAGTCGCTAGGAGTAGTTGGTGGGTGTGGTTAGTGGAGTGTTTATCCTCCGGTTACTTATAATGACTATAACTGGAGTCGTATAGATGTACGTACTTCCTCACTTCCTCAATCAACCGCTCTTCGTGCTGCTCCATCTTCGCTCGTGTTTTTAAAAATGCCGGTCGTGAAAGCAAACCAAACCGGGAAAGTAGGGAAGCGGAAGTGCGTGTTCAGCGGACGTAGAGTGGACCAATCAGAGCCCTCTTGTCTGCGGCGCTGTCTGCGAGGCTTCTGCGGTGGTCACAATTTTTGGGAGGTGCACGCAGAGCGTCTGTGAAGGTGGGGGGGCTACGCAGACACTGTCTGTGACACCATCTGCGAGGACTGGGTTGTCAACATAAATTGGCCTTAAGGATCCTCCAGATCAACTCCTTTGCATAATAAAAACCGTTAACAAAAAGTTTGACTAAAAATATGTTTTTAGTCTAGACTTAAACACCGAGACTCTGTCTGAGTCCCGAACACTACTTGGAAGGCTGTTCCATAACTGTGGGGCTTTGTGAGAAAAGGCTCTGCCCCTTCTTAGTACTCATGAACTGCTACTGTAATCCTAAACACTGATCTGTCCTCATCCCATGACTCTTTTGTGATCTGATCAGACTTGTATATTGTATAATGATTTGATTTATAATCCGTTATCACTCAGAAGTAGATGGATACCAATTTGAGTCTGGTTCCTCTCGAGGTTTCATCCTCATGACATGTCATGGAGGTTTTCCTCACCACTATCTCCTCTGGCTTTTTTGAGACTTATCTCTCCCAGTGAACTGGGCTGGGTTTCCCGATAATGTTGCACTTTAGGGCTAAAGAGTGAGTTTAAAGATGGTCTTCAGCAACAGACATTGTCTCTGTATGTGGTTTTCCCAAACTCACTCTTAAGAAGGAGTCTTAAGAGCTACTTTGCTAAGAGTGCCTTTGCAATGTGCGTCCTCGATATAGGCATTAGTAGTTGCTAAATCCAGTTGATGAGGTCATACGGCGTTCATTTTTTACCAAAAACCAATGGAATATAAACTGTTTAAAATATGTTAATATACTGTATCATCATTAAGCATTACATGTATAATGTAGTAATTAATAATTGAAACTATTTTACATTTCTGGACCATAACTTTTTTTTTTTTTAATTCCAAACTTTTTTGTTTAATTAAATGAACAAATGCTCATACGAAAGAATGAGCAAATAATAAGCTAAATAATAATAACCTATATTTTGATTAAAATGTGCTGATATCAATGTGACATTATGATATCCGTACGTGATTCCATAACATATTGAAATACACTACCGTTCAAAAGTTTGGGGTCGCTTTGAAATTTCCTTATTTTTGAAAGAAAATCACTGTTCTTTTCAATGAAGATCTCATCTCATTATCTCTAGCCGCTTTATCCTTCTGCAGGGTCGCAGGCAAGCTGGAGCCTATCCCAGCTGACTACGGGCGAAAGGTGGGGTACACCCTGGACAAGTCGCCAGGTCATCACAGGGCTGACACATAGACACAGACAACCATTCACACTCACGGTCAATTTAGAGTCACCAGTTAACCTAACCTGCATGTCTTTGGACTGTGGGAGAAACCGGAGCACCCGGAGGAAACCCACGCAGACAACATGCAAACTCCGCACAGAAAGGCCCTCGCCGGCCACGGGGCTCGAACCCGGACCTTCTTGCTGTGAGGCGACAGTGCTAACCACTACGCCGCCCTCAATGAAGATCACTTTAAACTAATCAGAAATCCACTCTATACATTGCTAATGTGGTAAATGACTATTCTAGCTGCAAATGTCTGGTTTTTGGTGCAATATCTCCATAGGTGTATAGAGGCCCATTTCCAGCAACTATCACTCCAGTGTTCTAATGGTACAATGTGTTTGCTCATTGCCTCAGAAGGCTAATGGATGATTAGAAAACCCTTGTACAATCATGTTAGCACAGCTGAAAACAGTTGAGCTCTTTAGAGAAGCTATAAAACTGACCTTCCTTTGAGCAGATTGAGTTTCTGGAGCATCACATTTGTGGGGTCGATTAAATGCTCAAAATGGCCAGAAAAATGTCTTGACTATATTTTCTATTCATTTTACAACTTATGGTGGTAAATAAAAGTGTGACTTTTCATGGAAAACACAAAATTGTCTAGGTGACCCCAAACTTTTGAACGGTAGTGTATATTCATAATGTTTTGCGTATATTCATTTAATAATTAACTTGATATACTTGAATGTACAAGAAAATTATTTATCGCTGGCAGTAGATTTAACACCAGTCTCCGCCCATTGACTGTGAGAGTCCCTCGGAGGCGCATGCATGCGCAGTCATGTATTCAGCTGCGAGGAGACACTCTTTGTTGTGAAGGAGTGATCCAGGTCCACTGTAAGTTTAGAGTGAACTAAAGTACTACTTTGGCTACGAGATTGTTCAGGAAAACCATGTTAGCTTAACAATGGATCTTAAGAGGCAGTTAAAGATACTCTTAACCTTAAGAGGCTTTCGGGAAACCCACTTCTGATTTGAAGGCCCAGACAAGAGATGTTCTTTTTATGATTATCGCCATCTTCCATGCTGGGGTGGAACTGCAACTAGGACTGGAAATTGACATTTTTTTGCAGGAATATTATAATTACAAATATGTATGAGTAGTATTTCTTGTATAAGTGACTGTTAATGAATTCTGGAGTGGGATAGTCACTTATACAAGAAATAACAGATTATCATTGTATCACTCTTGCCGTTCAGGGAATGAGGGAATGGGAGACAAAGATGATAACTCAAGGTGCATTTTATTTTTAGTTTAAAAATCACTTTTCATCAACTTTATTTTTCTCTCTGATCTTTAGATACACACACACACACACACACACACACACACACATGCGTGCAAATACACACGGTGCTGGGTTGCTCATCTCTCTCTCTCTCACTCTAGTTTACTGCCTTCTCCCTGCAAGAACATAAGAGGCACATATAAATACATTTCCCATAATGAAACACCAGTGAAACGCAAATCACATGTTACCTGCCAGTTCTACCGGACTCCTCACTGCTCACAGCTGACCCTTGATCATGCTCCCACAAGCTATTTTACAGCATAAGCTTACATCGTTTATGGATTTTCAAAAACATTTTGTAATTGTACTAGCTGGAATACATAATTTATATTAATATGAAAAGCAAGACTATTTATATAGAAACCAGACTTGTAGTACTCGAGTCCGACTTGTGCCCTAATTTTAAGGACTCATGACTTGATTTGGACTTGAGCACTGATGACTCGGACTTGGACTCGTGCATTAACTGCATTCGGACTCGTAAATTAAAGATGAGGACTCAGATTTTTTTCTTTATTTTTTGTAACATGCCATAATAATTTGGCATAAGATATTTACATCTACATTAATTTTTATACTAATTTCATGCAAGAGAATGCACATTCACCTGTTCATACGTCATGTTCAGGAACAAACTAACGTTAATGACGCTAAAATGCCTGGAGAGAACGCCCCTAGGATTATCTCATCTCATTATCTGTAGCCACTTTATCCTGTTCTACAGGGTCACAGGCAAGCTGCCCCTAGGATTATCCACTTTGCTTATACAGACTTCTTGTGCAGTGGGAAAAAATGTACTGTGATGTGTTCCATATGTAGAAGAACTATCAAGGAGATGACGGGGACAACTTCGAACTTCAATCGTCATTTCACAAGACTCCACCCAGAGAAGGAAGTGACACGCCATGTTCATTGCTCTGTTGATAGTGGGCGGGGCTTGCTTGCTGAGTGCTGAACTAGCTAGTGTTAACCCTCTTATGTTATTTGCCCTGTTGATAGTGGGCGGGGCTTGCTAGCAATGAACACGCTTTTTATCTGTAGCCTATTAACTAAAATGAGGCAGTCAAGCAGTAGTGTTCGTCCAACACAGCAGCAGAGATGCTTTCATATAAAGACAGCAACAGCCACCGTCAAATGGTGCAGTTGGAGTCTTGTTCTCAGACTCGACTCGGATCAATAGTGGACATGACTCGAAATTTTCTTTAATGACTTGACTCAGACTTGAACACTGGGGACTTGAGACTGGACTTGGACTCAAGGTTTAGTGACTCGACTACAACACTGATAAAAATATACATTTTATAAACAAATGCATGTGCTAAGGCAGTGATAGAGAACCAGATACAGGTAGTCGTCGACTTACGACCTATGCGACTTACGACCGATCGACTTTACGACCGTCTGATTATAACTGGCAAGTGTTTCCCAGCTGAGCTAGCTGAGCGTACGGCAGTTTCCGCACCAGCTCCCGGCAGCGCCTCTCGCCGCATACAACAGTTTCCGCCCCAGCTCCAAGCACATGCGCAGTCTCTCTCGCGCGCCCTCGCGCACTCCGTCATACAGTTTCCGCCCCAGCTCCTGGCACATGTGCAGTCTCTCTCGCGCACTCCATCATACAGTTTCCGCCCCAGCTCCTGATTTATGAAACGAGCAAATGCTCCCACCAGCCCGAGTGCTGCAACAGCTGATGATGACGTAGATGACCCACAGCCAAGCACCAGTGATGCCAGCGGTCACTAAATTTTGTATTTTGGTATGTTTTACATTTGTATTTTGGTATGTTTCAAACTAAAATGTTTTCTATTTTTCACACCTGTATTTCGTATTTTTTGTTTTGCACATATTAAACGAATTGTACTGTACGCAGTGTAGTATGCAGTGTTTGACTTAAACCAAATAATGAGCCAAGGTAACGAAATAAGAAAATGTTGATAAAATAAGACTTTATGATTACAATATCATTACACATCACAATATACTTATGTTCATTTAACATAGGCCGACTTACGACCAGATCGGTTTACGACCGGTCAGTCATAACCAAACGCAGTCGTAAGTCGACGACTACCTGTATTTGAGCATTTTCTCAGTTTAACATAGCTAGGTAGTTTTAGAGTGATACCACATTGAGCTAGAAAAGAACAAATTAATGAATACAATGATGTGTATTGTCTAATCAAATCCTATCATAGCCTCATTAAAGTTTGTAGATCGTTGGTTAGCTATTTGCCATCATCAAGAGCTACCCATGTTGCTTGGCTCCATTACATTTATGGCATTAAGCATACAGTCTTATTCAGAGTGGATATACAACATACCCAGAGCAGCCTGGCGGTTATGTGCCTTGCTCAAGGTTACATCAGCCATTCCTGTTGGACCAGGGACTCAAACCAGTGCCCTTTTGGTCCCAAAGCTGCTTCTCTAACCATTCTGCCATGGCTACTCCTGTTGGCGTTTGCACAAATAAATGTTGTACTTCTAAATGCACTATACCTATACAGTCCATATACATAGGAGGTTATTATATTTCAGATCCATTTTCCTATAGCTAAGCATCTCTACAATATACACAACCAGGCATGGTGAAATTACTTTTCATTCACATGATTTCCTTGAAACAATAACAAAAACTGCATTTCCTGGATTAGGATGAAGAAGAAGCCTTTATTTGTCACATGCACACTCAAGCGCAGTGAAATTCCTCCTTTGCATTGAACTCATCTGAAGCAGTGAACACACACAAATGAGCAGTGAGCACACACACATACCCAGAGCAGTGGGCAGCTATGCTCCAGGGAGCAGTTGGGGGTTAGGTGCCTTGCTCAAGGGCACTTCAGCTATGACACTGTGGGAGGGGAGAGTGCTGTGTACTCACTCAACTCCCCTCACATTTTTCCTGCTGGTCCTGAGAATCAAACCGGCAACCCTTTGGGCCCAAGGCTGCTTTTCTAACCTTCCCTAGATGGCGGTAGGTCTGAACGAGGAGATTTATAGCCAGACACTTTCAAGCAAAATAGCAGTACAGGAGGTGGATCCATAATCTTTGAGGAAATAAAGGGTTCTGGAAATATCCAGAATCTATCCTAGTTGTTCCTGGTCTCCAAAAATGTTGCTCCTTTTTTGGAGACGCAACCAAAGAACAGTGTCCCAAGAAGTGACACTGGTCTTGGGACAGTGAAGGTAAACAATGGTGCTGGTTCCTGTGTTGGAAATGTGCATGGAGAAATAAAAAAATAAAAATTTTCTCCTGTTCCTGTAAAGGTTCCTGCATCAGAAATGTGCTGAATAATAAAACCATCCCAGTTTGAGACTGACATCTTGGCAGCGTCTACTCAAATCTGGCTGCCAAAATTGAGCTTTGACTCTGGATTTTAGTACACAGCAGTGGAGATGAGAGGGCTCCAAAGACATTATAAGATACAATATGGCCAGTGGAATTGCTACTGACCCAATCTGATTTTGCTAAGAAGATAAATAAAGATGAAAAGTTATAAATCCTCTTTGTGGTATATGGATGCACCCAAAAAAAAAAAAGAGAGTTACAATCACCCAGAATCCACCTGCGTATTATAAAAAAAACTTGTACTGATGGGACTGTTTAAGGCCTGTGGTGTAGTGGTTAGCACTGTTGCCTCACAGGAAGAAGGCTCTGGGTTCAAACCCAATGGCCAACTGGAGTCTTTCAGTGTGGAGCTTGCATGTTCTCCCCATTTCTCTGTGGGCTTATTCTGGGTGCTCCAGTTTCCTCCACAGTCCAAAGACATGCAGTTTGGTTAACTGGCTACTCTAAATTGTCCATAGGTGTGAATGGTTGTTTGTCTGGGGAAGCTGTGACAAGCCAGCAGTAGCTGAAGTGTGCTCATGATTGATGCAGACTGACAAGCCAATTAGTCTACAGGGTGTTGACAATACATTAAACAGTTATTCCACAAAATCGAGTCGTACATGAGCTGATAGCTGACGAGACACGTAGCACTGGGTTGGCTATAATTCACGTATGACAAGATTGAATGGAATAACTGTTTAATTCTATCCACATTCAGTGGATTTTGAGAAACAGAGCATTTTTATTTTTTGCAAATTCAACAAATAAAAACTGTATACAAAATGTCTGACAAAATCATTTCTGCTTCGAATGTAAACGAACTGTCGAAATAACAGTCGCACTTTGTGAAAAATGTGATGATAATAATAATAAAAAAGGTATGCTCTTACCATCAAATACTTTTATTCAATATTTTGTTGCTTTTTTTGTATTTTGGGGGGGGGTTGTTTTCGAGTAGAGTTTTTATTTTGTCCTCGGTTGATTCAGCAACACGATCCGCCATTTTGTTTTTCTCTACTCACGGTATATGAGCTGATATCATAGTAGTAGAGTAGCCAATCAGAGCGCACTATTGCTCATATCCAGTGAATGTGGATAGAATAAAGATAGATAGTTATGGCTCTGTAGCTTCTTCCATTCGAATGTTGTTTAATAATGTTGTCCTTGAAAACTTTCGGAAGCTCCTTTACCTTCACTGTGATTCTTACTTGTTGCTTGAAAACTTCCCAATCCATGCCAATGTCTTTTATAATGACACAAGTGCGATTTGCAGAAGAACTTTTTTATGTAACTTTTACATACACTACCGTTCAAAAGTTTGGGGTCACCCAGACAATTTTGTGTTTTCCATGAAAAGTCACACTTTTATTTACCACCATAAGTTGTAAAATGAATAGAAAATATAGTCAAGACATTTTTCTGGCCATTTTGAGCATTTAATCGACCCCACAAATGTGATGCTCCAGAAACTCAATCTGCTCAAAGGAAGGTCAGTTTTATAGCTTCTCTAAAGAGCTCAACTGTTTTCAGCTGTGCTAACATGATTGTACAAGGGTTTTCTAATCATCCATTAGCCTTCTGAGGCAATGAGCAAACACATTGTACCATTAGAACACTGGAGTGAGAGTTGCTGGAAATGGGCCTCTATACACCTATGGAGATATTGCACCAAAAACCAGACATTTGCAGCTAGAATAGTCATTTACCACATTAGCAATGTATAGAGTGGATTTCTGATTAGTTTAAAGTGATCTTCATTGAAAAGAACAGTGCTTTTCTTTCAAAAATAAGGACATTTCAAAGTGACCCCAAACTTTTGAACGGTAGTGTATACTGTATCCATCCATCTGAATCCTTACTTCCCTAACAATTTACAATTTTGTTTTTTTTTTAAAGAAGTCATTTCCAAAAGTTGTGTGTAAATGTGAAGTGGCTATATTCACTGGAAATATATTAAATAACAAATTTCTATCCAAGGACGCACATGTATTACACTCCCCCTAAAGAATCAACATAAAAGCTAGGGAATGAATCAGAACACTTATTTGTAGCAAGTTCTATCATTTCCACTGATACTCTTTGGTTTCGGTCATGTTTATCTAGGCAACACTTATTCCCAAACTAATTCTTCAATTTTCTTTCTCAGATTTATTTGAATTACTTGGCTAATTATGTCCCAAATGCCTGGACCTACGAGCGAGGCTGCACCATCTGTGACCAGGACATGCTGGATTTGTCTCAATTCACAGTGAGTAACCCAAGAAGTCAGATTTCCTTGAAAACGGCCTCATCGCTTGAAATACAAGTGAATTTGCTGTATATTCACCCATGGGAGTGTGTACATTGTGTTACATTCCGAGTAATCCAAGGACATGGGAAGTTCTTGAGATATACCAGAACTGTCATCACACATCCAACAACAACAACCATGTCTGGAGAACTGAGTCTCGGACCAGGAAACTCTGTGTTACTGTGGTCCAGGAAATGGCTTTCTGGTTTTTACAGAGGGTTTATTTAAACGGGTGTCACCCAGGACTAGGCCACTTTTTAGTGGCCTAAATGTTATGGGCTTCATGCACAGGGCAAGTTTCAGTGGTTGGACTGAATGTTTGCTCAGCAGGGTTCAGCTAAGGCTGTGAGTTTCTAAAGGAGCTGTTCAGGCTTATCGGTGTGACAGCTGTCTGTTGTGTCTGTTGCTTAGTGCCTGTCTTATTTTCTGCTTTCCTTAGCCTCCGAGTTGCTCACCATGGGATAATTACTGCCACATGGCACTGCCTGGAAGGTGAAGTAGTGCAGCGTAGTTAAACTCTGGATTCAGTCAAAACCATTTAGATTTCAAAAGAATAATTACGACCAAAAAAAAAGCGAGAAAACATTTCTGGAGACCAGGTAATATGATTATGTTAATAGAATTATAGAAATAGAGCAGAATGTAAATAAATTTAATGCCAGCAATTTTTAGTAGCATGGCTTGATTTTGCTTTAGTCTTGTGTATGTGGTTTATTTGACCGACTAGTGGCCTAGTGGTAGCGTGTCCGCCTCTCGATCAGGAGATCGTGAGTTCTATTCATGGTCGGGTCATACCAAAGACCATCATAAAAATGGTACCTACTACCATCTGGCAAGGCACGCTGCAATACAGATGTGCATGGGGAGTTAAACTCTCGTGGTTACCAGAGGACTAGCCCCCCACTGTAACCCTAGCTATGTATAGGCGAGAAGCCGAGGGCTATGGAAACGGAGATCGGCGCTGCCTGATGCGCCACCATACAGATTGGGCCTGGTTAGTACTTGAGTGGGAGACTGCCTAGGAATACCAGGTACTGTAAGGTGTGGGAAGGACTTTGACTTTTGACTTGATGTGGTTTATTTATTTATTTACTTATTTTTCGCCAAATGTAATGGTATAAATAGGATTCTCATTTTTACACAGCAAATCTTTCATAGTGGACAATGAATATTTACAGTATTTGTTGATTATTTCCACACAGCCACACTGTCTTTCCACTTAAATGGCATGAAGGTAATTCATGTGAAAACTTTCTGGTGTCTGGGTTTATTTATTGAAAAAAAAAAAAACAGTCACTCGACTTTTTACAAATATTGATGAATGTTTCCCACACAAATCAAGTGCAGGGACATTTTGTCATGCAGATACAGCCATTTCTATTTTGTAATTTTGTCTGAAACATGTGAGGAAACAGAGAACTCAGGTTGAACATCCTGATTTGGATGGATGGATGTATATTATGATATTGCATTGATATACTATATGTCTTTTTTGTTGGCCAAAGCTGGATCAGTGGTGGGGTCAGGGTCAGGCCATTTGTCTTCAACAAGTACCGTATGACTGCGGATTAGGGCCATTGTAGGTTTAAAAATAAATAAATAAATAAATAAATAAATTTAAAAAAAGGGAGCTGAGATGGTGGGGGTAATAATATCGAAATAAAACACAGAATGTCCATGATTAAAGTTGTACATTCATAAGAAAAAAACAAAACAGATATTCTCTAAAATTATAAAGTCATACAGTTGTGTTCAAAATAATAGCAGTGTGTTTAAAAACGTGAGTAAAGCTCACAATCCTTATAATAGTTTTTATTTCCATGCATTGGGAACACTGCACATTATATTCTACATCAAAACATGAAGAAAAATGTATGAATATTTTAATTACTTTACAGAAAATGAAGAAAAATGAACATTGGGCTGTTCAAAAAAATAGCAGTGTCTGCATTTTTCATTACAAACTCCAAATATTTACTGTATAAACTGAAAAAATCTTAAGGATTTAGTATTCCTGTGAATCACTAAACTAATATTTAGTTGTATAACCACGGTTTCTGAGAACTTCTGGCACCTGTGTACAGGTATTCCAGCCCAGGATGATTTGACAACATTCCACAATTCCTCTGCATTTCTTGGTTTTGCCTTAGAAACAGCATTTTTGATGTCACCCCATAAGTTTTCTATCAGATTAAGGTCCGGGGATTGGGCTGGCCACTCCATAACTTTCATTTTGTTGGTCTTGAACCCTGATGCTGCTCGCTTACTGGTGTGTTCGGGGTCGTTGTCTTGTTGAAACACCCATTTCAAGGGCATTTTCTCTTCAGCATAAGGCAACATGACCTCTTCAAGTATTTTGATATATGCAAACTGATCCATGATCCCTGGTATGCGATAAATGGGCCCAACACCACAGTAAGAGAAACATCCCCATATCATGATGCTTGCACCACCATGCTTCACTGTCTTCAGAGTGTACTGTGGCTTGAATTCAGTGTTTGGGGGTCATCTGACAAACTGTCTGCAGCTCTTGGACCCAAAAAGAACAATTTTACTTTCATCAGTCCACAAAATGTTTTTCCATTTCTCTTTAGGCCAGTCGATGTGTTCTTTGGCAAATTGTATCCTCTTCAGCACGTCTTTTTTTTAACAGTGGAACTTTGCGGGGGCTTCTTGCCGATAGATTAGCTTCACACAGGCATCTTCTAATTGTCACAGTACTCACAGGTAACTTCAGACCGTCTTTGATCACCCTGGAGCTGATCATTGGCTGAGTCTTTGCCATTCTGGCTATTCTTCGATCCATTCGAATGGTAGTCTTCTGTTTTCTTCCACGTCTCTCTGGCTTTGCTGTCCATTTTAAAGCACTGGAGATCATTTTAGCCGAGCAGCCCATCATTTTCTGCACTTCTTTACAGTATATGTTTTACCTCTCCAATCAACGTTTTAATCAAAGCACGCTGTTCTTCTGAACAATGTCTGGAACGACCCATGTTTCTCAGGTTTTCAGAGAGAAATGGATGTACAACATGTGCTGGGTTCATCCTTAAATTAGGGCCACCTGATTGACATCTGTTTTTTCACAGAATGAATGACCTCACTAATTGAACTCCACACTGCTATTATTTTGAACACATCCCTTTCACTTAATTATTCGATTACACAGACTCAGGAGCATGCATATCATGAATGTTGGGTCTGTTGGTTTTCTATGACTCTACTACACCTACTGGTAAATTATTTGCCATGTAGTAATATAATTTCCACCAAAAACAGTGATTGATCTGGTTAGTCGTGTTGGACTGCTATTATTTTGAACACAAGTTTACATCTGCAAGAAAAAAAAAAAAAAACCTCAGAAATTCTGACGTGAAAATGTCACAAATTCATGAGAAAAAAATAACTTGGGGAAAAATGAATAAATACATAAATAAACACACACACACACACACACACACACACACACACACACATGCATACATTTTATATATATATCCCCCCCAAGCAACCAGTTGTCTTCACTTTGCAAGGTTGGATCAGTGTCATCACACCACAGACACCAGAGCAGAGCTGAGAGTTAGATGAAATGTAGTTTTTGTCCTCAATTGCACAATATAAAGAATAAAGTGCTAAGAGATTTTTAACTACATTTCCCAGAGCGCACTGCAGCCAGGAAGCAGGGAAGCATGATAGTTTTTTTTTTTTTTCTTGTAAATTTGTGATTTCTTAATCTTGCAGTGTCTGACTTTTTAATCTCAGAATTTCTGAGGGTTTTTTTTTCTCGAAAATTTATGACATTATAATCTCAGAGAATATCCGAGGGTTTTGTTTGTTTGTTTTTTTTTCTGATTTCTTACTCTTGGAATGTCTGACTTTTTTAATCTCAGAATTTCTGATTTTTTTTTCTCTCGCAAATTTATGACATTAAAATCTCAGAGAATATCTGAGGTTTTTTTTGTTTGTTTGTTTGTTTTTTACTGATTTCTTACTCTTGGAATGTCTGACTTTTTAATCTCAGCATTTCTGAGGGTATTTTTTGTTTGTTTGTTTGTTTGTTTGTTTGTTTGTTTTCTCACATATTTATGACATTATAATCTCAGAGAATATCCAAGGATTTTTCTTTCTTTTTTTTTAATAAATGTCTGATTTCTTACTCTTGTAATGTCTGACTTTTTAATCTCAGAATTTCTGAATGTTTTTTTTCCCCTCGCAGTATTTCTGGCCGCAGTGCGCTCTGGGAAATGTAGTTAAAAATCTCTTAGCACTTTATTCTTTATATTGTGCAATTGAGGACAAAAACTACATTTCCCCTTGGAATGTCTGACTTTTTAATCTCAGAATTTCTGAAGATTTTTTTTTTCTTACAAATTTATGACATTATAATCTCAGAGAACACCTGAGGGTTTTGTTGTTTTTTTTGTTTGTTTTTTGTAAATTTGCAATTTCTTAATCTTGGAATGTCTGACTTTTCATCTCAGATTTTTTGCATTTTTTTTCTTCTTGCAAATTGGTAACATTATAATCTCAGAGAATACCCTTTTTTTCCCTCTTCATAAATGTATGACTAAAATCTCGGAAATTCTGATTTTTTTTTTTTCCTCAGAAAATTACCCTCCGCCTCACCTCTGTTTAGTGGTCCCGATATGTAAAAAGTGACCATAGATCAGCAACTCCAAATTTTATGTATGACATTATAATCTCAGAGAATATCCAATTTTATTTTTTTTATTTTTTATCTTTTGTAAATTTCTGATTTCTTACACTTGGAATGTCTAACTTTTTAATCTCAGAATTTCTGAAGATTTTTTTTTTCTTACAAATTTATGACATTATAATCTCAGAGAACACCTGAGGGTTTTTTTTTTTTGTTTTGTTTTGTTTGTTTTTTGTAAATTTGCAATTTCTTAATCTTGGAATGTCTGACTTTTCATCTCAGATTTTTTGCGTTTTTTTTTCTTCTTGCAAATTGATAACATTATAATCTCAGAGAATACCCTTTTTTTCCCTCCTCATAAACGTATGACTAAAATCTCGGAAATTCTGATTTTTTTTTTTCTCAGAAAATTACCGTCCGCCTCACCTCTGTTTAGTGGTCCCGATATGTAAAAAGTGACCATAGATCAGCAACTCCAAATTTTCAAACACAAATCAGCTCCACTCCTATAGTCGATCGTCAGTTGTGACCAATCATTATATATAAATTACTTCACTGATAAAAGCTCATCAGAACAGAAATCAACTACAGAGCTTGAGATATTAAATCAGAAAGTGGAGAGTTTTCATAGACTTTCATAGATTTGTCATTTCATTTACCCTCCCCAGAATTTTATACCCTGGGTCTATACAATACTAATGCTTTATTTTTACACATGTGCTAAAATCAGTAAAATACAGCTTTGTATCTTGTACTCAGGCCTCACAGTGGAATTGCTTAACTTACAAGAAAGAACTTAATGTATGCCCTCAAACTCTTCCTCTCTTTCACTAATTCTTGCTTTGTGAGCAACATTGAGTGTTTGGCTTGATCTCTGGCCATTCTCTCACTCCCTCTATCGAAGGAATGTGGAGCCATCTGATCACACATTTTATCCTGGCTGAATGCCAAGTTCAAGGGAATTGGGAGAGTGGGAATATCTTTAGATAAGTGTCATGGGAAAAAAGCATTTGAAACCCAAACCAAAGACAGGCTCCCACTGGTCTGCTGCATGACCCATTAACTGCAAGTTCCTAGTATTGGTGGGTTGTGAAATATGTTAAAGTCTTTAAGCGTAGGATCAGTCTCATGCAAATATAATAGACATTGATCCAAAATGAGTAACACTGTGGAGAATTATGTATTTTGATTAAAGTCTCCATAGAAGGATTACATTGAAATAAAACACAACAGGGGGTGTGAAATAAATCACCCAAAACAGGGTAGTGTGGTGCCTAAAAAGTCTGCCCTGGTTACTTGAACACTTAACACTGTATACGGCATCTTTGCTACCATTATGAACATATTTTGTATGCTTATTCTGTTTTTAGCTCTTATTTGTATTATTTAATGTATTGTTAACTATTAGAACTTTACCCTTAAATTGTCACTTTCACTTTTTAAATGTGCCTTTGAGATTGTCCCAAAAGTAACTTCATCGTATTATACAATTAAAATAAAGTGCTTGATCTTGAACTTTACTACGTTGAAGTTATACAGGAAAAGAAGCAATGATGGAATGTGATGATACAGCTCAACATGAAGAAATACTGTTAGCACTCTGAAGTTAATTATTTTCCTATAACAGCACATTCTGAACTGTTTTATTCCTCTTATACTGCAGCAAGTTGCCAACAATTGCATTACAGGCATTTAGCAGATGCTTTTATCCAGAGTGACGTTCAACATATCCAGAGCAGCCCGGGGAGCAGTTGGAGGTTTAGGTGCATTGCTCAAGGGCACTTCAGCCATTCCTGCTGGTCCAGGGAATTGAACTAGCAACCTTTTGGTCCTAAAGCTGCTTCTCTAACCTTTAGGCCATGTCTTCCCCCATTTATAGTTACGTCACTTACGTTATAGCAGCGATAAACAGCTATCACCAGTCTCTCATTTTTCCCTTTCATGAAGTTAATAAGACAGCTTGTACTCAATAACCTCTGCCAACTTTGTTATAGGAGCTTATGTTTCTGCCTTCATGTGTTTGTTTGTTTGTTCCCAACGTAACTCAAAAAGTAGTGAATAGATTTTGATGAACTTTTCAGGAAAGATGAACCATGGGCCAAAGAACAATTGATTAGACTTTGCCGCAAATCTGGATGTCTATGTACGAGGGTACTTCAAAAAGTTCTTGGCCTCAACCTGGAACAAGGGGTGCAACTTCCATTTTGGGGCAAAACTGTATACTATAAAGCTTTATAATCACAGTCCACAAAAACTCAAATGAAAGAAGCAATCAAATAAAAAAGGAAAGGACAGCTTTTATCTGGCGTGCTGTGTCTGCAGGATAATGCGTCTGTCCACACAGCACAGGTGGCAGGGGCAGAAACAGCCAAATGTGGCTTTGAACTGTTGCCCCATGCACCTTACTCACCCCACCTGGCACCATCTGGCTTCTATCTGTTTCCCAAAATTACGTGGTCGACATTTTCAGAGTGATGATGAAGTCATCCATGCTGTTGAGGAGGATCTGGAGGCTCAAGATGTGCCCACCTTCCACGAAGGGATAGTGAAGCTTGAACATCCTTGGACCAACTGCATTGGGGGCAGCCATGGTCTGAAGGTTAGAGAAGTACTGTAGCTGCTTCTCTAACCTTCGGTCCATGACTGCACCCAATGCACTTGGTCCACCAATGTTCAAGCTTTGCTGTCTCTTTCACCTTGGGCCCAAAGGGTCGCCAGTTCAATTCCTGAGACCAGCAGGAAAAATGTGAGGGGAGTTGAGTGAATGAACAGCACTTTCCCCTCTCTGTATCATGGCTGAAGCGTTCTTCAGCAAGGCAACTAACCCCCAACTGCTCCCCAGGCGCTGTAGCATAGCTGCTGACTGCTCTGGGTATGTATATGTGCTCATTGCTCACTTCTGTCTGCATGTGTGTGTTCACTGCCTCAGATGGGTCAAATGCAGAGGAGGAATTTCACTGTGCTTAAGTACACGTGACAAATAAAGGCTTCTTCTTCTTGAAGTTAAAGGAGACTATGTTGAAAAATAATGCAAGAACAATCTTGCTCCTGTGATGTTTTCTGGGCGAGGAAGAGAACTTTTTGAAGTACCCTCGTAGATCCAAGATCCAGATACGTATGCAGATCCAGGATTGTTTTGTCTGTTCCCAATGTAATTCTAAAAGTAGGCTCCAGCTTGCCTGTGACCCTGTAGAACAGGATAAAGCAGCTAGAGATAATGAGATGAGATGAGACCTTGCAACTGCTGTTAGAAAAAATTAAGCAACACCATTTTGACCGATCAGAATTGAGGATTCAACAGCGCTGTTTGGTAGTGAAGACAAAAAATGAAGACACATTTATGGATGTTGATTGACCGTTTATTTGTTCATGGGCAAAAGAGTGCAACTAAATAGTGTTCTCTCCTATCTAAACAGGAATATCCAACAGTAAGGATCGGAGTGTTTATCGAGCAGCCGACTCCATTTCTTCCTGAGTTCCTGCAGCGGCTCCTGACCCTGGATTATCCCAAAGATAAACTGGACCTCTTCTTCCATAACAATGTAAGAGTGAAGCTACATTCCAATTGAGAAACAACTTGAGCTCTGAGCTCGTGTTTATGATACAGCTGACAGTGTTTCTCCCTCTCGCTCTGCTAGGAGGTTTACCATGAGAAGCACTTACAGGAATTCTGGGAAAAGAACAAAAATGTATTCCACAGTTTTAAGGTTGTTGGCCCTGAGGAGATCTTAAGTCAAGGAGATGCAAGGAACCTGGGCATGTAAGCTTTTCTGTTCATATTGGATATAATGATTTGAAAAGGCTAGTTTATGATCAGATAAAAAAAAATGTAAACAATCTTTAAGCACCAGAACAAACTAATTATCTTCTCTTTAATTACTCAAAAAACAACCACTTTTTACTCAATACATTTCTTATCGATTTATAAAGGATGACTCTTCAAGGAACAGATTTCCTCACAAATCTAAAATTTCGACCATGAAAATGAGACCTGCTGCTATTTTCTATTTGTATGTATCATGACAGTTTGTATTGTGGCAGCTAGTTCAACTTGTCTGTATGGTCTCATGGAATTACTTTTCATGCTAGCTGTTGTTAGTCTTCGCTAATAACTCTGATGATACAAACTCGATGAATGCTAATGGCTAGTTGTCAGAATACAACATGCCTTGATGAATACAAATAAGGAATAAAGCTGTTGTTGGACTAGACCAAAATCTCTGATGATATGACTTAGCTGAATGCTAATAGTCACACTTTGCCCTTATCCACGCAGTTTGTATTGCGACACTAACTTTTAGCACCCAGCTAATTTGTAGCATCAGAGTTATCATCATCATGTAACCTGTTATTAAGAATTTGAAATAAAGCTCTGTTAACTAATAATGATAATGATACAAATTAGCTAAATGCTAATAGCTAGCTGTCACAATACAAACTGCCTGTTTAGATACCGGTACAATGTGTATCATCAGATCATTATTAGCATGCTAACCTAAGCTAATGTTTTCCCACATTGATTCTTTGATGAGGGTGACACGGTGGTGTAGTGGTTAGCGCTGTCGCCTCACAGCAAGAAAGTCCTGGGTTCGAGCCCAGTGGCTGATGAGGGCCTTTCTGTGCAGAGTTTGCATGTTCTCCCCGTGTCTGCGTGGGTTTCCTCCGGGTGCTCCGGTTTCCCCCACAGTCCAAAGACATGCAGGTTAGGTTAACTGGTGACTCTAAATTGACCGTAGGTGTGAATGTGAGTGTGAATGGTTGTCTGTGTCTCTGTGTCAGCCCTGTGATGACCTGGTGACTTGTCCAGGGTGTACCCCGCCTTTCGCCCGTAGTCAGCTGGGATAGGCTCCAGCTTGCCTGCGACCCTGTAGAACAGGATAAGCGGCTACAGATAATGGATGGATTCTTTGATGAAAGAGGCACTAATTTACTGTCAGTAACTAGATGTTTGTAATCTTTCTTGTCCTTTTACAGGTAGTTAGCGACAGTAACACCAGAAGCTACTTTCCGCATGTGTGGGTTTTATGGTTAGGGTTAGCGTTTGGGTGAGGTTTTAACATTAAAAAAAAAAATCATGAAGATATGTGGTTATTTGGGCAATTTGAAGCCATTTATTGAGATTTTGTGGTTTTCTCATGCGCTGTCCTTATCGAACAATTATTTGCTGAAGGTGAAGTGAATATTTGTGAATAATAAGAGACAAAGTTGAGATTATTATTCACTGATATTCACTGAGCCTGAGGCGGATAATTGTTTTAATATAAATACACAGGTGATTATTAAAAAAAAATAAATTATGAAGAAAAAAATAATTTATTTCAAACTTCAAAAGCGGCATGCAAATGTAATAAAGGTGCGGCGCAGAGTTGTGTCACTTATCTACGCCGACTCACATGAAATACCATGTTTTGAAACAGATAAAATAAATCAGAATTCCACTTCATCTTTGAATATGATATGCCAAATAATAGGCACACCGTTCTGCATATGATATAACACACACACACACACACACACACACACACACACACACACACTTGTGCACTTGGCTGTACAGCTACAGGGGCTTTATATGTCTAACTTGCTGCTTGTGGAAGTCATATGGAACGTGTTTAGCATAAGTGACCACGGCGGGTTTGCAGACCATCCAGATTTCCATAAAACTTGATCAAGCAATAGTTATTTTGTTGTCCATGAGTAGAGTGTGTTTGCTTGAGAGTATGTATGAGAAGAAGACATGTTAGGTTTGTAAGCAAAGAACCAGAAATGAGGAAAATAATTGTGTGTATATATATATATATATATATATATATATATATATATATATATATATAAATAACCCTACCAGCATTTTTGTGTTTCTGAGCAGGGACTTGTGTCGAAGAGATCCTGAGTGTGACTACTATTTCAGCATTGACGCCGATGTCATGCTCACAAACCGACAGACACTGAAGCTACTTATTGAACAAAACAGGTAATTCTTTTGATTTTTTTTTGAGGTTGTCTTTATTTTCTTTCACAGAAGGAAAGATCTCACTCAACTGCTGAAACCACAGGAATGTTTCTGCTTTCCAAAATTAACCTTGCTTGCTTCTTAAAAAATAAGTACACCCATCCTGCATCCTGTTTCCTCAACAGACTACAGAGATATTGCAAAGATACACTGTCTGAGGTCTGTCTTTTTACATGACACAGAATGTAAATACTTTTTAATCTACTGCCCTGAGGATAGCTTCTCTGATCATGGTTCAGTATTTAGCAGTGTCTATACAGTGTTCCATACAGTAACCTATACTCAGATATTTAAAGAAGCTCTGGGAAATTCCATCTGAATTATGGGGCAGATTTGGAAATAGCAACTTTGGAAATCTTTTGTCTTGCCTGGGAAATGTCAAGATGCACTATAATTTGGTGTTGTGTATTTTTTCCAATTATATGTTTTCCTCACGATAGCAACATTCATCATGTGAACGTGTCAAGCTGTTGCAGCAGATGAAATGTTTGAGTGCTGGGGCACAGAATTTAAAACCTTAATCCTTGACAAAAGTTGTAATTATATTCGTCATTGGTGGCAGCTGTCCATTGCTAGCAATGACGACTGCTTCATTAGGATACGCAGAAACACAAATGGGCTATGAGGCCATCCACAGAGGCGGCATTAATGGCCTGGCCGAGCTGCTATGGAATGCCTGGCCTTGTGAGCGCTCTTACACTATTCTCCTCTCCTAGCGAAACGCCTTGCACAATAAGGTAAGACAAATGATGTTGTGCCCCCATTGCGTTGTCTCTCTGGACCTCCAGACCTGATGCCAAGTGGTGCACAAAAGTACCACAGACCGGACAGGTATGGAAGTTGCCTGGCAGTGACAACTGACTTGCTGAGTGATGCCATCCATTGGCCATTTGAGTGGCTCTTCCGCATGCCATCTGGTAGTGTGCTATTGACCCTGTTGGGTTCATCTGCCACATTGCACCAAAAAGCACCCTGCTGCCAGCGCTTTATTGGTGATGTACTATTTAACCCATAGCTGGAACCCAGGCAGGTGCTATCACTCCAGGTCAGAGTGGACCTGGGAGCAATGATGATTAAGGGGTAACTCCACTTTCCCCAATAATCAAGTCTTCCCGGATCTGAGACTCACCACTGGTTGAAGTTTAAAGTCATACCCAGGACTATATTTAGTCATACCCAGGACTATGTAATTATTTTACTAAGCAAAATGAAAGAAATATGTTTTTCTCAAAAAAAGGTTTTGCTATTGCTATCCATACCTGATATTTGAAATGTCAACAAATACCAAGATGACTAATATTGAATACATGTTGATGCCATTAAAGGTTGCATACTTAATTAGCTTCATCCGCTCATAGGGCAGGCCAGATGAGCTTATGTGATCATGTGTCGTCCATCCTCGTCTGTCATCGTCGTCGTCCGTCCACAATTTACCAAAATCATTACTCCTCCTACAGTATTGATCGGATTTCAATCAAACTCACATACAATGTTCCGCAGGTGAGTGTGCATAAAATTTGTCAAGATGGTGGCACCACCTGCCATATTTAAGATTTTATGGGCGTCTGAAATTTTTGAGTGACTTGTCACATTAAACGCTACTCTTCGTAAACTGCTGGGACATTTTCACTGAAACTCACCCAGAAGACTGTAAAGACATATTCCAACAAGCATTGTTCACCAGGTGGCACCACCTACCATGGATGAGGCCTCAGAGGAGTCATGTGCAATTTCACGAAAATCGCTACTCCTCCTACATGAGTGATCAGATTCTGATCAAACTCATATGGAATGTTCCCCAGGTTGGTATGTATAAAAGTTATCAAGATGGTGGCGCCACCTGTCATTTCACATTTTATGGGCGTTTGAAAATTTTGGGTGACTCGTCACACCAAACACTGTTCATAAACTGCTTGGATGTTTTCACTGAAACTCACCCAGAAGACACTAAAAACCCATCCTGGTGCCTTGTGTCTGGTTGGAGTCTCAGTGCATCGCTCCTGTGGAGGGCGGTCCCATGTGGACAGTTGGGGGTCGTGCCTGGAGGACACTCTGGACTCTTGCAGTGGTGCTTTTGTGGATGGGGACTGGAGTTGACTTGCTGACTTTAGGACTGCAGTTGACTTGCTGACTTTAGGACTGCAGTTGACTTGCTGACTTTGGGACTGCGGTTGTCGTGAACGGTTTTGCGCTCGGGTTTCCATCGGTGGGGGTTTATAGCATCAATGGAGCTGACTTTATGTTAGGACTGTTAACATTATAGTCATGTTGTCTGTTGTTGCCCGGATGGGGATAGGTTCCCTTTTGAGTCTGGTTCCCCTCGAGGTTTCTTCCTCATGTCGTCTGAGGGAGTTTTTCCTTGCCACCGTCGCCACAGGCTTGCTCATTGGGGACAGATTTTGGATAAAATTAGCTCATATTTTAAGTTGTTCTAATTCTGTAAAGCTGCTTTGCGACAATGTTTATTGTTAAAAGCGCTATACAAATAAACTTGACTTGACTTAAAGATATTCCAACAAGAATTGTTCACCAGGTGGCACCACCTGCCATGGACGTGGCTACACAGGGGTCATATCCAATTTCACAAAAATCACTACTCCTCCCACAGGATTGATCGGATTTCAAACTTACACACAACAACAGTGGCCGGTATGAGCTACAGCCTCATTGAGGCTATTTTTAGCTCATCCGGCTGTAGGCCAGGCTGGATGAGCTTATTTATTTTTATAAGTGATCAGTAATTCAAAAAAGTAGTTGACTAGTCATGCTTTCCATCGTTAAAACAAAAAAAAACAAAATTCTGGATATAACTCAATTCACTGTCATTGTAGGACGTTCCCTATGTGTGGGTGGAGCACAGAGGACGGCAGGACAGAGATCAGGTTTATAACTCGGCTTTATTGCCACACTTTTCAGTTTAACAATATCCAGTCTAGCACAGACACACACACACAACCGGCGTCTGGTTCAGGGATGAGCTCCTTCCGCTCTCGCTCTCCCTCCTGATATAGGATGCGGTCACTGGGAAGACACACAAACACAGGTTAATTGCTCTCAGGTGTAGTGATTCTGCCACTTACCTTCCCTGACTCCGCCCTCCTGTCACAGACCGGCGCTTGACCACGCCCCCGCTGCCACATACCCCCACTGCCCGACTCAGGCTGGGCGGCCGTCCGGCCTGCAGCCGACTCCCCCCCCCCCCCCCCCTTGACGGGAGAGGAAGTCCGCCACGACCATCTGCGACCCCGGCCTGTGGACCACCTTGAAATTAAAGGGTTGGAGCATCAGATACCAACGGGTGATCCGTGCGTTGGCATCTTTCATGCGGTGGAGCCACTGGAGGGGCGCGTGGTCCGAACAGAGGGTGAAAGGGAGTCCCAGCAGGTAGTACCGGAGGGCAAGAACCGCCCACTTGATGGCCAAACACTCTTTCTCTATGGTGCTGTAGCGCCCCTCACGCACCGACAGCTTCCTGCTGATATACAGGACAGGGCGGTCCTCCCCCTCCACCTCCTAGGACAAAACCGCCCCCAGCCCTCTGTCCGACGCATCGGCCTGCAACATAAAGGGGAGAGAAAAGTCAGGGGAGTGTAGAAGTGGCCCCCCACACAGTGCAGCCTTTACCTCTGAGAAAGCCCGCTGGCATTGCTCTGTCCACTGGACCGGATCTGGTGCCCCCTTTTTAGTGAGATCAGTCAGCGGGCTGGTGACATCCGAATAATTAGGTATAAACCTACGATAATAGCCAGCCAGCCCCAGGAACTGTCTCACCCCCTTTTTGGTCTTGGGCCTCGGGCAGGCCGCAATTGCTGCCATCTTATTAATATGGGGACGCACCTGCCCGTTGCCCAAGTGGAAGCCCAGATACCGTACTTCCACCCGCCCAATCGCACACTTCTTTGGGTTGGCTGTGAGCCCCGCTCGCCTCAGCGACCTAAGGACGGCCCTCAGATGTTCGAGGTGCCGCTGCCAGTCATTACTATAGATGATGATGTCATCTAAATACGCGGCCGCATAAGTGGCGTGAGGGTGGAGGACTCTGTCCATCAGCCGCTGAAACGTAGCGGGCGCCCCAAACAGCTCAAACGGAAGGGTGACGAATTGGTGTAAACCGAACAGTGTGGAAAAGGCCGTTTTTTCTCGGGATAGTGGAGTCAAGGGGATCTGCCAATATCCCTTCGTCAAATCCAGCGTCGAATAAAAGCGAGCAGTGCCGAGTCGATCGAGCAACTCATCAATATGAGGCATTGGGTACACGTCAAATTTAGACACCGCGTTGACTTTTCTATAGTCCACACAGAACCGGACCGACCCGTCGGCCTTGGGTACCAAGACCACCGGGCTGCTCCAGTCACTGTGGGACTCCTTGACGATGCCCATTTCGAGCATGGTCTGAAGTTCTTCCTGAACCACCTTTTTTTGTGTTCGGGTAGCCTGTAAGGGCAGCTACACACTACCACCCCTGGGGGCATCTCTATGTGGTGCTCTATGAGGTTAGTGCGACCGGGCAGGGGCGAGAACACATCCCAAAACTCGGTCTGCAACTGGGTGACCTCCGTGAGTTGGGTCGGGGAGAGGTGGTCTCCACAGGGGACCGGAGAGGTACGTGATGCCAATGTCCCTTTTTGAACCTCCGGCCCCAGCTCTGCCTTCTCCGGAACCACCGACACCAATGCCACGAGGACCTCCTCATTCCAGAGTTTAAGCAGATTGAGGTGGTAAATCTGTACCGCCCCACCCCTGTCCGTTCGGCTCACCTTATAGTCGATGTCCCCGACTTGCCATGTGACCTCAAAGGGTCCTTGCCACTTGGCGATCAATTTGGAGCTCGACGTGGGCAACAGTACGAGTACCTTATCTCCTGGTGTGAACTCTCTAAGGCGCATACCCTTGTTGTACAGGCGGGCTTGCCGTTCCTGGGCCTGCCGCAAATTCTCCTGAGTTAGGTGGGTGAGCGTGTGGAGTTTTGTGCGCAGGTCCATAACGTACTGAATTTCGTTCTTACTTTGTGAAGGTCCCTCCTCCCAATTTTCCCGCAGCATGTCCAGGATGCCGCGCGGCTTATGCCCATATAATAATTCGAACGGGGAGAACCCCATGGAGGCTTGGGGGACCTCTCGCACTGAGAACAGCAAGGGTTCGAGCCACTTATCCCAATTACATGCGTCCTCACTTACGAATTTCTTAATAATATTTTTGAGGGTGCGGTTGAACCGTTCCACTAAACTTTCCGTTTGTGGGTGATACACACTGGTGCGGATCGGCTTAATCCCCAGTAACCCATACAGTTCGCGCAGTGTTCGTGACATAAACGTAGTGCCTTGATCAGTCAGAATCTCTTTCGGGATTCCAACTCGGGAGATGACGTGGAAGAGTGCCTCTGCAATACTGCGTGCTGAGATATTGCGCAGAGGCACTGCTTCCGGGTATCACGTTGCATAGTCCACCAGAACTAATATAAAGCGGTACCCTCGTGCTGACCGATCTAATGGCCCGACGAGATCCATCCTAATTCTCTCAAATGGGGTCTCGATTAATGGTAGAGGGTGCAAAGGCGCTTTTGGAATGGCCGCTGGATTTACTAACTGGCATTCGCGGCATGCCATACACCACCTACGGACATCGCCGTGAATCCCCGGCCAATAGAATCGGGCCATTATTCGGGCTAGTGTTTTATCCTGCCCCAAGTGTCCAGCCATGGGATTAAAGTGAGCCGCCTGGAATACCAATTCCCGGCGGCTCTTTGGAATTAAAAGCTGCGTGACTCGCTCTTTCATTTGAGTGTCCTGCGTTACTCGGTATAATCTATCCTTCATAATCGCGAAGTAGGGGAAGGACGGGGTGACGTTCAGTGGGAGCGTTTGACCATCGATTACTCTCACTTGGTCAAATGTGTGCCGCAGAGTCTCGTCTCGCGACTGCTCTAATGGGAAATCCGCGAGGGATTCCCCAATAGAGAGAGGAGGAGCCGGCGGCTCCTCACTCTGACGCGGAGATGACGTAGACGGCTCTGTGACAGCTGCTCCCGCCAAAGCGACACCGGGACCTCCCCCTGTCAAATGGCAGGACCCACTCTCTACTAGGTGCGTCATTAAACCCCGAAATCCCGGCCAATCAGTCCCCAAAATTAAAGAGTGGGTAAGGCGAGGATTAACCGCCGCCTTCACTATAAATTTTTCCCCTCTGAAAATAATGTGGACCGACACCAAAGGGTAGCAGTGAACATTCCCATGCACACACAACACCCTCACCCCTTGTGCTCCCCCCAATGCCTCGTTTTGAACCAGGCTTTGGCGAATTGAGGTCTGATTACAACCAGAATCCACCAACGCCTGATATGTAGCCCCTTGGATACTCACTGGTATGCGATACGCTCCGGCCCGATTGAGGGCGGCCTTTGGCGCGTCGGGGATCCGAACCACCGCGCCCACTTCCATTGCTGTGCACTGCTGTTGAAGGTGGCCCGGCTCCCCGCAGCACCAGCAAACTGGCCCGGGCTTTCCCTCTGCACCGGTGATCTGGGGCTCACTCACCTGCGGTGGGGGAGAGACAGACACAGAAGGGAGAAACGGGAGGGCACCGCGGGTGCGGCGGGCCGGCTGGGGTGGTGCTGGCCCCCGCCTCCGCAGTGGGGGAATGGGGCGAGGACGGGACACAGGAGGAGGGGGAGAGAGAGAGAGAGGAGGAGAGAAGAGAAGATGCCATCTGCTGTCCTGCTGCCGGGACAGCCGCCAGATGATCCTCCGCCAGCTCGACTGCCTGATCCAGCGACACCGGGCGGTGGCACTGGACCCACTCCGCGGTTCCTGCTGGTAAGCGGGCGATGAACTGTTCCAGTACCACCTGGTCGACGATTCCCTCGGCGTTGCGATCGTTGGCCCTCAACCACCGCCAGCAGGTGTCCCGGAGCTGCTGGCCGAATGCGAACGGCCGGCCGACTTCCTCCAATCGCAGCGCGCGGAAACGCTGGCGCTGTTGTTCCGGTGAGCGCCCCACACGCTGGAGGACGGCCCGGTGGAGGTAAGCGTAGGCCAGCCGGCGGTCGGCGGGGAGCTGTAGCGCGGCCAGCTGCGCCTCTCCCGTTAGCAGGGGGAGGAGGCGCGCCGCGTGCTGCTCCATCGGCCACCCCGAGGCTTCGGCGACCTGTTCAAACAACGTGAGGAACGCCTCGGGGTCGTCCTGCGGGCCCATCTTGGTGACAGTGAGGGGAGACGGGCCCGCGGCCGGAGAGCTGGTGGACCCCGCCGATGCGAGGAGATGCCGGAACGCCTCGCGATCTTCCTGCTGGGCCAGCACCAGGGCTTCGAAGGGCCGCTCTTGTTCCTTTCGGAGTGTGACGAGCGTCTGGTGCTGGCTTTGCTGAGCCGTGGTGAGGGCGTGGACCAGGTCGGTGAATGGGGAGGATTCCATGGGGCTGCTGGGTTGGTGCTCCACTTTCCCGGGTTTCGGCACCACTGTAGGACATTCCCTATGTGTGGGTGGAGCACAGAGGATGGCAGGACAGAGATCAGGTTTATAACTCGGCTTTATTGCCACACTTTTCAGTCTAACAATATCCAGTCTAGCACAGACACACACACACAACCGGCGTCTGGTTCAGGGATGAGCTCCTTCCGCTCTCGCTCTCCCTCCTGATATAGGGCGCGGTCACTGGGAAGACACACAAACACAGGTTAATTGCTCTCAGGTGTAGTGATTCTGCCACTTACCTTCCCTGACTCCGCCCTCCTGTCACAGACCGGCGCTTGACCATGCCCCCGCTGCCACAGTCATATACAGGCTACAAATTACATTTCCAGCTTTGGTGCATTTTACAGGCTACAATGTTAATAATGGAGAAACATCTGTGTCATAATTGTGCAAAATAACATCTGTGTATCATATTGCACTATGTCAGGACATTCTGATTCTTAAAACACATTCATGTGGATGATGTTCGGTGCAGTTGCTGATTCTGTAACTGATACCATGCAGCATGGAAGCTCATGTCTGTCATCTTTCTTATAGCTCAATGAGCTTTGCTTGGATGGAGGACACAATGTCTAGAGCAGCATCTGGAGGAGTTTAACAAGCTGATAATCACCCAGGAGTTGAACTCTGGTCAGAGTAGTGTCTATAAAGGGGCCTGGATCATCCTCCAGGATCTAAACTAGAGGAGTGTGATAAGTATTGATCATGACAGAATTCAGTGTGCAACAGTCAAAGTCCTTCCCATGCCACAAGGCACATCATGCAGCACCGATCTCCGTTACTGTAGCCCTCGGGCTCTCGCCTATTATATAGCTAGGGTTACAGTGGGGGGCTGGTCCTCTGGTAACCGCAAGAGTTTGACTCCCTACTCACATCCGTATTGTGGCACCTCACCAGATGGCAGTAAATACCATTTTTATGATGGTCTTTGGTATGACCCGACCGCAGGTCAAACTCATGATCTCCAAGTCAAGAGGTGGACACACTAACCACTAGGTAACAACTCACGGTTATGTGCAGCAGTGCAAGGGTTTTATTGAAACTGTATTGAAATGGTAAACAAAAATAGGTGAGAGTGGCAGGGATGAGTCAAAATTCCAGCAGCTTGGATTAGGATTAAAAATCAAGACCATCAATGACGGCGTAGCTCACTCCGGCCCCATCTAGTCCAGAAGGAACGATCTAAAGTGGGCCACCTTATGGGCACAGTAAATGTTGCAAGCTATGTACACTATATACAAGCTATATATAGAAGCTATATCCACCTTACGAATACCGACCTACTTGCCAGAAAGAATCCAAAATGGTGAGGAATTGACCAAGAAGAAGCAATTTTTGTTGAACTGCTTATTAAGGCTTAATTAGTCCATAACTTCATTAATAATTAAGCAAATCTGAGTAGAAGTTATATGCACCCTACCTTCATGCCAGAAAGAATGAAAATTGGTGAAGAATTGAGGGAGAAGGAGCGATTTGTGTTGAAACAGCTCATTAGGGATTGATTAATTACTCCATATCTTCATTATTAATTGCAATTATGCAAATTTGTGTAGAAGCTATATGCACCCCAGGCAGACCTACCTTCCTGCCAAAAAGAATAAAAATCAGTGAAGAATTGAGAGAGAAGAAGTGATTTTCATGAAATGTGGATGACGCCAGAAGGACGATAGACAACACATGTTGGCATAAACTCAGCGCCTGTCGGTTGGATGAACTAATAATCCTGTTTACATGTGTTATAAAAGTCATAACTTACACCAAAACTGAAAATACAAAGAAAATGCAACTGTAGTACTGGCTTCAACTTGTGTGGAATAGTTTCCGACTCACAAAATACATTTCTCTGGTGACTTTGTCATTCATCATCTGTCTCATTGTTTTATTCACAAGCAAGCATTACTATTCAACTAGTAGCCATAGTAGCCATAGCCATTTCAGAAAGATTTACAGCCAGATTATTACCAAGCTTTCATTTCAATGGAATATATATATATATATATATATATATATATATATATATATATATATATTTTTTAATGGCAATGATTTTTATCCTGACTGACACATGCCCTTTGGCTGCCTCTATCTTCTCTTTGTTTAGAAAAATAATTGGCCCTCTTGTCACCCGTCATGGCAAACTGTGGTCCAACTTCTGGGGAGCTCTGAGCTTGGACGGCTACTACGCCCGCTCTGAAGACTACATTGAGATCGTGCAGGGAAAGCGAGTGTAAGTGAACTCCAGGAACTATTGGAAAGACATAACAGAACCTATATTAGAGAATTTAGGCATACCAGATTACTGTGGTCTCACTAACTTTCTTTGATTAGAACATACACAAGCAGTTACATTTTTCCTGCTAGACTCAATTCAAATCACAGTTCCTGAGTAAATTTGGCAAGCAGCTCACTTATTGGCACGGGTTGGGAAGACGATAATTGGTGATTATGTCATGCGATCTCACCACAGAACGACTGGGTGAAATGGATAACATTTTGACTTTTTTTTTTGCGACCAACACAGTTGGAACACAAACTCCGTCCACAGAACACAAATAACAAGTTGAGAAGTTTAAAACGAAAAGTCGGCCTGCAATCCAGCAACGTGATTTATAGCAATATCTCTGTCTTTGTAACAGTGGAGTATGGAACATTCCATACATGGCCCATGTTTACCTCATTAAAGGCAAGACTTTAAGGACTGAGCTGGAGGAGAGGAATGTTTTCATCCTGGAGAAGCTCGATCCTGACATGGCATTGTGTCGAAACGCCAGGGAGTTGGTGAGAACGATGCCACAAGAGTTTACATTACAAGGATTAGATTTAGGAGTATTTTAAACAATATTCTGAAAGAAACATGGATTCAAGTTGATTTAGCATCATTATATTTAACAGTTATTCCATGAAATCAAGTTGGACATGAGCTGATATTTGATGAGGAGCGTAGCACCGAGTTGGCTATAATCCATGTAGAGCGAGATTGAGTGGAATAACTGTTTTATTCTATCCACATTCACTGGATTTTGAGAAACAGAACATGTTTATTTTTATTTTTTGCAAATTTGATAAATAAAAACTTTATATAAAACATCCGACAAAACCATTTCCTCTTAGAATGTAAACAAACCGGTAGCAATTTGTGAAAAAATGCTAGAATAATAATTCTTGAAAAATAAAAAAAAGATCTTACCATCAAATACTTTTTATTCCATATTTTGTTGCCTTTTTTGGGGGGTGGGGGGATCTTCTTCTTTAGGGTTTTTTGGCGGTTACCAAACCAACTTAAAGGTGCATTACTGCCACCAATTGGGCTGGAGTGTGGAACAGGCGATATTGGGCGGGGAGGGACAACAAACAAATGTTCTTTTAGCTATTTCTCCCTCATCTCATTATCTGTAGCCGCTTTATCCTGTTCTACAGGGTCGCAGGCAAGCTGGAGCCTATCCCAGCTGACTACAGGTGAAAGGCGGGGTACACCCTGGACAAGTCACCAGGTCATCGCAGGGCTGACACATAGACACTGACAACCATTCACACCTATGGTCAATTTAGAGTCACCAGTTAACCTAACCTGCATGTCTTTGGGGGAAACCGGAGCACCCGGAGGAAACCCACGCGGACAACATGCAAACTCCACACAGAAAGGCCCTCACCGGCCACGGGGCTCGAACCTGGACCTTCTTGCTGTGAGGCGACAGCGCTAACCACTACACCACCGTGCCACCTTAGCTAGTTCTGTTTCTTTTAAATACTTGATAATTTTTGGGGTTTCGTTTTCGAGTAGAGTTTTTATTTCATCCTCAGTTGGTTCAACAAAATGCGCCGTCATTTTGTTTTTCTCTACTCAAGGTATTTGAGCTGATGTCCTCGTAGTCAAGTAGCCAATCCAAGTGTGAGATTTCTCATATCCAGTGAATGTGGATAGAATAATGTCAGATATATATATATATATATATATATATATATATATATATATGATTTTTGCAGATGGTCTGTACTTCATGTCACTGGGCCTCATTTATCAATGTTTTCCTAAAGTTGTATTAATGCTTTCAAAGAGAACTGAAAATTCTTGCCAAATTTACAAAATTTCCACAGCTGTTTTTTGTACTTGTGCAGATATTGATGAATGTGCATGGAGCTGTTTTTGCATTTAGTGTCGCCATAAAATTCAAGAAATGATAAATCTTAAAGAGAGCTGAAAGCAAAATAATGATAACTCCATGGTGAAAGTAAGTGTGCTTCCTAAACATGGCGTGTGCTAACCTTTCAGTAATGCAGCTCCCTGCAGCGCATCTGCGACAAAAGACACACAAGGTGCCATTACTTTTGTCCTATTTGAGCCTAACCTTATTTGCCATACTTTATGGATTTTTAAGCATTTTCTTTCGATAAATTAATATGAAATGATCGAGTTTTACAAAATCCGTACAGATATAAACATCGCAGTAACTCATGAACAGTCATGTGATATAAAACTGACCAATCGAGGTTTACATTAACAAGTCTCCTCATATATACAAACATTTCCACAAACTGTAGATCCAGCTTGATAAATGAGACCTAAAGCCTCTATAATTTAGACAATGTTGGATTACAAATGTGATGTTTCTTAATGCCTTCAAACATCTGCTGCAATCCTGTGACAAAGACGTAACTGGCAAGTAAGCTGAGTGTATCAGTGTGCTGTTTGTGTCCAAGGCATGATATTTGTGTTTACGTGTTACCTTCTGTGGTGCATTCAAGGTCTCTTCTTTTCATTTGTGCTCCGTCATCCTGTCCTTCTCCATGCTTTACCTGTGACTTTTAACCCCTGAGAATGGGAATGTCTGGCTGGCATTCTTAACACCCCCCCTACCCCCCGCCCCCCTTGCTTCTCCCTCCTTACGCATTAACCCATTAACAAATACAATTCTGAAGGATTTCAAGCGAGTTATTATTTCATTTTAATTCACCTCTTATCACACAAGACTATGCAGGAACAAGATGTATTTCACCAAATTTGCAGGGTGCACACACATTTGACTTGGAAGCACAAACCATGCACACTCTCTTAGAGTTCCTCATGGACTTTATTTGGAGAGTTAAGGGTTCTTACCTTCCTAGCATCTGTCTAATACCCTCAAGGGTCAAGTTAAGAAAAGGCTCCAAATAAAACCCTTTTTGGAAACTATCTAAAGAATCTCATAGATACTTCCAAAGGAAATGTAAATAGGTTATACTCAGAACAGGGGACGCCATGGCCTAAAGGTTAGAGAAGCAGCCTTGGGACCAAAAGGTCACTAGTTTGAGTGCCTGGACCTGCAAGAATGGTTGACGTGCCCTTGAGCAAGGCTCCTAACCCCCTAATGGCTGCCCGCTGCTGTGGGTATATGTCAGGGTCCTGTTGTACATCGCACTGGATAAGAGCATCTGCTAAATGCCTGTAATGTAATGTAACTCTTTCAAAAAGGAAAAAGAACACTAAGAGTTCTCCATGGGGACAAACCACATTAAACTTTCTGAATTAAACGTTTCTCCATTTGTGTCATCACTACAAAATGAGTCCAGTGTAATAAAAGTTCAAATACAGCTCCAAATATAGCGATTTGAGATGATCAAAAAATGACCCATGCCGTAAATCCATTCCTTAATCTATAATGTATCGGTCATCACAATATTATGCTGTAAAACAACCTGTAATGTGACTTTGTAGGCCAAATAAATGTGTGCTATGCATTAATTTCAAATTGCATGTCTCAAAGTTTACAGCTGATTTTCTCCAAATATTTTTGCCATTTTTTGTTTTCTGGATTGGCTGCACTAAATTTAACAAATTACCCCTTATTTTTAAAAGATTTGATGTAGACTTAGAATATCCAATAAAACAACTTTTCATTTTTTGTCCAACTGGACTCATTTTGAGGTGACACCCCACTTAATATTTTTTTAACAGAAAAAAAAAACCTTTTATTTGTTTTATATAATTTGTTTTATATAATAAATTTTTTTGTTATAATTTACTGTAGATTTGGAATAGCCAATAAAACATTTCTTTTTTTCAAACAACTGGACTCATTTTGTGATGACGCCCCAATTAATCTTTTTTTTTAATAGAAAATAAAATACACTCTCTTTCAAAGGATTCCATATAGCACCCTGAAGAATTATTCAATTTGAATTATTGAACTAAGTATAAGTATAACTGTCCAACGGAGGATTTCTCCATCAAAAAGGTCTCAGATAGAATCAATTTCAAAAGCTAGAACCATGAATCTTCCAAAGACTCACAGCAGAACCTCCAAAGTCTAATTATGTCATGCTTAAAGATTTTTAGGAAACCTTAATGGTTCTGTATATAACCCTATAACAGAGGGTACCAAGTTGAACTCACTGAAGAGGCTAAGAAGCCTAAACAATCCAAATAATCCTCGGAGAACCATTTCTTTTAGGAATGTTAAGAAGTTCTAGTTCTACTTAGGAGAAAATCATCAGTTGAAGGATTCAAAATGAATTTTTAACAGTTCCCCAGAAGGCTAAGGCATTTAATCTGCTAGATTTGGCATTTAGTCTTGGCAGTGAACATACACAATATCAAAAATGCTAGAAAACTGGTTCCATCTAAAGAATTCTTTGTTTTTTTCATGGTGGGTGACCCAACAGTGAAGACTTTCCCTTTCAAAAAAGGATCCATGTAGAATCTGTTTTAGAAATCTCAAACCATTTACCATCCAAATAACCCCTGAATAAACTATTTTTCAAAAGCATGCATAAGATAAAACTAGATAGAGAAAAGGGATTTAAAAAAAAGTTCCTAATAACCTAATGAGAGGTGGGTCCCCCCTCATCGGAGATGAACCACTTTAGGAAGCTAAGAGCACATAACTATCCAAAGAATTTGGACAAATTTTACAGAGACAGCATATCAAATATGTTCTTCGAAAGAAAAAAAAATCCATATAGTACCCTCAATAATTCTGTAGGGAACCCTTAAAGGTGTTAGGTGGAACCCTACAACAGAAGATTTTTTCAAGTTCCAAGTAGAACCCTTTTAGACAGCAAGTACCATTAATCATCCAAAGAACCCCTGAGGAACTGAGAACTGTTCCTTGGGGGTTCTTTGGATGATTAATGGCACTAGCTTTCTTCCATGGCTAACCTATGATGAGACAAAGGTTTAAAAATGGATTAAAATTTAGTTCCCTTAATTTAGTGATCTTTGATTTGTCCTATTTGTACCACTTTTCGACCAACAGGGAATGAGTTTTTGAACTGGTTCCTTTCAGAATTCCTTGAACCTTGGTGCCAGTTGGCGAACCAGCTCGCCGTTTCACCAGTTATGAGTGGAACCATTGTAATCAAGGATGCATCCTCAGTGGAGGGCCTTACACAATGCACAATGGAAGTAAACATTCGTATCATGATTGGTGGATCACTCTGATTACCTACAAGCTTTTGGTCTGTTATTGCAGATTATTATTTTTAAATATTAATACTTTTTATTGTGTGTTGTTGTGTTTGGGGAAGCCATGGCCAAATGGTTAGAGAAATAGCTTTGGGACCAAAAGGTCACTGGTTTGAGTCCCTGAACCAGCAGGATTGGCTCAAGTGCCCTTGAGCAAGGCGCTGAACCCCCAACTGTTCTGGCAAGAGTGGTGGTGTATCTTGTGTCTGATTAGCCAGCGAAAAACTGTTGATGTGATTATCAGTTTGGGCAAGAACCCAGACATAATTAACTAAATTGTGTTCTGCACTCTGCTTCCTCTCCAAATTAATGATGCACCCACTGATATCATCACAGTTCACACTGGAAAAAAAATATATATATATCTTTTGATTCCAGCTGGGAACCAACTTTTACAGTTCCAAACCAATTTTTTTTTTTTTTTGAATGGTTCAAAATTTTCTGCGCGAACCAGAATGGAACCTGTTCCCTGTTGGTGGAAAAGGGGTAACAGAACCCTCAAAGGAACCCAGAGTGAAACTGATTCAAGTAGAACTACTTAACCCGAGTCATTAAGAACCCTTAACTGTACAACAAAATGAATAGATCTGTGTTGATGACTGTCTGGCTTGTGTGTTGGTAGCTAGAACAGAAGAAAACTCGAGATCCTCCAGAACTGATTTGGGAACCATGATCTAATCTCCCTCAGTCCGCATGAACATGAAGGCCATCGCTCTCAGCTTGGCAGAGTGTGAAGCTTTATAGGATTGATTTGAATTCTCCCAGCATGTTTGAGAAACACAGGCAGTGTTGTTTACAGGCAGTGTGGCTTTTATCATGTGCAGGAACCTCCTCTCTCCTGAAAGGGTTCTCAAGTCTGTGACGTCTCCATCATGTGCTTTCTGTGTAACTCTGTTTAGTTCACAATGAACGTTACAGATTTTACATGGTGCTTTTCCTTCATTCTAGACAATACACAGAGAAAAAGAATCTCCTTCACCGGAATCATTCCATATGCTCAGATCCCCAAAGGTTTTATGATACTTTTTGATTACTCTGCATTATATCTACATCAACACAAACATGTTCTTTGCAGTTAGAAACAACAGAAGCATCACTTTTCCAAACGGTTCTAATGTCTGAATACTGAATACAGAGAGGACAGCAATATTAGGGTGTTTTCACACTTGGTCCCTTTCAGCCATCTAACCGAACTCAGATCGATGACTCAGCATTTTTTGCGCATATGTGAACACTCCAACCGTACCCAGACCCCTTTAAAGCAAACCGTACGGTTCACTAAAAATCAACGGTACGGTTCGCCTAATCTGCGCATTGTGAACAAAAAGCGCACCGGGTTCACTTCGCCTTTTTCATTGTAGTTTAACCTTCTTCGTTTGCCGTAGTTGGTCATGTGACTGTAGCAGGGAAACTCAATTTCCTTTTGGAACTTACCACAGCCGCTTTACAGTTCTCTGAACTTACTGACTGATGAGTCGGCCACAATAATATAACTATATTATATATATATATATATATATATATATATATATATATATGTGTGTGTGTATATATATATATATATATATATATATATATATATATATATATATATATAATAAATTTATTTTCCTTAATCCGCACTATTTTGATCAAAGAATACAGCAGGGCAAGCGTGGCAGCAGACATTTTGATTCAAGAGAAAATTACCCAGAATTCCGTGCACTGGGGGTCTGAGGGCTCTAGAGGACCTGGTGTGAACAGAAAGAGGACTGAGGCCCCATCAAAGCTTAACTGGACCAGAAAGAGAACCCAGTCCTCTTTGTAATAAATTCACAGTGTGAACACAAAAAGAACTGAGTTCTTTTTCTGTTGGTCCACTTTTTGGTCCACTTAAAGAGGACTGAGTCTGGTTCCTTTAAAGGGGACCAGGTGTGAAAACACCCTTACACGTTATCCTTGTAGAGTATGTGCGGCAGCCTGGGAAAACCCTTCACATGGTAGAAAATGTCAAAAGTTTCTTTCCATATGTAATTCTGAAAACTACATACTTTCCTGAACTGATTTCATGTATCTGAATCACAAGTACAGTTCTAGCTTTTTAAAATCTACTTACTCCTTTATCCCTAAAATTAAAAAAGGAGAAATTACATATGAAAGAAAATAACATACTGATTGCACACAAGCAACTGCGATATTAGTACTCAGTCTAGCATGTGGCAATATAAAATAATTACATTATACAGTGGTGCTTGAAAGTTTGTGAACCCTTTAGAATTTTCTATATTTCTGCATAAATGTGACCTAAAACAACATCAGATTTTCACACAAGTCCTAAAAGTAGATAAAGAGAACCCAGTTAAACAAGTGAGACAAAAATATTATGCTTGGTCATTTATTTATTGAGGAAAATGATCCAATATTACATATCTGTGAGTGGCAAAAGTATGTGAACCTCTAGGATTAGCAGTTAATTTGAAGATGAAATTAGAGTCAGGTGTTTTCAATCAATGGGATGACAATCAGGTGTGAGTGGGCACCCTGTTTTATTTAAAGAACAGGGATCTATCAAAGTCTGATCTTCACAACACATGTTTGTGGAAGTGTATCATGGCATGAGCAAAGGAGATTTCTGAGGACCTCAGAAAAAGTGTTGTTGATGCTCATCAGGCTGGAAAAGGTTACAAAACCATGTCTAAAGAGTTTCGACTCCACCAATCCACAGTCAGACAGATTGTGTACAAATGGAGGAAATTCAAGACCATCGCTACCCTCCCCAGGAGTGGTCGACCAACAAAGATCACTCCAAGAGCAAGGCATGTAATAGTTGGCGAGGTCACAAAGGACCCCAGGGTAACTTCTAAGCAACTAAAGGCCTCTCTCACATTGGCTAATGTTAATGTTCATGAGTCCACCATCAGGAGAACACTGAATAACAATGGTGTGCATGGCAGGGTTGCAAGGAGAAAGCCACTGCTCTCCAAAAAGAACATTGCTGCTTGTCTGCAGTTTGCTAAAGATCACATGGACAAGCCAGAAGGCTATTGGAAAAATGTTTTGTGGAGGGATGATATCAAAATAGAACTTTCTGTTTTAAATGAGAAGCGTTATGTTTGGAGAAAAGAAAACACTGCATTCCAGCACAAGAACCTTATCCCATCTGTGAAACATGGTGGTGGTAGTATCATGATTTGAGCCTGTTTTGCTGCATCTGGGCCAGGACGGCTTGCCATCATTTATAGAACAATGAATTCTGAATTGTACCAGTGAATTCTAAAGGAAAATATCAGGACATCTGTCCATGAACTGAATCTCAAGAGAAGGTGGGTCATGCAGCAAGACAATGACCCTCAGCACAGAAGTCATTCTACCAAAGAATGGTTAAAGAAGAATAAAGTTAATGTTTTGGAATGGCCAAGTCAAAGTCCTGACCTTAATCCAATCGAAATGTTGTGGAAGGACCTGAAGCGAGCAGTTCATGTGAGGAAACCCACCAACATCCCAGAGTTGAAGCTGTTCTGTATGGAGGAATGGGCTAAAATTCCTCCAAACCGGTGTGCAGGACTGATCAACAGTTACCGGAAACATTTAGTTGCAGTTATTGCTGCACAAGGAGGTCACACCAGATACTGAAAGCACAGGTTCACATACTTTTGCCACTCATAGATATGTAATATTGGATCATTTTCCTCAATAAATAAATGACCATGTATAATATTTTTGTCTCATTTGTTTAACTGGGTTCTCTTTATCCACTTTTAGGACTTGTGTGAAAATCTGATGATGTTTTAGGTCATATTTATGCAGAAATATAGAAAATTCTAAAGGGTTCACAAACTTTCAAGCACCACTGTGTAAAATAATTAACAACCTCTCAATGTTATCAAAGATTTTAAGCAAGCTTAGGAGCCAGCTCACAAATAATTACCTTTAATCACACTGTTTTTACAGCCGTTTTTCTTAAGCTGGCTCTATTTACCTGATGTGAATTTTTTACAGGGCGGCACGGTGGTGTAGTGGTTAGTGCTGTCGCCTCACAGCAAGAAGGTCCTGGTTCGAGCCCCGTGGCCGGTGAGGGCCTTTCTATGCGGAGTTTGCATGTTCTCCCCGTGTCCGCGTGGGTTTCCTCCGGGTGCTCCGGTTTCCCCCACAGTCCAAAGACATGCAGGTTAGGCTAACTGGTGACTCTAAATTGACCGTAGGTGTGAATGTGGGTGTGAATGGTTGTCTGTGTCAGCCCTCTGATGACCTGGTGACTTGTCCAGGGTGTACCCCGCCTTTCGCCCGTAGTCAGCTGGGATAGGCTCCAGCTTGCCTGCGACCCTGTAGAACAGGATAAAGCGGCTAGAGATAATGAGATGAGATGAGATTTTTTTTTTACAGAGAAAGTTACCAAGGCAACTTTCGCTGAGTTCATAAATGCTTCCAAATCTTTTGAAGAATACAAGATAAAACCTGGCGGCATGGTGGTATAGTGGTTAACACTGTCGCCTCACAGCATTCTTGCTGCGTTCTGGGTTCGAGCCCAGTGGCCAACAGGGGCCTTTCTGTGCAGAGTTTGCATGTTCTCCCCGTGTCTGTGTGGGTTTCCTCCAGGTGCTCTGGTTTCCCCCACAGTCCAAAGACATACAGGTTAGGCTAATTGGTGGCTCTAAATTGACTGTCGGTGTGAATGTGAGTGTGAATGGTTGTCTGTGTCTCTATGTGTCAGCCCTATGATGACCTGGTGACTTGTCCAGGGTGTACCCTGCCTCTTGCCCATAGTCAGCTGGGATAGGCTCCAGCTTGCCTGTGACCCTGCACAGGATAAACAGTTATGGATAATGGATGGATGGAAGATAAAACCTAAGACAAAACCTATTTCCAGACATTTTTACTTGTATCATCAGATAATTGAAAATTATTGTTTGAAAATGAAGGAGGGAAATTTGTCTGGAAATACTGTAGGTTTAATAACCTTATACACAGATCAGCGATAACATTATGACCACTGACAGGTGAAGAAGTGAATAACATTGATTATCTCATTACAGTGGCACCTGTCAAGGGGTGGGGTATATTAGGCAGCAAGAGAACCGTCAATTCTTGAAGTCGATGTGTTGGAAGCAGGAAAAATGGGAAAGTGTAAGGATCTGAGTGGCTCTGACAAGGGCCAAATTGTGATGGTAAGATGACTGGGTCTGAGCATCTCCAAAATGGCACATCTTTTGGGGTGTTCCTGGTCTGCAGTGGTTAGTACCTACCAAAAGTGGTCCAAGGAAGGACAACCGGTGAACCAGTGACAGGATCATGGGTGTCGAAGGCTCATTAATCCACATGGGGTATGAAGGCTAGCCCATATGGTCCAATCCCACTGGAGAACTACTGTAGCACAAACTGCTGAAAAAAGTTAATGCTGATGCCTTTCTGTTTTAGTCAGCATTAACTTTTTTCAGTAGCTCTTCTGTAGGATTAGACCATATGGGCTAGCCTTCATGCCCCATGTGAATCAATGAGCCTTCGACACCCATGATCCTGTTGCCAGTTCACCGGTTGTCCTTTGGATCCTTGGGCCACTTTTGTTCGGTACTAGCCACTGCATACCAGGAACACCCCACAAGATGTGCTATTTTGCAGATGCTCAGACCCAGTCATCTAGCCATCACAATTTGGCCTTTGTCAAAGTCACTCAAATCCTTACGCTTGCCCATTTTTCCTGGTTCCAAAACATCAACTTCAAGAACTGACTGTTTTCTTGCTGCCTAATATATCCCACCCCTTTACAGGTGCCACTGTAATGAGATAATCAATGTTATTCACTTCACCTGTCAGTGGTCATAATATGATGGCTGATCGGTGTATTTGGTGTATTGTAATCTCATAATACCTAACACATTTGACAATATTCAAGATATTTAAACTTGCTAAAATTTCTTTTTTTTGCAGTGAAACCATTTTGTCAAAAACAATCTTGTCAGGTTGGCAGAATTCAACCAAAGGATTGGGTCATCTGATGGGTTTTCCCAGACAATACCCTATATGCTCAATATCTGCATGTGTACAACCCCAATTCCAAAAAAGTTGGGACAAAGTACAAATTGTAAATAAAAACGGAATGCAATAATTTACAAATCTCAAAAACTGATATTGTATTCACAATAGAACATAGACAACATATCAGATGTCGAAAGTGAGACATTTTGAAATTTCATGCCAAATATTGGCTCATTTGAAATTTCATGACAGCAACACATCTCAAAAAAGTTGGGACAGGGGCAATAAGAGGCTGGAAAAGTTAAAGGTACAAAAAAGGAACAGCTGGAGGACCAAATTGCAACTCATTAGGTCAATTGGCAATAGGTCATTAACATGACTGGGTATAAAAAGAGCATCTTGGAGTGGCAGCGGCTCTCAGAAGTAAAGATGGGAAGAGGATCACGAATCCCCCTAATTCTGCGCCGACAAATAGTGGAGCAAGATCAGAAAGGAGTTCGACAGTGTAAAATTGCAAAGAGTTTGAACATATCATCATCTACAGTGCATAATATCATCAAAAGATTCAGAGAATCTGGAAGAATCTCTGTGCGTAAGGGTCAAGGCCGGAAAACCATACTGGGTGCCCGTGATCTTCGGGCCCTTAGACGGCACTGCATCACATATAGGCATCCTTCTGTATTGGAAATCACAAACTGGGCTCAGGAATATTTCCAGAGAACATTTTCTGTGAACACAATTCACTGTGCCATCCGCCGTTGCCAGCTAAAACTCTATAATTCAAAGAAGAAGCCGTACCTAAACATGATCCAGAAGCGCAGACGTCTTCTCCGGGCCAAGGCTCATTTAAAATGGACTGTGGCAAAGTGGAAAACTGTCCTGTGGTCAGACGAATCAAAATTTGAAGTTCTTTATGGAAATTGGGACGCCGTGTCATTCGGACTAAAGAGGAGAAGGATGACCCAAGTTGTTATCAGCACTCAGTTCAGAAGCCTGCATCTCTGATGGTATGGGGTTGCATTAGTGCGTGTGGCATGGGCAGCTTACACATCTGGAAAGACACCATCAATGCTGAAAGGTATATCCAGGTTCTAGAGCAACATATGCTCCCGTCCAGACGACGTCTCTTTCAGGGAAGACCTTGCATTTTCCAACATGACAATGCCAAACCACATACTGCATCAATTACAGCATCATGGCTGCGTAGAAGAAGGGTCCGGGTACTGAACTGGCCAGCCTGCAGTCCAGATCTTTCACCCATAGAAAACATTTGGCACATCATAAAACGGAAGATACGACAAAAAAGACCTAAGACAGTTGAGCAACTAGAATCCTACATTAGACAAGAATGGGTTAACATTCCTATCCCTAAACTTGAGCAACTTGTCTCCTCAGTCCCCAGACGTTTACAGACTGTTGTAAAGAGAAAAGGGGATGTCTCACAGTGGTAAACATGGCCTTGTCCCAACTTTTTTGAGATGTGTTGTTGTCATGAAATTTAAAATCACCTAATTTTTCTCTTTAAATGATACATTTTCTCAGTTTAAACATTTGATGTCATCTATGTTCTATTCTGAATAAAATATGGAATTTTGAAACTTCCACATCATTGCATTCCGTTTTTATTTACAATTTGTACTTTGTCCCAACTTTTTTGGAATCGGGGTTGTATTTCATCTCATCTCATTATCTCTAGCCGCTTTATCCTTCTACAGGGTCGCAGGCAAGCTGGAGCCTATCCCAGCTGACTACGGGCGAAAGGCGGGGTACACCCTGGACAAGTCGCCAGGTCATCACAGGGCTGACACATAGACACAGACAACCATTCACACTCACATTCACACCTACGGTCAATTTAGAGTCACCAGTTAACCTAACCTGCATGTCTTTGGACTGTGGGGGAAACCGGAGCACCCGGAGGAAACCCACGCGGACACGGGGAGAACATGCAAACTCCACACAGAAAGGCCCTCGCCGGCCCTGGGGCTCGAACCCAGGACCTTCTTGCTGTGAGGCGACAGCGCTAACCACTACACCACCGTACCGCCCGGGGTTGTATTTGTGTGAACCAATCTGACCACATCAACACTACATCTGCTAAATACATAAGCTTGCAAACCCAGGGAAAAGCCTTAAATCCCACTGTCTAATCCCCAGTTGCATAGCCTTAGGATTAGTTAATATGTTATCATTCTATTAGTTTATACTGTGTGTTCTAGTAGTTGAATCCCTGCAGTCACACCAACTGGTTTGTTTAACACTGAGCTCCTTTGGAAAGAAGTCTGAACGATCTCGGCCAAATCCTTTGTGAAAGTGATGCTGCTAGCTGAAAGATGACACATTACATCTGTATTTTTAAATCAACTTGGATAGAAAGCACCTGGGTTTTAGTCTTAGGTGACCTTTAGTCATAGTCGTTTCAATTTCCCCCATCCTTAGCGTGAGGAGAGTAAAGATCAGGAAGTGGGAATGGTCCCCTGCTTCCAGGAATTCCCTGCAGTAACCTTTTTTTTCCCCCTCCCTAAATCCCTGAGACCCTGAATAACATAAAGCTTATAACTCCAAAAAAAACTCCTTGACCTATCTCAGACTAGGCATTGACACCTGCTCAGTGAGTAATCCAATCCTAGTGATGATTTTATTTATATATTGCATCGTTTATGTGACTTATTTTGTAATGGAGCAGGTGAAGCGTGGACTGAGAGTGTTTTGGAGACTTACATACCCAAGTATAAGATCCCCTCATCCCCTTCTTCTTGGGGCGCTTTCATATTTATTAGTTCATTTGCATAGTCTGAATCAAAGTCGATACTTTTAGTTTGTTTGCTATTTGGTTTAGTTTGATTTCACACTTCATATGATTGAAGAACCAAAAATAAAAGAAAGAAAATGACTGCTGATGGCTGAGGTCACTGGTTAGAAATGCGGCAGTGGAAAAACGTGAACAAATCTTTATTAAGCGCATGTAGAAATCACAGGAATCAATCAAGACTGGAGAACAGAGCTGGTACTCAATATACTGTACATGAGACATTCAAAACATTTTATGTATCATCCAGCACACAAAACAATGTTTAAATAATATTGGCTGGCTTCAAGTGGTTTATCAGATATATTCCATTCAGCTAACATGATATTGTATGAGTCAAAGATAAGTTCTAGCTGAATGGAATATATCTGATCTACCATGCAAAAAAGCCAGCCAATATTATTATCATACATACACACTCTTCATATCAGCACATCATCATTCTTGAAGGTTAACGCCAGCTAACCCATGACTTGGCGCTGTTAACACAGCAGTAAAGTCACCTTCCAGCTGGTGTAGCATTCATCAGTATTGTTCGCGAATGCTAATAAAGCAGTCAAGCTAGTCCTATCGAGAGCAAGTAGCACAGGCTAATGACCGAGAAACTAAGATTTCAGTCTCCAGACTCTTCTTCCACGCACACTCGACACAGTATTTTTCACTCAGACTTAAGTATTAATTTCCCTGTGTAATTTACTGAGTTACTTTTAAAATCAACATTGACAGCTACATACAACAGTGCGACCTGGCAGGCAAAATTCTCTCTAAATCTTCCGTTTTTTAACAAAGCAAACCTGGCAGCCATGTCTGTTTACAAATTGTCACAGTTGCTCGCTAGCACAGAAGCTTTACATCTCTGACATGTTTCTTTTCCAGTTTTTTGATGCCCGTTAGTATGTTTTTCTCTTGTAAATATGCGTCAAGAATATCGAATGAAGTTTTGGTAGCTTTTCAGGTGTTCAGTGCATCGTTCTCTTTCCTGGAGAACAAAGAAATGATTCTGTGCATGTGCAGCAGAAAAGTTTTGTCACCGGATATTTGCATCATCTCCAATGAGTGATGTCATGTTGTCTTGACAACCATGCAATATCGTAAACCATATTCAATGCTCATTCTCCATTGGGTAGAGTGACGTAATACACGTAGGATAAGCGATATGCTAACAATATTGCATGCTATCAAACAAAATGAATGAACCCTGCTAGCAGGGAATAGAACACATGATTTTATTCCATCGAAAAAGTGTCCTGTATGTATAATAATTTATCTTATTGCTTGTCGGTCCAAAAATTCAGAATGCATCACTCTTCTGCAGTACTACAGCTCTGTCCTTTGTCTCAATTTGCATCTAACAGTTCAGTTTAGCCTGTCAGGTCTACAACACGACATGGAGCATGATTGATTCACTTCCTGCAGGTGAGTTGATTCATAGTTGGCTCTTCAGTTCAACCAGGAGACGACCGAGTCTGTCTTTGCTTAATCATTCTTAGATCATTTTTTCCCCTCATGAATGTAATTACTGCATTTCCTCCTGCATATAGAACCTCACCAGTGTGGAAAACACACCAGGGTTCAATTCAAACAGACTAATATGAAAGCACCCTTAGTGGAAGGGGAATCACTGTTGCTGGAGTTGTCCATTCCCTTCCTTTATCCTTACCTTACCTCCCTTGCTGTTCCCTTCTCCCATTAAAAACAAACAAACAAAAACAGATTGACATATATTCACAATTAATTCTTATTTAATCTTTAGTATCTATCAATGCTGTTTATTAGGTTTGTTCTTATTTTTTGAATCAGCATTAAGCATTAGGGACTCGACTACACTTGGTCATTTGTGTAATGTCGGCCATCTTGCTTTCAGCTGAAAAGTAACATCATGTCTTTGTATGCTCCAGGGACTTTTCATGTACATTACAAACCGTCATGAGTTTGGAAGGCTTATTTCTACGGCCAACTACAACACATCCCACTTGAACAATGATTTATGGCAAATATTTGAGAACCCGGTGGTAAGTGTCCAGATGCTCCTCCTCTTCCAAAACTGTTCATATGAAAAAAAGGTTTGAAAACTGACAGGAAGATAAACTTCAGTTAATCTTTTCATTTATTTGCTTCCTTGTTTGGGAATGGTTTGATGTAATGTACTTGAATATTGATGATTCTGGAATAAAATAGACACAACTGGAGACCTTTTGGTGATTCATAACTTGGGTGTTTGCATATAACTGTCATATTGACTAATGCTCCTGTTTAAGGGTCTTTGACAATACGGACAGCACTAATCCATTTCCCTTTCTCAGGACTGGAGGGAGAAGTATATCCATCCCAACTACTCCCAGATCTTCACAGAGAACAAGCTGGAACAGGTATAGGCATAACTCTGAGATTACCGGTACTATATAGCTATACTGTGAAATTCAATGCATCTTGTAGATGTAGCAAATTGACTGGACTTGTGCCAATCCTCAGTATGTATCAGGATGTATGGGTGTGTGTGTGTGTGTGTGTGTGTGTGTGTGTGTGTGTGTGTAGCCATGTCCAGATGTGTTCTGGTTCCCTGTGCTGTCTGAGCAAGGCTGTGATGAGCTGGTGGAAGAGATGGAGAACTATGGCACTTGGTCTGGTGGAAAACATGAGGTCAGTCAGACGCTCTGTTTGGAAGTAGACCGTCAAATGATTACAAAAGAATGTCTCAAATATCCAAATCATTTTTTCCTGGTAATGTAGTAGTCTTGAGGTTAAAAGGCTGCTGGGAGTGTTTTTTAAACACCATGCACCTGCCATGATAATGCAAGCACTGATGAGTGAGGGTTGAGTAACAGGATCTGGAATTTGTTCTCCAGTGATTCCTTCCTTTAGCCCATTGTCCAGAATTGTCCAGGTATGTTCTTAACTGAAATGGGAGGAAAAAAGAACAGACAATAATACCGAGATTGCTTTAAGTGCCTTGTCTGGAAGGCATTGCATAAGTAACTATATTTTCATTTAGCAGCACGAAATCTAACATACAACCTATAGCAAAATGTATATGGAAGAGAAAATTTAGTTTATGGTGCTAAGTCTGGACCAAGATTTAAAATAATTGTAAAAAAAAAAATGTTTGTTGATTAATTGATTGATTTTAAATTAGAACATAACAATTACTCCACAAAATTGAGTCGTACATGAGCTGATAGCCGATGAGGTGCGTAGCACTGAGTTAGCTATAATCCATGTATGACGAGATTGAGTGGAATAACTGTTTTATTCTATCCACATGCACTGGATTTTGAGAAACAGAGCATTTTTATTTTTTGCACATTTGAAAAATAAAAACTTTATACAAAACGTCCAACAAAATCATTTCCGCTTAGAATGTAAACAAACCAATGAAATGACAGGGGCAATTTGTGAAAAAAATGTTCTAATAATAATTCTTGAAAAAAAAAAATACATTATTACCATCAAATACTTTTTTTTGTATTTTTTGAGGTTTTCTACTTCTTTAGGGTTTTTCTGGTGGTTGGCAAACCAACTTAAAGGTGCATTACTGCCACCAACTGGGCTGGAGTGTGGAGCAGGCGATATCGGGGGGAGATGGGACACTATTCTTTTTGCTTTTTTATTTCTTTTAAATACTTGATAATTTTTAGGGTTTTGTTTTCAAGTAGAGTTTTTATTTCATCCTCAGTTGGTTCAGCAACACGATCCGCCATTTTGTTTTTTCTCTACTCACGGTACATGAGCTGATATCCGAGTAGTAGAGTAGCCAATCAGACTGCACAATTGCTCACATCCAGTGAATGTGGATAGAATAAATAGTGATACTAAAATATTATTGTGGTTTATATTATTAAAATATAGTGTTATATACTGTAGTATAGGCTTCTTCACTTATAAACATTGATTCCTTTTATGTGTCACAATGGAAAGAAACGTTATTGAGTTAATCATTGTAAAGTCTATTACAGTATTCTGTAAATAAAATGATTTATTTCTTCCTTCCCTCTGTGCCCTTTCTGCAGAAAGGGAATTGATGGAATAATGATAAAAAGAGAGGAAGAAAGAGGGGAAAATCAGTAATTACAGTAAAAGTAATAGAATGCATTAGTATGTAGTTACAAGAGTGAAAAATTCCAACCTGGCCCTGAAAAAAAAAAATCAGGGCACTGTATATTTTATTATATAACCCCAATTCCAAAAATGTCAAGATGCTGTGTAAACTGTAAATAAAAACAGAATGTGATAATTTGCAAATCATGGAAACCCTATATTTCATTGAAAATAGTACAAAAACAACATAAAATGTTGAAACTGAGAATTTTTTTTTGTTAAATGTATGCTCAGTTTGAATTTGACGTCAGCAATACGTTTCAGAAAAGTTGGGATAGGGGCATGTTTACCACTGTGTTGCATCACGTCTACTTTTAACAACACTCTGTAAACGTTTGGGAAGTGAGGAGACCAATTGCTGTAGTTTTGAAAGAGAAATGTTGTCCCATTCTTGCCTGATAAACAATTTCAGTTGCTCAACAGTTCAGGGTCTCCTTTGTCGTATTGTGTGTTTCATAATATGCCAAATGTTTTAAATGGGAGACAGGTCTGGACTGCAGGCAGGCCAGTTTAGCACCTGGGCTCTTTTACTACGGAGCCATGCAGTTTTAATATGTGCACAAAGCGGTTTGGCATTGTCTTGCTGAAAGAAGGAAGGCCTTCCCTGAAAAAATATTTTGTTAGGATGGCAGCATATTGCTCTGAAACGTGTGTATATATCATTCAGCATTAATGATGCCTTCCCAGATGTACAAGCTACTCATGTCATGTGCACTAATGCACCATCATACCATCACAGATGCTGGCTTTTGAACTGTGCACTGATAACAAGCTGGATAGTCCCTCTCCTCTTTAGCCTGGAAGATGTGGTGTCCATGATTTCTAAAAAGAATTTCTACTTTTGATGCGTCAGACCTCAGGGCAATTTTCCACTTTGCTTCAGTCCATTGTAAAAGAGCTCAGGCCCAGAGAAGGTGGCGGTATTTCCTGATATTGTTTATATCTGGTTTTAACTTGCATTTGTGGATGCAGTAATGAGGTGTTTTCACAGACGATGGTTTTCTGAAGTGTTCCTGAGTACATACAGTGATTTCCACTACAGATACGTGTCTGCTTTTAACGCAGTGTCTCCTGAGGGCCTGAAGATTACAAGCACCTAATGTCAGTTTTCAGCCTTGTCTCTTGCATACAGAGATTTCTCCAGATGCTCTGAATCTTTTAATGATATTATGGACCACAGATGATGTGATGCCCAATTTTTTTTTTTGCAATTTTACATTGAGGAACGTTATTCTTAAATTGTTGCACTGTTTGCCCACTCAGTCTTTCCCAGAGCGGTGAACCCCTCCCCATCTTTACTTCTGAGAGACTCCGCCTCTCTGGGATGCTCTTTTTATACCCAATCATCTTACTAACCTGTTGCCAATTAACCTAATTAGTTGTTTTTTCTTCCTGCATTATGCACCTTTTTCAGTGTTTTGTTGCCCCTGTCCCAACTTTTCTGAAATGTGTTGCTGACATCAAATTCAACATGAGCATCTCATCTCATTATCTCTAGCTGCTTTATCCTGTTCTACAGGGTCGCAGGCAAGCTTGAGCCTATCCCAGCTGACTACGGGCGAAAGGCGGGGTACACCCTGGACAAGTCGCCAGGTCATCACAGGGCTGACACATAAACACAGACAACCATTCACACTCACATTCACACCTACGGTCAATTTAGAGTCACCAGTTAACCTAACCTGCATGTCTTTGGACTGTGGGGAAACCGGAGCACCCGGAGGAAACCCACGCGGACACGGGGAGAACATGCAAACTCCGCACAGAAAGGCCCTCGCCAGCCACGGGGCTCGAACCCGGACCTTCTTGCTGTGAGGCAACAGCGCTAACCACTACACCACCGTGCCGCCCAACATGAGCATATATTTAAAAAAAAAAAACAATTAAATTTCTCAGTTTCAACATTTGATATGTTCTCTTTGTACTGTTTTTAATGAAATATAGGGTTTTCATTATTTGCAAATCTTCACATTCTGCTTTTATTTATGTTTCACACAGTGTCCCAACTTTTTTTTCGGAATTGGGGTTGTAGATTTCCAAACCCTTTTTAAATAATAAAACACTTGGCAGCATGTTGTTATATGAATATAATCAATGACTGGGTGGCCCAATGTAAAGTAGACTCACTGTTATCACCCTGATGATGATTTTCCTATAAAAGTGTTTTATTCCTCTTACATCACATCAGTTTAAAAATGCTAACATTTTGTTTATTGATCGCACAATACCATGCAATACTTCCATGCAATCCGTTTATAGTTACAGCTAATATTGTAGATTGTATCATTCCTGCTTTGTATAATTATGTTGCAACATTAGAACAAGGGCCTGAATATAAACCTGTGATTCGGAGCTGCGGGATCATCAGATCTGCTGTTATAGAAAATTAATCAATACTTTTTGACCAATCAGATTCAAGAATTCAACATCACTGTGATATAAAGTATTTTGTTCATATAACCATATCATGTGTTGAATACCAGATTAATCAATGATCAGAACTTTCCTTGCATCAGGACAATTCAGTTCAGTTTCCAGTCCAGTTTTGAAATAAACATTTTTATCCCTCCACAGGACAAGCGCATTGCTGGAGGATATGAGAGCGTCCCTACTGACGACATCCATATGAGACAGATCGGGTATGAAGGAGAGTGGCTGCATTTTATCCGAGAGTTTATCTCACCCGTCACGCTCAAGGTCTTCTCTGGATATTACACCAAGGTTAGGAGACAGGGTTGCACTGTGTACTGTTATATTCATTGGCCCTATCTTTTGAAAAGGTATGCTAAGTGGAACCTGCCTCTGAGACAGGTTTTAAAGGTGGATTTAGCAGCCATAAACTCTGCAATCTGTTCATTTACCTTTCAAGCTCTCTGCTCGGTTTGTCTTAAGGAATGAGGACCATAGTGAATTCCAAAAGAGGGGAAAAAAGCAGACAAAGGAGCTCATTCTTTGTTGATGTTTGGAATAGAAGCTGTTCTTTGTTGAATGTGTGTGTTTTGACTTGACAAGGGTTTGAATGAAATGCTTTCCTTTGAACGACTGCCTGTGTTGTGTCTCGTACAGGGCTATGCCATCATGAACTTTGTGGTGAAGTACACTCCTTCCAGACAGGCCTATTTGAAGCCTCACCATGACTCCTCCACCTTCACCATCAACATTGCACTCAACCATAAAGGCATAGATTTTGAGGTACTTAAAAAAATACATTAACCAAGTTCTCTGGTTTCCATAATCATGCTAATATGTGGCTTTTCTACATTACTGTGTGAATGCGTGTGCATATTGCCTGACTTAGGTCAAGAGATACACGGTGGTGCTTGAAAGTTTGTGAACCCTTTATGATTTTCTATATTTCTGCATAAATATGATCTAATACTTCATCAGATATTCACACAAGACCTAAAACCCAGTTAAACAAATGAGACAAAAATATTATACTTGGTCATTTATTTATTGAGGAAAATGATCCAATATTACATATCTGTGAGTGGCAAAAGTATGTGAACCTCTAGGATTAGCAGTTAATTTGAAGGTGAAATTCGAGTCAGGTGTTTTCAATCAATGGGACGACAATCAGGTGTGAGTGGGCACCCTGTTTTATTGAAAGAACAGGGATCTATCAAAGTCTGATCTTCACAACACATGCTTGTGGAAGTGTATCATGGTACGAACAAAGGAGATTTCTGAGGACCTCAGAAAAAGCGTTGTTGATGCTCATCAGGCTGGAAAAGGTTACAAAACCATCTCTAAAGAGTTTGGACTCCACCAATCCACAGTCAGACAGATTGTGTACAAATGGAGGAAATGCGAGACCATTGTTACCCTCCCCAGGAGTGGTCAACCAACAAAGATCACTCCAAGAGCAAGGCGTGTAATAGTCGGCGAGGTCACAAAGGACCCCAGGGTAACTTCTAAGCAACTAAAGGCCTCTCTCACATTGGCTAATGTTCATGAGTCCACCATCAGGAGAACACTGAACAACAGTGGTGTGCATGGCAGACACAAAGTATAACAACTGGCTTATATAGAGTGGAAGATGAAAGGTGATTGGTCACAGCAGAGGGAGATGAATGCACCAATCAATGGCGATGACAGAGGGAGACTTGATGATTGGAGGGGTGCATGGGATGGATGAAGTCCTGCACCAATCACTTGAAGGAGCTGGCACACCAGTATCTAAATGAATATGAGTAAACATGAACATAGAAAAAAAAAAGCATGACAAGTGCCAGGGATGTAACATTATTCATATACAGTTGCACTCAGTTTAATGACAGCCTTACATACAGTAGCTCTATCTAGTTCCATCACTGTTTATTTGGTATTGTTGTAATTATGTATTATAGTGTTTTTAAATTTTAGAATGTATGTTGTTTCGTGGGTGGCATGGTGGTGTAGTGGTTAGCGCTGTCGCCTCACAGCAAGAAGGTCTGGGTTCAAGCCCTGTGGCCGGTAAGGACCTTTCTGTGTGGAGTTTGCATGTTGTCCACGTGGGTTTCCTCCGGGTGCTCCGGTTTCCCCCACAGTCCAAAGACATGCAGGTTAGGTTAACTGGTGACTCTAAATTGACCGTAGGTGTGAATGTGAGTGTGAATGGTTGTCTGTGTCTATGTGTCAGCCCTGTGATGACCTGGCGACTTGTCCAGGGTGTACCCCGCCTTTCGCCCGTAGTCAGCTGGGATAGGCTCCAGCTTGCCTGTGACCCTGTAGAACAGGATAAAGCGGCTACAGATAATGACATGAGATGAGATGTTGTTTCGCATTTTTGTAACACCCCCCCCCAATAATAATGTCTATGAAACTGACTTGTAGAAAACACTCAAGAATTCCAATGTACCTGTACTGCAGTGTATTTGTGCAAATGGCAATAAACTCTAAACTAAACTAAAAAAGACAGTTAGGGAAATCCTGCAGTCATGCAGCAGCTCTTATCTGGAAGGTAAGCTGTGTCAGAGTAGAGCAATTTTGTATTATTGTATTGGCTTACTAATAATGTTGTGTTTTATATATTGTAAGTTGCTTTGGACAAAAGCTTCTGCCAAATACCAGAAGCATAACTCTAACCATATTAACCATAAGCACCGAGATCTAATCTAATAGAACTCTACCAGCCGACTGTACCATAATGTCTCTTGTATAGGCTCAAGAAGCAAAAGCTCGGTCAGAGAAGCATCGGGTAACCATTTTAATGCAGATGCTGTCAAACTTTGGAAACAATAAACTTTTGCCACTCGTAGATATGTAATATTGGATCATTTTCCTCAATAAATAAATGACCAAGTGTAATATTTTTGTCTCAGTTGTTTAACTGGGTTCTCTTTATCTACTTTTAGGACTTGTGTGAAAATCTGATGAAGTTTTAGGTCACATGCAGAAATATAGAAAATTCTAAAGGGTTCACAAACTTTCAAGCACCACTGTAGGTCCACTCGGCTATGTTCAGTTCCCTCAGCTATAGTTGCTTGGATAAACCGGCACTCAAAAACTGGCATCCGGCAGAGGCAGGTGTCATGGCAACCCTCATTGTCTCTAGCAGGAAAGCCGTGGATATCTGGCCATGTTATTTCCTCCACACTGGACCTCTCTTGGCACTTGTTATAGATGCAATTTTTCACCATTAGGTGCAGTAATAACTTAATGTGGATATAAATGAGGACTGCTGCTGTGTTACATATTATTATCCTTCCTGCTCAGTCAATATGAAAACAGTAGTCTAGATTCTACTAAAGAATAAAGTTAACTTGTTTGCAAATACGAATTTAACAAAACCATGTTTTGTAAGCAGACATTTGGACACTTTTTTTCTTCCCTTCTAGGGTGGAGGTTGCAGGTTCCACAGGTATAACTGCTCGATAGAGTCTCCAAGGAAAGGCTGGAGTTTCATGCACCCAGGCAGACTAACACATCTTCATGAAGGACTTCCCACCACCAACGGCACACGTTACATCGCAGTGTCCTTTATCGACCCTTAACTTCCTTGTCTGAGGGGCGAGGTTTTAGACTCTGCGTGTTTTTGTTCTTATTGTCGAAGAGTTTTTGGCTTGTGTTTTGTGTCTTTTACTGCTGTGCAAAGAACAAAATGAGTACAGACAGTCACCAAAGATGCAGATACTGTAAATCACACATACACTCACACGGTTTCCATAATTAGGGTTATTATTATTTTTTTTTAACAGTAGTGTCAGGGAAATAATGGGAAATAATCAATTTCTTCCCTTTTTTATCAAATGAACCATTTTAAAACTCAAATTTGTTTTGATAATTATGTTCATCCAATTCTTCAGGAGAGAAAACATCTGCTGATGTAATTAACGAGGTGCTATTATTGTTATTGTTTTATTCATCTCTGACTCAGAGAGAGGAAAATATTATTTATATATATATATGCAAATCAGCAAGCAGATAAATGACAACCAGATTTGATTAGAATTTCGGTTTAACTGAAGTTAGATAGAAATAGTTTTTACTTGAAGTGCGAAGTATCCTGGATGCAACATGAGCTTAGGTTGAATTAAATTATATTGTTGGTTGATGTACACCATTGAAAATGGTTGGACTAGGACTAAGCTTAGTACTGTATTTACCCAGAAACTGGTCTAAAATGAGGTTCTATAAAACCTAAAAAGAAACAACCAACCAAAAAAATTTAAAACATGTCCATCATGTCCTCAGTTCCTGAACCTACAGTAACACTATGGAGATGTCAGATATTTTACTTTCACTGAAAGTTGTTGCTTTTTGACTGAACTTTGAGCCTCAGCCGCATCCATCGGTTTTAACTTATTTTGAAGAAAAAAAAAAGCAAATGTAATAAATGAAGATATTCTTTGAAATAGAAAAGCTGTTTTGCTTTTCCTTCAGCTGAATGACAGATCCAACAACAACTTCCACTCCTCAAACTCTTGAACAATGATTCAATACGTAACACGCCGGTAAATTATTCTTATACCAGGCGTGGCTCGGACAGTAACTCTGGCTGCTTCATATTAACACATTCATTCTGATACATTATTATCTCATCTAGCCGACAGGCGATGAGTTTATGCCATGATGTGTTGTCTGTCTTCTGTTGTCCATCACACATTTCATGAAAATCGCTTCTTCTCCCTCAATTCTTCACAGATTTTTATTCTTTTTGGTATGAAGGTAGGGATAACTAGGGTGCATATAACTTCTACCCAGATTTGCTTCATTACAATTATTAATGAAGTTATGGACTAATTCAGCCTTAATGACAAGTTCAACAAAAATTGCTTCTTCTCGGTCAATTCCTTGCAGTTTTGGATTCTTTCTGGCAAGTAGGTTGGTAATCTTAGGATGGATATAGCTTCTATATATAGCTTGTATATAGCTTGCAACATTTATTGCGCAAGGTGGCCCACTTTAAATCGTTCCTTCTGGACTAGACGGAGCCGGAGTGAGTTACGCCATCATTGATGGTCTCGTTGTTTATATACTAACAGCTCTTACACAGGGATTTGTCCAGCAGATGTTTCAGATAACCTAAGACTAATGATAAATGGATTTTTAAAAATGTGTTTAATTAAGAAAGTCATTGCTGTTTTTTTTATTATATTTTAATGAGACATCTGTTTAACATCTATGGAAGGAGTTCATCAGCAGCTTGTAACAGTCACAGTGCTTTGCAGACTCATGGGAAAATATTCAGTATAGAGGAGTTTACACTTTCTGGTTTCTCAATAAAATGGCTATCTGTGCATTTTGAGAGAGAGAGAGAGAGATGCTGAGATATGCTGATTACAAGTTCAACAAAAATTGCTTCTTCTCGGTCAATTCCTTGCCGTTTTGGATTCTTTCTGGCAAGTAGGTCAGTATGCTTAGGTTTATCATTGCTTTAATGTGATAACAGGAACATTTTTTTTTTCTCTTGGGTTACATTCACCTTTTGGTGTCTTGGGATGAATGGGAGTGACATGGGAGGATATATATGCTGGGTGACAGAAGAGAAAGACAGACAACAGCAGTGTGGTTAAATCCCTTAAATCAGTCAATCCCTTGACAGCAGCATGATGCATAAAATCATGCAGATACAAATCAAGAGCTTCAGTTAATGTTCACTTCAAACATCAGAATGGGAAAAATTGTGATCTCAAAGTGTGACATTCTTTCACTGTGGTATGGGTGTTGGTTTGAACCAGATGGACTGGTTTGAGTATTTCTGATCTACAACCCTGATTCCAAAAAAGTTGGGACAAAGTACAAATTGTAAATAAAAATGGAATGCAATGATGTGGAAGTTTCAAAATTCCATATTTTATTCAGAATAGAACATAGATGACATATCAAATGTTTAAACTGAGAAAATTCATTTAAAGAGAAAAATTAGGTGATTTTAAATTTCATGACAACACCACATCTCAAAAAAGTTGGGACAAGGCCATGTTTACCACTGTCAGACATCCCCTTTTCTCTTTACAACAGTCTGTAAACGTCTGGGGACTGAGGAGACAAGTTGCTCAAGTTTAAGGATAGGAATGTTAACCCATTCTTGTCTAATGTAGGATTCTAGTTGCTCAACTGTCTTAGGTCTTTTTTGTCGTATCTTCCGTTTTATGATGCGCCAAATGTTTTCTATGGGTGAAAGATCTGGACTGCAGGCTGGCCAGTTCAGTACCCGGACCCTTCTTCTACGCAGCCATGATGCTGTAATTGATGCAGTATGTGGTTTGGCATTGTCATGTTGGAAAATGCAAGGTCTTCCCCGAAAGAGACATCGTCTGGATGGGAGCATATGTTGCTCTAGAACCTGGATATACCTTTCAGCATTGATGGTGTCTTCCCAGATGTGTAAGCTGCCCATGCCACACGCACTAATGCAACCCCATACCATCAGAGACGCAGGCTTCTGAACTGAGCACTGATAACAACTTGGGTCGTCCTTCTCCTCTTTAGTCCGAATGACACGGCGTCCCTGATTTCCATAAAAAACTTCAAATTTTGATTCGTCTGATCACAGAACAGTTTTCCACTTTGCCACAGTCCATTTTAAATGAGCCTTGGCCCAGAGAAGACGTCTGCGCTTCTGGATCAGTTTTAGTCAGTTTTAGATACGGCTTCTTCTTTGAACTATAGAGTTTTAGCTGGCAACGGCAGATGGCACGGTGAATTGTGTTCACAGATAATGTTCTCTGGAAATACTCCTGAGCCCATTTTGTGATTTCCAATACAGAAGCATGCCTGTATGTGATGCAGTGCCGTCTAAGGGCCCGAAGATCACGGGCACCCAGTATGGTTTTCTGGCCTTGACCCTTACGCACAGAGATTCTTCCAGATTCTCTGAATCTTTTGATGATATTATGCATTGTAGATGATGATATGTTCAAACTCTTTGCAATTTTACACTGTCAAACTCCTTTCTGATATTGCTCTACTATTTGTCGGCGCAGAATTAGGGGGATTCGTGATCCTCTTCCCATCTTTACTTCTGAGAGCCGCTGCCACTCCAAGATGCTCTTTTTATACCCAGTCATGTTAATGACCTATTGCCAATTGACCTAATGAGTTGCAATTTGGTCCTCCAGCTGTTCCTTTTTTGTACCTTTAACTTTTCCAGCCTCTTATTGCCCTGTCCCAACTTTTTTGAGATGTGTTGCTGTCATAAAATTTCAAATGAGCCAATATTTGGCATGAAATTTCAAAATGTCTCACTTTCGACATTTGATATGTTGTCTATGTTCTATTGTGAATACAATATCAGTTTTTGAAATTTATAAATTATTGCATTGTGTTTTTATTTACAATTTGTACTTTGTCCCAACTTTTTTGGAATCAGGGTTGTAAACTGCTGATCTCCTGGGGTTTTCACACATAACAGTTTCTACACAGAATGGTGTGAAAAACAAAGAAACATTGAGTTGAGTGAGCAACAGTTCTGTGAGTGGAAACAAACGCAAACACCTTGTTGATAAGAGAGATCAGAGGAAAATGGCCAGATTGGTTCAAGCTTTTTTGCCAGGAAGGATATAGCAACTCATAGCAACTCTACAACCGTGGTGAGTAGAAAAGCATCTCAGTATGCAACAGAACAAAAACTGAGGTAAATCTGACAAAATATTTTATGTGGCTATTATTGTTGTCAACTATAAGCAACAGGTCCCTGGTTTTAAGATAGCTGGGAGGCTTACTCCATCAGCAGGATGTCTGGTTGAGTTTTTAACTTGAGTGATGTAGCTGAAGATTGAAGAATTTAACAAAGTTATTTTCTGAAAATTAATATTTGTGGTTATAATTTGTGAATGAAAATGGGGGGTGTTTGTTCATTTAATAATAATAATTTGAAATAATCTAATCTGAATGCAGATACTCAGGGATTGCATTGCACTCCACTCCTAATATAATTGTAGGAACTCCAAGAATGATTATTGTAGATCACAACATGGGGCCATAAACCAGGATAACTGAAGAAGAAGAAACCTTAATTTGTTACATGCACACTTCAAGCACAGTGAGATTCATCCTCTGCATTTAACCCATCTGAAGCAGTGAACACATGCACACACACCCAGAGCAGTGGGCAGCCATACTACAGTGCCTGGGGAGCAGTCAGGGGTTCGGTACCTTGCTCAAGGGCACTTCAGCCCATGTTAACCTAACTGCGTGTCTTTGAACTGTGGGGGAAACCAGAGTACCCGGAGGAAGCCCACGCAGACACAGGGAGAACATGCAAACTCCACACAGAAAGGCCCCTGCCAGCTGCTGGGCTCGAACCCAGAACCTTCTTGCTGTGAGGCAACAGTGCTAACCACTACACCACCATGCCTCCCAGCACTAAATATAAGTCTGAATGACTTCCATGATGCATTGTGATCTGATCATTCAAATAATTTCCTGAGGTGGTCTGGGACACATTTAAATTCAGTGCAAAAGCAACAAGAGCTAGAACTAAGAAATAGCAAGCTTAGAAATGCAAAATACCAATCAACAAGACTGTGCAGTGTGACAGACACACACAGCAGGATATACAGTAAGTAAACATACAAAACAGGTGAAATCCATGAGATAGCTAAGCAAAGACAGGACAGAGACATGGAGAACAAAGACCCTGCTTACACTTGGTTTTAAAATGTGTCTCAGGTTGTTGGATAACAAGCAGTCAAGACAAGAGACAAGAAGTCTTTATTTATCACACATACACTCAAGCACAGACTTAAGCACAATCTCTCTGCGTTTAACCCATCTGAAGCAGTGAACACACATTCCAAGAGCAGTGGGCAGCTATGCTACAGCACCCAGTTGGGGGTTGAGCACTTCAACCCAATCTTCAGGCTGCCCCATGTTAACCTAGCCTGTATGTCTTTGGACTGTGGGGGAAACCGGAGCACCTGGAAGAAACCCACACAGACATGGGGAGAACATGCAAACTCCACACTGAAAGGCCTTCATCGGCCACTGGGCTTGAACACAGAACCTTCTTGCTGTGACATGACAGTGCTAACCACTACAGCACCATGCTGTCCAGCACTAAATACAAGTCTAAATGACTTCCATGATGCATTGTGGTCCGATCACTCAAATAATTTCCTGAGGTGGTCTGGGATGCATTTGACCACATATATTTTATAACAAAAATGCTAATGAGTCCTGATATATCCCAGATAAGGATGTAACAGGAGAATACATCATCAGCACAGAACTTGTTGGCTGCCAGTGCTCTAAAGAATGGAGAGGAGCACTGATGTACATGGTTGAAGTGCAAGAAATGACTGAACTCTCTCAGAAAACAAATAACAGCATTGTACCTTTAGGGGTACAGTGGCTTGTCACTGGGGCCCTCTGTGGTACTTACTGGTATCATTTTTATCCTGATTGCATATAAAGTATGGTCACTGTGTAAAACATAAATAAAAACAGAATGTGAAGATTTGCAAATCATGGAAACCCTATTATTTCATTGAAAATAGTACAAAGACAACATATCAAATGTTGAAACTGAGAAATGTTATTGTTTTCTGAAAAAAAATAAATGCTCATTTTGAATTTGATGTCAGCAACACGTTTCAGAAAAGTTGGGACGGGGGCAAGAAAAGACTGAAAAAGGTGTGTAATGCTTAAAAAAACTAATTAGGTTAATTGGCAACAGGCCAGTAAGATGATTGGGTATAAAAAAGAGTATCCCAGAGAGGCGGAGTCTCTCAGAAGTAAAGATGGGGAGGAGTTCACTGCTCTGTGAAAGACTGTCTGGGCAAACAGTACAACAATTTAAGAATAACATTCCTCAATGTAAAATTGCAAAGAATTTGAGCATCACATCATCTATGGTACATAATATCATTAAAAGCTTCAAAGAATCTGGAGAAATCTCTGTATGCAAGAGACAAGGCTGAAAACTGACATTGGATGCCTGTGATCTTCAGGCCCTCAGGAGACACTGCATTAAAAGCAGACACGTATCTGTAGTGGAAATCACTGTATGGGCTCAGGAACACTTCAGAAAACCATCGTCTGTGAAAACACTTCATTACTGCATCCACAAATGCAAGTTAAAATCAGATATAAACAATATCCAGAAACACCGCCACCTTCTCTGGGCCCAAGCTCTTTTATGATGGACTGAGGCAAAGTGGAAAATTGTCCCGAGGTCTGACGCATCAAAAGTAGAAATTCTTTTTAGAACTCATGGACATGACATCCTCCAGGCTAAAGAGGAGAGGGATGTTATGTTATCCGACTTGTTATCAGTGCACAGTTCAAAAGCCAGCATCTGTGATGGTATGAGGGGACATTAGTGTACATGACATGAGTAACTTGTACATCTGGGAAGGAATTATTAATGCTGAATGATATATATGTTTCAGAGCAATATGCAGCCATCCTGACAAAATCTTTTTCAGGGAAGACCTTCCTTCTTTCAGCAAGACAAAACCAAACCACTTTCTGCTCATATTAAAACTGCATGGCTCTGTAATAAAAGAGACCAGGTGCTAAACTGGCCTGCCTGCAGTCCAGACCTGTCTCCCATTTAAAACATTTGGTATATACCTTGAACTGTTGAGCAACTGAAACTGTATATCAGGCAAGAATGGGACAACATTTCTCTTTCATAACTACAGCAATTGATCTCCTCAGTTCCCAAATGTTTACAGAGTGTTGTTAAAAGTAGACATGATGCAACACAGTGGTAAACACACCAGTCCCAAATTTTCTGAAACACGTAGCTGACATCAAATTCAAAATTATTTTTCAAAAAACAATAACATTTCTCAGTTTCAAAATTTGATATGTTGTCTTTGTACCATTTTCAATGAAATAAAGGGTTTCCATGATTTGCAAATTATTGCATTCTGCTTTTATTTACAGTTTACACAGCATCCCAACTTTTGTGGAATTAGGGTTGTAATTCTTAACAAATTTGGTTTTCCCATCAGTTGATGGGCATCATTCAGTGGAATTGTCATAATATTTCAACGTGGTTTTCATCCTTTTCACCAGATTGTAAAACCACCCATAAATTATTTGTAACCGCTTGTCCTATGCAGGGTTGCAGGCAAGCTGGAGCCTATCCCAGCTGACTATGGGTGAGAGGCGGGGTACACCCTGGACAAGTCGCCAGGTCATCACAGGGTTGAAACATTGAGACAAACAACCATTCACACTCACATTCACACCTATGGTCAATTTAGAGTCACCAATTAGCCTAACCTGCATGTCTTTGGACTGTGGGGGAAACCGGAGCACCTGGAGGAAACCCACACAGACATGGGGAGAACATACAAACTCCACACAGAAAGGCTCTCGTCGGCTGCTAGGCTTGAACCCAGAACCTTCTTGCTGTGAGGTGACAGTGCTAACCACTACACCACCATACTGTCCCTATTGTAAAACCATACAGCTTGAAATTCATGCTCAAGAGCACAATTTCAGTTCAGGAAAACCTGTAGTATTGGGAGATATTTAAACTAAATAGAAGAAAATGGATGTAAAGGGTGGGCTCACTTAAATTTCCCATTGATGCATCTCATAAACAAAAAGCTCTTCTTTGCACAAGACTGGTTCCACAATCCACATAGTACAGTAATGACTTAAATTTTCTGCTGCATATTCCTCTGCCCATCACTGTTCGGTGTCGAGCGCAGTCCCCGCTTACATATCTGTCTCACTGGTGATTTATATGCTGGTTGGTGTTGTGTTCATTGGAAAGAGGAATTTGAGACGCTCTGGGGAAAATCAAGCTCACATTTGCTGTAAATTTCCAGTGCATCTGTGTCCTTTTCACAAGAAATCGGGATGAAGTCATGCTCTGTGTTTTTATCAAATCACCATGGGAGTGTAATTTGTGAAGGCGAATGAAAGACTTCCTCAGTACCTTGTGGGACGTGAGAGAATTCTCTCATCCTGGTGTTGCTCCATTTTTTTTTTTTTTCCTGTGAAAAAGCTGCGTGACTGGGTGCACATCATCTGAGAAGTTCCACGTCCGTGTGTGAAGAGGAGGAATGGGGAACGAGAGGAGGGAAGACTACGCATCAGGAGAGGGCACACAGCACCAGGCAACAGAATAACATGTCTTTGTGGACAAGAGAACGCATGCTAGGCCTCTGAAAGGTGACATTGATGCCGTACAGGAGCACAGGAAACCTGCCAAGCTAATAAGCTAACAGATTTCCAGAACACCGGTACAGTCACACAGAGTTAGAAAAACTTTCATCTCGTCTGTGATCAACGTGTGTGTGTGTGTGTGTGTGTGTGTGTGTGTGTGTGTGCGCGTGCGTATGTGTAATCTGGTAAATTCTGACATTAGTTGGTGTGCTGCAGGTAAATTGTGTGCAACTGATCACCTGCAAATTTGGGGAAGGAAAATATTTAAAAGGAAAGGCCCAAAAACAAAAAAAAGAAAGAAAAACACAACTAAACATGAGGCAGCTTTTAATCATTTTGACTGCAGTTCAGCTAAAGTAGGTGTCCTATGAACTTGTGGTCAAATCTGTTGCATCAGTTACTCAGATACAAGGTTCACCTGCCTCATGTTATCTGGCAAGGAGGGCAACAGAACAACATCTCATACACATGATCGTGTGTACTGCATTTGGTATGTTTTTTGCATGGAGTTGAGTGTGTAAAAATTCAAGCGTACCTTTTTTACATGTCAACTATTTGACAGTGATTACATCTGCGTGATTAACTGTGGTAAGTAGTCAGTATGATGAAACAAAGTGGCAGCCCACTCCCTTCACGCACATGACCATGGGCGATAATAGGTTGATACCAATGGACATGGCAAGGCAAAAAGCCCAACATTTGTCAACTACGGTATGTGATGTCAACTATGTGAAGGTTGACGTAACATTGCCAATGCTGCTGGATACTGCAGTGCAGGCTACAGTTCCACCAACAATGTGTACTGATGAAGCCAAATTCTAGACAACAAGCCATTTGAATTTGACTAGGAGGGGGTGCACAAAAAGGAACAGGCCTAGTTTAGTTATTATTAGCTTAAATATTTTGACTACATTTAGTCCCAAATATAGATAAAAAAGTTAAAAGATAGTATTTTCTGTCATTTATACAAAATAATAATAATAATAATAATAATAATAATAATAATAATAATAATCAGTTACATTTATATAGTGCCTTTCTCATACCCAAGGTCGCTTTACAATTATAGGGAGAAAAAAAAAGTCCACCAAAAGAAGGTCAGGATATCATTCCAATGGTGTAGCTATCACAGTCCCACCAAAAGGAGCACAAAAATAAGTCCCACACCACCAGCACAGCCACCACGACACCACTGGGCAACATTGCTCGGAACACCACACCATGGATCCACAAAGCGAGCACAGAAGCACCACCACGCAGAGTGCTGGTATGTCCCAAACTGCCTGCACAGCCACCGCGACGCCACCAAGCAACATCACTCAGAACACCGTACCAAGCACAAAAGCACCACCACACAGAGCGCTGGACAACCATGATGTTAAAAGAGCAACGAGTTCACTGAAGTCCATAGCAAAGAGCACAGGCATCACCCACAGCGGACCAAGGCCTGGAGGGAACCGACACCCAAAACTGGGTCCGGAGCTACACCACAACCGGCGGACAAAACACTCAAACAAAAACAAAAAACAAACATCAAACTACACAAACACAAAAAAGAAAAACAAAAGGGAAAATAAAATAAAATGAAATAAAATAAAATGTGTCGGTGAGAAGTGGCAGCCAGAATGTGCACAGTGTACTCTCAACCAGAAACAGAAACTGAAATACTTCAGGATTTCAGCCACCAGAATTGTATTACAGGAATGGATAGTAACTGGTCTATCTGTCACATAGTTGACATCTTACAAAATAATGTATGTGATTAGTGTTGGAAACTGAAAAAATATAAAAGCATCTGCGTGCGACTCTGCTGTGAACCTTTCACTTGGGATGTGGTACTATCATTTGGCAGTATTTATACCAAACCCCAACATACTTCATTTTTGCCAAACTGCCCACCCCAAATTTCTCTGTATTCACAGAAACACTCAAAAAAAAAAACACAAAAGTGCTCTGAGAGCACAATATCCCCTATTGGCAACTATATCTATGCTAAAAGTTCTTAGTACACCCTCATGAAGTTTGGTAATCAAGAGCCATAACTCTGGTGAAATGTGAGAGAATTGAACTAAATGGTAAAAATATGCATTACCGACATATAACAAGGCCTTTTGCAAAGTTTCAGGAAATTCCTGCAAAAATTGTGAGAGGAGTTGATTTCAGAAGGTAAGTACCCTTCCTGCAACAGATGGACGGACAGACGAACAGACAGACATCGCCATGGCATAATCCCCCTTTGGGCCTTTCGGCCAGCAGGGGATACCCCCTCCCCCCAAAAAATGAATAAATAAATAAATAAATAAATAAAATGGATGACAATAAAGGAATGATTTGTAAAATTAAGTGGAAAAAATATAATTGGATAAAAAACAGGAAAATTAATCATTCCTAAAATTGCATAGATAGATAGATAGAGTGGTGCTTGAAAGTTTGTGAACCCTTTAGAATTTTCTATATTTCTGCATAAATATGACCAAGAACATCATCAGATTTTCACACAAGTCCTAAAAGTAGATAAAGAGAACCCAGTTAAACAAATGAGACAAAATATTATACTTGGTCATTTATTTATTGAGGAAAATGATCCAATATTACATATTTGTGAGTGGCAAAAGTATGTGACCCTCTAGGATTCATCATGGCACGAACAAAGGAGATTTCTGAGGACCTCAGAAAAAGCGTTGTTGATACTCATCAGGCTGGAAAAGGTTATAAAACCATCTCTAAAGAGTTTGGACTCCACCAATCCACAGTCAGACAGATTGTGTACAAATGGAGGAAATTCAAGACCATTGTTACCCTCCCCAGGAGTGGTCGACCAACAAAGATCACTCCAAGAGCAAGGTGTGTAATAGTCAGTGAGGTCACAAAGGACCCCAGGGTAACTTCTAAGCAACTGAAGGCATCTCTCACATTAACTAATGTTCATCAGTCCACCATCAGGAGAACACTGAACAATACAGTAATGGTGTGCATGGCAGGCTTGCAAGGAGAAAGCCACTGCTCTCCAAAAAGAACACTGCTGCTCGTCTGCAGTTTGCTAAAGATCACGTGGACAAGCCAGAAGGCTATTGGAAAAATGTTTTGTGGACAGATGAGACCAAAATAGAACTTTTTGGTTTAAATGAGATGTGTTATGTTTGGAGAAAGGAAAACACCACATTCCAGCATAAGAACCTTATCCCATCTGTGAAATATGGTGGTGGTAGTATCATGGTTTGGGCCTATTTTGCTGCATCTGGGCCAGGACGGCTTGCCGTCATTGATGGAACAATGAATTCTGAATTATACCAGCGAAATCTAAAGGAAAATGTCAGGACATCTGTCCATGAACTGAATCTCAAGAGAAGGTGGGTCATGCAGCAAGACAATGACCCTAAGCACACAAGTCGTTCTACCAAAGAATGGTTAAAGAAGAATAAAGTTAATGTTTTGAAATGGCCTAGTCAAAGTCCTGACCTTAATCCAATGGAAATGTTGTGGAAGGACCTGAAGCGAGCAGTTCATGTGAGGAAACCCACCAACATCCCAGAGTTGAAGCTGTTCTGTACGGAGGAATGGGCTAAAATTCCTCCAAGCCGGTGTGCAGGACTGATCAACAGTTACTGGAAACGTTTAGTTGCAGTTATTGCTGCACAAGGGGGTCACACCAGATACTGAAAGCAAAGGTTCACATACTTTTGCCACTCACAGATACCATATGTAACATTGGATCATTTTCCTCAATAAATAAATGACCAAGTATAATATTTTTGTCTCATTTGTTTAACTGGGTTCTCTTTATCTACTTTTAGGATTTGTGTGAAAATCTGATGTTGTTTTAGGTCATATTCATGCAGAAATATAGAAAATTCTAAAGGGTTCACAAACTTTCAAGCACCACTATAGATAGATTCAATTCAATCTATTGACATTTGGGAATTATGTAAAAATCACATGAAAAACAGAATTTGGGGGGTGTTGGGGGAGAACCATGTAAATAAATACACTGTGTAAAAATCTCTCTCTCACACACACACACACACACACACACACACACACACACACACACACACACACACGTTTGTTTCACTATCCTTGTGAGGCCTTTCCACTGCCATAATTATTATTGCAGTTAATTAATGCTGGGTCTGCACCTCAACATAACCTTAACCTCAGTAATGAAAAGGAAACTTTTGGGCTCCCCTGCCCCATTTTTGTTTAAAACACACACACACACACACACACACACACACACACACACAACAGCAATTTCCTTATGGGGACCATCCCTACTGTATGTCCCCACAAGGTTGAAATTATCAGATTTTACTTTCCTTTTGGAGATGTTTGGTCCTCAGCAGGATATAAAACACACACACACACACACACACACACACACACACACACACACACACACAAAGAAAAATCTAGCAAAAGATATGAAAGTAGTCTCTGAATACGGGTGTGGTTGTGGAAACTGACCTCTGGTCCACATCAAGAAACCACACCATGTGTGAAAGCAATTCAGGCCTGGGGCTTGACCCCAAATAATGTGATTGGTTGGAAATGTCACATTACTTCCTGATTCACGTTTAACAATGGCATAGAGAGATGTGTGGTGGTCTGTGAGGAGGAGTTGGAGTGTCTTCATCATGGAGAGAAGAAGCAGTTTTTACATCCAAGTGACCAACTTCATCTGACCCTTAACCAAGATTAAACAAAAGTAAAACATTACATTAAAAAAAAAAAATATATATATATATATATATATATATATATATATATATATATATATATATATCAACAAGTGATCCTCTTGAAACCATCAAGGACTATTTGAAAAGTTAAAGGTTCAAAGCTTCTTTAACATGTTCCACATGCAATCTTTTCTGCTAGGAAAGTTCTAGTCCTCTACATAGAACCTTTAAGGGGTTCCCCCAAAAAGTGTGCTAGATTGAAAAGTGTATGGACTTGGGTATTTTGGCTGCATGTAAAAAAGTATCCCAAGAAAACACTCAGATGTGAAATCATACCAAACTCTTGGGCTGGGTTACATCCCCCCCAAGCTAGTTTAAAAAAAAAAAAGTCCCGGGATCTGATGATAGGGTGCTGATGGAATGTGAGCAGAGCTTATGTTCTGGCCTCTGGCTCTGCCTACGTCGTCCTTTATATGCCATGAGTGTTTAGGTTCAAATGGTAGAAGCCACATTGGCAAGAAAAATAATTTCCACTGGTTTGGAGAGCAGAAGTGTGTCTAACTGTAGGGCATGGTGTATCAGATAATCATCACTCACTGTGTGACATGCTGCGGCCATGACCACACCAATGACTGGGCCTCCTAGCAGTTTACAGATTACAGTACAGAGCACCACTCACACACGCACACATCATACATACACACACATTTGCCTAAAGCTGTTTATCTATGTGTCAACACATACAGTTTTGACAAGAAGTCATGCTAAGACACGTACAATATACCTACACATACAGGTACAGTGTCTATGCAGTGGTGGATAAATAATACATTTATTAGCTTGCCCAGTGGGTAAGTAAAAGCTCTGGTGTGCTACTCAGTGCCTTACTGACTTGCCTGGATATGTAATTGACCCGGCGAAAAGTGATAGCTAACGTAATATAATGATGTATTTTCAGCTAGTTAAGTGTATACAGTAAATACAAAGAGATATGAACGAGTACAAGTTGTATACAAAAAAAAAAAAAAAATTGGGCACCCTTGGTCAAATTCCATATTTTGTTGACAATGAACAATGAACCTAAAAAAACCCAAAAAACATAGTAATTGTGGCATGTGCAAAAGTTTGCACCTTTTCACAGGTAAAGTCTCAGAACTTAATTAACTCTTTCTGCCTAAATTGACTCATTAGGACTTGTTAATCAGAGTCAACACTTGAAATGTACCTGCAATTATAGAATGGGCCACATATTGTATGTTTGGCTTACTATCCTTGTGAGGACCTTCTGTTGACAATTATTGATGCATTAAAACTGTTATTATGCTCCTCCAAAACCTACCAATGAACTTCAGCTTATTAACCAAAAGGAAACCTTTCATAAAGAAAAGCTAAGGGCGGGCAACCAACCAACCAATCAATCAACCAACCAAACAATCCAACAGGGAAAATCTACCAAATGTCCCCACAAGGTCAAAACTGTCAGTTCAGCCCCCCCCCAAGATATAAAACCATACCCACACACAGAGTTCAATCATGTGGAAACTATTCTAGCCACTAAGTGCCTCATTGCTGTTCTGTCACACTATTTTACTGTAGAATCTTGGCTTATTTCAGTCATAGAGATATTTCATCCAAGGACAAGCGTGCAAAATCGGTGGTAGGTCAGATGGGTACAGATTGAGTACACGCTGGCACAGTGCTAGCACAGCAGCAGCAGAAGCAGCATTTTCCCTTTTCTCACCTCCCAGCAGTGCAAACAGAGAACACATTACAGCAGTGTTCCTCATTCTGCAGAAAGAGGCAGGCTTTATTTTAGACCACACAACTATTCTTGAACAGTTTGCATATTTCAGTCACTTATTTATCTCTATGTACATTTCTATGGAATCTTAAGAGGCTCATTTGTCACAATTTCATGAGGTTTCGTTCTGAATTTAAAACAGCTGCTCTCACGCTGCTGTGCGTCTCGCAGTGAACCGTAGGGCTCGAGTGCAGCTCTACTGTATTTCATAAAACATATTTTGGTTTCTTATGTAATCGTGGGCAGCCTGGTGGTTATAGTTCTGCACTTTTAAATGGAATACTGGGTAACTGGATAGTTGCATAATAGTCAGAAAGACCCTTGAGTATAACCTTTAACCCTTCACAGATTGTATCCTTCATTGGAAATTTCTTTTAGATTAAAGTGTGCGTGCCAAATGAATAGCTGTAATGAAAATATCTTCATACGTATGTTGCTTTTCTGGAGAATCTGGAAGGGAGGCCAAGAGCCTTAACAGTATGTTGCATTGCATTGTAAGATTGATCCATCATACCTTTAGCCCAGAGTGACAGAGCCTTGTCTTCGGCCCCCTTTGAACATTGACATTTTGTAGTGTTACACACTGGAATTGAAATAGAATTTTTAGTTTTTGATTTACTCAATATGTCTAACATTTGACGGAATTAAAAAAAAAAAAAACTTTGTTGGCTGAATAAGCATTTATACCACTGGGTTAGTCCTTAGGTAGAACCAGTCTTCTGGGACATGTGTCCATCTGTGTTTCTCAATGTCAAGAAGGCGTCCTTTTTAATGGCTGCATTTCAAGGATGCCACGTCATCAAATCCCATGAAAGGACTGTTCTGATGTCCAGGAATTCTACCAAGGACTGCATCCTTTCAGAGAATTATTCAAGGATACATGTGTGGATCCTCGTTGTTCTTAAATCACCCACAATCCTATATGCATGTACGGTACAAGGTGGGGCCTTTTCAATGACTGAGGCCCAATCCCAATTCTAATTTCTACCCCTACCCCTCCCCCTTCCCCTCCGCCTTCCCCTTGGCCCTTCCCCTTGAAACTGAGCTACAAGGGATAGGGCTTGAAATTCAACCCTTACGTATTGGGATAGCCCTTCAACGATCGCATACGTCATCGCGTACCTCCGTCAGCGTTTACGTTAGCAAAACGCAACCAAATGCGTCATTGGCTGCGACCAGCCGCTACAGTCAGAGCCAGAGATCTCTGCTGGCAGGGTGTGATTTGTTAACTAACACCACTGAATGGGATATCTTTGGCACTTCGTGCACCACATCCGACAGAATGAGGTGTCAGAACACTCATGTAAACAATAAAAGCGAGAATAACAGAACAAAACATACGCAGTAAAGCAACCGAAAACAATACTCACTCCCAAAGCTTTTTAGCAGCAGCTTGGATTTCAGAAATCGCTGCTCATTCTCAGCTCGAAAGCGAATCAAGCAGCGTGTTTCCTCTGGATAACAACTTAAAACACGTAAATAATGGAGAAAATACATTTATGACAATCTTTCACCACGGGAACCGCCATCTTTATGAAATCCGCATGAAATCTCGCTGAAATCCGCATGGCATTGTGGGAAATCACTCAAACCCCTTCGTTTGGAGTCTGCTCCAGGAAAATCTCCGTTTGGAGGGGTACAGAAGCCCTCCCCCTTCCCCTACCCCTCCGCGTTAACTGGGATTGGGATACCCCTACCCCTTCACGTGAACGCGCAAAATGGAGGGGAAGGGCTAAGGGGTTGGTCCAAGGGGTGAAATGGGATTCGGCCTTACAATGACACGATTGTGTATAGGGCAAACAAGTCTATCCACAGCTTTCCTGCGAAAGACAATGAGGGTCATCATGACACCAGCCTCTCCCGGATACCAGTCTTTGATTTCCAGTTTATCCAAGCAGCTATAGCTGAGGGAGCTGAACATAGCTGAGTGGACCTAGCTACGACAACCATGTTTTAGTCAGAAGATAATGTCTTTTTAAATTATGTCTTTTTCTGGTTCAACGTGTGCCATCATCGGGTGCATAAACAACTCATCTCATCTCATTATCTCTAGCCGCTTTATCCTGTTCTACAGGGTCGCAGGCAAGCTGGAGCCTATCCCAGCTGACTACGGGTGAAAGGCGGGGTACACCCTGGACAAGTCGCCAGGTCATCACAGGGCTGACACATAGACACAGACAACCATTCACACTCACATTCACACCTACGGTCAATTTAGAATCGCATAAAGAACTCATGAAAGCTAAAAAGATTATATGAATGGAATCTGTTTTGAGCACAAATAACAGATTCACACTGTTGATGTGTTGTCCAGCACCATACGCTGCTCATCTGTACATGCGATTCCTGTCTTTCCACTAACTGCTGCATTTTGGACCTGAATCAACAACATTAATTCTATGTAATTGTTGTTTAGATATTGTGCATTATTCAAATATTACACTACATCACAGTCATTTAGCTGATGTTTTTATTCAAAGTGACTAACAATAAGTGTTGTCAGTCAAAACAAACCTCGCCCGGCAGCCAGTGCCGTATTAAGCCAATGCGGTGCCCCTGGGCACTATACCTCAAGTGCCCCCCCACACACACACACCCTGCGCGCACGCGTTCAGTAACCTCCTGCAAACACTCACAAACCTTGCCTTTTGCTGTCAAAAATAGTAGCATATACATAAACAATAGTACACATAAACAAGGTCATTCTTCCTCATTGAAAATTTATTAAGTAGGCTACATCAGCCCATCAAATTCACTGAAAACAACCAACGATATGCATGTAGGCATATTGAAATGTCTTATTCAAAAATGAGCAGCATATATTTGTATGTCTCAAGGGGATCCTCGTCGTCGCCGACCCCTCGGCTAACACTGGCTGTGGTTGCAGCATCTCCCCGGCTAGTGCTAGCAGGGCCATCTCCCTCACTAGCATCGCTGATTTCACTAGCTTCGGCTTCAGTGCTGGTAGTGACAGCAGTTGTCGATGTTTTTATAAAAAAAAAAAAAACGATCTAACACTGGAACATTTTTAATTGCAGCTACATGCCTGGAGCCTCTCTTTTTTTAATTTTCTCTTTGCACAACCACTCAATTGATGTCTGTCCATTTTTCATTTCCACTGCGGTTTTTAAAAAATTGATACATTTCACCGTAGGTGGACTGGCTCAACTGACAGGTTGAGGAAAGGAGGGTTAATGGTCACATAGGCCACTCTTGCTCAGAATTATGATTATTGTTGTTGTTCTTATGAAAGTGTTCATAATGAATTATATATGACTATTTAACAATGTCAAGTGTATAACCATTTTAAGTGTACAAACATTCACGAAAAATATTTTTAAAGTTTCTGTCATGTGGTGCCCCCCCACTGGCTGTGAGTGGTTGGTGCCCCTGGGCACTGTGCCGCAGGCCCATATAGTTAATCCGGCCTTGCCGGCAGCACTTACCTATATGCTGATAATGGTAATATTTCTCAATCATCAGCTGTCAGGTTATAGTATTATGAAAACCCATGATATTCAGTTTGATCTTTCAAGGTCACCCAAGGTCAAAGATCACGGTGCCAAATGAAAGGCCATATGGGAGTTCCTATATGCTCATAATAGTAAACATCTGTCTATCGGCAACCATTTTTGGGTTATAATGGGAAATATGTTATTTTGACTGAAAGGTTAACCTTTCCGGTGACCTTGACCTTCATCTTGATCTAATTACCCCCAAAATTTAAAGAGGTAATCTATGGACCATTGCCCACCTACCCCGCTTACTCCATCATGGGTGAGGTAATAAGTGCATATAGCCAAGAGAATCCAAGAGCGGCCAGTGCTGAATTACTAGTGTAAACAAATAGCCCACAAATACCATCCAATATCTGGAATGATCAGGGGAGTTAAGAAGTTGAAGAAGCTCGGACAAATACATAGACAAGGAATTATTTAAGTATGGTATGTTTACTGTTTCCAAAGTTTGACAGAATTTGCATCTGCATTAAAATGGTTAGCTGATGCTTCTCTCCTAGCTTTTGCTTCTTGAGCCGATACAAGAGACATTATGGTACAGTCAGCTGGTAGAGTTCTATTAGACTAGAGCTAGGTGTTGATGGTTAATATGGTTCTGGTATTTGGCAGATGTTTTTGTCCAAAGCGACTTACAATATATAAAACACTACATTATTAGTAAACCAATACAATAATACACTCAATCTACTCTGACACAGCCTACCTTCCAGATGATAGCTGCTGCATGACTGCAAGATTTCCCTTTTTTTGCTCTGGCTCGGCTTGCCTTCAGCCTTTAAGCAAACAAACTCACCCTCTCTTTTACACATAATTTTGCCAATTTTATTACTGTGTGGATAATTGCACACCTCCATGCTTTCATAGTTCCTTAGCTCCTCGCTATCAGTGCTCTCACTAAGAATAAAATAATTAACAATGTCGACGTAGCTAACATCAGGCCACTTCATGTCGTCTATCCATTCCATGAAGGTAGACAGATGGGGCACTTTGGTTTTATTATCCCCAGAGAACGTCAGAAAATCTCATCTCATCTCATTATCTCTAGCCGCTTTATCCTGTTCTACAGGGTCGCAGGCAAGCTGGAGCCTATCCCAGCTGACTATGGGCGAAAGGCGGGGTACACCCTGGACAAGTCGCCAGGTCATCACAGGGCTGAAACATAGACACAGACAACCATTCACACTCACATTTACACCTACGGTCAATTTAGAGTCACCAGTTAACCTAACCTGCATGTCTTTGGACTGTGGGGGAAACCGGAGCACCCGGAGGAAACCCACGCGGACACGGGGAGAACATGCAAACTCCACACAGAAAGGCCCTCGCCAGCCACGGGGCTCGAACCCGGACCTTCTTGCTGTGAGGCGACAGCACTAACCACTACACCACCGTGCCGCCCGTCAGAAAATCGGACCCGTATAACCATCTTTGATCTTACCTACCTAGCAGTTAGCGTTAGCTACAAACTTCAACACAGTGGAGCGGAAGAAAGATCCCAAGTTCCGCTATGAATCAGCAATGAATCCTGGGAAAGCTCAGAGTTTTGGAAAGTTGTGTATATTGAGGTCTAAGATTAATAGGAAAACATTGGTCTGAGGAATAGTTTTGGAATGTAGGGAACGTACAGAAAGAAACTGAGGTTTGAGTTAAAATTGGCAATATGTGAGTAGACATTAAATAGCCTGCTGAGATTAACACCTGGGACACAATCCACGACTAAAGCTGTTTTCATATTTCCAAGGATTACTGGTTTTGCAAATGCAATTTAATTTTCTTTCTTTCATTTGAAGTGTTCGTATTCCCAAAAGTATTTACACCTCAGTCATGGGCGCCGCCAGAGGGGGAAAGGTTAGAACAATTCTAGGGGCCCAGCACTGCCATGGGGCCCTTTAAGGGGCTGATAATATGCTTTTAATGATTTTAATAAGACTTTTGAAATAACAACAATGCAATATTCCATCTGGTAAAATTAGCTAATTGAACAAGGTTGTCTATTTCTTGAGTTCTTCAACATATTGTCATTTAACCCTTCCCCTTTTGCGAAATGGTACGGTCCAGTTCTGGTAGAAGCACGATGCGTTAAATCTGTGTGCTGATCAGTGCAACGCTACTTGCTGCTGTGTCGCGGTGCAGCAGCCAGCCAGCCAGCAGTGGAGTGCGTACAGTCTATGATCACTAAATATGAAGAGTGGCTGTCAAAAACGTAAAGAAAGGCAGCTGAGAGGGACCGGAGAGGCAGGCAACTGGTCACTCAGTTTTTCCCAAAGAAAGGTAGCTATCGCTCACATGTGTGTTCAAAATATTAGCAAATGGTAAATGAACAGTATGAACGTGGTTGGATTAGCCTATCAAGAGAACACTTTTACAGTTTGTAAAGTGACATTTTTTTCCATTTTAATATCTGAACTGACTTGTGTGATAAGCAAGATGAAATATTACGTTATGCTGGTGCTAATAACTAGTGCTAATAACCAGTTTCATAACTAATGGGGTGCCCTAAATATGCACAGATTCAGCCTCAGGGGGACCTCCGCCCTACCAAACCACTGAACCCCCTTTTGGAGAAGGAGGTAAGCAGCAATACAACCCATAAATGCTTTAGGATTGAAGTTTTTAATGAGCGAGCGCCATATACAGTTTGCTAGATTAAAGTGTTGCTAATAACGAACACCAGTCAAGTGTTTGACATGGTTACGTGTGTGGAATGTTCACACGTTCTAAACCATTGGTTTCAAATTGAGGAACTGGAGAAAGTGCAGCACACATAAAAGAGGGATAGAGGTTACAACATATTGGGGGGCCCAAAATTCTAAGTTGGGGGGCCCAAAATTCTAATCTTTCATGGGGCCCAAAATTTCTGGCAGCGCCCCTGCCTCAGTCCTGCAGATTGGTGGTAACATACTAAGATTGCAAGCTGCCAATAACTCAAGAGAAGAAGAAGACAAACACCTGTGCACTCACTAGACTGTTCCATAATGTGTTCTCTGAATGCTAGGAAGAAATCTTGCCTAGCCTCTGAAGGACTGAACTTGGAAGGACCCATTCTACCAAAGAAAAACCTTGACATTGAGAAACAAACCATGTCTCCAGCATACACTAAGTAGTCTCCAGCCTTGGAGTTCTGGTCTGATTCCACCCAAATAGGAGGGGATGGATCATGTTTAACTCCACCCCTTGGACTTTTGACTCTGAAGTGAAGCCAAAAGTGTTTAATTTCTGCTCCTTTTGATCCAGTTATAGCACTATAGACATGAGAACAGTGCTGAAGGAGGACACATGACTGCATTATCTTTTCTTTTTTAATCACTTCACTAATATTTTGAGAGCTGTAGTCTAAAGTGCTCAACTGTCTGTTTTGTAAATTTCCATTCTGAACAAAATGCAAGTTCATAAAGTTTTGCCCTCTACTTTTAAGCGGCTCCGCACTGGAATACTTATGTAGGTAATTACACAGATTTTTTTTTTTCTCCCAAATGTAATCTTGATTAGGGACTATGCTGCAGTGTTTGCATTAAGAGGAGATTTCACCATGATTTGGCTAGCAGTGAAAGCTGTACAGTATTGAGGGAAGAGGAGAGTGAGTAAGAGAGGAAAGCAAAAGGGGAGTGAGAGAGTGAAAGACTGAAAGTGGAAAAGTACTGAGGAAGTGAGAGAAAACTTGTCCTTCTGACATGACTGAAAATTAAATAAACAAAGAGACTGACATTAGAGCTATGTTGCATGTGAGGGTAATGACTGGTATGAGAAAGAATAAACATGTACCATAAACACAAACATATACAGATATCTATATTGTACACATACATGCATACATACATACATACACACACACACACACACACACACACACACACACACATATAAACTTACTGGTTCACCATTTTGACAACACATGTCTAGTCGGCGGGAAAACACTAGAAGTGATGTCATTGGAGTGAAATATTGGGACTTATTCTGTCCACATTCACTGGATATGAGAAATCGTGTGCTCTACTACTAGGATATCAGCTCATATACCGTGAGTAGAAAAAAACACCAGAGCATCAGCGATGTAGTAGCTCGCATGGCCATACCCTGAGAAACCAGATTCATTTATAATTAGCCAAGTTGCTCTTCATGAGAACAATTAGGACAATTTGAACTTCCAAACAAAACAATCAGAATCAAAATCCATTGAAAACTCAAGGAACGAGCAGTGATTTTCCTGAAAGTTCGTTAACTGGCTTAATTAGCAACTCGTTAATGAGAAATCACAAAACCAGGGAGTAACTTTTGTGCAGACTGATTAGATTTATGGCGGCACAGTGGTGTAGTGGTTAGCGCTGTCGCCTCACAGCAAGAAGGTCCGGGTTCGAGCCCCGTGGCCAGCAAGGGCCTTTCTGTGTGGAGTTTGCATGTTCTCCCCGTGTCCACGTGGGTTTCCTCCGGGTGCTCCGGTTTCCTCCACAGTCCAAAGACATGCAGGTTAGGTTAACTGGTGACTCTAAATTGACCGTAGGTGTGAATGTGAGTGTGAATGGTTGTCTGTGTCTATGTGTCAGCCCTGTGATGACCTGGCGACTTGTCCAGGGTGTACCCCGCCTTTCGCCCGTAGTCAGCTGGGATAGGCTCCAGCTTGCCTGCGACCCTGTAGAACAGGATAAAGCGGCTACAGATAATGAGATGAGAGATGAGATTAGATTTATCAAACAAAACAAGCAGAATCAAAATCTATTGAAAACTCAGCTAGGAGTAGCAATTTTTGTGACTTGTGGATGGACGGATGATGGACGTCGCATGACGGCAATAGTTCATTGCCCTGCGGCTGGTGAGCTAAAAATGGTGGAGCACATCAAGTCAGGTATACTTGACTTTGTTGTCAAGTATTTAAAAGAAACAGAAATAGCTAGAAGAATATATTTATTTATTTATTTATTTAAATGCCAACATCTCCTGTTCCACACTCCAGCCCAGTTGGTGGCGGTAATGCACCTTTAAGTTGGTTTGCCAACTACCAAAAAACCCTCAACAAGAAGAAAATGGTGGACTGTGCTATTGAACCAAGTGAGGATGAAATAAAAACTCTATTTGAAAACAAATGCCCAAAAAATAAAAAAAATAAAAAAATATGGAATAAAAGTATTTGCTGGTAAGAACATATGGGCTTTTTTTATTTTTCAAGAATTATTATCATCTCATCTCATCTTCTTCCGCTTTATCCGGGACCGGGTCGCGGAGGCAGCAGTCTAAGCATGGAAGCCCAAACTTCCCTTTCCCCAGACACCTCGGCCAGCTCCTCGGGAAGAACACCGAGGCGTTCCCAGGCCAGCCAAGAGACATAGTCCCTCCAGCGTGTCCTGGGTCTTCCCCGGGGCCTCCTCCCAGGGAGACATGCCTGGAATACCTCCCCAGGGAGGCGTCCAGGAGGCATCCAAAAAAGATGCCAGAGCCACCTCAGCTGATTCCTCTCGATGTGGAGGAGCAGCGGCTCTACTCCGAGCTCCTCCCAAGTGACTGTGCTTCTCACCCTATCTCTAAGGGAGCGCCCAGCCACCATGCGAAGGAAACTCATTTCGGCTGCTTGTATCCGCGATCTTGTTCTTTCGGTCATTACCCAAAGCTCATGACCATAGGTGAGAGTCGGAACGTAGATTGACTGGTAAATTGAGAGCTTCGCCTTTTGGCTCAGCTCCTTCTTCACCATGACGGACCGGTAAAGCGACCGCATCACTGCGGAGGCTGCACTGATCCGCCTGTTGATCTCACGCTCCATCCTTCCGTCACTCGTGAACAAGATCCCGAGATACTTAAACTCCTCCACTTGAGGCAGGACTTCTTCACCAACCTGAAGAGGGCAAGCCACCCTTTTCCAGTCGAGAACCATGGCCTCGGACTTGGAGGTGCTGATTCTCATCCCAGCCACTTCACACTCGACTGCAAACCGCCCCAGTGCATGCTGGAGGTCCTGGTTTGAAGAAGCCAACAGGACAACATCATCTGCAAAAAGCAGAGATGAAATCCTGTGGTTCCCAAACAGGATTCCTTCCGGCCCCTGGCTGCGCCTAGAAATTCTGTCCATAAAAATTATGAACAGAACCGGTGACAAAGGGCAGCCCTGCCGGAGTCCAACATGCACTGGGAACAGGTCTGACTTACTGCCGGCAATGCGAACCAGACTCTTGCTCCGTTCGTACAGGGACCGGACAGCCCTTAGCAAAGAGCCCCGAACCCCATACTCCCGAAGCACCCCCCACAGAATACCACGGGGGACACGGTCGAATGCCTTCTCCAGATCCACAAAGCACATGTGGACTGGTTGGGCAAACTCCTATGAACCCTCGAGCACCCTATGAAGGGTATAGAGCTGGTCCAGTGTTCCGCGACCAGGACGAAAACCGCATTGTTCCTCCTGGATCCGAGGTTCGACTATCGGTCAAATTCTCCTCTCCAGTACCCTGGAGTAAACCTTCCCTGGGAGGCTGAGAAGTGTGATTCCCCTATAATTGGAGCACACTCTCCGGTCGCCTTTCTTAAAAAGAGGGACCACCACCCCAGTCTGCCACTCCAGAGGCACTGTCCCCAACCGCCATGCGATGTTGCAGAGGTGTGTCAACCAAGACAGCCCCACAACATCCAGAGACTTGAGATACTCAGGGCGGATCTCATCCACCCCCGGTGCCTTGCCACCGAGGAGCTTGCAAACTACCTCAGTGACTTCGGCTTGGGTAATGGACGAGTCCACCTCTGAGTCATCAGCCTCAGTCTCCTCAATGGAAGACATGACCGTGGGATTGAGGAGATCCTCAAAATATTCCTTCCACCGCCCGACAATGTCCCCAGTCGAGGTCAACATCTCCCCACCCGCACTGTAAACAGTGTTGGCAGAGTACTGCTTCCACCTCCTGAGGCGCCAGACGGTTTGCCAGAATTTCTTTGAGGCCGACCGATAGTCCTTCTCCATGGCCTCCCCGAACTCCTCCCAGTTCCGAGTTTTTGCCTCTGCAACTGCCCGAGCTGCAGCACGCCTGGCCTGCGGATACCCGTCAGCTGCCTCATGAGTCCTGGAGGTCAACATGGCCCGATAGGACTCCTTTTTCAGCTTGACAGCATCCCTTACTTCCGGTGTCCACCACCGGGTTCGGGGATTGCTGCCACAACAGGCACCGGAGACCTTGCGGCCACAGCTCCGAACAGCTGCGTCCACAATGGAGGTAGAGAACATGGTCCACTCAGACTCAATGTCCCCCATCTCCCTCGGAAGCTGGGAAAAGCTCTCCCGGAGGTGGGAGTTAAAGACCTCCCTGACAGAGTGCTCGGCCAGATGTTCCCAGCAGACCCTCACCATACATTTGGGCCTGCCAGGTCTGTCCAGCTTCCTCCTCCACCAGCGGATCCAACTCACCACCAGGTGGTGATCAGTTGACAGCTCAGCCCCTCTCTTCACCCGAGTGTCCAAGACATAGGGCTGGAGATCAGATGAAACGACAACAAAGTCTATCATCGACCTCCAACCTAAGGTGTCCTGGTGCCACGTGCACTTATGGACACCCCTATGCTCGAACATAGTGTTTGTTATGGACAAACCATGACTAGCACAAAAGTCCAATAACAAAACACCACTCGGGTTCAGATCGGGGAGGCCGTTCCTCCCAACCACGCCCCTCCAGGTGTCACTGTTGTCGCCCACATGGGCATTGAAGTCCCCCAGTAGCACAATGGAGTCCCCAGTCTGAGCACCCCTCAGTACCTCTCCCAGGGACTCCAAGAAGGCCGGATACTCTACACTGCTATTCGGCCCGTAGGCACAAACAACAGCAAGAGCCCTCTCCCCAATCCAAAGGCGCAGAGAGGCGGCCCTCTCGTTCACTGGGGTAAACTCCAAAACATGGCGGCTGAGCTGGGGAGCTATAAGCAAGCCCACACCAGCCCGCCGCCGCTCACCATGGGCGACTCCAGAGAAGTGGACAGTCCAGCCCCTCTCAAGGAGCTGGGTTCCAGAGCCCAAGCTGTGCATGGAGGTGAGCCCGACTATCTCTAGCCGGTACCTCTCAACCTCCCGCACAAGCTCAGGCTCTTTCCCCCCCAGCGAAGTGACATTCCATGTCCTAACAGCTAGCCACTGTGTCCGGGGATCAGGTCGTCGAGGCCCCTGCCTTTGACTGCCACCCAATCCATACTGCACCAACCCCCTACTGCTACCTCTGTGGGTGGTGAACCCACAGGAGGTTGGGCCCACGTCACCTCTTTGGGCTGAGCCCGGCCGGGCCTCATGGGCAAAGGCCCGGCCACCAAGCACTCGCATGCGAGTCCCAACCCCGGGCTTGGCTCCAGGGTGGGGCCCCGGCTGCGCCATACCGGGCGACGTCACGGTCCTTGGTTGTTTCTCCATAAGGGTTTTGGTGAACTGCTCTTCATCTGGCCTGTCACCTAGGACCTGTCTGCCTTGGGAAACCCTGACAGGGGCATAATGCCCCCGACAACATAGCTCCTAGGATCATTCAAGCACACAAACCCCTCCACCACAATAAGGTGATATTATTATGATATTATGATAGCATTTTTCACAAATTGCTCCTGTCATTTTGCCAATTTGTTTACATTCTAAGTGGAAATGATTTTGTTGGACATTTTGTATAAAGTTTTTATTTAGCAAATTTACAGAAAAAATGCTCTGTTTCTCAAAATCCAGTGAATGTGGATAGAATGAAACAGTTATTCCACTCAGTTTCATCGTACATGGCTTATAAACAACTCGGTGCTACGTGCCTCATTGGCTCTCAGCTCATGTATGACTTGATTTTGTGGAATAACTGTTAAATATATCACTTGGATCCACAATGTATTTTGCATGAAAAAATGCGAGTTTTTCAACACAAGAAGATAAATTTCATATCTTCAAGCCAATGTGTGATTTTCTTTTTATTATATCGACACATTCACAAACAAAAAGTACTCACATTTATCAAAACAATTCATCAATTTCTTCACGAGTGACATAGAGATTTAGGTCATGGTTTGGGTTCTCCATGTCCCGGATGGAGCTCGTATGACAAATATGAAAGAGTGGTGTATGTCCTAGTAAAACATTCACATCCATATAATATATAAAGATTATATAAAGGATATTAATTGTTTATATAAAATGGCACTGGTCCATTCACAGACCGATGCTTGACCACGCCCCTGCTGCCACATACCCCCCACTGCCCGACTCAGGCCGGGGAGCCATCCAGCCTGCAGCTGACTCCCCCCCCCCCCCCCCCCCCCCCCTTGACGGGAGAGGAAATCTGCCATGACCATATGCGCCCCTGGCCTGTGGACCACCTTGAAATTAAATGGCTGGAGTGCCAGATACTAACGGGTGATCCGTGCGTTGGCATCCTTCATGCGGTGGAGCCACTGGAGGGGCGCGTGGTACGAACAGAGGGTGAAAGGGTGTCCCAGTAGGTAGTAGCAGAGGGCGAGGACCACCCACTTGATGCCCAGGCACTCCTTTTCTATGGTGCTGTAGCAGCCCTCACGCACCGACAGCTTCCTGCTGATGTACAGCACTGGACGATCCTCCCCTTCCACCTCCTGGAACAGAACAGCCCCCAGCCCTCTGTCTGACGCGTCCGTCTGCAAAACAAAGGGGAGAGAAAAGTCAGGGGAGTGTAACAGTGGCCCCCCACACAGTGCAGCCTTTACCTCAGAGAAAGCCCGCTGGCATTGCTCCATCCACTGGACCGGATCTGGTGCCCCCTTTTTTGTGAGATCAGTCAGCAGGCTGGTGACGTCCAAATAATTAGGTATAAACCTATGATAGTAGCCAGCCAGCCCCAGGAACTGTCTCACCCCCTTTTTGGTCTTGGGCCTCGGGCAGGCCGCAATCGCTGCTGTCTTATTAATTTGGGGACGCATCTGCCTATTGCCCAAGTGGAAGCCCAGATACCGTACCTCCACCCGCCCAATCGTACACTTCTTTGGGTTGGCTGTGCGACCCGCTCGCCTCAGCGACCTAAGGATGGCCCTTAGGTGTTGTAAATGCCACGGCCAGTCATTACTATAGATTATGATATCGTCCAGGTATGCGGCCGCATAGGTGGCGTGGGGGCAGAGGACCCTATCCATAAGCTGCTGGAATGTAGCGGGCGCCCTAAACAGCCCAAAAGGAAGTGTGACAAACTGGTGTAAGCCAAACGGTGTGGAGAAGGCCGTTTTCTCTTGCGATAATGGAGTCAAGGGGATCTGCCAATATCCCTTTGTCAAATCCAGTGTTGAATAAAAATGAGCCGTGCCTAGTCGATCAAGTAACTCGTCAATACGAGGCATTGGGTATGCATCGAATTTAGACACTGTGTTGACTTTTCTATAGTCCACACAGAACCAGACCGACCCGTCGACCTTGGGAACCAAGACCACCGGGCTGCTCCAGTCACTGTGGGACTCCTCAATGTTGCCCATGTCGAGCATGGCCTCGAGTTCTTCCCAAACCACCTTTTTTTTGTGTTCGGGCAGCCTGTAAGGGTGGCTGCACACTACCACCCCCGGGGGTGTCTCAATGTGGTGTTCTATGAGGTGGGTGCAGCCAGGCAGGGGCGAGTACACGTCCGAAAATTCGGTCTGCAACTGGGCAACCTCCACGAGTTGGGTCAGGGAGAGGTGGTCTCCACAGGGGACTGGAGTGGTAAGCGATGTCAATGTTTTGAACCTCCGGCCCCAGCTCCGCCTTCTCCAGAACCAACGACACCAATGCCATGGAGACCTCCTCGTTCCAAAATTTTAGCAGATTAATGAGGTGGTAAATCTGTAGCTCCCCACCCCTGTCCATTCGCCTCACCTCATAGTCGACGTCCCCGACTCGCCGTGTGACCTCAAAGGGTCCTTGCCACTTGGCGATCAATTTGGAGCTCGACGTGGGCAAAAGTACGAGTACTTTATCTCCCAGTGCAAACTCCCTAAGGTGTGTACCCCTGTTGTGCAGGCGGATTTGCCATTCTTGGGCCTGCCGCAAATTCTCCTGGGTTAGGTGTGTGAGTGTGTGGAGTTTTGCGCGCAGGTCGATAACGTATTGAATTTCGTTTTTGCTGGTTGAAGGTCCCTCCTCCCAATTTTCCCACAGTACATCTAGGATGCCACGTGGCTTACGCCCATATAATAATTCGAATGGGGAGAACCCTGTGGAGGCTTGTGGGACCTCTCGCACTGGAAATAACAGGGGCTCGAGCCATTTATCCCAGTTGTGTGCATCCTCGTGTACAAATTTTTTAATTATGTTTTGAGAGTGTGATTAAACCGTTCGACTAAGCCGTACATTTGTGGGTGATAAACGCTGGTGCGGATCGGCTTAATTCACAGTAACCCATACAGTTCGCGCAGTGTGCATGACATAAACGTAGTGCCTTGATCAGTCAGAATCTCTTTGGGGATTCCAACTCGGGAGAAGACATGGAAGAGTGCTTCCGCAATACTATGTGCTGAGATATTGCGAAGAGGCACTGCTTCTGGATATCGCGTTGCATAGTCCACCAGAACTAAAAGAAAGCGATACCCTCATGTTAACCAATCTAATGGCCCGACGAGATCCATCCCAATTCTTTCGAACAGGGTCTCGATTAATGACAGAGGGCGCAAAGGCACTTTTGGAATGGCCGCTGGATTTACTAACTGGCATTCGCGGCATGCCTTACACCACCTACGGACATCGCCGCAAATCCCTGGCCAATAGAACCGGGCCATTATTCGGGCTAGTGTCTTATCCTGTCCCAAGTGTCCAGCCATGGGATTAAAGTGAGCCGTTTGGAATATAAATTCCCAGCGGCTCTTTGGGATCAAAAGCTGTGTGATCGGCTCCTTACCACCGTGCCCACCTCCATCGCCGAGCACTGATGCTGGAGGTGCCCTGGCTCCCCGCAGTGCCAGCAAACTGGCCCGGGCTCTCTCTCTCTGCACCAGTGTTCCGGAGCTCACTCACCTGAGGGCGGGGGGGGCAGACATGGAAACGGTAGGGCACCATGGGTGCGGCGGGCCAGCTGGGGTGGAGCTGGCCCCTGCCTCCATGGTGGGGGAACGGGGCAAGGATGAGGAACAGAAGGGGAGAGAGAGAGAGAGAGGAGAGGGGAGAAGAGGAGACATGCTGTCCTGCCGTCAGAACAGCCACCAAATGGTCCTCCGCCAGCTCGATGGCCTGATCCAGCGACGCCGGGCGATGGCACTGGACCCACTCTGCTGTTCCATCGGGAAGTTGGGCAATGAATTGTTCCAGTGCCACCAGATTGACAATTCCCTCGGTGTCGCGGTTGTTGGCCCTCAGCCACCGTCGGCAGGCGTCCCGGAGTTGCTGGCCAAACACGAACAGCCAGCCGACCTCCTCCAGGCGCAGAGCGCGGAAGCGCTGCCGTTGTTGCTCCGGGGTGCGCCCCATATGCTGGAGGACGGTCCAGCAGAGGTCGGCGTAGACCAGCCGGCTGTCGGCGGGGAGCTGTAGCGTGGCCAGCTGCGCCACGCCCGTTAGCAGGGGGAGGAGGCACGCTGCGCGCTGTTCCACTGGCCAGCCCCAGGCCTCGGCTGCCTGCTCAAAGAGCGCGAGGAAGGCCTTGGGGTCATTGTGTGGGCCCATCTTCGTTACGGTGAGGTGGGGAGGGCCCACGGCGGTGGAGGTGGTGGACCCCGCCGACACGAGTAGGTGCCGGAACACCTGGCGATCTTCCTGCTGTGCCAGCACCAGGGCCTCGAACCTTTGCTCCTGCTCCTTCTGGAGGGTGACCAGCGCCTGGTGCTGGCTCTGTTGGGCCGTGGCGAGGGCATGGATCAGGTCCTTGAAGGGGGAGGACTCCATGGGGCTGTTCTCCTCTGTGCTCCGATCCCAGGTTTCGGCACCACTGTTGAGATCAGAGCGGGTGAGTGGAGCACAGAAGTACGGCAGGCCAGAACTGAGTTCAAAAAAACCCTTTTTATATACAGCTTTTCAGCTTTTCACACTCTCCCAGCCACACACGCGCGCACACACACACACACACACAAGCCTTCTGGTTGGGGAGAGAGCTCCCTTCCTCTGCTCTCTCTCTCCTTTTATAGGGTGCGGTCACTGGGGAAGACACACAAACACAGGTTAACTAACATCAGGTGCAGTGATTCTGCCACTTACCTTCCCTGACTCTGCCCTCCGTTCACAGACCGATGCTTGACCATGCCCCCGCTGCCACAGGCACTTTATACAGTCAACCAAACTCCAGTTATTACACCTTCTTATAGAGACAATCTAACTCACCAATTTACACCAGTGTCAACAACTACACAAGTTTCAATTTATCACAAAATCGCATGGGAAAACAGTCTACTGTTTTCCTTTCCTTTTTTCTTTTATATGTCACTTCCAGGAAGTGTGTCCCACAGCTCAGCATGGAGATGGATGGCTCCCCCTATTGACAGGGAGGACAGACAGACAAAACATTACACATTACAGACAAAGTTTTCAATAACAAGCTGTCAGATCTGGGGAAAAAAAAGTCTCAAATATTTCCAAATGGTTTTCCTTTTTATCTGTGCATTTTAAATGAGAGCTCATGTTTGGATGAGAGGAAAAACATTGTTGTGATTCAGTCTCGAAACTTTCTTTCTTTTTGTTTTTTTTAACAGTAGTTTCAGTCACATAAAAACAGCATCATATACAGTAAATTATGAATATTAACACTCCAAGAATGTGATGTATATTAACAAATCAATTTTCACTCTACACACTATTTCCATGTTGTGTTTTGAGTTTCTGTCATATGATTTGGTCTGTGCATTTATTTTCATATTATCCCCCAGCCAAACAAAGTTTGGGAAGGGATATAGAAATGGGTTCCGTTTGTCTGTCCGGTCACATTTTCGTTTACGGGCCATGTCTTTAAAACTACTGAAGATGTCTTCATGAAACGGTCTATACATATCAAGCAACAAGTGAACTGGTGCCTTTTGCTATTTTGGATTTTTGAAAAAAAAAGTATTTTTCTTTTTTTTTTTTACATAAAAAATAGATTTTGAATTAGTTTCTAAGAGCAATGTTCATTTCCAGAGCATATATCCAAAACTATTCATGATATGGATTTGAAACTTGGTATACGTGTTAACAAGGTGATGAAGATGTGCCTTTTAGAAATGGGTTCTGTCCATCTGTCTGTCTATCCGTCCGGTCACGTTTTTGTTTCCGGGCCATATAAAATGACTGAATATATCTTCATGAAACTTTGTATACATATCAAGTGATACGTGAACTGGTGCCTTTTGATATTTTGGATTTTTGAAAAAAAAGTATTTTTCCTTTTTTTTTTACATAAAAAATGGATTTTGACTTCGTTTCTAAGAGCAATGTTTGTTTCCGAAGCATATATCCAAAACTATTCATGATACGGATTTGAAACTTGGTATACATGTTAACAAGGTGATGTAGATGTGCCTTTTCACACTAAGAAATTTGAGAAATTTTAATTTCTTATGTTTCCATGGAAACAACTTCAGACTTAGTCTCTCAGGCTCGTCTTAGGGGTAGGTTTTGTTTCCGGAGCAGAACTTGAAAACTTATGAGTGGTACGGTGTTGAAAGTTGGTATATGTGTTGATTAAGTAATGTATATGTGCCTGTTGATACTAAGAGATGTGAGAAATTTAAATTTTTAGCTCACCTGGACCAAAGGTCCAGTGGGTTTATGCCTTGGGCTGCTGAGGTCAGTGTAAAGAGGTAGGGTTGGTTTCTTGCAGCTGAACTTGAAAAATGTGACAAATAATATCTTGAAACTTGGTATATAGTTGGTATATAGGGTGGGGGATATAGATGACTGTCTTCTTGTTAATCTAGTCTCAACTCCTGTTGTGTCATTGGCATATTTCCCAGTTTTGTTCACCTGTTTTCTGTTTAGCTCTTGATTACTTAGTCAATTTATATCTTGTTGCTTCTGCCTTTCTTTACAAAGCCTTATCATTCTTTTGTCTTAGAACCCCAGATCAGAAAAAAGTTGGAATGGTATGGATAATGCAAATAAAAACAAGAAAGCAGTGATGTCAACAGGTGATTGTAATCATGATTTGGTACAACATCAGTATCCAGGAAAGGCCTAGTTTTTAAGGAGTAAAGATGGGCTGAGGATCTCCAGTTTGCCAACAAGAGCATGAGAAAATTATTGAAATGTTTTAAAACGATGTTGCTCAAAGAAGGATATTAATGGCTTTGGATATTTCACCCTCTATGATGCATAATATAATTAAACAATTCGAGGAATCTGGAGGAATTTCAGTGCATAAAGGGCAAGGGCACAAGCCTAATCTGAACACCCATAATCTCCGATCCCTCAGATGGCACTGCATCAAGAACTGTCATTCATCTATAGTTGATATAACCACATTGGCTCAGGATTAGTTTGGCAAAACTTTGTCAAGCTACAATACAGAGTTACATCCACAAATGCCAGTTAAAATTTTACTGTGCAAAAAAGAAGCCTTATAATAACTATCCAGAAGCACAATCGACTGCTCTGGGCTCGGAGGGATCTGGGATGGACCATCACACAGTGGAAATGTGATGTTATGCCAAGTACCAACATTTCGAAGCAAATATTGAGTAGGTGGAGCTGTTTTCACTAAAGCCCTGCGCTGATCTAGAGATGATGATGTCATGGATGCTTGACGTTTCATGTGGGAAGTCCGGCTCAATTGATTCAGGAAGCGTGTCTAATCTCAAATACTTGTCTTGAAATGGAAAGTGCCCCACTTGTGGGCTTGTACTAGGTGTGATTAGAGACTTTTCAAGTGTTGAGATGGAGCTAGGCACCAAGTGAAAGTATTCCTCAGTTTGGGAACACTTACAACAAATTGCTAACAAGAAGATCCATCCATCCATCCATCCATCCATCCATCCATCCATCCATCCATCCATCATCTATAGCCACCTATCCTGTACAGGGTCACAGGCAAGCTGGAGCCTATCCCAGCTGACTATGGGCAAGAGGCCGGGTACACTGTGGACAAGTTGCCAGGTCATCGCAGGGCTAACACATAGAGACAAACAACCATTCACACTCACATTCACACCTACGGTCAATATAGAGCCACCAATTAGCCTAATCTGCATGTCTTTGGACTGTGGGGGAAACCAGAGCACCCGGAGGAAACCCACACAGACACGGGGAGAACATGCAAACTCCACACAGAAAGGCCCTCATCGGCCACTGGGCTTGAAGCCAGAACCTTCTTGTTGTGAGGTGACAGCGCTAACCACTACACCACTGTGCTGCCCTAACAAGAAGATATTTCACATTATTTACTGTGAATATAAAATAAAAGGAAAATTGCAATCTATTCACTTTAATATGTCTTGTGTTAATGAGTGTTGTAAAAGTCGATGGAATGGAATGGCATTTTCACACAATGTGTTATTCCAAAGTGATAGTGTCTGTTACATGCCAAGGAGTTAATGTACAACAGCAACACTTCATTTATATTATGGCATTACAGAGCATTACATGGAAAAGAGAGAGAGAGAGAGAGAGAGAGAGAGAGAGAGAGAGAGAGAGAGAGAGAGCACTGCCAAGCTAGTCCCGGCCATGGTACATTAAAATGCTTCATGAAGTGTGATCTTGGAGAGCTAAAAATGGGGAGCAGAGCTTTCAGCCACTCTGCTCCCAAACTCTGGAACTCCCTCCCACCTGATATCTGTGACATTGATTCTCTTCCTCTTTTCAAATCTAAACTCAAAACTCACCTGTTCAAAATAGCCTGTTCTATGTAATTTGCATTGTTTTTCTCTCTTTTTTCTTATTTTTGCTGTTTAGTTCCTATCTGCTGTTTAGCTTATTCCTTTTTTCTTCTTTCCATTTTATATTGTGTAGTTTTATCTGTTAAGTGTCCTTGAGTGTCATGAAAGGCGCTTATAACTAAAATTTATTATTATTATTATTATTATAGATTCAAGAAAGCATTGGGGCGGCACGGTGGTGTAGTGGTTAGCGCTGTCGCCTCACAGCAAGAAGGTCTGGTTCGAGCCCCGTGGCCGCCGAGGGGCTTTCTGTGCAGAGTTTGCATGTTCTCCCCGTGTCCGCGTGGGTTTCCTCCGGGTGCTCCGGTTTCCCCCACAGTCCAAAGACATGCAGGTTAGGTTAACTGGTGACTCTAATGGGGCTTTTTCACTACCAACGCGGCTGAGTTGGGCTGAGCCATGTGGTGCTGAGTTGAGCTGAGTGGGGCTGTTGGGGTTGCATTTCAACTACAACCGCGCTGAACCGTGCTGGCTGGAAGTGGGTGGACACATTCGGTGGAGATAGCGAAAGTGGGTGGACATCAAGTGATGTCGTTAGGTGGCGCAAACAGTGACATCAGTGACCTTTTAAGTGGTAGTCTCACGACCCGGATAGTAAACAATAAACTGGCTGGCCTTTCCTCGCTTGGGTTGGTCTTCCATCTTCTAGTTTTCTGATCTTCTTCTTCTTTGTCGTAATTCTTCTTCTTCTGGGTTTACGGTGTTTACAGATCCCAGCGTGCTCGCAGGGCGTGTGTGGGCATGTGAGGACACTCCTCCTCACCAATCAGTGCACAGGGGAGTGTCTCCTCACACCCCTAGCCCCACTCGGCTCGGTTGAGCTCACTTCAGCCCCACTCCAAAACCATGCGAGTTTTGGGTGCTGAGTAAGGCTGAAGTGAGCTCAGCCGTGCTGCTCTGAGGTAGTCGAAACGCGAGCCGTGTTGGGCTGAAGTGAGCTGAAGTGAGCTGAAAAAGGGTAGTGGAAAAGGCCCATAAATTGACCGTAGGTGTGAATGTGAGTGTGAATGGTTGTCTGTGTCTATGTGTCAGCCCTGTGATGACCTGGCGACTTGTCCAGGGTGTACCCCGCCTTTCACCCGTAGTCAGCTGGGATAGGCTCCAGCTTGCCTGCGACCCTGTAGAAGGATAAAGCGGCTAGAGATAATGAGAGAGAGAGAGAGAGAGAGAGAGAGAGAGAGAAAGCATTGCTGGGATGAGGCCATCATGAACCTAGTTGTTAAAGATTCACAGCCTTTCATAGTAGTGGAGCATGAAGGGTTCAAAGAGTTAATGAATGTAATGGACCCTACCTGTGTCATCCCTACTGGGCAGGCGTGTATGAAAACTTTAATAGTAGTAGACAGACACAACATACTATAATGAATGTATTACTGTATTATATAATATTAATATGATTTATTATAGACACCCTTTTCTCTTTTTTAGGCTCTGAAGGCCAAAGAGAATTCAAAATCCCAAATGGAAACTTCCTTGTGGACTTCCTTTAGTATGGATGCTTTTCGAATGGTAAAATGCCATTTTATAGATGACAACAAATGTAATAGTGTACTGTTGGGAGTGGGACATTTATCCCAGCATTACACAGCTGAAAATGTAGTTGCATAAAAACCACTTTACTGGAAGAACTGGGAATAAAGGACAAGGTAATATGCACTGTGACAGATGCAGCACTGAATATGGTGACTTGTGTTAAAAACCTATGACTGAGACACATAATTTTAATCACTTGTGTTAAATTTGGTGGTTTAAAAAAAAAAAAAAGGGCATCATTGATGCACTATCGGGCGGCACGGTGGTGTAATGGTTAGCGCTGTCGCCTCACAGCAAGAAGGTCCTGGGTTCGAGCCCCGGGGCCGGCGAGGGCCTTTCTGTGTGGAGTTTGCATGTTCTCCCCGTGTCCGCGTGGGTTTCCTCCGGGTGCTCCGGTTTCCCCCACAGTCCAAAGACATGCAGGTTAGGTTAACTGGTGACTCTAAATTGACCATAGGTGTGAATGTGAGTGTGAATGGTTGTCTGTGTCTATGTGTCAGCCCTGTGATGACCTGGCGACTTGTCCAGGGTGTACCCCGTCTTTCGCCCATAGTCAGCTGGGATAGGCTCCAGCTTGCCTGCAACCCTATAGAACAGGATAAAGCGGCTAGAGATAATGAGATGAGATGAGATGAGATGATGCACTATCTTACATGGCTGTACCAATCACAAAACCAGAGAGTAGCTTTTGTGAAGACTTACAATCATCCAAATAAAACAATCAAAATAAACCCCACAGAGACTGCTGCTAGGAAAAGCAAATTTTCAGAAAGTTCATCACACAGCTTAATTAGCAATTTCAACAAATGAAATAGTAACATTTGTGAAGAACAATTAGATCTTCAAAAAAGAAACAATTAGAATCAAAATGCATTAAAAACTCAAGAAGGAGTAGCGAGTCTCCTGAAAGTTCATCAATCAGCCTAATTGGCAACTGGGTAATGAGAAATCACAAAATCAAAGAGTAATTTTTATGCACACTGATTAGATCTTCCAAACAAAACAATCTGAATCAAAATCATCTAAAAACTCAGGAGGGAGTAGCGATTATCCTGAAAGTTTGTTAATTGACCTAATTAGCAACCTGTTCATGAGAAATCACAAAACCAAGGAGTAACTATTGTGCAGACTGAGCAGATCTTCCAAACAAAATGATCAGAATCAAAATCCATTGCAAACTCAGGTGGGGTTTACATTAGACCATATCAGCGGATCATCAGATTAACGTTTTTAAAACGATTAGCGTGCACACAGCAACACCAATACACGATTCGCATGCACACAGCAACACCAATACACGGATACGCTTGGCTCCGCAGGCATCCTGCGCTCCAAATCACTCCGCCCTGAACAGCGAGTGCCCTCTGGAGGGTGCGCACTCCGGCCCTGCGCAGCTCACAGAGCGCGCGAGTATAGCGCACGAGCAGTGATTCGGGACTGAGCCGCTGTGTGTGTGATCCCAGTGCATATCACTTACCACTTGCAAGTGGAAGGATGGCAAGCCTAAAGACAATCATAACTACACAATGGGCAGTATTTGCATCAGTATTTGCAGTATTTTCATACTTTTATACTCTTTAATGAAAGGTGATACAAGGCGGAAGTCTGCGCCGTTTTTCAGCAGTCGCGTCACATGACCAATGCCAGCGAATCAGGAAGGTGGATGTCACAGTGACGTTGTCCAATGATGACGCCAGCTAGAGCTCAGCACAGCGTATCCGCGTATCCACGTATTCTCAATGTTTACACAGCACCGGACCAGACACGATCTGGATTGAATACGTGGACGAATTGATTGAATCCCGTTTCCCGGCGTTTCCAGGCGTTTTAATGTAAACGGACAGTGCATCCGCAAAGAAAACGAGACAGATACGGTCTAATGTAAACTTGGCCTCAGGGAGGAATAGCAATTTTTGTGAATTGTGGACAGACAACGGACGACGCGTGATGGCAATAGCTCATCAACCTTCGGCCGTGTGAGCTAAAACGCTATAGACCAGACTCCAAGCCTGACAGCCATCCACACTCGGGCATGAAAGATGGTTGGTATTTTAGATCCAACATGACAGCAAAGGCATTTACATGCAATAATTCAGTCCTAAGTTTTACATTAATTGCATTAATGTTCCTTGGCTTATACCATATATCTAACTATCCTGTCCTGAGGACAGACTTGCAGGTGCAGGAGCAAATGGGACGTCCTACACTGAAAGTGATCCAAGAGGTTGAGACACACTGGAATAGCATGCTGAACATGTTCCAGCGTCTGCACAAATTGAGGGAACCAATAGGGGCTCCCTTGGCATCACTACAAACTGACATAAGGGCCTGGTCCCACAACATCGATAACTATACCTATAACTACAACTCTGACTCTCCCTCTGCCTGAATTTAGTTCCAGTATGGATCAGAAACACAACAACTATAATCTCCACTATATCCTGACACTCAGGGAAATTAGGAATAGTCATGGAAGTTTTTTTTTTTCCAAGTAGTAGCACGTTTTTCCGGGACATACTGTACAGCTTGGACTTCAAAACAACCCATGTACACACTCCAGTGGTTGATATAATACAGATTATGTCATGGACTACGGAAATATAATTAAAAAGGATACAAAATACAGAGTGGTTGCGGATTTTAATATGGCTGTATCACAGATGCTAATAATTTACGGATTGGTCATGGATGTTTCAGTATATTACAGATTGGTTACCAATTTTATATGGATGATGCATCATGGGTAAAATAAATAAATTAATTAATTAATTAATAAAAAGTCTAAAATAATTAAATGTTTGGACTGCCAAAGTTCATAATTAAAATATCTTTCCTGCATTTATATGTTTACTGTATATTTTATTTTCTGTGAATCTGTATTCCGTGACTTCATGATCATGTACAAAGATGCCTGGGGAAAATAGCACGTGCTCAGACAACGTCACATGGAAACAATTACCTGATTGGTCGAATGTTTTATTGGATCAGGTCCAGGCCTGGAAAAATTGCTCTAGAAACAATCTCACTGATACGGATAAACCCAGGCCTGGGCTATAGGTATCGTTATTGGTCTGGTGTGAGCACCAACCACATAAACTGCAGGGGACTGATTTATTTATAGTTGTAGTTATACCCTGTGTCTGAAATCACTCCCTACTCACTATATAGGGCACTATATAGTGGGGACGCTGTTTTGTAGTGCTGTCCGAAACCTTAGTGAGGATTATTTACACCCTATATAGTGCACTCAAAGTATCCCACAATGCATCACGAAAAGTAGTGTACAATGATGGTCACTAACCAAAGCAATATATCCCATCATGCATTGTGGTCGCGCTGAAAGAAATCAAATTAAAAGTCTCAAATTTGATTTAATAAAAGGTAGTGGCAAAGAAAAAAGTATTCAGCCTTGATTTAACAAAAAAGAAAAATGCAGGGTCTTTGTATCAATTAATGTGGGAAATATCTCTCATCTCATTATCTCTAGCCACTTTATCCTGTTCTACAGCATCGCAGGCAAGCTGGAGCCTATCCCAGCTGACTACGGGCAAAAGGCGGGGTACACCCTGGACAAGTCGCCAGGTCATCACAGGGCCGACACATAGACACAGACAACCATTCACACTCACATTCACACCTACGGTCAATTTAGAGTCACCAGTTAACCTAACCTGCATGTCTTTGGACTGTGGGGGAAACCGGAGCACCCGGAGGAAACCCACGCGGACACGGGGAGAACATGCAAACTCCACACAGAAAGGCCCTCGCCGGCCACGGGGCTCGAAACCGGACCTTCTTGCTGTGAGGCGACAGCGCTAACCACTACACCACTGTGCCGCCCTGTGGGAAATATGCTCAGTATAATATGGATTTATCACAAAAATACATGCATGTATTTATTATTTTGAAAACCCACCAGCCAACTGATCTGGCACATTTTAATTGTGTGACAGTAATGACGTAAATACCAGTGCAACAGACTAGTGTCCAAAATCTTTTTTTTTTTCATTTTACCAATGAGCTCACTATATAGTCCTCTATATAGTAATTCCCTGTAGAGGGAGTAGTGAATGAGTGAGTGATTTCGGACACAGGGATAGTTATAGTTATTGGTATTGTGGGACTGGGCCTTAAGGCCTCTATCAGCTGTCAACATAACAGTCCCATGAAATGCTGGTGAGTTTCAACGATGCTACTATAGAGCTGTCAGAGTAGAAACCTCTATGAGTCAACTCTGAAATGTTTGTGTAGTCCTGCATCTTCTGTGCCTTGTGAACACGTGTTTTCCAAGGCTGGTGATGTCATGTGCAAAAAAATGGAGCTGCCTAAGCCCCCAAAACTTGAGAAAATATTATTTCTGAATAAAAACACTTGAACTGTCTTGTTCTCATTGTCCCATCCTTCAATGTTTGCCATATAAAAACACCCACACTTTCCTCTGAGCCAGCACAAGCATGTCTCCTGTTCTAAAATAATTTAGATTGCAAAAGCAGCTTTACTACACTTCTGTCCATTTTCACATCCCTCAAATCAGATACATTCTTCTGGTCTAATCATAATGCTGAACATGCAGAACAATGTGACATGACAATAAGTATCAATTATTATATAGGAATTTACTGTAGGTTCAGAGCAGAAAACCTATTGCAGAGTGTATTAACTGGATTTTAAAGGTGGTTTGAAAACCAGGCGCTGTAGCACATGTTTGTGTAAACACCAGACTCTGGCCACTCCACCACAGAGACAGACGCCGTGCTTGAATTACTTAATGTTCTTCAGTTTTGTGTGCGTCATGTCTTGTCCTTTCTTTTAACCCGTAGGTGTCTTCAGTGTTCACTTGAGCATGAACTCATTTTTGAACCATTTAGCTGGAAAGCCTCAGTATTTCAACAAGGCTTCATCTCGCCATCATGAATGGAAATGTGCATTGTAGTTAGATGAATCAGTATTCCAGGACCAAAGACGAAAAGGACCATTCAGACTGTTACCAGCAACAAATCCAAAAGCCAGGGTCTGTCATGGTATGGGGTTGGGTTAGTGCCCTTGGCAAAAGTAACTTACACTTCTATGATGGAACATTAATGCAGAGAAGTGCACTAAGATTTTAGACCAATATATGCTGCCTTCAAGACAACATCTTTTCCAGAGAGATTTCAACAAGACACTTCAAAACCACATTCTGCACACATTACAAAGGCATGGCTGTGGAAGAAGAGGGCGTGTCCCCTCTGTCCCTAATAGAGAATGTGTGGAGAATTTTGAAATGAAAAATATGACAATGACGACCCCATACTGTTCCACACCTTAAGACCTGTTTGCAGGAAGAATGGGACAAAACAACACCTGAAGCACTCCATCACTTGGTGTCTTCAGTCCCGAAACTTTTTTTTTTAAGTGTTGTGAGAAGGAATAGCAACATTATAAAGTGGTAAATGTTTTACCATCCCAACATTTTTTGAAATTCGTTGCAAGAATCGAAATTGCGTTTAAGTTATGGGTTCTTAAAGTCCACTAGATGATGCTCTGCATGATACCAATTTGAGTTCCAAGTCCAAATCCAGACCAAGTCAATGTTGTTAGTGTAATGATAATGGGCAAAACTCCGACCAGAACCCCTGTGTCTATATATTAGGGCGACGCAGGATGCCAAGGTGTCGGTGTGCATGAAGGGTTTCAGGAACTTTGTAGAGATTGTTTTGAAGACTGTGGAGAAAAGCAGACAATTCAATGTAAAGTTCAATGTAAAGCCAGCGATAGTGCCATAACTTGCAGACAAGGAGCCAGAGCAAAACTATGATTATTGGCTGCATTTGGGTGGATGACATGTGATCGGTAAAAGACTAATCTGACATGCTCAGTGGATTAAACCACTAATGTTCCAGCCAGCTCAATATCACAACAAACACATACATGACCAAACCCCTATGCCCTGGCATTCTAGTACATTAGCCAACTAGTGTAAATGACTGGCATTCTTAAGGGTAGGTAATGGAGGTAGCCAGGTCCTGCAGAATGGAACAGCACTACCAAGTAAGAAACTCACGCACTAGTAAAGCAAGCAATAAACTTACCCAAAATGTGATAATCTAATCAGTAGAGTACCCATGAGAGGGCTTGTACAAGGCAATACCAGAGAAAGGGCAGGCATAGTAGTAGTCCAGGTAGCGTTAGGTAAACCAGTACTTCAGGCAGGTAGACAGTTCAGAGTTTCTTGTTAGCTAGACAGTTAGCTTATCTTTAGCAGTAGAGAGTGGATAGTAAGCCGAGATAGAAATCTATACAGATGGAGAAGTAGAACCACAGCTTGTATTCCTGAGGTGGCAGCTCAGGTAGTTCAATCCCGTAAACAGGTAGCCTATAGTCCAGAAGCAGAAGGAGTCAGACAGGTGCTGAACAGTAGCAAGTTGCACCAATATGCATGTAATAGAGGTAAAAACTTGCAGTTTAAAAAAAAAATAAAGGTAGACTGCCTTTCAGATTTTTCAGGTTTATGTCATAAAAATTATTTTCCCTGACACATTTTTGTTTAGTGGACTGAAAACTACTGATTTCGAATCACAGACTTCCAATTTTATTATTTTTTTTAATAGAACATTTAATGATCTATGGTCATGAGCTTTGGGTAATGACCGAAAGAACCGAAAGAACAAGATCGCGGATACAAGCGGCCGAAATGAGTTTCCTTCGCAGGGTGGCTGGGCGCTCCCTTAGAGATAGGGTGAGAAGCACAGTCACTCGGGAGGAGCTCGGAGTAGAGCTGCTGCTCCTCCACATCGAGAGGAATCAGCTGAGGTGGCTCGGGCATCTTTTTCGGATGCCTCCTGGACGCCTCCCTGGGGAGGTGTTCCAGGCATGTCCCCCCGGGAGGAGGCCCCGGGGAAGACCCAGGACACGCTGGAGGGACTATGTCTCTCAGCTGGCCTGGGAACGCCTCGGTGTTCTTCCCGAGGAGCTGGCCGAGGTGTCTGGGGAAAGGGAAGTTTGGGCTTCCATGCTTAGACTGCTGCCTCTGCGACCCGGCCCCGGATAAAGCGGAAGAAGACGAGACGAGATGAGACTAGACATTTAATGAATTTAGGGCCACGTGGCCCTAAATTCTCTGCTATTATTTCTTGCTTCAATGTGACGCAATACAAGAGACTACGTTATGCATCACATGGTGGGCTTTCCCCGTTCATGCAAGGCATTGTGGGATACAAATTTGAGACAGGAGAGAAAAATGGAGGATACAAATGAAATGTGGAAGACCGACTACAGCAACGGAAAGCAAGAAGAAAAGATGTTATGTTGCAAAGGAAAGGAAACGCAGGACCAAACTAATAAATATTGGCGGTCAGTAAGCACCTCGGTGTGATCAGCTGTTCATTTAGTGACAGAATGATGGAACTATCAGTGCACGGTCAAAGGTAAACCTGTAGATGGCAGGAATGCAACACTGGATGCCAGGTGCCTTAAAATCCAAGAGAAGATGATGATGCCTAAAAGTAAACATGCACATGCACGCACGGTCTTCCTCTGTCTGCTTGACAGTGTGAAGCAAGCAATTTCATACACATTATTTATTCGTGAATCCCCTCAAATTAAATAACTTCCCAGCCACAGATTGGCCTGATTTTTTTTTTAGATATTACAGAAATAAACGTATATCATAATGACCAAATTTCAGAGGGAACTAAATTTCACTGGTTTTATGAAATTGAGAGGCCGTCTACTTTTAAAACAACAATGATAGGCAGATAGTGTGAAGAAAATCACTTAAAACAATACATAGCGATTCCGTGGAGTAGCGGCAGCCAAACGAGCCAGTGTTCAGTCGTTTTTTATTTTGAAGAAAAAAAAAATCCAACAAACCATTAAATTCCTGAGGTAAAACGTCAAATAATGTGATGCTGTATTGTTTTGAGTGCAATACACATCAAAGATTATGTACAAATCATTGTTACCTCACCCGTCACGGAGTAAGCGGGGTGAGGTATTGTAATCAGTGCGGTTTGTTTGTGTGTCTGTCTGTTAACAATCTAGCGTCTAGACAGTTGCACTGCACTCAAAAAAAAAACTTTCTCAGTGAACTTAATAAAATTATGGAAAGTATTTCCACCCAAGTAAAATGCGTTAACTTAGCCAGAAACAATTTTGTTGAGTGACCTAAATGTCAACCGTTACATGTTAGACTTAGGTTCATGTAACAGACACCCATGTTGGTTTTTTTGAGTGTGATTGACTTCAAATTTTCAGGGTAGGTGGGCAGTGGTCTGTAGATTACCTGATTACATTTTGGGAGTAATCGGGTCAAGGTGAAGGTCAAGGTCACCAGAAAGGCTGGGCAAGGTTTGTTTTGCCTGGCAACACTTGTTTTCAGTTTTAATTTTGATTTCAACATACTGTCCCAACTTTTTCTGATTTGGGATTGTATTAAATCTAAGCCTTGTTTCGGTTTTTAACTGTTGCCTATTTTCTTTCATTTTTGATTATGGATGTTCCATGTTTAAGGTTTTCTACTTGTTTTCTGAGCCCCATTTGTAATATTGATAATAATCTCCTCTATTAATATACTGAGTATACAACATACTGAGTATACACACTTGCATACAGCTTTCAGTTACCTCACGTTCCAGCCCCAATGTTATTTCCACTTTCTTGAAGGTTTTGTCATATTCATGATGATCATACAGTGGAGAATGAAGAACTTCTGTGTTTTCAATTTGTAATTTAACCAAAATAAAGACTTTTGCCATGGAAAGGTTCAACAAAATGATATTTCAACTGCCATTAACATTTTTATAATGATTTTTGAGGCATTAGCGCACTTAGAATTAACAGTTTAATGTCACTTGCAATTGTAGCAATTAATATATGAGTTATAATGTCTCAGCCTTCAAATATCCAGCATATGGTGGTCTGGGAGAATGTGTCAGATGTTGCTGTGGCTGGTTTCTGAAGCAAAAAAAAAAACCACGCTTTGACCAAAATTGGGCATTTCTGTCTACAATAAACTTTAAAATCTTAGGAAAATTCCTATTTTATATACTTGTGTTATTTTCTTGACGTGGCTATTTTCTTGGAAAGCACAGCTGTAAAAACAAACAATCTGTCTAAAAGGTATGCTAGCCAAGTGTAATTTCAATTCACAGTGAATGTCATGCTTTGATCAAGTTTTTGGATAGCTATGTGCATAAGAAAGGGGCGTAAGCAGAATCAATTCAGTTCAGTGGATTGTTTTTTCACCTTTTGGTAATCAACGAGACATTAAAATGCTAGAAATGTACTAGTGTTTAAGATCCATGCAAAAACAAAACATTTCCTCTTAGTTTTCAGAACTATACATTAGATGGCCAAAAGTTTGTGAACACCTAACAATCACACCCACATTTGATTTTTTAACATCCTACAAGTACATACATACTCTGACACTGTTAAAATAACTTGCACTCTTCTAGGAAGGATTTTCACTACATTCTCAAGCGTCTTTATAGGGTTAGTTAGTATTACATTAAATTACATTACATTAAAGGCATTTAGCAGATGCTCTTATCCAGCCTGACATACAACATACCCAGAGCAACTTGGGGAGCAGTTACGGGTTAGATACCTTACTCAGGGGCAATTCCTGCTGGTCCAGGGAATCAAACCGGCAACCTTTTGGTCCCAAAGGTTTCTCTAACCATTAGGCCCTTAGTAATTCTTCAGGAGAAATCGAAGACTCAGTAATTAATTACTGCTTACTTAATAGTGAGCTCTTAAAAACATACTTACTGAGTAATTCTCTAGTAGTTCTTAATAGTTAATAGGAATAAGATAAGAGTTAATGAAGAACTACGTATTTGTTCCTGCTTATAGTTACAGTATTGCTATAGCAGTATTGAAAAGTGTTTATTTTTAATACATATAACCATGTTTGCTTTTTTTCAAAATGCATTACATTGTATTACATTTATATTTATGGCTAAAATGAATATTAACTGCTACTTCCTTAAAACATATAAAAAAATTATCTGTAAGATTATATAACACAGTCGGTTCAGGAATAGAAGCTATGCATGTGATGTCACAGAGGGTGGAAGTCACTGTGGTTAAACCCACTGAGTGGCAGAAAGACTAACGTATTAATGGCAGAGTTTGTGTTCAGCACAAATGCCACAAAAACACAAAAAGCTAATCTAAAATGATAAAGAACTATTATGTGATTAACTGTACAAGTAGATTCAACATGAAATTGGAGCTGTCTTTTGACATAACTGCAAACATCAATGCTGCTGTATGTGAACATTTTTTCTCCAAGTTCTACCATACAGTACATATACAATGGATGGGCTGTCAAAACTGTCTCTATTCTCTGCAGCTATTCAAGGTTTCAATGGGGGATCATTCATTTTCTGGCTCTGTTTTACCTCCACAAATATACTGTACATATCAGTATTGTGGGCAGCACGGTGGTGTAGTGGTTAGCGCTGTCGCCTCACAGCAAGAAGGTCCGGGTTCGAGCCCCGTGGCAGGCGAGGGCCTTTCTGTGCGGAGTTTGCATGTTCTCCCCGTGTCCGCGTGGGTTTCCTCCGGGTGCTCCGGTTTCCCCCACAGTCCAAAGACATGCAGGTTAGGTTAACTGGTGACTCTAAATTGACCGTAGGTGTGAATGTGAGTGTGAATGGTTGTCTGTGTCTATGTGTCAGCCCTGTGATGACCTGGCGACTTGTCCAGGGTGTACCCCGCCTTTCGCCCGTAGTCAGCTGGGATAGGCTCCAGCTTGCCTGCGACCCTGTAGAAGGATAAAGCGGCTAGAGATAATGAGATGAGATATCAGTATTGTACGAACCATTATTATTAGAGCTGGGACTTGAGCTCTGCCAAAACTTAGCCAAATGCACCAAAAAAAAAGCATCGGGACAAAGGATTTTGCAAGGGATTAGCAGCAGGCTGCCAGGTAGCTCTGTTGTGTGTCATTCTTGATGTTTATTTTAAAAGTAACTAAGTAAATTACACAGGGAAATGAATACTTTTGTCTGAGTGAAAAATACTGTGGCCAGCATGCAGCGTGGAAGAAGAGTCTGGAGACAGAAATCCTAGTTTCTCGGTTGTTAGTCTGTGCTACTTGCTCTCGATAGATAGCACTGGCTTGACTGCTTTATTAGCATTCGCTAACACTACTGATGAATGCTACACCGGCTGGAAGGTGACTTCACTGCTGCACTGACAGCGCAGACTCACAGTTAAGCTTGTGTTGGCCTTCGAGAAAGCCGAGGGTGATAAACTTGTGGTCCCTCACACCATAAATTAAAATCCGAGTGGTTAATCAGTCATCTGTCACTTCCAACATAAACATACGCTGCCATAGCCTTCTGTCCCAACAGTGAAGTCCTAACCAATGAGTGAGCAGCTCTAAACTCTTCTCAGCCTAGACACAACAAACAAACAAACAAACAAAATCTTATTGGATAACTCGAGTTTAATGGTTTCAGGACAGTAACCCTTTCATTTCTGAAGGAAATTTGATAGAAAATGTGGCTGACTTAGAATTAGAAGAGAATATCTCATCTCATTATCTCTAGCCACTTTATCCTGTTCTACAGGGTCACAGGCAAGCTGGAGCCTATCCCAGCTGACTACGGGAGAAAGGTGGGGTACATCCTGGACAAGTCGCCAGGTCATCATAGGGCTGACACATAGACACAGACAACCATTCACACTCACATTCACACCTACGGTCAATTTAGAGTCACCAGTTAACCTAACCTGCATGTCTTTGGACTGTGGGGGAAACCGGAGCACCTGGAGGAAACCCACGCGGACACGGGGAGAACATGCAAACTCCACACAGAAAGGCCCTCGCCAGCCACGGGGCTCGAACCCGGACCTTCTTGCTGTGAGGTGACAGTGCTAACCACTACACCACCATGCCGCCCTAGAAGAGAATACTCATTCTCCTTATCTCTAGCTGCTTTATCCTGTTCTACAGGGTCACAGGCAAGCTGGAGCCTATCCCAGCTGACTACGGGCGAAAGGCAGGGTACACCCTGGACAAGTCGCCAGGTCATCACAGGGCTGACACATAGACAACCATTCACACTCACATTCACACCTACGGTCAATTTAGAGTCACCAGTTAACCTAACCTGCATGTCTTTGGACTGTGGGGGAAACTGGAGCACCTGGAGGAAACCCACGCGGACAACATGCAAACTCCACACAGAAAGGCCCTCGCCGGCCACGGGGCTCGAACCCGGACCTTCTTGCTGTGGGGCGACAGTGCTAACCACTACACCACCGTGCCGCCTAGAAAAGAATAGTTATAATGAAATTATGAAAGAATGAAAAAAAATTAAAGAATGAAAGGAATTGAATATAACATTTGAAATGCTGATATGTTTGGGCCTTCTCTGAAGGCCTAGACGGCCCTGATGTTTCCCCCTCTGGTATAATGTTAGTGAGTGGCAGTGTTAGCTACAAACACAGTAAGCCTAGCTAGCATACAGTTTTCCAAATAAAACTTTGAATAAAATAAGTACTTTTACAAACCAGTCTATATACAACCAGAATATCTATCTGTGTCCTCATGACTTGAATTTGACCAACAAATCCCACCTCAAAATATGACCAGTTGTCAAGTCTTTTGTATGTCTTCATGTCTTCAGGTTTTGCTTTGTGTGTTTCCCCAGGGTTTACGGTTATTTAGCACAAAAGTCTTTAACAAATCCAAAGTCTTTTAGCGCAAGTTCTAAAGTCTCTTAGCACAACTCTAAGTTCTTTAGCACAAGATCCAAGAACACTTAATCTTTATTATGAATACTTACTGATCATGTTTAAAGATGATTGAAGGATTTTTTCTTTTTGTTAATGAAAGTTGCCAAGATTCCGATCAAAAACAAGCGATTGTGTTTACCCATGCCACTATCTTGAAATCACCATTTTTGATGTAGCCCATATGTTAGTCAACAATTCTCCTTCCAAATTATTTAACACAGCACGTACCCTGACACAGTACACCGCGACAGCCAACTTCCAGGTTTGTTTCTGTCTTTATTAAAATGCTAAGCTTAAATTATATCATATTTATTATTTTAAATTTGCTAATTTGACAAAAAGTGAAAAGTCAAGCAAAATTTACAAGATGATGAGTTTAAAGAATGCTTTTTCTATGTTCTTTTTTTTTATTTTTTTACAAAAGAAAAAAGGTTGAAAGAAAGGAAACCTATGTACAGCTATTTCAATTATTTTGTTAAGCTACTTACATTTTAGATAATTGCTGTGACTTCTAAATGCAAGGAAGTAAAATAATTAAACTTGAAAAAACACAAAAAAACAAAACAAAACTTGATAATCAATTAAACTGCAAGTGCCACTAAAAATGCACACGATTTAAGAAGTTGGAAGACATTAATTTCATTTTGTTGTCAAGCAGGGCAAGAGGCATAATCCTCTGATTAATTAATTTGGCAAATGTGTAATTATTGACAATGAGTTGAATTTGTGATCTCATCTCCTCTCATCTCATTATCTCTAGCTGCTTTATCCTTCTACAGGGTCGCAGGCAAGCTGGAGCCTATCCCAGCTGACTACGGGCGAAAGGCAGGGTACACCCTGGACAAGTCGCCAGGTCATCACAGGGCTGACACATAGACACAGACAACCATTCACACTCACATTCACACCTACGGTCAATTTAGAGTCACCAGTTAACCTAACCTGCATGTCTTTGGCCTGCGGGGGAAACCGGAGCACCCGGAGGAAACCCACGCGGACACGGGGAGAACATGCAAACTCCACACAGAAAGGCCCTCGCCGGCCCCAGGGCTCGAACCCAGGACCTTCTTGCTGTGAGGCGACAGCGCTAACCACTACACCACTGTGCCGCCCTGAATTTGTGATATGATCAGAAATGACTGATGTTATCTATGAAGGTGCCACAATTCAAGGTTTTTTTTATGGCTTAACTACAAATATCCAAAGACACCAAAGAATCGGATTTTCAGTCCACGTTTCAGGGATCAACAACTGATCCTTAACAAGCACAGCAGCAGAAATTCCAGCGTCCAGTCCCTAAGCAATCATAATAAACCTCTTCCTATATCAAGATGATTTTTTTTCCCCAATTATTGTGACCATAATCCAGAGTTGTGCTAAAGAACTTAGAGTTGTGGTAAGAGTTTTTAGAACTTGTGCTAAAAGACTTTGAAATTGTTCTAAAATACTTTTGTGCTAAATAACCAGATACCTTTCCCTAGTATCAAAATTAGCAACATATAAATATCAGGAAACCTGATTCCTGGCCATGTCAATGTCCATACACCACTCAGGCTTTGGTAAGTTGCAAGGATCACTGTCAAGTCCAACTTTCTTTAATTTACCCAGACAATATATATATATTTTTTTTTAACTCCCAGTTTCACAGTTTCCCTTACGAAAGCCATGTTGCGGGATGTTTTGCCACTCAGTCCAACTGATAGGGCATATTCCAGTGGGAAAGTGACATCAGTATATACATACCTTCTATATCTGGGGAAACTGTAACTCCGTAGGGGCAGCCATGGCCCAATGGTTAGAGAAGCAGCTTTGGGACCAAAAGGTTGTCAGTTTGATTCCCTGGACCAGTAGGAATGGTTGACATGCCCTTGAGCAAGGCACCTTACCCCCAACTGTTCCCCAGGCTGCTCTGGATAAGAACCATTGCCAGTAATGTAGACGAGGATAGAGAAGTCTTGAATGAGCTTCTCAGCCTGTTTACAGGATGGATAATGAATACATGTTTGGAGATCAAATTTTGCTCTTTTAAACCAACATATTGATGCTGAAGACAAAGTTTGTCTGGGGGAGAAAAAAAAACCACAAGCAAACAAACAAAAAACACTTTGTAAGACTTTCGTACTCCATTTGGTCAAAACAGATCCAAGAGTAAATAAAGATGCATTTCTAGACTGTGAAATTACAAAATGAGTAATGGATTTTTTTTTCCTTCACTGCTTCTCCTATTTGCTTCATGTGGCATCATCATCGTCATTGTAACAAACTGACTGTGTGACAAATGTGAGGCTTAAAGTGTGTACAGCTTCTGGGAACAGCCTCTTGTATCCAATAAATATTTGCTAACTCTGTTTAAACACCCAACTGTAAAAACATCCTATGCTGCATTCGCTTTGAAAGGAAGACTTTCATAAAAATTCCCAGTCCACACAGTTGAAACCGCTCATGGTGAGCATTAAATTCCGGTCCCGTCCTCACACTCACACACGTTATTAGACTTCCACAGTTCTGGCCATAATTGGACTTTTTTTTTCAGGTGTGTGACAAGCTCGTTCTACTAAACACCAATTACAGTTCATTGGATGTTGTATATTCAGCAGGACTGTTTAGCAGAAAAGCTAAGCTCTATTTAGACAAATTACACAGCAACGCCCTGGAAAAACAATCATAGACCTCAGCACTTCCAAACAGAAGTTTATTGATTTTGGAGGAAAATAGGGGAAAAATTCAATTAAACAGATGTTTTAAAATGCAAATATTTACAGAATACATTAATATGCATTTCATTCAAATAATCATCACCTAATTTTTTTCATTCATGTATTAAAAAGCATTTACCTTACTAGCTACCATTATGTTTCTTCTGTCTAGCCTTTAATTTTTTTTCTAAATTACTGCTTGCCTAGGGCGGCACGGTGGTGTAGTGGTTAGCGCTGTCGCCTCACAGCAAGAAGGTCCTGGGTTCGAGCCCCGTGGCCGGCGAGGGCCTTTCTGTGCGGAGTTTGCATGTTCTCCCCGTGTCCGCATGGGTTTCCTCCGGGTGCTCCGATTTCCCCCACAGTCCAAAGACATGCAGGTTAGGTTAACTGGTGACTCTAAATTGACCGTAGGTGTGAGTGTGAATGGTTGTCTGTGTCAGCCCTGTGATGACCTGGCGACTTGTCCAGGGTGTACCCCGCCTTTCGCCCATAGTCAGCTGGGATAGGCTCCAGCTTGCCTGCAACCCTGTGGAAGGATAAAGCGGCTAGAGATAATGAGATGAGATGAGACTGCTTGCCTATTTGCAGACTGACATTCTCCCATTTAAATGTTTTCTTCATGTTGATCCTGTAGATACAGTACTGTGCAAAAGTCTTAGGCACATGTAAAGAAATGCTGGCGACCAAAAATGGATTAAAAATAATTAAATGAAATGTTTCAACATTAAAAAAAATACTATTAACAGCAAGCAGTAAGCCATAATAAATGAAACAAAGTCAATACTTGGTGTGAGATGAGTCGACCCTTTGCTTTAAAAAAATAAAATAAAATAAAATAGTAGTCTCAGGTCCAGTGAGTGCAGTTTTATGTGGAAATGAGCTGTAGGTTTTACTGAGCATCTTACAGAACCAGCCGCAGTTCTTCTGGACACTTTGACTGTCACATTCGCGTCTTCATTTTGCACCAAAACCCAGCAGCCTTCATTATGTTTTCTTTTTTCATCTGAAAAAGTGCTCTCTTATGGAATATGCTGCTCAAACTTTACAAACTTTTTTTCCCCGTAACATTTAATTTCGTGCTGGAAAATGAACATTTGGAACTCTGAAGTGTTTTTGTACTGACGCCATAATGTAGAAGTCATAAAATAGAAATCTATAACAAAGTTTGTATGAAAAGAAAATAGGGTACCTAAGACTTTTGCACAGTACTGTATATATTTGACATGATTTAACTTATTGTTCCTTTTCTCCATTTTCAGTGTTAACAAGGTCCATAGTCATTGGTTTCACAGTGTCGAGACTGAGGTGCATAAAACCTTTTTTGTGAGGAGGTAAAGTTTACTCCAGAGATTTGTTTTCATTTCCCATTCTTGCTCTGCATTAATTAGTATCATTACATGTGTTATCAAACACTGTGAGACATCTGTACTCTGTGGTAATCTGAATGGCTGTTTGAAATGATTAAGCAGAGAGTCTTCTTGTGAGTTACAGATGTGTTATGGATAAAATGTTGTGTCCCATTCCACTCCTGAGCTTACCATATGCTCACACACATATGTTGTGTCCCATTCCACTCCTGAGCTTACCATATGCTCACATTAAAAAACATCTTCTGTCAAAGTACAGAAAATTTCATTTTACCATTTCAAACTAAATTCTGAACAACTTCTTATTTTGGCTGCTCCTGTACATTTAGGGTCACCACAGCAGATCTGTTCCACATATTTGATTTGGCATAGGTTTTACACCAGATGCCCTTCCTGACACAACCCTCTCCAATCTATCTGGGCTTGGGACCAGCACTAAGTAGGCACTGGCTTGTGCAACTCCAGTGGCTGGGTATTTTACCAAATCCACATGTCTTTGAACTATGAAGGAAACCAGAGCACCCAGAGGAAACCCACACAGACACAGAGAGAACATGTAAAATCCACACAGAAAGGCCTCTGTCAGCCATGAGGTTCAAACCCATAACCTTCTTGCTGTGAGGCAACAGTGCTAACCACTGCACCACAGCGCCACCCACTCCAAACTAAATTCTAAACTGGAAGCATGAAATTATGATTTACACTGGCATGGTGGTGTAGTGGTTAGCACTGTCACCTCACAGCAAGAAGGTCCTGGGTTTGAGCCCAGTGGCTGACAAGGGCCTTTCTGTGTGGAGTTTACATGTTCTCTCCATGTCTGCGTGGGTTTCCTCTGGGTGCTCCGGTTTCCCCCACAGTCCAAAGACATGCAGGTTAGGTTAATTGGTGGCTCTAAATTGACCGTAGGTGTGAATGTGAGTGTGAATGGTTGTTTGTCTCTATGTATAAGCTCTGCGATGACCTGGCAACTTGTCCAGGGTGTACCCCGCCTTTCGCCCGTAGTCAGCTGGGATAGGCTCCAGCTTGCCTGCGACCCTGTACAAGATAAGCAGCTACAGATAATGGATGGTTAGTTGGATGATTTACATTGTTCTTAATTTGTGTATGCCATTTGTAAATTATTATATTAAACTGACATATCTCAGTAGGGTTGTCTATGGTATGTATGTATGCCCCCCACTGAAACTCCACTGAGGATCCACCTTTCTTTTTATCTGGGACATGACATTGGCCTTAATCCTCTTTCATCATGGGTCTAAAACTGAGACTTGTCTGTCTTTATTTGAAACTTGTCTCAGGGTTTGATACGGGGTTGATTTTCTTGAACTGGAGCTTGACTTGGGATTAGAGCCCTGCACTCCCGCGGGAGTCCCGCGGGACCTGACGCAAAGCAGTGCAGCGCGGGACAAATTTTGAAAGCTCATTGCGGGCGTGGGCGGGAAGGGGAGTGCACAATGCGGGTGCGGGCGGGAGAGGTGATAAGCTGCAGTCCCGCTAACTAAAAACGTGTTGAAAATAAAATTTATAAATTATTAATTTATGTCTATCGTATATAATTTGTGCTGGATATTTTATTTGGCATTAATAAAAACATTTTAAGATGCCTAAATTTGCGGATGTGGTCTAATCTCGCGTACGTTTCCGATTCCTTTCCGCTCTTCCGTGTTTGAGATCTCCGATCAGGGCAGAAGAGCAGAGCTCCTCTAGTGAAGCTCACAGTGCTTCAGAAGTAAGTGTTGCTTTAAAAAGAGGTATATTTACCGTTAAAAAGTCAAGAGTATTTGTCCTAAGTATTAAAAAGTATTAACTAGCAGGGCCGGTTCAGCCCTAATCTGGACCCGGGTGCAACATCGCGCAACCCCCCAAAAAAAAAACACACACACACACCAGTCTAAATCAGGAGAACCATCACATAACTATAAACATTTTACATCAACTATTTTAACTAAATGGGCTATAATAAATAAGCCTGCAGCCATGGCGGGCTGCCTTAAAAAGTAACCATTCAATGACACAACTGACAGCTTGCGCAGCCACGGCAGGCTGCCTTAAAAAGTAACCATCCCTGTGTCCTCGATTTCTTCTGTTCATCTACTAAGCCAAGAAGTATACAGTGGTGCTTGAAAGTTTGTGAACCCTTTAGAATTTTCTATATTTCTGCATAAATATGACCTAAAACATCATCAGATTTTCACACAAGTCCTAAAAGTAGAAAAAGAGAACCCAGTTAAACAAATGAGACAAAAATATTATACTTGGTCATTTATTTATTGAGGAAAATGATCCAATATTACATATCTGTGAGTGGCAAAAGTATGTGAAGCTCTAGGATTAGCAGTTCATTTGAAGGTGAAATTCGAGTCAGTCTGTTTCCAATCAATGGGATGACAATCAGGTGTGAGTGGGCACCCTGTTTTATCTAAAAAACAGGGATCTATCTAAGTCTGATCTTCACAACACGTTTGTGGAAGTGTATCATGGCAAAGGAGATTTCTGAGGACCTCAGAAAAAGTGTTGTTGATGCTCATCAGGCTGGAAAAGGTTACAAAGCCATCTGTAAAGAGTTTGGACTCCACCAATCCACAGTCAGACAGATTGTGTCCAAATGGAGGAAATTCAAGACCATTGTTACCCTCCCCGGGAGTGGTTGACCAATAAAGATCACTCCAAGAGCAAGGCATGCAATAGTCGGCGAGGTCACAAAGGACCCCAGGGTAATTTCTAAGCAACTGAAGGCCTCTCTCACATTGGCTAATGTTAATGTTCATGAGTCCACCATCAGGAGAACACTGAACAACAATGGTGTGCATGGCAGGGTTGCAAGGAGAAAGCCACTGCTCTCCAAAAAGAACATTGCTGCTCGTCTGCAGTTTGCTAAAGATCACGTGGACAAGCCAGAAGGCTTTTGGAAAAATGTTTTGTGGACGGATGAGACAAAAATAGAACTTTTTGGTTTAAATGAGAAGCGTTATGTTTGGAGAAAGGAAAACACTTCATTCCAGTATTAGAGCCTTATCCAATCTGTGAAACATGGTGGTGGTAGTATCATGGTTTGGGCCTGTTTTGCTGCATCTGGGCCAGGACAGCTTGCCATCATTGATGGAACAATGAATTCTGAATTATACCAGTGAATTCTAAAGGAAAATGTCAGGACATTTGTCCATAAACTGAATCTCAAGAGAAGGTGGGTCATGCAGTAAGACAACAACCCTAAGCACACAAGTCGTTCTACCAAAGAATGGTTAAAGAAGAATAAAGTTAATGTTTTGGAATGGCCAAGTCAAAGTCCTGACCTTAATCCAATCGAAATGTTGTGGAAGGACCTGAAGCGAGTAGTTCATGTGAGGAAACCCACCAACATCCCAGAGTTGAAGCTGTGCTGTACGGAGGAATGGGCTAAAATTCCTCCAAGCCGGTGTGCAGGACTGATCAACAGTTACCGGAAACGTTTAGTTGCAGTTATTGCTGCACAAAGGGGTCACACCAGATACTGAAAGCAAAGGTTCACATACTTTTGCCACTCACATATATGTAATATTGGATAATTTTCCTCAATAAATAAATGACCAAGTATAATATTTTTGTCTCATTTGTTTAACTGGGTTCTCTTTATCTACTTTTAGGACTTGTGTGAAAATCTGATGATGTTTTATGCCATATTTCTGCAGAAATATAGAAAATTCTAAAGGGTTCACAAACTTTCAAGCACCACTGTATACTCGTTTTGCATTTTCTGCCTCCTTTTTTGTATTTTCGACCCTGCATTTATTTTCTTTCCTTTTCTGAAAACCCGATTTGCATTTTGTTCTGCTACCAACGAACTAACTCGTCAGGTCTCGTCTCTCGAGCCTGCGATGATTCCCGTGGGAAGGGCAACAATTGATACATTTTTATAAACAACCAATAAACAGCCAATAGGGAGGTTGCAACGTTCAGGCTCTCCTTTGCTCAGAGACACTCAGTAATGCACTTATTCAGGAACAGAGAGAACTCTTTATTTTTTATTTTATCTCATTTTTTGGGGCCCCTCTCCACACCAGTCCCGGGTGCAAATGCTACCGTTGCTACCCCTCCAGAACCGGCCCTGTTAACCAGTATTAAAAACGACTGTGTATTGCACAGATTGTTCAATTTAAAGCTAGGAATAGACAGTGTATAATCTGAGGAGCTGGTTGTGGTTGCGCAGCACTTCATATGAGAGGAGAATGAAATCGCGGTTGGAATCATAACGCCACAGACTCGGAAGTGGGAGTGCGAGTGCACAAAGCAAGAGCTGTCAATCAAAGTGAGAGCTGTCAATCATGAGCGCATGCAGCGCTCAACTTGGAATGTGTCAGCAGAATGTCAGAGTCTAAACAATAAACTTACAATAAATGAAGGATCGGTCAGTGGAGAGCTCAGCTAAGCTCAGCATGTTTAATTCCCCAAGCCAATGACAAGAACTTTCGTGAGAAATAACGCGAAAGTCTGCATCATGCGGGATTTGCGGGTGGGAATTGGGACAAAACATGGCAGGCGCGGGCGGGAGCGGGACTGAAAATCATAATTCTTTGTGGGAGCAGGCGGGAGCAGGACTGCACAATGCGAGAGCGGGCGGGAGCGGGACTGGAAATTCTGTCCCGCGCAGACCTCTACTTGGGATCTGTTTCTGTCTTTTTTTTTATCTGACTTTGGACTTACGGACTTGGTAACCTAATGCTGTCATTTAGTGGTGCAAAACTAAAACAAACACAACACTCAGTGGTGCAAAACTATACACACTGTTCTACAAAGATGTGGAAAATATAATATTGTCAAATCTATCACCATATTCTTGATCATGTACTTCCTGAATGCTTGACCTCCATTGAGGGGGGTCTAGTGGCTCTGCTAGACCATGATTCTCATGGATATGGTCTCTTCCAGGATGACCTCACCCCCATTGGGGCCCAATGAATGCTTTGATGAAGATGAAAATATTGTAGTTCATATTATGTGGCCTTTGCAGTCACCAGATCCAAACACCTAGAGGAGATTTTGGAGCAACATGTTGGACAGCGGTCTACCACAATAAAAAAACCAACACCAAGGGAATATTTTTTGGGAAAAAAAAGTCAAGTTTTGTGACAAATTTTGTATTGTGGGTGGCATGGTGGTGTAGTCGTTAGCACTGTCACCTCACAGCAAGAAGGTCCGGGTTCGAGCCCCGTGGCCGGCGAGGGCCTTTCTGTGCGGAGTTTGCATGTTGTCCACGTGGGTTTCCTCCGGGTGCTCCGGTTTCCCCCAAAGACATGCAGGTTCGGTTAACTGCTGACTCTAAATTGACCATAGGTGTGAATGGTTGTCTATGTGTCAGCCCTATGATGGCCTGGCGACTTGTCCAGGGTGTACCCTGCCTCTTGCCCGTAGTCAGCTGGGATAGGCTCCAGCTTGCCTGTGACCCTGTAGAACAGGACAAAGCAGCTAGAGATAATGAGATGAGATTTTGTATTGTCATTACTTTATATAGCTTGTATACATTGAAATGAAATGTTGCTTCTCCAGGACCATGGTGCAAAACATAACAGGGGTTACGTGCACAAGATTACATAAAGTGCAGATACACAACAGTGTGAGACAAGTGCAGGACAATAAATACAGAGAAAAATATATAGGACAATAAATACTCAGGACAATAAATGTAAAGCATTGTGTGGTGTAGCAGAAAATAGGTGTAGCAGCGATAATGGCAGCAGGGTGTCTCATAAATAAACAGTGTCTGATACAGTGTCATACGGGGTTAGGTGTCTGACTGGCCCAAGTGAGGGATAGGAGGCAGGGTGTTGAGTAATCTGACTACCTCAGGGAATAAACTGTTGTGGAGTCTGGTGGCCAGGGTGGTGGCTTGAGTGTGCCTTTAAATTTTGCCAGACAGCAGGAGGATGAAGAGTCCATTGGATGGGTGAGAGAGGTCATTTGCAATACTGGTGGTTTTGTGGATGCAGCTGTTATAGTTGGTAGAGAGACTCCAATAATCTTTTCAGCTGTTCTTACAATCCACTGTAGGGTCATGCAGCTGGACACTGTGCAGTTCCCATACTACATGGTGACACAGCTGGTCAGGATACTCTCTATTGTCTCTCTATAGGAGGTTGTGAGGATGGGAGGGGGAATTTGACTCTCCTCAGTCTCTGCAAGGAGTGGAGGCACTGCTGGTTCTTCTGAGCTAGTCAGATGATTTTGAGTCCAAGAGAGGTCCTCCATCATTTGTAGACCAAGAAACTTGGAGCTTTCTAAACTCTCTCTAAAGTCGTTCCATTGATGTGAAGTGGTGAATGGTCTATTCAGGTCCTCCTGAAATCAACAATAATATCTTTGGTCATATTAACAGGGGGTAGATTGTTGTCTCTACACTATTCTGCAAGCTGGTTCATCTCCCTCTATGCTGACTCATCACTGTTGCTGATGAGGCTCACAACTGTAGTGTCATCAGAAAACTGATGAGTTTTGAACAATACTTTGCAGCACAGTCATAAGTCAGCAGGGTAAACAGCAGTGGACTGAGTACACAGCTATGGGGAATGCCAGTGTTTGGTGCAGTGGTGCTGGAGGTGGTGTTGCTAATCCTGATGGACTGGAGTCTCCCAGTCAAAAAGCCCAGGATCCAGATGCATTAGAGTTTGGTCAAACCCATCAGGCTCAGTTTTCCTGTTAGTTTCTGTGGGGTGATTGTGTTCAATAAACTGGACTGAAGTCTATGAACAGTGTCCTAACATAAAAGGAGAAAGGCAGATAGCAGCATATATGGGGGAAGACATGGCCTAATGGCTAGAGAAGCACTTTTGGGACCAAAAGGTCACCAGTTTGATTCCCTGGACCAGCAGGAATGGCTAAAGTGCCCTTGAGCAAGGCACTTAACCCAGGCTGCTCTGGGTATGTTGTACATTGCTCTGGATAATACCATCTGCCAAATACCAATAATGTTATTGTAGCAGTTCGTAGGAGGGGGAGGAGCACAGAAAGATGGCAGGCCAGAATAACGTTCCATAATTCTTTTATTTTGCTCTTTTCAGATGCAAAATTCACTCTCTGCCATGTGCGCATGCACACACACAAGTTGTCTGGTTCATAAGAGAGATCTCTTCCTCTGCTCTCTCTCTCCTTATATAGGGTGCGGTCACTGGGAAGACACACAAACAGGTTAATTGACATCAGGTGTAGTGATTCTGCCACTTACCTTCCCTGACTCCGCCCTCCGGTCACAGACCGGTGCTTGACCATGCCCCCGCTGCCACAGTTATGTAATTTAATAAGACATCCTCCATTGAGCAGTTAGGATGGCAGGCATACTGAAATGGTCCAGTATGCTGAGCAGACTGCCCTTTATGTGTTTGATGCACTTCAAAATGATACATGTGAGTGTAACAGGCTGATAGTTATTCAGGCAAGACATACAGTAGATGATTTCTGGTCTTCTTGTGATGGCTTGAATGCATTGCCTCATAAGCTGTGTGTCCTTGGTGTTTAGGAAATGGTTGTGGATTATTTTTGCATAGTTGCGCTGATAGCCCAGGAAAGATTGACCCTTGCTGTGTGGAGGGCTGCCTTGTCATCAGACCCAAAAGTATTGTCTTAGGATTTCATTAGTGCCTGCACCTATGCCACCATCCACGATTTCCTGGTTAGCATGTGGTGATGGTCTTGAAGAAAGTCACATCATTTAGGTATGTGCTGATTTAATCAGTCACTGATGCGTGTTCCTCCAAATGATGCATATTCCTCCAAATCTGTGGTGTGGTTGTATGTAGCAGCCTCTCTGACCATATTCCAGTTTGTGTGCTCAAACCATTCCTGAAGTACTGAGATGACTTCCTCAGACCAGGTTCTCACCTGTTTCAGTACCGGTTTGGCACATTTCATAAGTGGTCTGTATGGTGGGACTAGCATAACAGAGATGGGGTCTAACCAGCTGAAGTGGGGGGGTGCACTGTTCATACATTGCTGATAACTAGGTAGTGTTCACTTTGACCTTCCTTCACGTTAGTGCCAGGGGAAATGTAGACCACAACAATGAGCATGGGGTGAACTCTCTGGACAGGTAGTATGGCCGCCACTTTACAGTCACAAAGTCCACCTTTGATGAACAGTAACTCAAGGTTATGACAGCAGCACCATTTATTGTTTGTGTAAACACACAGAGCACCATCATGAGTCTTACCAGACACTGCTGCTCACCCATCAGTGTGATGTGAGGTTGGCCTGGCTAGTTGAATCGCTGTGTCCTGACATTTCCAGAAGAATGAAATCACAGACATCCCTGAGTTCACATTAGGTAGTTAACTGTAGTCTGAGGAAGTTCAGTTTATTGTTGAGGGACTGAACATTGGAGAGGAGAATAGATGGTAGAGCCGGTAGCTAGTGTTAGCCTTTAGTCTATCATGGATTCTTGCTTGCTTACAATGCTTCCGCTTTCTCACAGTCCATTTCTGTTGCCCTCCATCCTGACTGGCAGCATCAGACTATCCCCTGGTCATGGGTTGTAGTTCACACAGCAGCCTGAGGTCATGTAACTCTTCCCGCAGTCCATCGTTTATTTCTCCTGACCTTTGTTTTTCAATGTTTAGCAAAAGTTGGTGATGATAGACATGTTCACCACTGTTTCTGATACACCTCATTGGTAAAAGTTTACAAATTAGTATGAAGTACACATAACATAGCATCATATTTCTGGACCTGAAGTGGCCCTTGCATGCTGCCGCACTACCATCTCAGTGATGAACTCCAGTACAGGTCCAGCACCGTGTAAAATTGATGCCAGGATTCATTGCTGAGGTTTTCACTGTGGCCCAAAACGTAATGTTGTTTTTTTTCTTTAATTAGGTACCCATTTTGTACATCTTTCATCAGATCAAAGCTAAATTTTAAGACTCTGAAATTACAAAGCGGATGGTGGATTCTTCCCCTTACTGTGGTACATCAGCAAGACCTTCACAGTACTCTTCGTGACTGAGAGTCTTTTAGTCACCCAGAGTAAGCTCTTGTCCATACTGAATGCCATAATTTCACGCTTCCCTAGCACAAGCCTTGCTGTATGTGTACCTCAGAAGAGGCCTGTCATGAGATGGCCAGAGACAGAGCAGTATATTTTGATGGTTTGAATGAACCAAGTACTCTGCAGTTGCTCTTAAGGGGAAACCCGTCTCTGCTGCCTGACCACAGAGGAACAGAGATAAAAGTAGCTGGCTCTTCAATCCCAGCAGGCCTTGGCTGTGTATTCAATTAGGCTTGCCACATTTTTCCTTTCTCTGGTGTTTTTGTGCCTGTGGAAAACACTGCCAGTATGGGTGTGACATTTTAAACTCTAAGCTTTTTAGTCATTAAGGTCATCCCTAAAGTTATGGTAGTTGAAGTGACTGTCGTTACATATAGTAATCAAAAGGGCTTCATCAGTTCTAGTAAATGAAACATTCAATATTACAATCCAAGCCCTGCTGTCATGACAATTTACTTCAAGGTATAGTGCCTATTTGCATTCTTGATCCAAAGCTTTTTTTTCTGTCCTTCTGTTGTGGATTATCTGGTTAAGCTGTTTAATGTTGCTTGAAACAGTAAAGGCAGTCAGTGTCGTTGCCTTCTTCTCATGTTTTCCTCTTATTTCCTTTTCACAAGCTCTTCCATCTCTGTGATTTCTAGGTCAGAATGTACTATTTGCCCCTTCTCCAGCCATTACACAAGGACAAACAGAAAAGAGATGAAAAGTCAGAATGACCTCAATATTCCTCTAAAAAGAGCTTGAATGCAAGGATGGGAGCAAAACATTTGGATAGTCTGAATACTTTAATGGCTACATTCATCTGCTTCAAACATGGGCTCCTGTCTCTGAAAAAAAAGAGCTGGAGGGGGAAGAAAATTGCGATTTGACTACAGGGATTATGAGCATTAAAAAATTAAAATAGAAACTGAGAAACAAGTGAGGTTATACTGGTGCTAAGTCTCATCAAAGGTCAAACTGGAATCCCAAGGCACACCTATTTAAAGATGGATATCAATTATGAAGGATGTCACACACATTATGATGGGCTATAATGTCATTAGTGATATTTGACTCATATTGTACTACAGCAGACTGTCAAATTATTATCAAATAAATAGATACAGTAAATTAGACAGGCAATTATATAATTTATTAAAAATGCATGGACGTGCATCGGATCAAGAACTTGACCGCATGGCATCATGAACAGCAACACCAATCCATCCATCCATCCATCCATCCATCTATCCAACCATCCATTAGGGTTGCAGGCAAGTGGGGTTCATCCTGGGCATGCCGCCAATTTACAGTGATGCTTGAAAGTTTGTGAACCCTTTAGAATTTTCTATATTTCTGCATAAATATGACCTAACACATCATCAGATTTTCACACAAGTCCTAAAGGTAGATAAAGAGAACCCAGTTAAACAAATGAGACAAAAATATTATACTTGGTCATTTAATTATTGAGGAAAATGATCCAATATTACATATCCTTGAGTGGCAAAAGTATGTGAAACTCTAGGATTAGCAGTTAATTTGAAGGTGAAATTAGAGTCAGGTGTTTTCAATCAATGGGATGACAATCAGGTGTGAGTGGGCACCCTGTTTTATTGAAAGAACAGGGATCTATCCAAGTCTGATCTTCACAACACATGTTTGTAGAAGTGTATCTTGGCACAAACAAAGGAAATTTCTGAGGACCTCAGAAAAAGTGTTGTTGATGCTCATCAGGCTGGAAAAGGTTACAAAACCATCTCTAAAGAGTTTGGACTCCACCAATCCACAGTCAGACAGATTGTGTACAAATGGAGGAAATTCAAGACCATTGTTACCCTCCCCAGGAGTGGTCGACCAACAAAGATCACTCCAAGAGCAAGCCGTGTAATAGTCGGTGAGGTCACAAAGGACCCCAGGGTAACTTCTAAGCAACTGAAGGCCTCTCTCACATTGGCTAATGTTAATGTTCATGAGTCCACCATCAGGAGAACACTGAACAACAATGGTGTGCATGGCAGGGTTGCAAGGAGAAAGCCACTGCTGTCCAAAAAGGACATTGCTGCTCATCTGTAGTTTGCTAAAGATCGTGGACAAGCCAGAAGGCTATTGGAAAAATGTTTTGTGGATGGATGAGACCAAATACTTTTTGGTTTAAATGAGAAGCGTTATTTTTGGAGAAAGGAAAACGCTGCATTCCAGCATAAGAACCTGATCCCATCTGTGAAACATGATGGTGGTAGTATCATGGTTTGGGCCTGTTTTGCTGCATCTGGGCCAGGACAGCTTGCCATCATTGATGGAACAATGAATTCTGAATTATATCAGTGAATTCTAAAGGAAAATGTCAGGACATCTGTCCATGAACTGAATCTCAAGAGAAGGTGGGTCATGCAGCAAGACAATGACCCTAAGCACACAAGTCATTCTACCAAAGAATGGTTAAAGAAGAATAAAGTTAATGTTTTGGAATGGCCAAGTCAAAGTCCTGACCTTAATCCAATCAAGATGTTGTGGAAGGACCTGAAGCGAGCAGTTCATGTGAGGAAACCCACCAACATCCCAGAATTGAAGCTGTTCTGTACAAAGCAATGGGCTAAAATTCCTCCAAGCCGGTGTGCAGGACTGATCAACAGTTACTGGAAATGTTTAGTTGCAGTTATTGCTTCACAAGGGGGTCACACCAGATACTGAAAGCAAAGGTTCATATACTTTTGCCACTCACAGATATGTAATATTGAATCATTTTCCTCAATAAATAAATGACCAAGCATAATATTTTTGTCTCATTTGTTTAACTGGGTTCTCTTTATCTACTTTTAGGACTTGTGTGAAAATCTGATGAAGTTTTATGTCATATTTATGCAGAAATATAGAACATTCTAAAGGGTTCACAAACTTTCAAGCACCACTGTATCACAGGGCTAACACAGAGACAAACAACCATTCGCAATCACATTCAGACATATGTGCAATTTAGAGTAGCCAGTTGACCAAATCCACATGTCTTTGGACTGTTGGAGGAAACTGGAGCACCCAGAGGAAACCCACAAAGACATGGAGAAATCAGCAAAACACTAAAATTAAATTAAATTAAATTAAATTAAATAAATCTCTCCATTGTCAACTCAAAATGTAAAAGTAGTTGACTGTGATTATGCGACATATCTTAACAACTGTGCTGATAGGTAGTGAACTAATGTGGCAAGCATCTGTGGAAAGAGTCAGATCTGAGCTTCTCATTAAATCTCCTGTGCTCAATACATTGCATGGATCTAGGAGTTGCTGTTTTATTTTAATACATGATCCCTATCATGAGTACTGTCCAGAGGTGTTCAATTCCTGCAAGAGTCTCAGCCATGTTGGCTCAATGCAATTTAGCCCCTAACGCTCACTAAGCTTAAACATTAACAATCCCATGAGGCTTTGTGCTCACAGCATGAAAATGACAATTTGAGCAACCACCTTTTGCAGTCACTCCAAAAATAATCCTCCTCTGCAAACGTAATTTTATTTTTGAACTCAAACTGAGAATGGGACTAAAGATCATTTCCAAAAAAAAAAAAATACAACTCCAATTGTTTACCACTGTGTTGCATCACTTCTACTTTTAACAACACTCTGTAAACATTTGTGAACTGAGGAGACCAATTGCTGTAGTTTTAAAAGTGAAATGTTGTCCCATTCTTGCCTTATATACAATTTCAGTTGCTCAACCTTTCAGAGTCTCCTTTGTGTTAGTTTACGCTTCATATTTTGCATATGGTGTGCTTCATAATGCACCAAATGTTTTAAATGGGAGACAGGTCTGGACTGCAAGCAAGCCAGTTTAGCACCTGGACTCTTTTAATACAGAATCATGCAGTTTTAATATGTGTAAAAAGCACTTTGGCATCATTTTGCTGAAAGAATGAAGGCCTTCCCTGAAAACGATTTTGTCTGGATGGCAGCATATTGTTCTGAAATGTGTATATATAATTCAGTATTAATGATGCCTTCCCAGATGTACATGTGTAGTAATGCCCCCTCATACCATCACAGATGCTGGCTTTTGAACTGTGCACTACAAGCTGGATGGTCCCGCTCCTCTTTAGCCTGGAGGATGTGATGTCCATGATTTCTAAAAAGTATTGCTACTTTTGATTTGTCAGACCTCGGGACCATCTTTACTTCTGAGACTCCGCCTCTCTGGGATGCTCTTTTTATACCCGATCATGTTACTCTTACTCACCTGTTGCCAAGTCCCCAAATTAGTTGTTTTTTTTTTTTCAGTCTTGTATTGCCCCGTCCAAACTTGTCTGAAACGAGCAACTTCACCTACTTGGGCTCTACTGTCAGCTGCAACCTGTGACTCGACAACAAGTTGGACAAACGAATCGCCAAGGCTGCTGGCATCATGGCTAAGTTCAACAAGAGAGTATGGAGCAACAACTATCTGACTAGTAACACCAAAGTCAAAGTAGACAAGGCTTGCATCCTCAGTACTCTTCTTTACAGCAGTGAAACATGGACAACCTACGCAAGGCAAGAAAGCTTCCACCTCTGCTCTCTTCAGTGTATACTTGGCATCACATGGCGCGACAAGGTCACCAACACTACTGTGCTGGAGCATGCTGGCTGCCTCAGTATGCATCTTACCCTTTGTCAGAGACAGCTTTGCTGGATTGGGCATGTGCACCGCATGCAAGATGGCCGCATTCCCAAAGACCTGCTGTATGGGGAACTTGCATCAGGGCAACGCTCAGTGGGCCATCGAGTTCTCTGTTTCAAAGATATACAGTATGTAAGCGAGACATGAAACTGACTGACATCGACCCTGACGGAATCAATGGTCTTGCAATAGGAGAAGCTGGCGCCATGCAGTCTGCTCTGGAGTCAAGAGGGGAGATGAGAGCCGCAACCAGCAGCTGGAGGACAAGAGGAGAAGTCAGAAGCAGAGGCAACAGGAATGGGCCCTCAACCCACCATCCAACTTCATCTGTGTCAACTGTGGAAGGGACTGCAATGCAAGAATTGGACTTCTGAGCCATTCTCGATGCTGTTCCCAACTAGACTGATGATCAGCCAAGGCGCTACCATCATCTCTTGAGATGGACAGATGCCAGCATGTCACTGACCTGTTGCCAATTACCAAAATTATCTCATCTCATTCTCATTATCTCTAGCTGCTTTATCCTTCTACAGGGTCGCAGGCAAGCTGGAGCCTATCCCAGCTGACTACGGGCGAAAGGCGGGGTACACCCTGGACAAGTCCCCAGGTCATCATAGGGCTGACACATAGACACAGACAACCATTCACACTCACATTCACACCTACGGTCAGTTTAGAGTCACCAGTTAACCTAACCTGCATGTCTTTGGACTGTGGGGGAAACCGGAGCACCCGGAGGAAACCCACGCGGACACGGGGAGAACATGCAAACTCCGCACAGAAAGGCCCTCGCCGGCCACGGGGCTCGAACCCAGACCTTCTTGCTGTGAGGCGACAGCGCTAACCACTACACCACCGTGCTGTCTACCAAAATTATTATTATTATTTTTTAGCATTACACAACTTTTTCAGTCTTTTATTGGCCCTGTCCCAACTGTTCTGAAAGGTGTTGCTGACATCAAATTCAAAATTAGCATTGTTTTTTTCAAAAACAATCAAATTTCAAGATTTGATATGTTATCGGGCGGCACGGTGGTGTAGTGGTTAACGCTGTCGCCTCACAGCAAGAAGGTCCTGGGTTCGAGCCCCGGGGCCAGCGAGGGCCTTTCTGTGTGGAGTTTGCATGTTCTCCGCGTGGGTTTCCTCCGGGTGCTCCGGTTTCCCCCAAAGACATGCAGGTTAGGTTAACTGGTGACTCTAAATTGACCGTAGGTGTGAATGTGAGTGTGAATGGTTGTCTGGGTCTATGTGTCAGCCCTGTGATGACCTGGCAACTTGTCCAGGGTGTACCCCGCCTTTTGCCCGTAGTCAGCTGGGATAGGCTCCAGCTTGCCTGCGACCCTGTAGAAGGATAAAGCGGCTAGAGATAATGAGATGAGATGATATGTTATCTTTCTACAATTTTCCATGGAATATAGGGTTTCCATGATTTGCAAATCTTCACATTATGTTTTTATGTTTTACCCAGTGTCCCACCTTTTTTGGAATTGGGATTGTATATACAACCCCGATTCCAAAAAAGTTGGGAGAAAGTACAAATTGTAAATAAAAATGGAATGCAGTAATTTACAAATCTCAAAAACTGATATTGTATTCACAATAGAACATAGACAACATATCAAATGTCGAAAGAGAGACATTTTGAAATTCCATGCCAAATATTGGCTCATTTGAAATTTCATGACAGCAACACATCTCAAAAAAGTTGGGACAGGGGCAATAAGAGGCTGGAAAAGTTAAAGGTACAAAAAAGGAACAGCTGGAGGACCAAATTGCAACTCATTAGGTCAATTGGCAATAGGTCATTAACATGACTGGGTATAAAAAGAGCATCTTGGAGTGGCAGCGGCTCTCAGAAGTAAAGATGGGAAGAGGATCACCAATCCCCCTAATTCTGCGCCGACAAATAGTGAAGCAATATCAGAAAGGAGTTCGACAGTGTAAAATTGCAAAGAGTTTGAACATACTGTATCATCATCTACAGTGCATAATATCATCAAAAGATTCAGAGAATCTGGAAGAATCTCTGTGTGTAAGGGTCAAGGCCGGAAAACCATACTGGGTGCCCGTGATCTTCGGGCCCTTAGATGGCACTGCATCACATACAGGCATGCTTCTGTATTGGAAATCACAAAATGGGCTCAGGAATATTTCCAGAGAACATTATCTGTGAACACAATTCACCGTGCCATCCGCCGTTGCCAGCTAAAACTCTATAGTTCAAAGAAGAAGCCGTATCTAAACATGATCCAGAAGCGCAGACGTCTTCTCTGGGCCAAGGCTCATTTAAAATGGACTGTGGCAAAGTGGAAAACTGTTCTGTGGTCAGACGAATCAAAATTTGAAGTTCTTTATGGAAATCAGGGACGCCGTGTCATTCGGACTAAAGAGGAGAAGGACGACCCAAGTTGTTATCAGCACTCAGTTCAGAAGCCTGCGTCTCTCATGGTATGGGGTTGCATTAGTGCATGTGGCATGGGCAGCTTACACATCTGGAAAGACACCATCAATGCTGATAGGTATATCCAGGTTCTAGAGCAACATATGCTCCCATCCAGACGACATTAGACAAGAATGGGTTAACATTCCTATCCCTAAACTTGAGCAACTTGTCTCCTCAGTCCCAGACATTTACAGACTGTTGTAAAGAGAAAAGGGGATGTCTCACAGTGGTAAACATGGCCTTGTCCCAACTTTTTTGAGATGTGCTGTTGTCATGAAATTTAAAATCACCTAATTTTTCTCTTTAAATGATACATTTTCTCAGTTTAACCCTCATCCTACCATGCTATTTTACACCTTAATCTTACCATGTGGGGTCCGTTTGGACCCCAATACTTTTCTTTAAAATTAAAGCTTATAAAGACAAAATCACCAGATAAGTTTTGTTCAGAACATCTTGTATTAATAACAGCAATACACTAAAGGGCCCAAGGCATAATGAACACACTTAACCTTCATCCTACCAGCCAATTTTACATACACAAACTACCAGGCGGGGTCCGTATGGACCCCAGGAGGGAATACCTTGAAATCAATGCAGTAAGAACCAATTCAATGCAGCAAACAGACATAACTTTATTGAAGAACAAAATCCACTATGGCTGAATATCAATGATGTATTATAAATGCAATAACATTGCAATAATATTGCAATAACTAGCATACATGTAGCAAATTATAGCGCCACAAAAAAAATTGGCATTATATACATGATTTTTGCAGCTCATGCAGCTGTAAAACATTCTGGATTACAACTTAGGTCTTTTCTTACAGAATTTAAACAAAAAAGTAATTGTAAAATAATTTCGGGCTTTTGTTTTGCAGCCTGTGCTTATTGCAGCAGTGGGGTCCACACGGACCCCAAGAAGGAATGCCTTGGTAGTTTCATTATGGAACATAAAAGAAATAAAAGAAGTTAACTTTCAGTGTGCTATTCAATTATAAAATGAAAGACAGATAAACTTTACTCTGGGGTCCGGTTGGACCCCAGTAACAAATTAATTATACCTTCACAATGCAAAAAGCTGATCTTCCGGTGCTTTAGTGTTTTAATTAAGACATAAATTCCGACAAATTCATAAAACGGTGAGGCAGTATGTCACATATTTTTAAAATGGCAAACAAACATATAGGTGCGGGGTCCAGATGGACCCCACTTGGTAGGATGAAGGTTAAACATTTGATATGTCATCTATGTTCTATTCTGAATAAAATATGGAATTTTAAAACTTCCACATCATTGCATTCCGTTTTTATTTACAATTTGTACTTTGTCCCAACTTTTTTGGAATCAGGGTTGTATAATAATTGTAAAAGCTGTAAATAAGTGACTACCAACAAACATTTTTAATTAAGAAGCAGTATCACTGGTGTATTTAACAAGTACTATTTAATAAGCCTGTATAAAAATGCATTGGGTTCTTGAAAATTCCACAGTACACTTTGCCTCATGGCACCCCAGAGAACTACTCATCAAGGTAATCTTGGCACTATAACCAAAGACCATGCTTTATAGTTTTTTGCATGACATCACTTTTACAGGGGTTCCCAGTCTTTGTGACTTTTTTCACGGACCACCATGTGGGTGGTAATGTGGAAGGCAGGCAAGGTTGATGTCATAAGATCTCTTTTACTGGGCTACTAAACCAGAGAACTCATTTTAAAAAATGCCAAACCTAAACCAAAATCACAGTGAACTGTGAATTGCGAACTGTGAATGTGTTAATTTGTAATGGAAGCCATGGGTAGAGCTCCTGAGGAGAAACGGTTATACGGTACCAATACTAATACATTGTGTTTTACGTAAAGCTATAAAATAGTCCAGAAAACCAGTCTCTGGCCTATTGAAAGTGGTGGTCTGGGGTTCAGATCCACCAAACCGTGACACAGTCCATCTCAGATATGGAAGCTCTCTGCTCTGGGTGCTGCATGCAGAATAATGTGTTTGGTTCAAATTATCATGTAAGTACAGGACCTCTTTCAATTTCTGGGGAAAAGGGGATACATATATTGTGGTGCAAGTGCTTGCACTGATACAGTGTCTTGCAAAAATATTCATCCCCCTTGGTGTTTGTCCTGCTTTGTCACATTACAAGCTGGAATTATTTTATTTATTTATTTATTTATTTATTTGTTTGTTTGTTTGTTTGTTTATTATTTTTAATTAATTAAATTATTATTTTTTGGGGGGTTAGCACCATTTGATTTACACAACATGCTTACCACTTTAAAGGGGCAAATTGTTGTTTTATTGCAACACAAACAATAATTAGGATGAAAAAACAGAAATCTGGAGTGTGCATAGGTATTCACCCCCTTTCATATGAATCCCCTAAATAACAGCTGGTCCAACCAATTCACTTCATAAGTCACATAATTAGCTGATTAAGATCCACCTGTGTGCACTCAAGGGGTCACATGATCTGTCACATGATGTCTGTATAAGACCCCGTCCACACGTAGCCGGGTATCTGCTAAATCGAAGATATTTTTCTACGTTTTGGCCTGTCATCCACATGAAAACACATCAAAAACGAATATTTAAAAAAACTCCGGGCAAAGTGAAGATTTTTGAAAACTCTGTGTATGCCTTTTCGTGTAGACAGAGATAACCGGAGTTTTGCGTTTTAGAACGTCACAATCTGCGCCAAAAAAATGACAACAAATCTGCCCTGACGTCAAACGTGCGACCTTTGTTTACTGCAGAAGCCAGATTAAGCATGGACAAAGAGTAATGGATCGGAGTCGTGCCTTGAAAGCGTTAATTATTGTGCAGGTGCTATTTATATGTTTAATTTTAGAAGCCCAACTACTGACAAGATTCCCAATCAACGTTTTCTTGTGTCTTTTGAAGTTTATACTCCAAAATTGTGTTTAGAAGCAATTCTGTCTCCGAGTCTGTCCAGACGAACGAGCTTGGCGCCATGTTTTATGTTTAGGCGGAAGTGACGCCAACAGAGGGCTATTCTGATGTGATTAGGGGGTAGGATTTGGGGAAATAATGCCATCTACAGGTTTGGAATGCTTATGAATGTGATTGAAAACGCAGATGTTCGGTTATGTGTGGAAGGGATTTTTTTCGAAGACGAGGTGGTGTGGATAAAACATTTTTATAAACGGAGGGGGGGGGAAATGTTCGGTTTTAAAAATACCCGGCTACGTGTGTACATGGCCTGAATCAACCTGTTCTGGGAGGACCCTGACTCTGCAACACGACTAAGCAAGCAACATGAAAACGAAGGAGCCTCCAAACAGGTCAGAGACAAAGTTGTGAAGAAGTATAGATCAGGGTTGGGTTATAAAAAAAATATATATATATATTAGTGCTGTCAAAAATGTCGCTTTATTAACGCGTTAACTTGACTCAATTTTAACGGCGATAATTTTTTTATCGCGAGATTAACGCTCTGTGACATGATGTAGGTTTTTCATAAGCTTTTGAAACTGCCAGGAACTTGGAACATAGACTTTGCTTAGAAAACCGATAGCAGCTAGACTGTAATGCCACGCCCCGCACAGCCAGAGTCCTCTGCCCTCCTCCCCCAAAGAACCAGCGCGGGCAGGGCGCGCTAGTAGAGATGGGATTTATGGCTCTTTGATGGGATCCGTTCTTTGAAAAGAGCCGTTCAAAAGACTGGCTCATTTGGCTCTTTTTAAATATTTATTCAGTTTTAAGAAGACAGCGTCTAAAGAAGCCAGATCCCTCTGAACTGTAAACTCAATGCTATCCCAGAAATCCTTCCTGTAATATGCAAATTTGGCTGCCTCTGATTGGACAGCACGACGCATCAACAGGCAGAAAGTGTAAAAGTACAAAATGTGTTAAGTGAGCTGAAACAGTAAAGATCAGATTCAATGCAATATTTATCAACGAACAACTTAAAGTTAATATAATAGTGTACTTTATATTATAATCAAGCATGTCAAGCCTACCGTCACTGTGTAACCTGTCTCTCTGAGTTGTAGACTAACTCAAACAGTAGATCACTTCACTCATGATTCTTTTGCTAGCCCCGGTGTTCGGCTTAGGTTTCACTTTGCAGTGGCTGTATCAAGACGTGTTATGCTTTGCAATACAAAGCAAGCCCATTCACGTTTTTATGCTGATAAGAGAATTACAATGGTTTTTCATGTGACAAAAATGTGCGATTAAATTGCGATTAATCGTGAGTTAACTATGACAGTCGCGACATTAATCGTGATTAAATATTTTAATCGCTTGACAGCACTAATATATATCCCATGGAGCACCATTAAATCCATTATAGAAAAATGGAAAGAATATGGCACCACTACAAACCTGACAAGAGAAGGCCCCGCCCACCAAAACTCACAGACCAGGCAAGGAGGACATTAATCAGAGATGCAGCAAAGACACCAAAGATAACACTGAAGGAGCTGAAAAGATCCACAGCAGAGATGGGAGTATCTGTCCATAGGACCACTTTAAGCCGTACACTCCATAGAGTGGGGCTTTATGGAAGAGTGGCCAGTAAAATGCCATTGCTAAAGAAAAATATAAGAAAACATATTTGGAGTTTGCCCAACAGCATGTGGCAGACTCCCCAAATACATGGAAGAAGATTCTCTGGTCAAATGAGACTAAAATTGAACTCTGTGGCCATCATGGGAAATGCCATGTGTGGCACAAACCCAACACTTCCCATCACCCTGAGAACACCATTCTGACAGTGAAGCATGGTGATGGCAGAATCATGCTGTGGGGATGTTTTTCATCTGCAGGTACAGGAAAGCTGGTCAGGATTTAAGGAAAGATGGATGGCACTAATTTAAAAAAATGTACTTTCGAAGTGGTAGGCATTTTGTATAAATCAAATGGTGCTAACTCCTCCAAATGTGACAACACAGGACAAACACCAAGGGGGGTGACTACTTTTGCAAGACACTGTAACACTGCAAAAGCAGTGGCTCCTTGTTTGTGGGTATTCCTGTGCTATGACATGCCATGAATCAAAAACGTGCTGTTCTGCTCCTGCTTGAGTGTTCATACCAAATGAAAATACCAAAACGCAATAAACTGATGAATCTAGTGACCTAATGCCTACCTAATGCCTGTGTGCACAAAAATTTCATCTCATTATCTTTAGCCGCTTTATCCTGTCCTGCAGGGTCGCAGGCAAGCTGGAGCCTATCCCAGCTGACTACGGGCGAAAGGCGGGGTACACCCTGGACAAGTCGCCAGGTCATCACAGGGCTGACACATAGACACAGACAACCATTCACACTCACACCTACAGTCAATTTAGAGTCACCAGTTAACCTAACCTGCATGTCTTTGGACTGTGGGGGAAACCGGAGCACCCAGAGGAAACCCATGCAGACACGGGGAGAACATGTAAACTCCGCACAGAAAGGCCCTCGCCGGCCATGGGGCTCAAACCAGAACCTTCTTGCTGTGAGGCAACAGTGCTAACCACTACACCACCGTGCCGCCTGTGTGCACAAAAATGACATATGGAATTGCATAACTGATCAACAGTTTGGAAAGAGGTCCTCAATGTGAAAGCAAGCATGTGATGATGAGCCTCTCCTGAAAACAAGCCCTGAGAGTGGACACAAATATCTGAGCCAAGACTCCTCTGAAAGACTCCCTTAGCCTCCTAAGATAATATTAAATCTAGCAATGTTGGTTTGTTGAGTGACTGATAGTCCAGTAATGTAAGGTAATGAGCTCATTAAATGTGAGTTCTAATTAGATAAAATCTTATGAAGGGTTGTGTGGTTTAACCCTGAGTATATAGTAGAAGGTACAAGCATGAACACATTTTCTAACATGTTTCAGTCCTCCATTCAGGTGCAGTACCTTAAACAAGTGAGATGTACTGAGGACTATGCGGTTGACATGATTAGATTTTGCATTTCATGAGGTCATTAGCTAGCATGACTGGAATTTCTGCCTCTCAGTAAAACTAATCTCTTCCTGACCTGCTGTAGAATTGTTTCTTCAAAGCACATATTCATGACATTAATTTGGGTGCATTGAGTAATTACATTCATTGTGTTATTACAGGCAGGCAATGAGGCAAGTCTGGCAGCCGGCTGGCAGTAGTTAACTTGACTGCAGGTTAGCATCTGATTCTCTGTATTTTGTTCAAACACAGAAATAGCATTCAGAGCTTTGGCATGCAGTTTTGTGTCTACAAGGCCTAAATCCTGACCGTCTCACAGTGGTTAGACTAGACCAGAAGAAAAACATCCCTACATAGAAAATGAGAGGGGGAAAATAAAAGACAACAGCAAGATTTGAACAGGGATTGGAATGAGTACCAGTGTTCCACTGGTACTCTGCTACAGGCCAGATCACAAGGTCAACAACGTCCACATAACCACAAGTACAAACACTCAGAGGAGGCCGAAACCTACAGGACACTGGCTCGGGTTAGCTAGACTAAATTCATTCCTTACTGAGAGAATGCTGCATTAGCAAGGCTAAGCACCACTTGAGTCAAGAATTTCATTGCAAAATGGTCTAATCTGAAATATCAGGCAGCATGAAAACTGTTTACTTTGATCTAAAATGTGGGAAATAATATTTATCACAGAATTTTTCTAACCACCTTTTATATATATATATATATATATATATATATATATATATATATATATATATATATATATACACACACACACAGTGGTGCTTGGAAGTTTGTGAACCGTTTAGAATTTTCTATATTTCTGCATAAATATGATGTAAAACTTCATCAGATTTTCACACAAGTCCTAAAAGTAGATAAAGAAAACCCAGTTAAACAAATGAGACAAAAATATTAGAATTGGTCATTTATTTATTGAGGAAAATGATCCAATATTACATATCTGTGAGTGCCAAAAGTATGTGAACCTCTAGGATTAGCAGTTAATTTGAAGGTGAAATTAGAGTCAGGTGTTTTCAATCAATGGGATGATAATCAGGTGTGAGTGGGTACCCTGTTTTATTTAAAGAACAGGGATCTGTCAAAGTCTGATCTTCACAACACGTTTGTGGAAGTATATCATGGCACAAAAAAAAGGAGATTTCTGAGGACCTCAGAAAAATCGTTGTTGATGCTCATCAGGCTGGAAAAGATTACAAAACCATCTCTAAAGAGTTTGGACTCCACCAATCCACAGTCAGACAGATTGTGTACAAATGGAGGAAATTCAAGACCATTGTTACCCTCCCCAGGAGTGGTCGACCAACAAAGATCACTCCAAGAGCAAGCCGTGTAATAGTCGGTGAGGTCACAAAGGACCCCAGGGTAACTTCTAAGCAACTGAAGGCCTCTCTCACATTGGCTAATGTTAATGTTCATCAGTCCACCATCAGGAGAACATTGAACAACAATGGTGTGCATGACAGGGTTGCAAGGAGAAAGCCACTGCTCTCCAAAAAGAATATTGCTGCTCATCTGCAGTTTGCTAAAGATCATGTGAACAAGCCAGAAGGCGATTGGAAAAATGTTTTGTGGACGGATGAGACCAAAATAGAACTTTTTGGTTTAAATGAGAAGCATTATGTTTGGAGAAAGGAAAACACTGCATTCCAGCATAAGAACCTTATCCCATCTGTGAAACATGGTGGTAGTAGTATCATGGTTTGGGCCTGTTTTGCTGCATCTGGGCCAGGACGGCTTGGCATTATTGATGGAACAATGAATTCTGGATTATCCCAGCAAATTCTAAAGGAAAATGTCAGGACATCTGTCCATGAACTGAATCTCAAGAGAAGGTGGGTCATGCAGCAAGACAACGACCCTAAGCACACAAGTTGTTCTACCGAAGAATGGTTAAAGAAGAATAAAGTTAATGTTTTGGAATGGCCAAGTCAAAGTCCTGACCTTAATCCAATCAAACATTTGTGGAAGGACCTGAAGCGATCAGTTCATGTGAGGAAACCCACCAACATCCCAGAGTTGAAGCTGTTCTGTACGGAGGAATGGGCTAAAATTCCTCCAAGCTGGTGTGCAGGACTGATCAACAGTTACCGGAAATATTTATTTGCATTTATTGCTGCACAAGGGGGTCACACCAGATACTGAAAGCAAAGGTTCACATACTTTTGCCACTCACAGATATGTAATATTGGATCATTTTCCTCAATAAATAAATAACCATGTACAATATTTTTGTCTCATTTGTTTAACTGGGTTCTCTTTATCTACTTTTAGGACTTGTGTGAAAATCTGATGATGTTTTAGGTCATATTTATGCAGAAATATAGAACATTCTAAAGGGTTCACAAACTTTCAAGCACCACTGTATATATTTCACATGCAATCCTATGTACAGTGCACAACCCCAATTCCAAAAAAGATGGGATGCTGTGTAAACTGTAAATAAAAATAGAATGTGATGATGTGCAAACCATGGAAACCCTATCTCATCTCATTATCTCTAGCCACTTTATCCTGTTCCACAGGGTCGCAGGCAAGCTGGAGCCTATCCCAGCTGACTACTGGCAAAAGTCAGGGTACACCCTGAACAAGTTGCCAGGTCATCACAGGGCTGACACATAGACACAGACATTTATTCACATCTACGGTCAATTTAGAGTCACCAGTTAACCTTAACTTGCATGTCTTTGGACTGTAGGGGAAACCGGAGCACCCAGAGGAAACCCACGTGGACAACATGCAAACTCCACACAGAAAGGCCCTTGCCAGGCACGGGGCTTGAACCCAGACCTTCTTGCTGTGAGGCGACAGCGGTAACCACTACACCACCGTGCCACCCTGGAAACCCTATATTTCATTGAAAATAGTACAAAGTGAACATATCAAATGTTGAAAGTGAGAAATTGTATTGTTTTTTGAAAAATATATGCTCATTTTGAATTTGATGTCAGCAACATGTTTCAGAAAAGTTGAAACAGGGGCATGTTTACCAATGTGGTACATCACCTCTATTTTACAACTTTTTGTACAAAAAAAAAAAACATTTTAATATTCCAACTATTTTACAGTTCCATTTTTGGGAACTTAGGAGATCAATTGCTGTAGTTTTGAAAGAGAAATGTTGCCCCATTCTTGTCTGATATACAATTTCAGTTGCTCAGCAGTTTGGGGTCTACTTTGTCATAATTTGCACTTCATAATGCACCAAATGTTTTAAATGCGAGACAGGTCTGGACTGCAAGCAAGCCAGTTTAACACCTGGGCTCTTTTACTACAGAGCCATGCAGTTTTAATATGTGCACAATGCGGTTTGGCATTGTCTTGCTGAAAGAAGGAAGGTCTTCCCTGAAAAAGATTTTGTCTGGATGGCAGCATATTGCTCTGAAACATGTATATATCATTCAGCATTAATGATGCCTTCCCAGATGTACAAGCTACCCATGTCATGTGCACTAATGCACCCTCATACCATCACAGATGCTGGCTTTTGAACTGTGCACTGATAACAAGCCAGATGGTCCTTCTCCTTTTTAGCCTGGAGGATGTGGTGTCCATGATTTCTAAAAAGATTTTCTATTTTTAATTCATCAGACCTCGGGACAATTTTCCACTTTTCCAGCTCAGGCCCAGACAAGGTGGTGGTGTTTCTAGATATTGTTTATATCTGGTTTTAACTTGCATTTGTGGATGCAGTCATTAACTGTTTTCACAGATGATGGTTTTCTGAAGTGTTCCTGAGCCCGTACAGTGATTTCCACTACACACACATGTCTGCTTTTAATGCAGTGTCTCCTGAGGGCCTGAAGATCACAGGCATCTGATGTCAGTTTTCAGCCTTGTCTCTTGCATACAGAGATTTCTCCAGATTCTCTGAATCTTTTCACAATATTATGGACCATAGATGATGTGATTCCTGATTTCTTTGCAGTTTGACATTGAGGAATGCAGAGGCTCCAACCAAGCTCAATGAAAAAGAGGGAGATCTTCCTACACTCACCCCAGAAAATAGGGAGAATTTTTTAAACCTTGAATGATATACACAAAGCTACAGGAAGATGCTAAATGATACACATACTGGTACAAATGATTTAAAATGTACAAACAAACAAGATTTCTGTATCAAAATAACATATATTTGGGCAATTCCATGTAAATGTCAACCTCACCATGCAAAAATAAAGCAACATGTAATACATCAAAACCACTCCCAGAGATATCACCTAGGCCTGTATTTTACAGATGTGAATAAGTTGAACCAATTTGTAACCAACCTAATATGTCACTGTCAGTCTTTCTTTCTTATAATGTAAAACCCAAGCTAAAATCAACTTTGATCATGTACAATTCTATATTATTCCCACAAGCCACAGAAATGTATGCTAAAATCCACAAAACAGCAAAACAATAGCCATCCTAAATATTATTTAAGAACTTTGATAGTTTTAGCTGATATTTAGAGAGTTTTTCAAAGGGTTAAGGTGGTTAAATTGCTGATTTTCTAAACATATGCCATGTCTATTTCAGACGCGTCACATCCATAACGGAATTTCGTCACATCCATAACGCTGACTTTTCCTTCCGAAACTCTGCATGAAATACAAAATATTTTAAACAAAGATTTTTTTTTAATATTCACCTTGGACCCCTCTATCAAATGGATATCTCCATTTCGACATTAGGTTTACAATTTCAGAGAGTTTGATAAAAATGTACAGTCACCCAAGAAAAGTGATACTTTTTCTGTCACATCCATAACGCATCTTTTATTGGCATTTCCTGGCATGCCCTAGATGTACTATGGGAATTGTTCTTGTTCTATCACTTCTCCAGTATGGTACAGCCTTAAAATATGCAACACCTGTTTAAATACTTGGAGACAATAAAACATGCACTGGGTCATTTGTTGCCATTTTGAGTTCAAGTGTCACGTCCATAACGCTGGAATTGCTCATTTATTCAAATTTTGTTATCTGTCAGTTGGGTGAAATGCAATCATATTAAGGCAGAATTAATAAAATCTTGAAAAAATAAACTGTAAATAAAAAATTCCAAAACAAAACCATTTATCTTTTTGAAATTTAGAACTATGATAAAATAATAGCAAGAATCATATTTATAAGAACAACATTAGGAGACAAATAAACCAATGTGGATGGATCACTGTAATAGGATAATTAAGTTTACTCATTGCAGTTACTGTCCTTTTTTCAGTCACAGAGTTTCAGTATCACAGTCTATTTATTCAGGAACTCTCCTCCATAAACTTAGTATTATACTGGACTGTTGCCTTCTTAGTCAAAGAGATCAAGGAGGTACTTGGTTTGGTCTCATAGCATGTGTTATCTTATTATCAATATACCTTATTGATTATAGCTGTGGTTTTTGTGTGTCCACACTGATATTTTTCTGCTATCCTGCTGTCTGGAAAAGCTGCCTTCACAAGCCAAGTTATGTGGTTGGCAACAGAAAATGGTAAGTTATGCTCAGCTATAAACTGGCAAAACAGTACCCCAGCTTTTGTCACTTTATCGTCCACAGGTTCAGTTACTAATACTGACTGATGTAGATCAGTCAATCTTGCTTGAGTACCACTAGGGTTGCAAAGGGGCGGAAAATTCCCGGAAAATTTCCGGAAAGTTTCCATGGAAACTTTGGTACGGGAATTTTGTGAATTTTCAAAAAAAAAAAGCACTGGAATTACGGTAATTTAGGGGAATTATTTAATTATTTTATTAATTATTTATATTTTACACATTGGATAGCACGCGTGGCATTTTTCTGTGAAATAAGATGACAAAACATTTGCACAGTTAATATTTTAGCACATCTGATGTCCCATTAAACTAGCACTAACACATTTTGCTGTAGCTAGCTAGCATGAGAATTTATTCAATGAAATGTTCTAATTATCTTACATTTACATTTATTTTTACCAGTAAGCTAGCATTAAATTTAGTTTTCTTACATGAAATGTTCATAGGAAGCTTTCATTTAGCTTATCTGGTTTCCCATTAAGCTAGCACAATTTGCTGTAACTAGCGTCACAAGCTAACTACTTCAATGAAATGGCACAATTCTAATTTACAAGTAAATTAGCACTAGACTTATTCTACTATACCTTTTCATTTTTACTTAAATACCATAATAGATAAAAAAATCATCCTCAAACATCCTCAAAACTTACTTGATGGCATGCAGTCCTTTGTCTGTAATGTGTGATCTCGGCAGTTTGTATTTAAAACAGTTCTAGCTCTTCAGAATTCTAGAAGTTATTGTGCATGTGATCGAGGGATGCAAAATGCATGTAAGGGGTGTGGCTTCAATGGCTCCTGAGAAAATAACATGTTTTGTCCATGTGAGTGAGTAACAGCGTGCTATGCACAACTTTATTCCCATAAATCTGCCTCTTTTAACCAAGATTATGCTACAATATTTTTTTTTTTACTTACTTAATTGATGTCCTCTTTCAAAATTCCCAGTCTTTTCCCGAAAATTCCCGTTAATTCCCGAAAATTCCCATGGAAAGTTTCCACCTTTGAAAATTCCCAGAATTTTGCAACTCTAAGTACCACTCTGTTTGGCAGAACGTTCACTGTCTTTGTGTTTTTGTCGATCAGAATGTTTTCAAAGATCATTTTTACCTCTATAGGCTACCGAGAAACTTTCAAAACAGTAAACACACTCAGCGAACGTCAGTCCTTTCTTGCTGTCTCTGACCCATGGATACTCTGTTTTCCAACTCAACTGATACTTTGACAAGTACTTCGTTGACTTCTTAGACAGCTGAGAGCCATCAGGTTCTGTATTTTGTCGTTTTGTCATCCTTAATGTACTCCTTTTTGTTGGTCAATGCAAAAAAAATACTGCTGACCGTAGAAAACTGAAAGTACACAGATTTACTTCTGGCGGAAGGAGGGAACTAGACTAGGTGAGGTGATATCTTACGGCAAAAATAGTAATCGACGATCGAGTGGCACTGCAATCGCCTTCCGCGGAAAAAAACTGCATGAAAATAATTTTCGACTTCAGTCAACACAATGTCGGGAGGATTTTTTTCACGTCAGGAGATCAGGAGATTTTTTACAAAAGTGTGTAAATCGTTGCACTGTTTGCCCACGCAGTCTTTCACAGAGCGGTGAACCCCTCCCCATCTTTACTTCTGAGAGACTCCGCCTCTCTGCAATGCTCTTTTTATACCCAATCATCTTACTGACCTGCTGCCAATTAACCAAATTAGGATTGTTGTTTTTTTAGCATTGCACACCTTTTTCAGTCTTTTGTTGCCCCTGTCCCAACTTTTCTGAATCGTGTTGCTGACATCAAATTCAAATGAGCATATATTTTTCAAAAAACAATACAATTTCTCAGTTTCAACATTTGATATGTTGTCTTTGTCCTATTTTCAATTAAATACAGGGTTTCCATGATTTGCAAATCTTCACATTTGGTTTTTATTGATGATTTACACAGTGTCCCAACTTTTTTGGAATTGTGGTTATACCTTCTGAACAATAAAGTCTCATTTTAGGGACAAATTATAAAAACAAACAAAAATCATCTTGCCAATCTGCCAGTGATGTACTTTAACTAATCTTGGGATGTTCATCAGTATGTGACATTACGTCACATAAGCAATTCCTCTTCTCCCAAAGGTAAACAATCTCCTCCTCATCAGAATTACACCAAGCATTATTTCATCTTTATTACTGATCATTATAAATCTAATCTAGACACTGAGCTTGGCTAGCTAGTTAACCAATACTAGCTAACAGCTTTGTTTTGTTTACAATGTGCACGTCATATGAGACACCAAGTATAAAAACAGCCAAATAACAGTAAAAGTCAGTATATAGTGATTTTCAGTCTAGTCCTCAAACTCAGATATGCTACACAAAATAGCATTACATCTACCCACAACTGCACACACAAAAATATCACCATAGAGTGAAATATACAGTATATGTGGGTTGTCATCCTGTGAATTTTCTTTTACAAGCACTTTTAAAATGTACAGATTATATAAGCTTGGGGTAAGGCTACAAAAACTGAAAATGAGCCCATAAAGAGTGACTGAGGTTAGACATGAAATAGTACTGGGTGTGTGAACTGAGTGTTAGAAGAGCAGCTTTTTCCCATGACTATGGCCAGAAGAAGACAGAACAATGGTCCAAAATGGTCTTAGATGAAAAGAGGCAGGCCAGGTGTACATATCGCTTGGGCTTGGGACAGACTATTTGAAAAAAACAAACGAACAAACAAAAAAACACACAACACACTGACAGTTTGATGTAACCAGGATGTGTCATGTTTGGGCTGGAAATACAGTCCAAAAAAAAAAAGTTATTTGAGGTCAAAATACATGTAAACTAAGTGTAAAAGACGAGTGCTTGGTCAGCTTATCCTTCAAACTGTGGGCATATTTCCTTTACAGATGAGCACATCAAAGATGATTGATGCAATATTATTTTATTAATTTGACAATTTGTCATTAAACTGCATGACGTCCCACATATACATTAAGATTTCATGACCTTGACTTACAATCTCATGCCAAGAAAGAATAAACCTCGATATATGAGAAAACATCAGGAATTAACTGCATTTTCCATGGGTGTGAAACTGTTTTAACAAAATGGAGGAAATTTAAACTCATCTCATTATCTCTAGCCGCTTTATCCTTCTACAGGGTCGCAGGCAAGCTGGAGCCTATCCCAGCTGACTACGGGCGAAAGGCGGGGTACACCCTGGACAAGTCACCAGGTCATCACAGGGCTGACACATAGACACAGACAACCATTCACATTCACACCTACGGTCAATTTAGAGTCACCAGTTAACCTAACCTGCATGTCTTTGGACTGTGGGGGAAACCCACGCGGACACGGGGAGAACATGCAAACTCCGCACAGAAAGGCCCTCGCCGGCCACAGGGTTCAAACCCGGACCTTCTTGCTGTGAGGCGACAGCGCTAACCACTACACCACCGTGCCGCCCACGAAATTTAAACTTATCTGCTGAATCGTAAATGGTGCATAGAGCTACATTTTTATACCATTTTAATTTGGCCAAATCGACATATTTCAGTCTGGCAGAAAAGGCAGGTGGATGCAAACACAGATTAGTGCTTTTATTAGATTTACAAGCAGACCACTCGAAAACATGATGCAAAAACAAGCAAAGGTCAGGTGATAAGCAAACATGGACTCGGCAAAATAATAAAAAGTAAATAAATATTTTCCAGAAAACAAACTCAAGTAAAAAAAATAAAAAGAATATCAAAATTTAGAACAAAGGGCTTAAGGTCAGTCACACATGCACTGAACAATACACTGTCAAAAACAGGGGTGCAGTAGGAGTCCATTTCCGTCCCCCAAGGTACAATCTACACTAATGTACCCCCTCTGGCTCATTAATGGACCTCAAGGTAAATATGTGTACCTTTTTAGGGCCAAAAACATACATATTATGTTCCCAAGCAGTATATAAAGGGTACAAATAAGTACCTTAGAGCAGGGGTTCTCAACCTTTTCTGCTTTGAGGCCCACCTATTCATACTTGTAATGAGTCGGGGCCCATTAAAAAAATCCCCAATGATTTTGGCTCATCTATTCTTAGAATCTAATAATCTATTGTAAAGTGTATTAATGGGATGCAACATCACTCCCTGTTACAGATGGGAGCTCAGGAATTAAATAAATGCAATAAAACAATGTTTTTAATTGTAGGTATTGTATTTAAAACTGTATGGATGTACCAGAAGCCAAACCATGCATGCAGGTCATTCTCAGTCAAAAGGGATTAATGATCCAAAAGTGGAGTCCGGTCCATTAACACAAGAACTTATTGCCATGTTTGTGTTCAGCAAACAAGCAGGTTATTAAAACCAAGAAGTACACTCAAAAGAAGTGGATATAGAAACCACTCAATGGGATTAGATCCTTACACGCTAACAAAGAAGGATTTTTCGTACAAGTTGGAAAATTATCCATCCATTGAGTTCCTCAACATCTCAATTTATCTGGTGCTGCAGACATCGTTCTACACGGACACACAAATGAAAACCTGGAAGAACATGGAGGCGTACAACTTTTTATATGTGGCTGGGTTAAAGATCTGCGGATCACAACACTGCAAGATAGACAGTGGTGGACGGATCTAAATGCAGGAAGAGTGTGTATTAACAGGCGTGATATTTACAAAAGCAAAACAGAAAGCAGAGTATTTAAACAGCATTATAAACATGGCTAGAAACAAGCATGACAGAGATAATGATAATGCTTCACAAAGCCTCGGTGAAAACAGCGTCCGTATCTGTGCGTGCTGATTGCGCTCAAATCAGTACCAGGTGTTTTCCATAATGACCGGGTCCCAAGTGCGTGCACAACGTGCTCCATGAGTGCGCGTGGCCTCTCGAGCTGCGCCAGACTCAAGTGTGCAAAGGTGCGACAGTTCACTAAGTGTTCACCTACTGTGTGACCACAACTTTTAGCTCACAAGTATATCGCTACCAAAATGCCTCATTTTCATTGATAACCCATCACAAATCATCACGAGCTGCAGAGTGAACATAGCTTAATGAGGTGGATGTGACATCGGATGCACCCCAGCAATTGTACCCTACTCTGAGTAAAAAATTAACTTCAACTTGAAAAAAATTTGCAGCCCACTAGATGGCGCTTCCTGGCCCAGGCCCAGTGGTTGAGAAGCACTGCCTAAGAGGGTATTGCCCCAGTGACAAGCCATTGTACCACTAAAGGTACAATAATGTACTTTATTTTCTGAGAGCGTACTTCACAAGTGTCTGGAACCCTTTTTTACACAGATATTCTGTAAAATTGGTGTAATGAAGACACCTCAGTATTTCAGCTTTAGTGATTTACAGCGAACTTAAGTAAAACAATCATGAAGCCACACCAGTGTGTATTTTTATACTGCAAGCCAGCGTTCCACAACCACAGGCATGATCCAGAATGTCGGCATCCAGGATGACATATCTATACATCGGAAACATGAATACCCTGAGAATACCAGAGTTGCTTTAAAAACAACAGCGGGTGAACTGAGTGTTGAGGTGCTTTTGTTAGCCATGTACATTTATACCACTCAAAAACAAGCAAATGTTACTGATCACCTTTTCGTATGCAGCATGTAATCAATCTTTTCAATCAATCAATCAATCTTCAACCTCAACCTTCTTATTTAGGTTACAGTATGTCAACAGCACAGCATGCCCTGCAGTCTGCAGGCTGGGCAGCAACAAGAAAGACAGAAAAAGGGAAAAGAGATGCATGAAATATAAACCCAGCTCCATAAATGAGATCAGGATGTGCAATTCAGTGATGTATCTCACTGATCTCAGTCCCAAACCTTGAAGAAAAAACAGCTGCCCTCGTAACTGAGAAAAAAATAAAATTAAAATAAAATAAGACGGTCATTATGCTAAAACTTTGAGTTTCTATGGTGCTGTAGTGGTTAGCATGGTTGCCTCACAGCAAGAAGGTTCTGGGTTCGAACCCAGAGGCCGGCAAGGGCCTTTCTGCGTGGAGTTTGCATGTTCTCCCCGTGTCTGCGTGGGTTTCCTCCGGGTGCTCCGGTTTCCCCCACAGTCCAAAGACATGCAGTTAGGTTAATGTGGGGCGGCCTTGGGCTGAAGTGCCCTTGAGCAAGGTACCGAACCCCTGACTGCTCCCTAGGCACTCTAGTGTGCCTGCCCACTGTTCTGGGTGTGTGTGCGCGTGTGCTCACTGCTTCAGATGGGTTAAATGCAGAGGATGAATTTCACTGTGCTTGAAGTGTGCATGTGACAAATAAAGGTTTCTTCTTCTTTTATTAATAAAGTACAGTTCCTTTTATTACTCGAAAGGAGACTGAAACTGTCTGTCCAACACCTTTTCTCCATAATGATCCAGATTTACTGACAGTATCACTGGAGCTGCTTTTTCACAACAGTGACACAGGAAAAAAATAGGTACCCTATGTGTACATGTGGCTACTGCTTATAAATAAAATTGTTTTCATGTTCTCCCCGTGTCCGTGTGGGTTTCCTCCGGGTGCTCCGGTTTCCCCCACAGTCCAAAGACATGCAGGTTAGGTTAACTGGTGACTCTAAATTGACCGTAGGTGTGAATGTGAGTGTGAATGGTTGTCTGTGTCTATCAGTGTGTTTACATGCACATCCAAATCGAGCTACTGTCGGTAATCGAGCTAAGGGTCCCAGCAGGGGTGCCAGAGAAATCCAATCCTACATGCACACAAGGAAATCGAGCTATTGTGTGAGGTACATTGTGCACCCCAGCCACAGGTGGCGCTACACGCCCCATCGTGTTGGTACACTTCCGGTTGTCGTAATGAAGAAGTGATTTCCACTTTACATTCACACCACATGTCATTGCCATCTGTTGGCTACAAACTGTCCTGCGCAGACCACTGTTTTGTCAGACAACTTATTTTGCACAATTGTATATTTTTCTAAAGTCCATTTTTTGCTTACAATTTAACTTATGTCTTAATAAACACACAAAAAGTTCAATTGTTTTTGTTTTTTGTCTGCTTTTTCCTCCTGACCTCTTCTGCTGCTCGCTACTACTACTGTTGTCATGCCGACCGAGGCTGTTGTGTTTCCCGCTTGTGGTCTCGTCACTCATCACTTCCGGAAGGGAAGTAAGTAGCTCGACTACGTAGCTCGATAGGGTTACATGCACTAAGTAGCTCGGCTACAATCGCATAATCTAGGTCACGTAGCTCGATTACGAGAAATCCAGTTCGTTTCGATTTCAGCCGAGCTAAGGTGTATCCATGGCATTTAGAACTTCGATTTCAGTCGAGCTACGGCAGAAATTCGATTTTCTCTATGTGCATGTAAACGCACTGTATGTGTCAGCCCTGTGATGACCTGGCGACTTGTCCAGGGTGTACCCCACCTTTCGCCCGTAGTCAGCTGGGATAGGCTCCAGCTTGCCTGTGTCCCTGTAGAACAGGATAAAGCGGCTAGAGATGATGAGATGAGATGAGATGAGATGATCCCATGCCCATACAGTAAATATAGCATATATCAAAGTCCTTCCCGCACCATTCATGGCGGCACTGATCTCCATTTCATAGCCCTCGGCCTCTCGCCTATATTACATAGCTAGGGTTACAGTGGGGGGCTAGTCCTCTGGTAACTGTGAGAGTTTGACTCCTGACTCACATCTGTATTGCAGTGTGCCTTTCCAGAAGGCACCATTTTTATGAGGGTCAACCGTGAGTAGATCTCCCAATCGAAAGGCGGACACGCTAACCACTAGGCCACTTGCCGGTAAATATCGCATATATACATGTTGTCAGTTATACTCACCTCATCTCTTGCAAGCATCACCAAGCTGTGAGCAGCATCAGGGCTTGTAGTATTTTGGTTACCAATTTTGTTTACTGTGTTTTGTTCAAAATCCAGCGCTGTGAACTAGATCTATTTTCAAAATAGTAAGAAAGCACTTGTTCATGAATTGTCTTAGAACATTATTTAGTACTAATGAGCACATTTTTGTTTCACAAGTGTAGTGTAAAGACTCTAAAATTAAAAAATAAAAAATAAAACTAAAAAATTAAAGTGAATAACAGAAGTTTGATATCGGCTTCTCAATATATCTGCCAAAAAGCTCATAAAAACTTACAAAACCTTTCATTTGACCTTTCAGAAGGCCCAAACAAAAGCTGTGATAATCAAAAGGTACATTTTCTTAAAATAAACACCACTTACTTGATATCGAATCAGTAGCCTTGGTGAACCACAAGGTGGAGTTCGTTAATCTTTTTATCTGCCGGTTATCTTCCGAGACTACACTTATAACAAGGTTTCTCTTATTTTGTTTCTGGTCCTGATTGGTTCCGAAGTTTATCAAGAAGTAGAACGGGTAATCAAACTTGATCAGGATAAGTGCTGATTGGTTATGAAGTTTCACTATTGTTACCCTCATTCTTACATTCTTACAACATGATGACACTCGTTCTTGTGTATCTTCGATAACATGAGATCAACTGTTTGTATCGGGAGATCACGATTTGCCATTCTGGTGATTGTAATGCGTATGCGCATGTGCAGTGCACTATTGTTACACTCATTCTTGCATTCTTATGACACGATGACTGATGCTTGTGTCACACATTGGTGTTTCAGCCTTGCATATGTATGGTGTATCAGGATATGTGGCAGTAAGAAAGGAATGTCACAGCATCACCAGCTTATGTAGCTAATACTCTACGATGCATAACACGATCTCGTTGTACGTCAGGGTGCGGCGTATTTTTAAGTCTGCACTTTAAAATCCATAGCACATATGTAGCAGCTTTGATACATCCCGTGTATGCCATAAAAATGAAAGCTACACAGCAGTGACACAGCGGGAACATTGCTCGAACACCTATTACTCTGTGTGAACGCTCTAGTTGACATGTGTCCCATGAAGGTGGCTCCGGGGCTGGCTGGGTGGATGCGGCTGATGTCTTCCCTCTTCCCTTGCCCTTCTTGGGTCCTGACTTCTTCACTGCCATGATGCTTTCTTGACTGTGATGAATGACAATGAATGCAGCATGGGGCCCCCTTTTATACCCACCTGTGAATGCCGCAGATATGCCTCAGGTACACAGCAGCAACGTCACACGTAAGAACAAAATGCCATGCCAACGAAATGGTTACTCCACAGCAACACATCATATGCCTCAGTACACCATAACTTTACGTCCCTTGAACCCCATACAAACCCCAGATACGCCACAGGAATGCTACACATATGCCGTGTACATCACAGGACTTTAATTTTGGACAAAACATGTTTCATTTCTTGGTGTTTGACTCACACGCCACTTACGTGGCAAGATACAAAACAATGTGATAGTAGCCATAGTGGCTACTGCCTCGCTTTACCTCTACAGTATGAGGCAGTAGCCACAAAAAAGTCTGATAAGTGATGCAATGCTCTTCTGTGCACCAGGACTGAATTTGAATGCGATTTGTCAGAGTGGTTAAATTTGATATTTTCTACGATATGAAGTTAAAACTACAGACTGAAATCTGTTCCTCTTTTGCAGTGTATCTGAATCAAAGGAGGAAATCAGAGACGCCTAATCTACTGATGGAAAACCATGACAGCTTACAATGTGAAACGAGTTCTCATTTTGATCATCAGCATCATTTTTACCACATCGGTCTAATTCGTTCATGGTGTTTAAACACCAGCCTCATTGTCGTCTCTGTTCATGCGAACTTCAGTGTGGAATTTATGTATCTGATTACGAAATGAATTGATGAGGCTGAAGTCTGTTCCTCTACAGCACAAACTGGAGCTGTCTAACAACAACAAGCTTGATATTCACTTCACTACACTAGTGGGATTTTACACGTCTTTAGTTATAATGACTGTTTTTACTGTTGCAATTGTTGAACTGTTTCAATACACAATATGATCTCTGCAGGAAGCCATGGCAAGGTTTAGAACATTTCCTTGTCATTTAAGCAAAACATACTTATTGTATGTTTTCTTAAATTAGAGATTTTAAACTTATTTCTGGAAGGAAAAACAATTTTGCTCAAACCCTGATATTTCTGTCTTTTTTTTTCCTTCCAGATTTTAGCTGAAGCAGCATCCAATGTGTTTTCACAGACAGAAGCATAATTATTGTAATCATTGTTGTGAGACACATGGGTGATTTATTGACTATTGTATGGCCTTGTTGAATACTTGATTCTGATTGGTCAATTATGGCATTCTACCGTCTGTTATTTCTGAACAGCAGACCACTGCTATGAATAATATACAGATGCTATGGATACAGTTCTGATCATCAACTCTGGAAGACCATGTCTAATCGTATCAATCTGCAAAAAGAAGTCCAGTGAGTTTTGTAGGTTTAATAATCAAATTAACAGCATCAGCTCATCAGCTCCACTGGCTTCCTGTCAAATTTCGCATAGACTTTAAAATCCTGCTCCACACTTTCAAGGCCATCAACAACCTCCCCCCCCCCCCCCCCCCATACCTTTCCGACCTTCTCTACATCACCATTCCCTCCCGGACACTCAGGTCAGCCTCCTCCATCAGCCTCACTGTGCCCTCTGCCCGTCTGTCCACCATGGGATCCAGAGCCTTCAGCTGCTCTGCCCCTCGCCTCTGGAACTCCCCCCAACAACTGGAACATTAACTCATTATCCATCTTCAAAACCCGTTTAAAAACCCACCTTTTCAAACTTGCCTACTCACTATAACTTGTCATCCACTCCTGCTGATTTCTGATTTTATTGCATTTATATTGTTGTGTCTTTTTGCTCTTTTTATTGTCATTTATGTGTATTGTGAGGTGACCTTGAGTGCCCTGAAAAGCGCCTTAAATAAAATGTATTATTATTATTATTATTATTATTATTATGGCATATTGAGACCTTGTAAGTAACCTGCAGAATTTCTGAGGTTGAGCTAGTAACAGTATGAGAAAAAAAAACCCTCATATTTTCTCAGATTCAATTCATAAGTTTGCGGAAGAAAATCAGAAATGCTCAGATTAAAGTCGGAGATTTTTCTCATCTCATCTCATTATCTCTAGCCGCTTTATCCTTCTACAGGGTCGCAGGCAAGCTGGAGCCTATCCCAGCTGACTACGGGTGAGAGGCGGGGTACACCCTGGACAAGTCGCCAGGTCATCACAGGGCTGACACATAGACACAGACAACCATTCACACTCACATTCACACCTACGGTCAATTTAGAGCCACCAGTTAACCTAACCTGCATGTCTTTGGACTGTGGGGAAAACCGGAGCACCCGGAGGAAACCCACGCGGACACGGGGAGAACATGCAAACTCCACACAGAAAGGCCCTCGACGGCCCCGGGGCTCGAACCCAGGACCTTCTTGCTGTGAGGCGACAGCGCTAACCATTACACCACCATGCCACCCGTCGGAGATTTTTAAGAAATAAAATTCAGATTTTTTTTTTCACTTTGCAAGGTTGCATCAACATCAGAACACCACAGACAGCAAGGCTGTGCTGAGAGTGATAGGAAAATGTATTCTTTCTTCCTTGATATGAATATGAATAATGAAGCGATAAGAGATTTTCAGCTACATTTCCCAGAATTCACTGCAGCCAGGAAGCATGATCCTTTCTGAGGGCTGTTTTTTTTAAATGTAAATATTTTACTTTTTAATCTCAGAATTTCTGAGTTTATTAATTAATTCAGTCATTTATTTAGCAAATTTATGATTTTATAATCTCACAGAATTTCTGATTTTTTTTTTTTCCCTCACAAAATTTTTACATTAATATCGGGAATTCTGAAGGTTTTTTTTTTTTTTTACCTACTTCTCTTTACCTAGATGTCTTCATATAGTCACAACATGCTGTGACCAAAAATAAATAAATAATCTGATGGAAGGCTATTCCATCAGAAAATACCATGGAGGATTTCTCTAATATTAATTTACATGTTCAATTTGACATGAACTATAAAACTAAATCAGCTAATCTTAAGAAGTCTACAGAGTTTACTCTCCTATGGATACAGTTCCAACTGTAGACTCTAACAGACTGAAGCAGAAGCAATAAAATCATTTTTAAATCAATATTTTTTGTCAAATTTTTGGTCTTCTTGCTACTCAAATGTGAAATAAACCCTGAGAGAATGATGCAGATGGGTCTTGAATCACCCTGAAGGAGTTTATTTTGCAATGATCCCCAGCTCGCTGTACATTATCCCTTACCTCAGGGCTTCTGTAATAGCAGCCAATGACACGATTATTGGTATAACCCTGCTACCTTTATCAAAACACTGTTTTATAATAATAATAATAATAATAGGGCGGCATGGTGGTGTAGTGGTTAGCGCTGTCGCCTCACAGCAAGAAGGTCCAGGTTTGAGCCCCGTGGCCGGCGAGGGCCTTTCTGTGCAGAGTTTGCATGTTCTCCCCGTGTCCGCGTGGGTTTCCTCCAGGTGCTCCGGTTTCCCCCACAGTCCAAAGACATGCAGGTTAGGTTAACTGGTGACTCTAAATTGACCGTAGGTGTGAATGTGAGTGTGAATGGTTGTCTGTGTCTATGTGTCAGCCCTGTGATGACCTGGCGACTTGTCCAGGGTGTACCCCGCCTTTCGCCCGTAGTCAGCTGGGATAGGCTCCAGCTTGCCTGCGACCCTGTAGAAGGATAAAGCGGCTAGAGATAATGAGATGAGATGAGATAATAATAATGGTGCAATAGCAAAGTGTCAGCTCAGAAATCTGCCCTTATAAAGCTGTGTAAAATGTTCTGATGAGTGCGGGATTTGGTTTCTCTCATTATGCATGGTCTGGAGATTCTCAAGGGAGTCATAATGTCAAATAGAGAAGAAGAAGAGCAGGAGGAGAAGAGACAGACTGGTTCATGTAAACAAGCAGGCTTGAGTGATGGAAGACTTACAGGAATACTGTATGATTTAATTAGGCTGGAAGTAAAGCAGAAGGACAAGAATAGTCTTCTCTCTATTTGCACTGAGGTCTGGTTCAATCTGTCCTACTGAGTCACCATCAGCTTCGAGTGTTTAGTCAGTGTTAGTTATGAATAAGTGAGTCCTACTTAGTTTTCGTAAATAGGGAGTTGAAATCTCAGACCTATTAGAACACAAGGCCAGACAAACCACATGCAGATGGAAAAAAGACAAAGACGGTGTGTTCATTTCCCAGAATCATTTCCCAGATGTGGATCATCCATAATATCATTTATCTCTTTTATTCATGTGAGAAAGGGTTGAAGTGATAAAGATTTCAATGACAATTGCTGTTGGAGTCTCCATTCTGATCCATTAGTAATATTTTTCATTAATTTTCTATAATTCTGACAGCACTTCCAGCTGTCATTTTTTTAAATTAATTTGCTTATTGTTTCTACGGTAACAAGTTAGACAGGGGACACTCCAGATAACTTGATTAAAAAGTGTGTGTAATTGCTGATGGTGAATGGTGAAGTTTTCTGGAAGGTGATGTTTGTTTATTAGCTTATCTGGCCAACCTTATGCCATCACACGTTGTCCGTCGTCGGACCAGTGGTGTCCACGCTTCACGAAAATCGCTTCTTTTCTCTCAATTCTTCACTGATTTTTATTCCTTTTGGCAGGAAGGTGGTCTGCCTGGGGTGCATATAGCTTCTATACAAATTTGCATAATTGCAATTAATAATGAAGATATGGAGTAATTGATCAATCCCTACTGAGCAGTTTCCACACAAATCACTTCTTCTCCCTCAATTCTTCACCGATTTTGATTCTTTCTGGCATGAAGGTAGCAGTACCTAGGGTGAGTATAACTTCTACCCAGATTTGCTTCATTACAATTATTAATGAAGTTATGGATTAATTAAGCCTTAATGAGCAGTTCAACAAAATTTGCTTCTTCTCTGTCAGTTTCTTGCCATTTTGGATTCTTTCTCACAAATAGGTCGGTATTCCTAGGGTGGATATTGCTTCTATATATAGCTTGTATATAGTGTATATAGCTTGCAGCATTTATTGCGCAAGATGGCCCACTTTAGACCGTTCCTTCTGGACTAGACGGGACCGGAGTAAGCGATGCCATCATTGATGGTCTCACGAACATTTATGGAAGGAGACTCCAGTGTCACTAACTTTAAGTTTCCCGATATCTTCAGGACAGAATATGTAATTTCCCTTTCAGAGAGAGACTAGTGAGAGAACAACTGTTTGTAGCTGCTATAGCATATGTGAAAACAGGAATGAACTTGTTTCATATAGCTATAAATGAATTAAAAAGTATGACATCATTATTTAACAAACAAACAAATCCATAGATAAATAGATTAATAAATAAATAGCATGTATTTTTTTTTTCCAAGTAGAGCCAAGCTACTATGTGGAGTACCTCAAGGTTCCATCCTTGGACTGCTTCTATTTTTAATTTAGATTAATGTCTAAGCTAATCTAATCTAAGCTAACCTAAGGTCTGCAATAACATATTGCCTATTTTATTTGCTGATGACACATGTCTTGTTGCCTCACATGAAAAATTTTAGAGATTGGTTCAAGAAGAAGATGAAGAGTCATCATCTATTTCTGAATGGTTTTAATTTAATGATATTTCATTATGCACAATGTTTCTTCATAATGCTTTCTATTCTGGCATATTCCCTTCTTTCTTTTAATCTATTCTGCTGTATTGTCATGACTGTCTATTCTTTTCTACAAACTAAAAAGAATATCTGTAGTATTTTGTCACACTCTACATCTTCAAAATGCTTTCTGTTCTATCAGATTCCCTTCTGTTCTCTCATAATATACTCTATTATATGTCTATCCTATTCTTTTTTTATCATGTTCTCTTCTGTTCTGTGAAGATAAATTCTATTTCCCTTTGCTCTATCTTAATATATACTAATTTGTCCAATTCTATTCTCTCCCTAGTTATCCTACTCTAGCCTATTCTATTCTCTCTATTTCTATCAATAATGCATTATACTGTCATTCTTAGTCCTGGGTATGACTTTAAACCACAAACAGTGGCGAGTCTCAGGTCCGGGAGGACTTGGGTATTGGGGAAAGTGGAGTTACCCCTTAATCACCATTGCTCCCAGGTCTGCTCTGACCCAGAGTGGTAGCACCTGCCTGGGTTCCAGCTATGGGTTAAATAGTATGTCACCAGTAAGGCACTAGCAACAGGGCATTTTTCAGTGTAATATGGCAGATGAATCCAACAGGGTAAATGGCGCACCAACAGATGGCATACAGAAGAGCCACTCAAATGACCAATGGATGGCATCACTCGGCAAGTCAGTTGTCACTGCGGGGCAACTTCCATACCAGTCAGGTCTGTGGTACTTTTGTGCACCACTTGGCATCAGGTCTGGAGGTCCAGGGAGACAACACGATGGGGGCATGACATCGTTTGTCTTACCTTATTGTGCAAGGCGCTTCATTAGGAGAGGAGCTCTGGTGCGGGCCTCGCAGCCCATCTCTGTTTCTGCGCATCCTAATGAAGCAGTCATCACTGCTAGCAATGGACAGTCGATGTCACATTTTATATATATATATATATATATATATAAGAGCATGTCATGAAGTGTCTTATTCCGAAGAACATAGGAATATATATATATATATATATATATATATATATATATATATATATTTTCACCCTGTATATATATATATATATATATATATATATATATATATATATATATATATATATATATTCACCCTGTATATATATATATCCGAAGAACATAGGAATATATATATATATATATATATATATATATATATATATATATATATATATATATATATATTCCTATGTTCTTCGGAATAAGACACTTCATGACATGCTCTTATTGGAAAATTTGACATGCAAATCCTTAGTTTAAATCTCCAGTCACGTATGACACAGCCACAGAAGTTCAGGTTACACTCACTGCTTTGTAAGCAACCAGAGTCTCATGTAGGATTAGACAGAGCTCTTCAATAATACTATTCATTTTCATGTTGTTTGAAGTGAAAGCTCATCCCCTCTTCCCCTGAAAAACAGCACACATCAAAATGGTAACACTGCACACATCTGGAAAATGCCAAAGGCAGTATCATTTTGTAGGGCATTTCTTCTTCTTCTTCTTCTTCTTTTTGTTCTGCACATGTGGCATCACATCATGTGTACTTTACAGACGAGTACATGCAGCCTCATGTTTTTAACATACAATAAAACCAATTTGGCCTGGGAAGAAAACAGGTCCTGCCGATAATACATACATCACAGCTTCTGGAGGAGAAATTTGGATATGTTTATTCATCACACACTCACACACACATTCTTGTACCTCTAGCATTGTGGGAATCCATTAACATAATACATTTCCAAGCCTCTTACACTTATTCTATCCTAAACCATTACAGTACAACGAAATGCCTAACCCCAATGTTTACCCTAACTTAAATCTGATTCTAACCTGAACCCTAAATCTAAGTTGTAACCCTCAAATAACACTTTGAAGAAGTGAGGACCAGCCAAAATGTCCTCATTTTCAAAAAATGTCCTCACGCTGTTGGTAAAAAATAAATAAATAAATAAATAAATAAATAAAGCTTTCTGGTCCTCAATATGTAGCAAGTACACACACACACACACACACACACACACACACACACACACACTTTTTTCTCACTATCCTTGTGAGGACCTTCCATTGACATAATTATTAATGCAGTTAATTAATTCTGTGCCTGCACCTAAATCTCATCCTAAACTTAACCTCAGTAATGAAAAGGAAACTTTTGGATCTTCTATCTATCTATCTATCTATCTATCTATCTATCTATCTATCTATCTATCTATCTATCTATCTATCTATCTACCTGTTTATCTAAAAAAAACAAACAGACAACCCCCCCCCCCCCCCCCAGCAATTTCCTTGTGGGGACCATGCAAATATACCCACAAGGTCGAAATTGTGAGATTTTACTTTGTAGGAACATTTGCTCCTCAGTAGTATATAAAAAACATGCGCACGTGCACACACACACACACACACACACACACACACACACATTTTACTGTGGGGACCTTCCACTGATGTGTGTTACTGTAGCTAAACAATGCAACACCTACGCCTAGCCTAAACTTTAACCAGAAGAACAAAATCTCGACTCTTTAAGTTAAGAAAAAAAAATCTGTTCACAGACATTTTAGGAAGTAGTGGTCAAAAGAAAAAAAAAAGGTACACCACCACCATAACTCCACCCTTCCTAAATACACACCATCCCCACCACTCATGCCCTGTTATTTCACTGATAATAATCATTAAGTTAGGAATAAACCACTTAGGGTCGTGTTGTTATAGGAAAATAACCTGTAGTGGGGTGATGTGATGAAATTTCAATAACATCATAGCCTGAAGTGTTTTATTCTTCTTATCCAACAGCAATTTTTCATTGATGGTGGCACAGTGGTGTAGTGGTTAGCACTGCTGCCTCACAGCAAGAAGGTTCTGGGTTTGAGTCGAGTGGCTGACGAGGGCCTTTCTGTGTGGAGTCATGGGTTTCCTCTGGGTGCTCCGGTTTCCCCCACAGTCCAAAGACATGCAGGTTAGGCTAATTGGTGGCTCTAAATTGACCGTAGGTGTGAATGTGTGTGTGAATGGTTGTTTTTTTCTGTGTATCAGCCCCGCGATAATCTGGCGACTTGTCCAGGGTGTACCCCGCCTTTCGCCCATAGTCAGCTGGGATAGGCTCCAGCTTGCCTGCGACCCTGTACAGGATAAGCAGTTACAGATAATGGATGGATGGATGGATGGATGTTTGCTTATCACCTGACCTTTGCTTGTTTTTGCATCATGTTTTCGAGTGGTCTGCTTGCAAATCTAATAAAAGCACTAATCTCTGTTTGCATCCACCTGCCTTTTCTGCCAGACTGAAATATGTTGATTTGGCCAAATTAAAATGGTATAAAAATTTAGCTCTATGCACCATTTACAATTCAGCAGATAAGTTTAAATGTCCTCCATTTTGTTAAAACGGTTCCACACCCATGGAAAATGCAGTTAATTCCTGATGTTTTCTCATATGTCGAGGTTTATTCTTTCTTGGCATGAGATTGTAAGTCAAGGTGTTAAGGAGCAGGGTATCGAGGGCCTTAGAAGTTAACACACAGATACGGCAGGAGGCAAGAGATGACGTTTTTGTCTTTTTTTTTTTTTTGCACACCACAGATAAGATAATGAGCCAGAGACCAATAACTAACTAAAATAAACCAAAACGAAAGTGTAGAAAAATATAACTATACAGTATTTGCAAACATACAGAAAATAAACAGGCTACGTGGAGCCAAAATAAACATAAACAAAAGATAAACTAGCTTAAGGCTCAAGAAAGCAAAATTCAAGTCAGTGTACTCACACAGCTGAGTGTAGGACAGAGCAATATAAACACAGGTCTTGTCTCTACCTGGCTCTCACAACAACTGAACACATCATTATAAATGATACCTGTCTCCTCCCTATAGTTGGCCAATACACTTGCCTAAACCAAAAAGCAGGGAGTTTTTAGTTAGGCACTCAATAATAACTAATTTAAACATTTTAAAATAGCGCTATAAAGAAATACATATTCTCAGGCCTTACAAAAAATAATACACAAATACATATAGGTACACAAATACCAACTATTCAGATATTTTACACATTTAACCGTCACCGCAAGGGCGCGAGGACGCACACACGTGAACGTGCCCCATAATAAAAACATCCTCAGCACCATCACGCAACCCTTTGTCACAACAAGGAAGCGCTGCCACCGGTAAGACATGGAGCTTTTTAAATGCCAAATGAACATTGGTTGGTGTTCTTAAACACTTAAAAACCACTCGTTTGCACTCATTAAGGGTAGATGTTATGACTAGGCACAATAAATAAAGAAACAAAACATGTAGACAAAGCGTTGTTTGAGTTGTTTGTGTTTGCGTTGATGTGTGGAATGTAATGTATTTTAAAACTATGTGCGTGAATGGTTGTTACGCTAAACATGTGTCGACCCATGTTAACTAACAAAACCACAATGCACAATAAAAGGGTTAAAACTCACGTACTGCAGTTTATAAAGTCCATGAACCATCATAACAATACGAGGAAAGTTTGAATGGGGGAAATGACAGTACATGCTTTCAATGGCGGCTGCCATAGCAGACGCCGTGATGGTGCGCTCATGGGTCGCATCATCACACAAGGTCATGAAATCTTAATGTATATGTGGGACGTCATGCAGTTTAATGACAAATTGTGAAATTAATAAAATAATACTGCATCAATCGTCTTTGATGTGCTCATCAGTAAAGGAAATATGCCCACAGTTTGAAGGATAAGCTGACCAACCACTCGTCTTTTACACTTAGTTTACATGTATTTTGGCCTCAAATAACTTTTTTTTTTACTGTATTTCCAGCCCAAATGACTATTACTATTATCTCATCTCATTATCTCTAGCGGCTTTATCCTGTTCTACGGGGTCGCAGGCAAGCTGGAGCCTATCCCAGCTGACTACGGGCGAAAGGCGGGGTACACCCTGGACAAGTCGCCAGGTCATCACAGGGCTAACACACAGACACAGACAACCATTCACACTCACATTCACACCTACGGTCAATTTAGAGTCACCAGTTAACCTAACCTGCATGTCTTTGGACTGTGGGGGAAACCGGAGCACCCGGAGGAAACCCACGCGGACACGGGGAGAACATGCAAACTCCGCACAGAAAGGCCCTCGCCAGTCACGGGGCTCGAACCCGGACCTTCTTGCTGTGAGGCGACAGCGCTAACCACTACACCACCATGCCGCCCTATTATTATTATTATTATTCAGTAAGTTAAACTTGAAGTCCTGCAGACTGTATGTTATCTTTCCTTTAATGTACAATTTAATTGACATATTTGTTTCATTTGTATATTTTTAAATATTACACTTATGTGTAGGCGGCACGGTGGTGTAGTGGTTAGCGCTGTCGCCTCACAGCAAGAAGGTCCTGGGTTCGAGCCCCGGGGCCGGCGAGGGCCTTTCTGTGTGGAGTTTGCATGTTCTCCCCATGTCCGCGTGGGTTTCCTCCGGTTGCTCCGGTTTCCCCCACAGTCCAAAGACATGCAGGTTAGGTTAACTGGTGACTCTAAATTGACTGTAGGTGTGAATGGTTGTCTGTGTCTATGTGTCAGCCCTGTGATGACCTGGCGACTTGTCCAGGGTGTACCCCGCCTTTCGCCCATAGTCAGCTGGGATAGGCTCCAGCTTGCCTGCGACCCTGTAGAAGGATAAAGCGGCTAGAGATAATGAGATGAGATGAATGAGACACTTATGTGTGGTAAACATCCCATTTGTAGTTTTCGGGCTTCAGATTTGTAAAATCTCTCTCATCACAGACACTCAGGGTTTGTCTCCACTAGATGGCGATGTGAGATGGTTCGAAGATTGAATGAACATTCCGGTTTCTCAGGTTTATTTGAAATCCTGTCCTCGTGATGGTCATTAGGACAGTTTTAAAGAATAACATTTCATGCTGATCTCTACCTCACCCTGTGTGTTAAACACTAAAGGAGCCTGAATTGCTTTCCATTATATAGAGACCAATCATCTAAATCAAATCCCTGATATTTTATCTACTTTAGTTGAGCACATACAGGCCAGTATGAAGAATTTATTGGAATTTGGAGCGACAGAAAATCAGCGCGAAAAGATTTTTCTACTAGGAAGGAAACTAGCAGTTTAATGTCACTGCCTGGATGTGAGGAGCAGCACTGAATTGATTGTTTAATCCAGGCGACAGACGACGTCAAGCGTCTTGGTGTCAAGACGACACAACAGATTAGAAAATCAGAAAGCATTAGATCGCAAGAAAATTACAAGGAAATTACTCAATAATTTATTCAACAAGTTAAAAGAAGCTTGGGATACACTGAGAAAGGAATAAAACATGCATGCATGCATGCACAGCAACTCTCCAATTCTAATTAAATAATTAAAATAGTACAGTATGTCATATATATATATATATATATATATATATATATATATATATATATATATATATAATATTTATCCATTTAACCTTTTGGATGGAATGTCCATGGAACAAATTATAGCAGCTTATAAACTGTCATTCCTTCACCAGGCTCTCATATTGTCTTCTGTAAGATATTAAACTAATATACCATGTCCTGAGAGGCTATTATACACTTTATTAGGAACACCCATCCACCTGTTGTTTTATGGCCCATCCGATAACTGCAGATACATTTCAAGTGTTGACTCTGTCAGTCGTGATCAACTCTGTTATCGCTAAACTGGGCAATCCATTCACAGAATTGGCGACAACAGAGTTGACATTTCCCACCATTTTGCGTCTTGACTCCACATACTAACCTCAAACTAGCTACCACATGGCGTGTATAAAAACGGAATTTTATGGATTTTAATTATATCATTGTTTTTAAAAAATGAGTGAGAGATTCACTCTGATCTCACAATAACAGATTTGATGAATAATTAATCTCCTATTGGTGTAAAATCCTCAACATTTTGTTCAAATTAATGAGAGAAGAAACAGAACATTCCTCACCGCCTTTCTGAAGTTTCCCGCCTTTCTGAAGTGACATCACTCGGTGCAGGTGCCACGCGTATTATTAAAAGTCTTTGTGGATTCCATACAGTTTTATAACAGAGTTAACAGAGTTGACAAGAACATTGGGATATATATATATATATATATATATATATATATATATATATATATATATATATACACACACACTAACATTTTACATAATACAGAAAACAGACTTTCTGTGCAATTGATTTTATAACCGTTAATAGAATAAGCCCCAGAAAACAGATTGTTAGAGTGAATCACTTCATGTTTATTCGAGTTGAATGGATGAATCAGGAGTCAAAGACAGCTGATAATGTGGGGGAGGTGTGGGAGTCATTTAGTTAATGTTTCATGGATAAATTGTGTCTAAAATGTACATCAAACATCGCTAATGGTGAAAGTTTGTCAAAATTTGCATTGTTCAAAACTGATTCAATAAAGATTTATTTTGTGGAAAATAACAAAAGGTTTATCTCAGAGATGTGAAATGTACCCTGAATTCTAAAATGACCCTTGTGCAGTTCTCTAATCAGCCAGTCCCTTGACAGCAGCACAATGCATAAAACCATGCAGATACAAATCAAGAGCTTCAGTTAATGTTCACAATGTTCAAACATGAGAATGGGAAAATTTGTGATTTCAAAGTGAAGTGTGACTTTCTTTCACTATGGCATAGGTGTTGGTTTGAGCCAGATGGACTGGTTTGAGTATTTCAGAAACTGCTGATCTCCTGGGGTTTCCACACACAACAGTCTCTCGAGTTTATACAGAATGGTGCAAAAAAACAAACAAACAAAAAAACATTGAGCTGCGTGAGTGACAGTTCTGTGGGTGGAAACAAACACCTTGTTGATAAGAGAGGTCAGAGGAAAATTACCTGATTGGTTCGAGCTTTTTTGCCAGGAAGGATGTAGCAACTCATAGCAACTCTTTACAACTGTGGTGAGCAGAAAAGCATCTCAGCATGCAACAGCAGAACAGAAGACCACATTGGGTTCCACTCCTGCAGCCAAGAACAGGAATCTTAGAATCAAGAACAAGTTCCTATTAAAGTGGCCATTGTGTGTATATCGTCTGATTATCCATTTTGATAAATCAAATATTCACTGTGTTTCTATTGTATCATCTGAAAGTAATCATTGTACAGAATAGATTCTTGAAAATAATCTCTCTCTCTCTTCCTCAACTTTATTCTCTGACACTACTCTTCATAAATACATTTCACCCAAATGCCAGTCATCACATCTCCCACTGAAAGAATCTGATTAATTCTGACCTTTACAATCTAATTGGAAATGCTATACGATAAACCCAAGCAAAATGAAGTGGTTTTCCACAACAAAGCAATTAATTATGTATGTCAAAAAGTACAGAAAAAAAACCCCAGCCCTTTCACTGAACACCCACGGAGTGTATACTTGTGAAATATTTAAACACATAAAAATATAATTAATGCTGTATTTCCCCAAGAATTTACAATTCCATGCTTCACCACAGTGGGTCAGCAGAGAGCTACAAACCACAAAACCGCCACAAGCGCCTTGCCTGACGAGACCAGAGCTGAAGTTACCAGTCACTGATCATTGCAACTCTAATTGAATTAACACACTTACAGTAGGAATAAACTAGGTCATCATTTGCTAGCATCATTTAATAATAATGGTGATCCATGAGGAGGAATGGTTGCTTGGTTCCTTGGCTCTTTCATCAGCCAGAGTGATGATGTCTCAGAGCTCCAGAAGAGAGTCATATAGGAGCCAGGGAGCTCAAGTAAGCTTCTAGCAAAGGATTGGAGTGTGGGAGAGGATACACAGCTCAGCAATTGGAGTTATTACTTGCTTTGGCTAGCACTGAGAAAACAGACTGAGAAAGGAGGTGTTGTACATTCTCTGTAGGTTTGATACATCTCAGTGGTTCTAGTGGAGAAGATTATATACTCTCAGTCAAGCAAGATAGATAGATAGACAGACAGACAGTCGTCATTGATACATACACTATATTGCCAAAAGTATTTGCTCACCCATCCAAATTATCGGAATCAGGTGTTCCAATCACTTCCATGGCCACAGGTGTATAAAATCAAGCACCTAGGCATGCAGACTGTTTTTACAGTTTGGAGCTGGCCCCTTCCTCTTCCAACATGACTGTGCACCAGTGCACAAAGCAAGGTCCATAAAGACATGGATGACAGAGTCTGGTGTGGATGAACTTGACTGGCCTGCACGGAGTCCTGACCTCAACCCAATAGAACACCTTTGGGATGAATTAGAGCGGAGACTGAGAGCCAGGCCTTCTCGTCCAACATCAGTGTGTGACCTCACAAATGTGCTTCTGGAAGAATGGTCAAAAATTCCCATAAACACGCTCCTAAACCGGCGGCACGGTGGTGTAGTGGTTAGCGCTGTCGCCTCACAGCAAGAAGGTCCGGGTTCGAGCCCCGTGGCCGGCGAGGGCCTTTCTGTGTGGAGTTTGCATGTTGTCTGCGTGGGTTTCCTCTGGGTGCTCCGTTTTCCCCCACAGTCCAAAGATATGCAGGTAAGGTTAATTGGTGGCTCTAAATTGACCGTGAGTGTGAATGGTTGTCTGTGTCTATGTGTCAGCCCTGTGATGACCTGGCGACTTGTCCAGGGTGTACCCCGCCTTTCGCCCGTAGTCAGCTGGGATAGGCTCCAGCTTGCCTGCGAACCTGTAGAACAGGATAAAGCGGCTAGAGATAATGAGATGAGAATGAGACACTCCTAAACCTTGAGGACAGCCTTCCCAGAAGAAATGAGCTGCAAAGGGTGGACCGATGTCATATTGAACCCTATGGATTAGGAATGGGATGTCACTTAAGCTCATATGTGAGTCAAGGCAGGTGAGCAAATACTTTTGGCAATATAGTGTATATACAGTGGTGCTTGAAAGTTTGTAAACCCTTTAGAATTTTCTATATTTCTGCATAAATATGACCTAAAACATCATCAGATTTTCACACAAGTCCGAAAAGTAGATAAAGAGAACCCAGTTAAACAAATGAGACAAAAATATTATACTTGGTCATTTATTTCTTAAGGAAAATGATCCAATATTATATATCTGTGAGTAGCAAAAGTATGTGAACCTTTGCTTTCAGTATCTGGTGTGACCCCCTTGTGCAGCAATAACTGCAACTAAACGTTTCTGGTAACTGTTGATCAGTTCTGCACACCGGCTTGGAGGAATTTTAGCCCATTCCTCCGTACAGAACAGCTTCAACTCTGGGATGTTGATGGGTTTCCTCACATGAACTGCTCACTTCAGGTCCTTCCACAACATTTCGATTGGATTAAGGTCAGGACTTTGACTTGGCCATTCCAAAACATTAACTTTATTCTTCTTTAACCATTCTTTGGTAGAACGACTTGTGTGCTTAGGGTCATTGTTTTGCTGCATGACCCACCTTCTCTTGAGATTCAGTTCATGGACAGATGTCCTGGCATGTTCCTTTAGAATTTGGTGGTATAATTCAGAATTCACTGTTCCATCAATGATGGCAAGCCATCCTGGCCCAGATGCAGCAAAACAGGCCTAAACAATGATACTACCACCACCATGTTTCACAGATGGGATAATGCTGGAATGTAGTGTTTTCCTTTCTCCATCATAACGCTTCTCATTTAAACCAAAAAGATCTATTTTGGTCTCATCCCTCCACAAAACATTTTTTTTCCAATACCCTTCTGGTTTGTCCATGTGATCTTTAGCAAACTGCAGACAAGCAGCAATGCTCTTTTTGGAGAGCAGTGGCTTTCTCCTTGCAACCCTGCCATGCACACCATTGTTGTTCAGTGTTCTTCTGATGGTGGACTCATGAACATTAACATTAGCCAATGTGAGAGAGGCCTTCAGTTGCTTAGAAGTTACCCTGGGGTCCTTTGTGACCTTGCCGACTATTACACGCCATGCTCTTGGAGTGATCTTTGTTGGTCGACCACTCCTGGGGAGGGTAACAATGGTCTTGAATTTCCTCCATTTGTACACAATCTGTCTGACTGTGGATTGGTGAAGTCCATACTCTTTAGAGGTGGTTTTGTAACCTTTTCCAGCCTGATGAGCATCAACAACACTTTTTCTGAGGTCCTCAGAAATCTCCTTTGTTCATGCCATGATACATTTCCACAAACATGTGTTGTGAAGATCAGACTTTGATAGATCCCTGTTCTTTAAATAAAACAGGGTGCCCACTCATACCTGATTGTCATCCCATTGATTGAAAACACCTGACTCTAATTTCACCTTCAAATTAACTGCTAATCCTAGAGGTTCACATACTTTTGCTACTCTCAGAAATGTAATATTGGATCATTTTCCTCAATAAATAAAGGACCAAGTATAATATTTTTGTCTCATTTGTTTCACCGGGTTCTCTTTATCTACATTTAGGACTTGTGTGAAAATCTGATGATGTTTTAGGTCATATTTATGCAGAAATATAGAAAATTCTATAAGGTTCACAAACTTTCACGCACCACTGTATTTCATATCTCAAAGGCTCAGCTCCAGGATTTCTGGTTCAATCCCAAGCTCGAGTTTCTGTCAGTTGCATGTTCTCTCTGTGTTCGTATGCGTTCCTTCTGGGTTCTCGGGTTTCCTCCCACTTCAAAAATACATGCACGTAGCAGTATTCCCAGTATTCCCAATAATCCCAATCCCAATTCCATCCTAACTGATACTTTATCCTGGAGTTGTTTTGAACAGGTTTATTTACATACAGTAACTGAGATTATGTAACACTTTTATCATACACATTCAAATAATTATAATGCACAAACAGAGAGGGAACCTTCAGGGCCTTCTAGACCTTCAGAGAAGGCCCAACCATATCAACATTTCAAATGTTATATTTAATTTCTTTTATTCTTTCATAATTTCATTATAATTATTCTCTTCTAATTTTAATTTGGCCTCATTTTGTATCAAATTTGCTTCAGAAATGAAAGGGTTACTGTCCTGAAAACATTAAAATCAAGTTATCCAATGAGATTTTTTTATTTGTTGCCTCTAGGCTGAGAAGGGTTTAAAGCTGCTCAGTCATTGGTTAGGACTTCATTGCTGTGACAGAAGGCCATGACAGTGTATGTTTATGTAGGAAGTAACAGATGAATTAACCAATCAGAGTTTGATTTATAGTGGGAGGGACCAAAAATTTATCGCCCTCAGCCTTCTCGAAGGCCAATGTGAGCTTAACTGCAAGTCTGTGCTGTCAGCGCAGCACTGAAGTCACCTTCCAGCTGGTGTAGCGGTCATCAGTAATGTTAGCGAATGCTAATAAAGTGGTCAAGCCAGTGCTTTTGAGAGCAAGTAGCATAGGCTAACGACCGAGAAACTAAGATTTCTGTCTCCAGACTCTTCTTCCTGCATGCTGCATGCTTGCTACAGTATTTTTCACTCTGACTTAAGTATTCATTTCTTTGTGTAATTTACTGAGTTTCTTTTAAAATCAACATTGACAGCTACACACAATAGCATGACCAGGCAGCCACTAATCCCTTGCAAAATCTTTTGTCCTGATGCTTTTTTGGTGTCTGGCTCAGGTTTCGCTGAGCTCAAGTCCCAGTTCTAATAGTAATGGTTCACTAATGTGCACCAAAAGTAATTTAGGGGTTTCATAGTCATGGGAGTGGACACTTCTGCAATGACAGATTTTAGGTTTTATTTGTCAATATTTTTTCATTTATTTTCACCCTTCATGTCAATATTGTGCATTATTTTGTGTGCTGATTCATGACACGTTAATCCAAACAAATTTATTTCAGTTCCAGATTTCAACATTACAACATGGGAAAGGCCAAATTTGCATTTGATTATTTTACAGCCACTTACTTGTCTATCTATCTATCTATCTATCTATCTATCTATCTATCTATCTATCTATCTATCTATCTATCTATCTATCTATCTATCTATCATTCAGTGAGAGGAACAACAAAAAAGAAAGAAAGAAAAAAGTACATCCTTTAAATTCTACCCATAAGCCACTCAGGAAACTAGAGGAGATGGAAAGTGAGAATAAAAAAAAAAGGCTGAGTGATTTACTGATATAAACACAAGCTCAGTGGTTTATCAGAGTGCAGGTCGGATCTGAGAAACACCCTGGTGAAGTGATGACATCATCCTGGATAACAAAGAATGTTATCAGAACGTTCAGTCATTCCAAATAAGGCTGTCGAAAAGTGAACGTTCTTCAGTGATGGAAACTAAATCCTAAAAATCAGCCATTAAAGAAAGTGGAGGATAGAAATGTGAAAATTATGGAAAATTATGGAGCTCATCCAGTGAATAGATTTATGCAGAGTATCACATCCAGCTTAATGTCACTGCTTACATGTTAGGAGGATTCATGATGCAGTTTTAACCCAGGAAATGGAGAGATAATGTGGTCATGTTACAGCTCTGAGATGCATATACATGATACACACACACACATGGACATCTTCATGTCTGTTAAATGTCACCAGTCATAAGCATCGGTCTCATAATAACCTCTGAGTGATGAGCCCTGACCAACAAACATTTCACATGATAATATAAACAAATGTATCTGAATACATTTCCTTTTTCATTCCTTTCCCTCTTTCCTTTTGACATATTTTGAATCACTATATTATGAACACAATGAGTATGAACATAACAGACATTAGATTTGACTTGTATTGTTAAACCTGTCTATTATTACTCTATGAAGGAGCTCATTCAGAGTCGCTCTAATGTAAGCTGTGAAATGTGAATCCTTGATCTACTTGAATCTTTTGTGATCTTTCTCTTAATTACACCTGAGGAAAGGTCAGAACCGGAGAGATAAAGACACAGCTCGTGAGTTCATTTAAAGTTCAGCTGTACACCCAGAAGTGGTTTGCTCTTTGGATATTAATATGTTGTCATTAGAGCTTAAAAGTTAACACAATAGCAGCATCACCATTAAACTGGGAGAAATTTGAACCCAGAGAGGTTCTCGGTTTCAGCGTTAACATGCGTTTAGTGAGAGTTTAATCCTGAAATTAGTCACATTGGTCCACATAAAACCTCAGATGTATTTACAGATTTAATATTCAATACATACCGGTACAATGTCTAGCAAAAGTATTCGTCCCCCTTGGTGTTTGTCCTGTTTTGTCGCATTACAAGCTGGAATTACAATGGATTTTTGGAGGGTTAGCACCATTTGATTTACACAACATGCCTACCACTTTAAAGGGGCAAATTGTTGTTTTATTGTGACACAAACAATAATTAAGATGAAAAAAAAAAACAGAAATCTGGTGTGTGCATAGGTATTCACCCCCTTTCATATGAAACCCCTAAATAAGAGCTGGTCCAATCAATTCACTTCATAAGTCACATAATTATTTGATTAAGATCCACCTGTGTGCAATCAAAGTGTCACATGATCTGTCACATAATGTCTGTATAAATCAACCTGTTCTGGAAGGACCCCGACTCTGCAACACTACTAAGCAAGCAACATGAAAACCAAGGAGCCTCCAAACAGGTCAGAGACAAAGTTGTGAAGAAGTATAGATCAGGGTTGGGTTATAAAAAAAAATATATCCCATGGAGCACCATTAAATCCATTAATGTGTGTGTGCGTGTGTGTGTGTGTGTTTGTTACAGGGACGGAGCATAAAAAGAGGGAGAGAGCAGAGAAAAGGGGCTCCCTCCCGACCACAACACATGTTCAGAGTGAGTGAGTGAATGAATGAATGCAAGCAAGGAAGCTGAAAAGCTATTAGTAGAGAGAAATAAAGAGGTTGCGTGTGACCATCAACTTGCCTGCCGTGCTTCTGTGCTCCACCCACATCAAGAACTGCTACAGTGGTGCTGAAACCTGGGACGCATAGAAGGGAACCACGCCATGGGGTCCTCCCCATTCGAAGAGCTCATACTTGCCCTCGCTACCGCCCAGCAGAACCAGCATCAAGTTCTGACTGTCCTCTGAAAGGAACAAGAGCAATGCTTCGAAGCCTTGATGCTGGCCCAGCAGGAAGATTGCCAGGCATTCCAGCACCTGCTTGCGTCAGCAGGAGTGTCGACCATCACCACAGCCGGCAGCCCCACGAAGATGGGCCCACAAGATGATCCAGAAGCGTTCCTCGCCCTCTTCGAGCAAGCAGCCGAGGTGTGGGGGTGGCCACTGGAGCAGTGCGCGGTGCGCCTCCTCCCACTCCTGACTGGCAAGGTGCAGCTTGCAGCACAGCAGCTCCCTGCTGACAGCCAACTGGTGTATGCTAACCTGAGGAAAGCCATCCTGCAGTGGGTTGGCTGCTCCTCCGAACAACATCGCCAGTGCTTCTGGATGATGGCATTGGAGGAGGTCGGCTGGCCGTTTGCATTCGGCCAGCAACTCCAGGACACCTGCCAGTGGTGGCTGAGGGCAGAAGACCGCAACACCGACGATGTCATCAATCTGGTGGCACTGGAACAGTTCATCTCTCGACTTCCAGAAGGAATGGTGGAATGGGTCCAGTGTCATCGCCCGGCGTCGCTGAAATGAGCCATCAAGCTGGCGGAGGACCATCTGGAGGCTGCTCTGATGGCAGGCAGATGAGGCAGCTCCCCTTGTTTCTTTCTCTCTCTTTCCCCCATCTCTCATTCCCCTCCCGCACCCTGTTCCCCTGCCACAGAGGCGGTAGCCGGCTCTTCCCCAGCTGGCCTGTCGCACCCGTGGTGTCCTCCCATCTCCCCCTTCTGTGTCTGTATTGTCTCCTCCTCAGGTGAGTGACACCCATAACACCAGTGCAGCAGGAAAGCCTGTGCCGGTGTGCTGGCACGTTGGGGAGTCAGAGCATCTCCAGAGTTGGAGCTCCGCAAGGGAGGTGGGAGCTGCAATCCGGATCCCCGACACACCAGAAACCACCCCCGATTGGGTTGGAACGTATTGCATACCAGTAAGCATTCAAGGGGATACATATCATGCTTTGGTGGATTACGGTTGTAATCAGACCTCAATTCACCAACGCCTGGTGCAAGGTGAGGCATTGGGGAAAGTACAAGCGGTGAAAGTGTTGTGTGCACGGGGATGTTCACAATTATCCCTTAGTGTTCGTCCGTATTCTATTCCGGGGCCAAATGCATAGAGTAAAGGCGGCAGTTAGTCCTCGTCTCACCCACTCATTGATTTTGGGTACTGATTGGCCAGGGTTTAAAAAGCTGATGGAATATTTAACACGTAGTGGGTCCTGCACTAGTAGGTCATGGGAAGATCCCAGTGTGGCATTGACTGGAGAAGCTGTCACAGAGCCATCTACATCAACACTGCATCAGAGTGAGGAGCAGCCCGCTCCTCCTCCCTCTCTCGGGGATTCCCTTGGGGATTTCCTGTTAGAGCAGTCGCAAGGTGAGACTCTGCGGCATGCATTTGATCAAGTGAGAGTAATCAATGGTCAAACTCTTCAGCTGAGCCCAGCACCGACCTTCCCTTATTTTGCTATTATTAAAGCTAGATTGTACTGAGTGACGCGGAGCACTCAAACTAGTGAACAAATAACCCAATTGTTAATCCCAATGAGCCGTAGGGAACTCGTATTCCATGCGGCTCACTTTAATCCCATGGCTGGACACTTGGGACAAGATAAAACACTAGCCTGGATAATGGCCCAGTTCTATTGGCCAGGGATTTGCGGGGACATCCATTGGTGGTGTGCGGTATGCCATGAATGCCAATTGGTCAATCCCGCGGCCACTCCAAAAGCGCCGTTGCACCCTCTTCCTCTAATCGAGACCCCGTTTGAGTGAATTGGGATGGATCTTGTCAGGCCATTAGATCGGTCAGCACGGGGATATTGCTTTATTTTAGTTCTGGTGGACTATGCAATGCGATATCTGGAAGCAGTGCCCCTCCACAATATCTCAGCATGCAGTATTGTGGAAGTGCTCTTCCGCTTTATCTCCCAGGTCGGGATTCCGAAAGAAATCCTGACAGACCAAGGCACTTTGTTTGTCATGCACACTGTGCGAACTGTATGGGTTATTAGGGATTAAGTCTATCCGCACCAGTGTCTATCACCCATAAAAGGATGGCTCAGTAGAGCGATTTAACCAAACACTTGTGGGGGGGCTGCCATGCCATAGCCATAGTAACCAATTCCCTTTCACTGTACAGCACTGAACACACCAATCCCTGTACTCAGTGCCATGTTCTATCTCCGCCCATTCTTCTGACTCCCTGTAATGGTATTCTATACAGAGATGATACTGGATACCAAATACAGTGACGTCATGACTGTGCTTAAAACCCGCAGCGAAATCGAAATTCTCTCTCTTTAGCAGTGGGTTTCCATGCATGAAAGAGACATCATTGCATCTGTGCTAAAGAACAAAGAACAGAGAACAAAGAACGAGCTATTGATACCGGAACTTTGGCCAAAGTTCAACATATTTGATCTTCGCATAGTTGCAATAATAACTGAACCGGTTAGGTACTGCAGTCCACACAATATTTTAAAGAGAAAAGGCGACTGGATCCATTTTCCCTTTTGCAACATCGACAAACTACAAACAAGATTCCTTCCAGATCATCAGACAACTGACAGGACACCGAAGAGCTTCAGCTGACAAGCTGTAAAAACAAAAGGAACAGAACTGTTTTCTCCCTGGACCTGCACTCCTCGCTGTCTTCGGATAACAGACGGCGCACTTTCAGTCACCAAGCAAGAGTGATCTCAAGTAAGGCTGGCATCTGGGCAATTGTTAGTCTTAGTTGTGGCTAGTTAATGTGAAGAGTGTTGTTTATTTGAATTCGTTCATGGTTTAAATTTACGCATTTTGATTCACATGAAAGTCGGTCTTAGACCACATGTTGTTTGATTTACTTTGTTTACTATCTGTATTTAGTTAGATCATGCATGCGTTTTCTCTCTCTCTCTCTCTCTCTCTCTCTCTCTTTAACTCCCTCCATCGCACTACACCCCTCAACATTGGGATTTCAGGAGTAGCTAAGGTTGAGTAGAAGTTTGGCTTTGAGACCTAGCACAAAGGCTCGCACAATCCATTCACATTCCACACCTATCTCACCTGCGCACGCACACAGCCTCACTCCCCTCCCCCTTGTCATGTGCTTGCACACACCCTCTCTCCCTAGCTCCTCCTCATCTCGTTAGTGCACAGCTGAGCACACGCATGCACACGCCTACACTCACACACACACACACACACACACACACACACACACACACAGTCTCACACTCTCACAAATAAACATGTGATTTCCCTCTCACATTTTAACATCCACTTGCCCGTAGACTGTAAACTTGCATATAGCTTAGTACTTCTGATCACCATTAATGCCTTAGTTATCATCATATTCACTACTGATTATTACCTGTATACATTGTATCACCATTTATATTGAATTATTCCTTGGCTGCTATTGTTGCTATAGCTAATCAGTATTAGTTTGCTAATTTGTGTCAGCTATTTCAATAAATGGTATCTTTGGAATAAACTGTGTCCTGTCTATTGCTACAACATTCACTGAGTGCCAACCTCTGCCAAACAAATATTCTAATTGCCTTCACCCATTTGGTTGTTATGTGAATGTTATAGATCTAGAGTAAACATATTACATTAGAGCTACAATACTCACTAAAACTATAGCAACATCACCACGAAGTTAGTCCATTGTTTTTAATAGTTTAGCTATAAACTATTAGACACTTGAATTAATGATTAATAAACGTATGAGACTGATCCCTTTTTAGATGAGACTGATTTGAGAAGCCTATTGCACCTACACACTCAAGAACATAGTCCAGAAATTCGTAAGTGAAGATGCGCGTAATTGGGATAAGTGGCTCGAGCCCCTATTATTCGCAGTACGAGAGGTCCTGCAAGCCTCCACAGAGTTTTCTCCATTTGAATTATTATATGGGCATAAGCCGTGTGGCATTCTGGATGTGCTACGGGAAAATTGAGAGGAGGGACCTTCACCTAGCAAAAACGAAATCCAGTACGTTCTTGACCTGCGCGCAAAACTCCACACCCTCACACACCTAACCCAGAAGAATTTGTGGCAGGCACAAGAACGTCAAAGCCGGCTGTATGACAGGGGCATGTCAGCTCATGCCAGGAGACAAAGTGCTCGTATTATTGCCCACATCAAGCTCCAAATTAGTCGCCAAGTGGCAAGGGCCCTTCGAGGTCACACGGCGAGTCGGGGATGTCGACTATGAGGTGAGGCGAGCTGATGGGGCAGGCCATTGCAAATCTACCACCTCAACCTTTTAAAACACTGGAATGAGGGGGTCCCCATGGTGTTGGTGTCGGTAGTCCCAGAGAAGGCGGAGCTGGGGCCAGAGGTGAAAAAGATAACATCTCGGACCACTCCGGTCCCTTGTGGAGACCACCTCTCACCAGCCCAACTCATGGAGGTGGCCAAGTTGCAAAAGGAATGTTCCGACATGTTCTCACCCCTTCCTGGTCATACCCACCTCATAGAACATCACATCGAAATGCCCCCGGGGGTGGTAGTGTGTAGCCGCCCTTACTGCTTGCCTGAACACAAGAAAAAGGTGGTTCAGGACGAACTCAAGGCCATGCTCAAAATGGGCATTATCGAGGAGTCCCACAGTGACTGGAGCAGCCCAGTGGTCCTGGTTCCCAAGACCGACGGGTCAGTCCGGTTCTGTGTGGACTATAGAAAGGTCAACGCAGTGTCTAAATTTGATGCATACCCAATGCTTTGCATTGATGAGTTGCTTGATCGGTTAGGTGCTGCTCGCTTTTATTCAACACTGGATCTAACAAAGGGATATTGGCAGATCCCCTTGACTCCTCTATCCCAAGAGAAAATGGCCTTTTCCTCACCGTTTGGTTTACACTAATTTGTCTTGTTCCCTTTTGGGTTGTTTGGGGCGCCCGGTACATTCCAGCGGCTTATGGACAGGGTCCTCCGCCCTCACACTGCCTACGCGGCTGCCTATCTGGACGATATAATAATCTACAGCCATGATTGGCCATGGCACTTGGAACACCTGAGGGACATTCTAAAGTCGCTGAGGAGAGCAGGCCTCACAGCTAACCCCAAAGAGTGTGCAATTGGGCGGGTGAAAGTACAATATCTGGGGATCCACTTGGGTCATGGGCAGGTGCATCCCCAAATTAACAAGACTGCAGCAATTGCAACCTGCCCGAGGCCCAAAACCAAAAAGGAGGTGAGACGGTTCCTGGGGCTTGCTGGCTATTATCGTAGGTTTATACCTAATTATTCAGACGTCACCAGCCCGTTAACCAATCTCACTAAAAAGGGGGCTCCAGATCCAGTCCAGTGGACGGAGCAGTGCCAACAGGCCTTCTCTGAGGTAAAAGCCCCACTGTGTGGGGGGCCACTTTTACACTCCCCTGACATCTCTCTCCCCCTTATTTTGCAGACTGATGCATTGGAGAGGGCTGCGGGCCATTTTGTCCCAGGAGGTGGAGGGAGAGGACTGCCCCGTGCTGTACATCAGCCGGAAACTGTAGATGTGTGAGAATAAGTACAGCACTATTGAGAAGGAGTGTCTTGCAATCAAGTGGGTGGTCCTCACTCTCCAATACTGTAAGGACTGGGACTGTTTTGGCCTCTAGAGGCCGCTGTTATTTCCTTTGCGTGTCATGTTTGTTTTGGCCTCTAGAGGCCACCACTGTTCCTGTGTTTTGTGTCTGTGTTAATTGCCTGTTTAGTCCTGATTATCTTCACCTGTGTTCTTAATTAGTTTGTGTATTTATACCCCTGAGTTCAGTCCTCTTGTCATGGAGTCTTTGTGCTGTTATGTTTATCTCCAGTTTCCTCTGTACCGTGTTCTTTGTTTTGCACTTTGCTTTTCTGGTTTTTTGGCTTTTGTTTTGTACCTTTGGATATTTTTATTTTTTGTTATCTTCTGAGCTTTTGGATTTTCTTTTTTTTTGTTTGTTTTTTCATCGGATTGTAAATATTGTACATAGTATAAATAAACTGTTGTTTGATACTTTTTCTACTTCCGCCTCACGCCTCTGCATTTGAGTCATCCCCCTGGTGGCCTAGTGGGGGTTTGCTGGATTATCACACCAACGAACCAGGTTCGAATCCCAGCAAATCCCTAACAGAAAGACTCCGTCATGACCGACTCAGCAGAGGCTGCTTCTACTGTCTACCCGGCCAACCTTCAGGGAATTATGGCAGCTTTGACACGCTTCGGAGTGACCATGGATGCTCATGGACGTACACTCACCAGCCAACGTGAGGCCCTTGCTCGCCACGAGGAACTGCTTCAGCAAATTGGGAAAACCCTGGCACAGCTGACATCTCTGCCTGCATCTCCTCATCCTGCTCCTGATCCAGCTCCAGCTCCCGCTCCTGCTCCAGCTCCCGCTCCTGCTCCAGTGCCTCCTGCCATGCTGCCTTCTTCACCTCGCGAACCCAGCCTTCCTGCACCACAGAGGTATGACGGCAAGCACAGTGAGTGCCGAGAGTTCCTTACCCAGTGTCAACTCACCTTTGAGCTTCAGCCTACCACCTACACTACGGATCGCCGCAAGATTGCCTTTGTGATAACCTTATTAGCTGGTAAGGCGCGAGCCTGGGCTACTGCTATCTGGCAGAGACAGGGACCTGAGTGCTTTGATTTCCAGCTGTTTTCTGAAGAGATGCTTCGGGTCTTCGATCAGGCAGACATCAGTACCGACGCAGCCCGAAAGCTCATGTCCATCCGGCAAGGAGGAAGCGTCGCAGATTACGCCATCTCGTTCCGAACGCTCGCAGCAGTAAGTGGATGGAACGAGACTGCCCTGGTGTCAGCCTTCCACCATGGTCTGTCTGACCCCATCAAGGACGGTCTGGCCTCTATTGGATGCCCAAGTGACCTCGAAACCCTCATCTCACATGCTATTCGTCTGGACAACAGGATGAAAGAACGCCACCAAGCCTTGATCTCCCCCAGCCTCCCTACCTCTACCTGGAAACCATCTACCTCCTTCAGTGACTGTCCAGAACCCATGCAAGTGGGTCGTACTCGCCTCTCCACATCTGAGAGGGAGCGCAGAAGGAGGGATAAGTGCTGCATCTACTGTGGCAAGCCTGGTCACTTCCGAGCATCATGTCCCGAACTCTTGGGAAAAGGACCGCCCCGTCCAGCCGAGGGAGGGTTGTGACGGGGCCTACCCTCTCTCCCGGACTCCCTGGCCAAGGAATCTACATCCCGGTCTCCATCTCCTGGGGTGAGTCTGTCCACTCTTTTCAAGCTTTGATAGACTCAGGGGTGGCTGGGAACTTTATGGATATTCACTTCGCCCAAAGCATCAATATTCCGACTGCACCTCTTGAAGTCCCACTGTCTGTGTCTGCCCTCGATGGCCAAGCGTTAGGTGATGGAAGAGTCACCCAAGTTACTTCTCCAGTCTTCCTCCAGTCTCAAGGTCACAAGGAAGAAATATCCCTGCACCTGATTCCTTCACCTGAGTTCCCAGTTATTCTAGGCCTTCCTTGGCTTACTCGCCACAACCCTCACATAGACTGGGTAACAAGCCAGGTTGTGGAATGGGGCCCTGCATGCCATGCCTCTTGTCTGCTCTCTAGCTCTCCTGTGTCTCCTGCCGAGCCCCCTGATCTCACCGAGTTATCTCAAGTTCCCACAGAGTACTGGGATCTCAAGGAGGTATTCAGCAAGAGCAGGGCCGCCGTTCTTCCTCCGCACCGGGCCTACGACTGTGCCATCGACTTGCTCCCTGGGACTACCCCTCCTCGTGGCAGACTGTTTTCCCTCTCTCAGCCAGAACGCAAGGCCATGGAGGAATACCTCAAAGATGCCCTGGTCTCTGGGTTCATTCGACCCTCCACCTCACCTGCTGGTGCCGGCTTCTTCTTTGTCGGCAAGAAGGATGGGGGGCTCCGACCATGTATTGACTACAGGGGCCTGAACAAGATCACTGTGCGCAACCGATATCCCCTTCTGCTGATGTCCACAGCTTGCGACCTGCACCAAGGTGCCACCGTCTTCACCAAGTTGGACCTACGGAACGCATACCATCTCATCCGTATCCGACAGGGAGACGAGTGGAAGACTTCCTTTAACACTCCGTCTGGGCACTACGAATACCAGGTGATGCCCTTCGGACTCACCAACGCACCAGCTGTTTTTCAGGCCCTAATCAACGACGTCTTAAGGGACATGATTAACCTGTACGTTTTTGTCTACCTTGACGATATCCTTATTTTTTCCAAGACCATGCAGGAGCACCGCCACCATGTCCGCCAGGTTCTCCAGAGGCTGCTACAGAACAATCTGTTCGCCAAGGCCCAGAAATGCGAATTTCATGTTCCCGAGGTCTCCTTTCTGGGATTTATTGTACGGACAGGCCAACTCCAAATGGACCCTGCCAAGACCCTGGCCGTCCAGGACTGGCCTACTCCCAAGTCCATTAAGGAGGTTCAGCGGTTCTTAGGATTCGCTAACTTCTACCGCAAGTTCATCAGGAACTTCAGTTCTGTAGCAGCACCCATGTCGGACCTCACCAAAGGGACAGGTGGATCTTATGTCTGGTCTCCTCAGGCGGAAAAGGCATTCAAAGACCTCAAGGACCGCTTCTGCACGGCACCCATTCTGGTCCTCCCGGACACCTCCCAACCATTCATCGTGGAGGTGGACGCCTCGGACAGTGGTGTCGGCATGGTGCTCTCTCAGCGTTCGGAAGGAAAGCTGCACCTCTGTGCTTACTTCTCCCACCGCCTGAGTCCTGCGGAGTCCCGGTACGATGTGGGGGATCGGGAACTGCTAGCGGTCAAACTGGCCCTTGAGGAGTGGAGGCACTGGCTGGAGGGAGCGCAACATCCATTCCTGGTTTGGACTGACCACAAGAACCTGGAGTACCTCCAGCAAGCCAAGAGACTGAACCCTCGACAGGCTAGGTGGGCCCTGTTTTTCAGTCGGTTTGACTTCACCCTCTCGTACCGCCCCGGCTCCAAGAACACCAAACCTGATGCACTGTCCAGGCTGTTCTCTGCCACTAACAGGGAGAGTGAAGTCGGGCCTATTATCCCTGTGTCCCGGATTGTGGCCCCTGTCTGCTGGGGTATTGAGGAGGCTGTCCGACGAGCCCAACGCCAGGACCCCGGTCCTGGGACGGGGCCACCGGGCCTCTTGTACATCCCACATCAAGCCCGGGCCAAGGTTCTCCAGTGGGGTCACTCTTCCCCTCTCACCGCCCACCCGGGAGCTCGGAGGACCCTGGACTTCCTGAAAAGACGCTTCTGGTGGCCTAACATGGAGAAGGAAGTAAGGTCATTTGTCCTGTCCTGTGAGGTTTGCACCAGAACCAAGAACCCGCGACAGCGTCCCCAGGGTCTTCTGCATCCTCTGACCATTCCCCGGCGTCCTTGGTCCCACATGGCAGTCGACTTCATCACGGGTCTCCCTGAGTCACAAGGTAACACTGTCATTTTGGTCATAGTTAACAGATTCTCCAAGGCCTGCCGCTTCATACCACTGTGCAAACTCCCCTCTGCTCTTGAAACAGCTAAACTTATGTTTAATCATGTCTTCCGAGTCTTTGGTCTCCCACAGGACATCATCTCAGACCGAGGGCCCCAGTTCTCCTCCCGAGTGTGGCATGGGTTCTGCAAGGTCATCGGAGCCACTGCCAGCCTCTCCTCTGGGTTTCACCCACAGTCCAATGGTCAGACGGAGAGGCTCAACCAGGACCTGGAAACCACCCTGCGAGGCCTGGCTATGGATAACCCGACATCGTGGAGCACCTGGCTGCCATGGGCGGAGTACGCCCACAACACCCTGCAGTCATCGGCCACCAAGCTGTCACCATTCCAGTGCCAATTCGGGTTCCAGCCACCTCTGTTCCCGGACCAGGAGGAGGACGCGGGGGTGCCCTCGGTCAACCAATATGTGAGACGGTGTCGCAAGACCTGGAGCAAGGTCAGGAAGACCCTCATACAGACCTCCAGAACCAACCAGACTCAGGCCAACCGCCATAGAAGACCTGCACACGCTTTCCGCCCTGGGCAGCGGGTTTGGCTGTCCACTAAGGACCTTCCGCTGCGGGTGGAGAACCGCAAGCTTGCTCCTCGCTACATTGGCCCCTTCAAGGTGGAGCGCAGGGTGAACCCTGTCTCCTACCGGCTCCAGTTGCCCCGGACTCTAAGGATCAACCCCACTTTCCATGTTTCCCTGTTGCGGCCCATACTGACGTCTACGTATGCCCCTGCCCCTAGGAACCCCCCACCCCCCCGCATCTTCCAGGGTCAGACTGTGTTCACTGTGCATCGCCTGCTTGACTCCCGCCGGGTCTGCGGCGGGTTGCAATATCTGGTGGACTGGGAGGGCTATGGTCCTGAGGAGCGCTGCTGGGTTCCTGCTCGGGATGTCCTAGATAAAGAACTGTGTCGGGACTTCCATTCGGCCCATCCGGATCGCCCTGGGAACGTCAGGAGACGCTCCTGGGGGGGGTCCTGTTAGGACTGGGACTGTTTTGGCCTCTAGAGGCCGCTGTTATTTCCTTTGCGTGTCATGTTTGTTTTGGCCTCTAGAGGCCACCACTGTTCCTGTGTTTTGTGTCTGTGTTAATTGCCTGTTTAGTCCTGATTATCTTCACCTGTGTTCTTAATTAGTTTGTGTATTTATACCCCTGAGTTCAGTCCTCTTGTCACGGAGTCTTTGTGCTGTTATGTTTATCTCCAGTTTCCTCTGTACCGTGTTCTTTGTTTTGCACTTTGCTTTTCTGGTTTTTTGGCTTTTGTTTTGTACCTTTGGATATTTTTATTTTTTGTTATCTTCTGAGCTTTTGGATTTTCTTTTTTTTTTGTTTTTTCATCGGATTGTAAATATTGTACATAGTGTAAATAAACTGTTGTTTGATACTTTTTCTACTTCCGCCTCACGCCTCTGCATTTGAGTCATCCCCCTGGTGGCCTAGTGGGGGTTTGCTGGATTATCACACCAACGAACCAGGTTCGAATCCCAGCAAATCCCTAACAAATACTACCTCCTGGGGAACCCTTTCACTCTCTGTTTGGACCATGTGCCCCTCCAGTGGCTCCACCGCATGAAGGATGCCAATGCGCGGATCACCCATTGCTACAGTATCTCGTCCTCCAGCCATTTAAGTTCGAGGTGATCCATAGGCTGGGGACACAGATGGTGGTGGCAGACTTTCTGTCCCATCGGGGGGGGGGAGTCAGCTACAGGCCGGACAGCTCCCCAGCCTGAGTCAGGCGGTGGGGGTATGTAGCAGTGAGGGTGTGGCCAAGCAGCAGTCTGTGAATGGAGGGTGGGGTCGGGGAAGGAAAGTGGCTAAGTCATTCCACCTGCTGTCAATTAATGTGTGTGTGTGTGTGTGTGTGTGTGTGTGTGTGTGTGTTTGTTTGTTACAGGGAAGGAGCATAAAAAGAGGGAGAGAGCAGAGAAAAGGGGCTCCCTCCCGACCAAAACGCATGTGTGTAGAGTGAGTGAATGAATGAATGAATAATTGCAAGCAAGCTGAAAAGCTATTAGTAAAGGGAAATAAAGAGTTTGTGTGTGACCATCAACTCGCCTGCTGTGCTTCTGTGCTCTACGGACATCAAGAACTGCCACAGACACCAAATATAACACTGAAGGAGCTGCAAAGATCCATAGAGGAGATAGGAGTATCTGTCCATAGGACCACTTTAAACTGCACACTCCACAGAGTGGGGCTTTATGGAAGAGTGGACAGAAAAATGCCATTGCTAAAAGAAAAACATAAGAAAACACATTCGGAGTTTGCCCAACAGCATGTGGCAGACTCCCCAAACACATGGAAAAAGATTATCTGGTCAGATGAGACTAATGGCCCTTTTCCACTACCCTTTTTCAGCTCACTTCAGCTCACTTCAGCCCAACACGGCTCGCGTTTCGACTACCTCAGAGCAGCACGACTCAGCTCGCTTCAGCCCTGCTTAGCACCCAAAACTCGCACGGTTTTGGAGTAGGGCTAAAGTGAGCCAAACCGAGCCGAGTGGGGCTAGGGGCGTGAGGAGACACTCCCCTGTGCACTGATTGGTGAGGAGGAGTGTCCCCACATGCCCACACACACCCCGCAAGCACGCTGGGATCTGTAAACACCGTAAACCCGGAAGAATAATAATTACGAATTACGAGAATTTCTGAAGCCTTATGCGCCTCGCCTCATCTATATGCTCTTGCCAGTATCTGTTGGCATTGTCAGTGACAACAAGCCACAGCACCAAGACCAGCAACACTAACGACTCCATGTCCTCCATGTTTATTGTTTACTATCCGGGTCGTGAGACTACCGCTTAAAAGATCACTGATGTCACTGTTTGTGCCGCCTAACGACATCACGTGACGTCCACCCACTTTCGCTAACTCCACCCAATGTGTCCACCCACTTCCAGCCAGCATGGTTCAGTGCGGTTGTAGTTGAAATGCAACTCCAACAGCCCCACTCAGCTCGACTCAGCCCAACTCAGCACGGCATGGCTAAGCCCAACTCAGCCGCGTTTGTAGTGGAAAAGCGGCATAAAACTGAACTTTGTGGCCATCATGGAAAATGCCATGTGTGGCACAAACCCGACACTTCCCATCACCCTGAGAACACCATTCCTACAGTGAAGCATGGTGGTGGCAGCATCATGCTGTGGGGATATTTTTCATCTGCAGGGACAGGAAAGCTGGTCAGGATTGAAGGAAAGATGGATGGCACCAAATACAGGGCAATTCTGGAGGAAAACCTCTTTGAGTTGGCCAGAGGTTTGAGACTGGGATGAAGGTTCACGTTCCAGCAGGACAATGACCCTAAACATACTGCAAAAGCCAGTTTAAAGAGAAACATTTAAATGTCTTGGAATGGCCTAGTCAAAGCCCAGACCTCAATCCAATCTAACTTGAAGGAGTTGGAGCAGTTTTGCCTTGAGGAATGGGCAAAAATCCCAGTGGCTAGATGTGCTAAGCTAATAGAGACATACCCCAAGAGACTTGCAGCTGTAATTGCAGCAGAAGGTGGCTCTACACAGTATTGACTTTGTGGGGGTGAATACCTATGCACACGCCAGGTTTCTGTTTTTTGATCTTAATTATTGTTTGTGTACCAATAAAACATCAATTTTCACCTTTAAAGTGGTAGGCATATTGTGTAAGGTGCTAACCCTCCAAAAATCCATTTTAATTCCAGCTTGTAATATGACAAATCAGGACAAACACCAAAGGGGATGAATAATTTTGCAAGACACTGTATTCATTAATTAATAGTATTGTCACTTGCTTTTTCACATAGAGGACATCTGTGACACATCTTAATCATTGATTATCTTGAGGACTTAATATTTTTATGATTAAATTATGAACACTTAATCTGAGCCGACAGCGTAGCAGATCAGTGCTTGGTCAGATTATCCTTCAAACTGTTGGCCCCTTTTCCTTCCAGGAGAACACACTGAATTAACAAAAACAGGAGCATTATTCCACTCATTTGGCTCAAAATAGTGAATTAGACGTGTGAATAAACAGCCTATTATTCACACACATTACCATTCCTTTACTGATTCAATGTGATGTTGCTTCATTAAGCTGCACACACAGAGTAACTTTTGGCACAAAAAAAATTCAAAATAATAGGATGTGCTCGCTCTAGGGCTGTTTTATAAACTGCTGAATGATGAGCATGGAAGCCATGTTGTTAATAATAAAGCCAGTGATTAAATGTGATAATTACAATGAGGAACATTCATGCAGTAATATATTGCCAACTTACACACTTGATTGATGTCAATGCTTTACATCTTTATATTATCATCTTCATATCATCTTCTTTTCATCCTTCATATACTGTAGTAAGCATTTTTTTATTCATATTTTTAATTTTTAAACTGCTTCTTGATTTTATTACATTTGACAACAAAGAGCAAAGTATCAGACTAATATATTACATAGACATGAGTGTTTTACTGGGAAATACACCACTCGTATTTTTTCCTATGAGCTCCATCTGGGACATGGAGAACCAAAACTGTGACATAAATTTCTATATGTCACTCCTGAGGAAATTGATGAATTGTTTTGATAAATTTGGGTACTTTTTGTTTGTCAGTGTGTCGATATAATAAAATCACATGTTGGCTTGAAGATACAGTATGAAGTTTATTTTCTCGTGTTGAAAAACTCATATTTTTCATATGAAATACATCACGGATCTGAGTGACATATTTAAGTAATATTCGCTGATGTTGAGTGGTATATCAGATATATTCCATTCAGCTAGCATGCTATTGAACAAGTCAAAGATGAGTAGCTGAATGGAATATATCTGATATACCATGAAAAGAAGCCATTATTATTATTATTATTATTATTATTATTATTATTATTATTATTATACATAGACATTCCTTTCGGGTTTTCAACGCATCTTTCTCTTTCAAAATTCTCTCAAAATTTTCCGTATTTAATGAAGTAAACCTGGTGGCCATGTTTGTTTACAAATTGTCACAGTCGCTCACTAGCACGGAAGATTTACGTCTCTGACGTGTGATGTCGTGTTATCTTGACAACCATGCAATATCATTGTCACGCTCCTGGTCTCACCTAACACTCTGGACTCCACTTCCCAAAATCCCACTCACACACCTCACACTACCACGTGCACTCAATCCACCAATCTGGAGCCACTTCCTAGGAGTGGCTCCCCCGAGTTCTAATTGTTATCACCTGTACCTTTTTGTTTATGTCTGTATTTATACCCCTCTGTTTGTTTAGTTCTTTGCACAGTATTGCCTCCACATTTTTTGTGAGCCTACTGAGCATTTGTATCTGATTGCATTTCCATGTATGACCCTTTTTGCCTTCCAGTTTCTTCCTGTTTTGCCTAGCCCTTCTGTTTGTTTGCTCTTTTCTCTCACTTTCCGGTTTCTCGATCTCCACCTGTTTCTCGACTCCAATTTGCCTAGCCCTTGTGTTTATTCCGCCTGTGTTTTCCTGATTTCCGGTTCTTGGACTCTCGCCTGTTTCATGACCACGATTTGTCTAGCCCTCATTACTTAGTTGGATTTCCCGGAATTGACTTGGCCTGGTTATTGTACATTGCCTTCTCTCACTTTGTCTATTAAAACCCTGAGTTTGTTCTTAATCCGCGAGCATCTGGTCTGTCATTGCCGCATTACAGAATACTGTGCTGATATGCAGACAGCAGATTACACAGAGCTACAGGTGGCACTTAGCAGTCAAGGACAGATGCTTGGACAACATCACCAGTGTTTTGACTCCGTGACCCAGTCCATCCAGAATCTTACTCAGCAGCAGGGTGAGCAGCAAAAACAGCTAGTACAGATCGCCAAAAGCATGAAAGAAATCACAGCTCAACTCCAATGACTCAGCCTCCCCAGCGCACCCCGGGTCACTAACCAGGCTGCTTCCCCCATGGCAGGCACCTGTTCGTTTGTTCTCAGCAAGCTGGATAAATTTGATGGCTCACCAAATCAGTATAAGGAGTTTTTGTTACAATGTTCTATATTTTTTGTGAATTCCCCCTAGAGCTCAGACAAGGCTCGCATCTCTTTTGTTATTTCTTGCCTTATGGACAAGGCTTTAGACTGGGCTACTGCAGTTTGGCCCATTGTTCAGTGCGACACTTACTTAAATTTCATTAAAGAATTTAACACTGTTTTCAATAATGCCAAAGAGGGTCACTCTCAAGGGGAATTGCTTACCTGTTTATGTCAGGGTAATTGCTCAGTGTTGGACTACACCTTGGAATTCCACACTTTGGCAACTGGGAGTGGTTGGAATGAGCCAGCATTATTAGTAACGTTTCACAACGGTCTGAACCTTGACATACTAGCAGAGATGGCATGTAAGGACAATGGCCTTTCCCTAGAGAGACTAATTTCTCTTGCCATTTGCCTGGACCAACTGAAGCACGGGAGAGGTCAGCATAGATCCCCTACAGCCCCAGCTGCTACACTGGCTCCTTGTCGCCCATGTCCACTGCTGACCAGGACTCCTAAGGAGCCAGAAACCCCCAAGCCCATGCAGTGTGACTCCTTCCATTTGTCTGCAGAGGAGAGGCAATGATGTTTCCAACAAGGACTGTGTCTTTATTGCAGAGCGGCAGGTCACCTCCTAAGTGACTGTCAACTCCGTCGATGCAGCACTTTGGCATCAACCCCAGGAAAGTGCGTGGAGCCTGCTTCATGAAACCCATATTCGTCATGACAGTTCTGTCCTCACGCATCTGCTTGAGAATCAGTTATTCATCAAAGGAGAGAAGTGTGAGTTTCACCTCCTTTCTACCTCCTTCTTAGGTTATGTCATCAGTCCGGAAGGTGTCATTATGGATGATGAGAAAGTGAGAGACATAACTAATTGGCCTGTCCCTACGTCCATAAAAGAGCTCCAACACTTCCTTGGGTTTGCTAATTTCTACCATCGATTAATTCGTAAATTCAGTGGTCTCGCAGCTCCCCTTACCACCTTATTGACGGGCAGGACCAAGCAACTCTTGTGGAACCCCCGGGCACAGGAGGCATTTGAAGCCCTCAAAGTTGCCTTCACCACTGCCCCTATCCTGAAGCATCCTGATCCCACTCAGCCTTTCGTGGTTGAGGTAGAGGCCCCTGAGGTGGGCACTGGGGCAGTGCTGTCCCAGCACATAGGTAACACCTGTAAACTACATCCCATCGCGTTCTACTCTCATAAACTGGCCCCTGCCAAAAGTAATTAGGGTATCAGGGATCGAGAACTGCTGGCTATGAAACTAGCCTTTGAAGAATGGCACCATTGGCTAGAGGGAGCTATGCATCCCTTCCTCGTGTTAACCGATCACAAGAACCTAGAATATTTATGGTCAGCTAAACGGCTCAACCCCCGTCAGGCCCAGTGGTCCCTCTTCTTTTCTCGGTTCGATTTTTCCATTTCTTATCGCACTGGTTCCCGTAACACCAAAGCCGATGCCTTGTCTTGCATATATCCCAGTCCTGAAGCCTCCTTGGAGGCAGTCGATCTACTACCCCCATCCGTTGTGGTCGCCCCCATTAGATGGGAAGTAGATGAAGAGCTCAACCGAGAACTATCTGTCACTCCTGTCCCAGAGTCTTGTCCCATCAGAAGTAAATATGTACCCACTCAATGCAGGGGTAAGTTAATTGCATGGGCCCATTCCTCTCTGTTGTCTGGCCATCCAGGTGAGACCCATACACACCAGTTATTAGCTGGCAGATATTGGTGGGAGAACATGTTATCTGATATCCATAAGTTTGTTTCCTCATGCACCACCTGTTCCAAATGTAAAACACCCAAAACTCTTCCTGCCAGTAAACTCATGCCCTTGCCTGTCCCTTCTCGCCCATGGTCCCATGCAGCAGTAGACTTTGTCACTGACTCCCCCCCCCCCACAGAATTACATGGTCATTCTAACCATTGTGGGTAGGTTCTCACATGGGGTTAGATTTGTTCCTTTCATTAGCCTGCCCACTGCCTTTCAGACAGCTGAGACCCTTTTTAATCATGTGTTTCATCTATTTGGTATCCCAGAAGATATAGTGTCTGATCGAGGGCCCCAATTCACCTCACATGTCTGGTCAGCATTCTTTGAGAGACTGGGGGTTAATGTCAGCCTCACTTCTGGTTACTACCCCCAGTCTAATGGTTAATGTGAGAGGGTTAACCAGGAGCTGGGAAAGTTTTTGAGGCTTTACTGTCATGAGAACCCAGCCGATTGGTCGAACTATTTGCCCTGGGCTGAAATAGCCCAAAACTCGTTAATCAGCTCTGCTACTGGCCTCACCCCCTTTCAATCCATGTTGGGCTACCAACCTCCCCTTGGGCTGAGGTGCCCTTGAGCAAGGTACCTGACCCCTGACTGCTCCGCGGGCACTCTAGTGTGGCTGCCCACTGTTCTGGGTGTGTGTGTGCATGTGCGTTCACTGCTTCAGATGGGTTAAAATGCAGAGGATGAATTTCACTGTGCTTGAAGTGTGCATGTGACAAATAAAGGTTTCTTCTTCTTCTTCTTCTTCTTCCTGAGGGAGGTAGAAAGTTATTACCCAAATACATAGGACTGTTCAAAATTCTCCAGAGAATTAATGAAGTTACATATAAATAGGATCTGTCTGTACATTACCATGTATCTAACTCTTTTCATTCGTCCCTCTTGAAACCTGTTGTCCCAGGTCTGTTGGACGAGGCCACACCTGATGTCACACCCCCACCGCTGGTGGACATCGATGGTACCCTGGTGTATGCGGTCCACTGGTTGCTGGACTCCAGAAGGAGAGGTGGGATTCTGCAGTACCTTGTGGACTGGGAGGGCTATGGGCCTGAGAAGCGTAGCTGGGTTCCCACATGAAATATCCTGGATCTGGGGTTGGTGGAGGAGTTCCATCAGCATCATCCAGAGAAGCCCATGCCTTGGCCTAGGGGCCATCCCAGGTGCCATGGGTCCAGCCCTCCCGGTGGTCTGCGCAGCAGTGGTACCAGGGGTCGTCTGCAATGACTATCCTCTGTACAGCACCTTGGCAGCTCTGATGGCTCACTCAGGAGTGTTCCTGGCAGCGTGGGTGGTGGTCGTTATGGTCACCCTCATCCCTCATCCTTGGACTCCTTGGGGGAGTACTGTCACGCTCCCGGTCTCACCTAACACTCTGGACTCCACTTCCCACAATCCCACTCACACACCTCACACTACCACGTGCACTCAATCCACCAATCCGGAGCCACTTCCTAGGAGTGGCTCCCCTGAGTTCTAATTGTTATCACCTGTACCTTTTTGTTTATATCTGTATTCATACCCCTCTGTTTGTTTAGTTCTTTGCACAGTATTGCCTCCACATTTTTTGTGAGCCTACTGAGCGTTTGTATCTGATTGCATTTCCATGTATGACCTTTTTTGCCTTGCAGTTTCTTCCCGTTTTGCTTAGCCCTTCTGTTTGTTTGCTCTTTTCTCTCGCTTCCCGGTTTCTCGATCTCCACCTGTTTTTCAACTCTGATTTGCCTAGCGCTTGTGTTTATTCTGCCTGTGTTTCCCTGATTTCCGGTTCTTGGACTCTCGCCCGTTTCATGACCATGATTTGTCTAGCCCTCATTACTCAGTTGGATTTCCCAGTATTAACCTGGCCTGGTTATTGTACATTGCCTTCTCTCACTGTGTCTATTAAAATCCTGAGTTTGTTCTTCATCCGCGAGTGTCTGGTCTGTCATTGCCGAGTTACAATCATAAACCATATTCAACACTCATTCTCCATTGGGTAGAGTGATATAATACATGCAGGATAAGCGATATGCTAACAATATTGCATGCTATCAAACCAAATGAATGAAACCTGCTAGAAGGGAATAGAACACATGTTTTTATTCCTTTGAAAAAGTGCCTGAATGTATAATAATTTCCAATATTTCACGCCAATGACATCACTCCCATTGTTTTCCAACTGACTAGACACACGTTGTCAAAATGGCGAACTGGTTAAAAATTAAAATTCTTTTGATAAACTTGCTTTGTGTGTGTGTGTGTGTGTGTGTGTCCATATAATATAAAGCACATCACATGGTGGTGTGAAGATATGAAATTTATTTTCTCATGTTGAAAAATATTTCACTGGTTTGCTTCACTCACTTGTCACCATTTGAAGATAAACTTCATATAGCCACAACACAGTGCAATACTCTCTATAATCAAAATCAGCCATCAATAAGACATAACCTTAATATCACTTGCCTACTATTTTTTAGGTTCCCCTTGTGCTATCAAAACATGTCGGACCCGTTGAAGGATGGACTCCACAAGACCTCTGAAGGTATGCTGTGGTATCTGGCACCAAGACATAAGCAGCAGATCCTTTAAGTCCTGTAAGTTGTGAGGTGGATCAGACTTGTTTATCCAGCACATCCCACATATGCTTGATCAGATTAAGTGCTGAGGAATTTGGAGGCCAAGTCAACACCTTGATGAACCTCTTTGTCATGTTCATCAAACCATTCCTGAGCAGTTTTTGCAGTGTGGTAGGGCACATTATTCTGCTGAAAGAGTCCACTGCTGTTAGGGAATACTGTTACCAGAAAGCAGGAAGGGATGTTCCTCATCTGCAACAATGTGTAGGTCAGTTGTACATATCAAAGTAACAGCCACATGAATGCCAGGACCCAAGGTTTCCCAGCAGACCATTGTCCAGAGCATCACACTGCCTCCACTGGCTTGTGTTCTTCCCATAGTGCTTCCTGGTGCCATCTCTTCCCCAGGTAAAAAACACACACACCTGGCCATCCACATGATGTAAAAGAAAATGTGATTCACCAGACCAGGCCACCTTCTTCCATTGCTCCAGTGTGCAGTTCTGATGCTCACAGGTCCACTGTCTGCACTTTTGGGTAGTGGGCAGGGGTTAGCATGGGCACTCTAACCAGTTGGTGTCTACACAGCCCCAAACACAGTAAGCTGCAATCCACTGTGTTCTGAAACCTTTCTATCATAGCATTAACATTAACATTAACATTAGCAATTTGTGCTACAGTAGCTCTTCTGTGGGATCAGCCCAGACAGGCTAGTATTTGCTCCCCATGTGCATCAAAGAGCCTTGGGTGCCTAAGAGCTCATTGCTGGTTCACTGGTCCTTCCTTGGACCACTTTTGTTAGGCACTAACCACTGCATCCTGAGAACACCCCACAAAACCTGCCGTGTTGAAGATCCTCAGACCCAGTCACCTAGCCATCACAATTTGGCCCTTGTCAAAGTTGCTCAGATCCTTACGCTTGCCCATTTTTTACACACACGCACAGTACTGTGCAAAAAGTCTTAGATGCATGTAAAGAAATGCTGTCGACCAAAAATGGCTTCAAAAATAATGAAATGAAATGTTTCAACTTTAAAAAAAATACTATACAGTGGGGCAAAAAAGTATTTAGTCAGTCACCAGTTGTGCAAGTTCTCCCACTTAAAAAGATGAGAGAGGCCTGTAATTTTCATCATAGGTACACTTCAACTATGAGAGACAAAATGAGAAAAAAAATCCAGAAAATCACATTGTCTGATTTTTAAAGAATTTATTTGCAAATTATGGTGGAAAATAAGTATTTGGTCAATAACAAAAATTCATCTCAATACTTTGTTATATACCCTTTGTTGGCAATGACAGAGGTCAAACATTTTCTGTAAGTCTTCATAAGGTTTTCACCCACTGTTGCTGGTATTTTGGCCCATTCCTCCATGCAGATCTCCTCTAGAGCAGTGATGTTTTGGGGCTGTTGCTGGGCAACACGGACTTTCAACTCCCTCCAAAGATTTTCTATGGGGTTGAGATCTGGAGACTGGCGAGGCCACTCCAGGACCTTGAAATGCTTCTTACGAAGCCACTCCTTCGTTGCCTGGGCGGTGTGTTTGGGATCATTGTCATGCTGAAAGACCCAGCCATGTTTCATCTTCAATGCCCTTGCTGATGGAAGGAGGTTTTCACTCAAAATCTCACGATACATGGCCCGATTCATTCTTTCCTTTACATGGATCAGTTGTCCTGGGCCCTTTGCAGAAAAACAGCCCCAAAACATGATGTTTCCACCCCCATGCTTCACAGTAGGTATGGTGTTCTTTGGATGCAACTCAGCATTCTTTCTCCTCCAAACACGACAAGTTGAGTTTTTACTAGGGCTGGGAATATTAACGCGTTAATCGCGATTAGATTAATGCAAATTGTGATCGCGAATATTTTTTTTAATCGCGATCAGAGTTTACCAGCATTTTCCGCACTTCTACCATCCACATGCAGCTCCTCTGGTTGTATTAATTAAACTCATTTTCGGTTAAACGCGCTATTTCGAGTTTGCTAGTCTTTTGTTCCTTCTACGCATCCGTAGGCAGCTCGAGCGGAAGCGTGTGGTTTCCATTGAGTCGTTGGCATTGGCATGGAAGGACACGCTGTTGTCTTCAGTTTAGTCCTCTTTTGTGATGGATAAGCAACGGTTTTCTGGACCTCTGAATGGTTTGTTTGAATTTAAAAAACATCCAGACGGACAAGTCGACAAGACGAGAGTAAAATGCACCCTGTGTCAAGCAGTAGCCAGTCATTCATTCTTAATACTTGTTTTCCTTTCTCTACACTCTTTTTGAAATAAAAAAGGCCAAAAGATAAATTCTGCTTTTGTCTCTGTCTTCATTTTATTCCAATTTAAGACACAATGGTCAGAAATACTTTGCATTGTGGGTTTAACTTTAGATTCGAACGGTCTTACTGCAAAATATCAATTTTACACATGCAAAGTATATCAAGATTAATCGCGATTAACTATGAAATTTCTGAGATTAGTTGCGATCAAGAAAATTAATCTTTTGACAGCCCTAGTTTTTACCAAAAAGTTCTATTTTGGTTTCATCTGACCATATGACATTTTCCCAATCCTCTTCTGGATCATCCAAATGCTCTCTAGCAAACTTCAGATGGGCCTGGACATGTACTGGCTTAAGCAGGGGGACACATCTGGCACTGCAGGATTTGAGTCCCTGGCGGCGTAGTGTGTTACTGATGGTAGCCTTTGTTACTTTGGTCCCAGCTCTCTGCAGGTCATTCACTAGGTCCCCCCATGTGGTTCTGGGATTTTTGCTCACCATTCTTGTGATCATTTTGACCCCATGGGGTGAGATCTTGCGTGGAGCCCCAGATCGAGGGAGATTATCAGTGGTCTTGTATGTCTTCCATTTTCTAATAATTGCTCCCACAGTTGATTTATTCACACCAAGCTGCTTACCTATTGCAGATTCAGTCTTCCCAGGCTGGTGCAGGTCTATAATTTTGTTTCTGGTGTCCTTTGACAGCTCTTTGGTCTTGGCCATAGTGGAGTTTGGATTGTGACTGTTTGAGGTTGTGGACAGGTGTCTTTTATACTTATAACGAGTTCAAACAGGTGCCATTAATACAGGTAACGAGTGGAGGACAGAGGAGCCCCTTAAAGATGAAGTTACAGGTCTGTGAGAGCCAGAAATCTTGCTTGTTTGTAGGTGACCAAATACTTATTTTACCTAGGAATTTACCAATTAATTCATTAAAAATCCTACAATGTGATTTCCTGGATTCTTTCCCCCCATTCTGTCTCTCATAGTTGAAGTGTACCTATGATGACAATTACAGGCCTCTCTCATCTTTTTAAGTGGGAGAACTTGCACAATTGGTGGCTGACTAAATACTTTTTTTGCCCCACTGTATGTCAATGGCTCCTTCTAAAGCTTTAATAATGTGCTATAAGCAATTACTTGATGACAAAATGATGCAGAGGGTTTAAAATAAAGTGCTGCAGAATAGCTATTCGAATGAAATAATGAATGAGAAAAAGAAGGGAGCTGATACCAGCAGTTCAAATAAGCACAAACCTTCTGGGAAACTGTGCACCTGAAGTTTCCCTGAGATGCCCAGGCTGAGCTGCTCTGAGCAACATGAGTGGCATTAATTTACACCTGGTTCAGAGAAGAAAAAAAAAAAATGTTTGCAAAGCTGCCTGCTACTAATTGGCCAAAGCTTAGTACCTCATACAGAATATATAATCAGCCCTGCTTCACAATTTTCCCTTTCTGAATTCCAAATGCTTCCAACAAATATACATTATATACACAGTACTGTGCAAAAGTCTTGCTTGCTTGTGCTTAGGCCGTTAGCTCCTCCTGGAGCACAGGCCATCGACGATCTCTCTCCTCCATCTAATCCTGTCTTGGGCTAGCCTCTCAAACATGTTCTAGATGTGGCCCCAGCTCTTCATCACAGCCTCAGCATCTTGCCTCCAGGTGTTTTTGGGGCGTCCTCTTTCCTGCTTGCCCTGGGGATTCCATTTTAAAGCTTACCTTGTAACACTGTCTGGATGTTTCATCAAGGTGTGGCCAATCCATCTCCATTTACGCCAACTGATTTGTATTTGAATGGGTTCCTGATCTGATCATCCCAAAGATCTTTGTTTGTTACTCTGTCTGTCCATCTTATCTTCAGAATTCTTCTTGTTAATAAAGGTTTATAGCTTGTTGCTAGATGTCTTTGTAGTTCTCCATGTCTCTGATCCATACAAGAGGACGCTTTTCACATTGGAGTTGGAGATCCTGAGCTTTGTTTTATGGGAGATGACACGGGAACTCCACACTTTCTTTAACAAGTTAAAAACTACTCGTACTTTGTTGATCCTGACTCTGATATCTTCGTCAAAGTCTTAGGCACCATATATATATATATATATATATATATATATATATATATATATATATATATATATATATGAGACATACTTTTCAGAAAACATAATGAAGCCTTTTGGGTTTGGTGCAAAATGAAGAAGTAAGTGTGACAGTCAAAGTGTCCAGAAGAACTGTGGCTGGTTCTGTAAGATGCTTTGTAAAACCTACAGCTCATTTCCTTATAAAACTGCACTCATTGTACCTGAGACTACTATTTTTTATTGTTTTTTTTTTTTTTTTTAAGCAAAGGGTCATCTCACACTAAATATTGACTCTGTTTGATTGACTCCCATTCTGTCTCTCATAGTTGAAGTGTACTGTAGCTTTCCCTAGGTGTGGGTGGAGCACAGAGGACGGCAGGACAGAGATCAGGTTCAACAAACAGTTTTATTGTTCCACTTTTCAGGGGACACAATAGGTTTTACGCAGACACACGCGCACACACACACATCAGGTGTCTGGTTCGGGAGAGATCTCCTCTGCTCTCGCTCTCCCTCCCTAAATAGGGCGCGGTCCCTGGGAAGACACACAAACAGGTTAATTGCTCTCAGGTGAAGTGAATCTGCCACTTACCTTCCCTGACTCCGCCCTCCTGTCACAGACCGGTGCTCGACCACGCCCCCGCTGCCACATACCCCCACCGCCCGACTCAGGCCGGGCAGCCGTCCGGCCCGCAGCCGACTCCCCCCCCCCCTTGACGGGAGAGGAAGTCCGCCACGACCATCTGCGCCCCCGGCCTGTGGACCACCTTGAAATTAAAGGGTTGGAGCGCCAGATACCAACGGGTGATCCGCGCGTTGGCATCTTTCATGCGGTGGAGCCACTGGAGGGGCGCGTGGTCCGAACAGAGGGTGAAAGAGCGCCCCAGCAGGTAGTACCGGAGGGCGAGGACCGCCCATTTGATCGCCAGGCACTCCTTCTCAATCGTGCTGTAGCGCCCCTCACGCACTGACAGCTTCCGGCTGATGTATAGGACCGGGCGATCCTCCCCCTCCACCTGCTGGGACAAAACGGCCCCCAGCCCTCTGTCCGACGCATCCGTCTGTAACATAAAAGGGAGAGAGAAGTCAGGGGAGTGTAAAAGTGGCCCCCCACACAGTGCAGCCTTTACCTCAGAGAAAGCCCGCTGGCACTGCTCCGTCCACTGGACCGGATCTGGTGCCCCCTTTTTAGTGAGGTCAGTCAGCGGGCTGGTGACGTCCGAATAATTAGGTATAAACCTACGATAGTAGCCAGCCAGCCCCAGGAACTGTCTCACCCCCTTTTTGGTCTTGGGCCTCGGGCAGGCCGCAATCGCTGCTGTCTTATTAATTTGGGGACGCACCTGCCCGTTGCCCAAGTGGAAGCCCAGATACCGTACTTCCACCCGCCCAATCGCACACTTCTTTGGGTTGGCCGTGAGTCCCGCCCGTCTCAGCGACCTAAGGACGGCCCTCAGGTGTTGCAGGTGCCGCTGCCAGTCGTTACTATAAACAATAATGTCGTCCAGGTAGGCGGCCGCATAGGTGGCGTGGGGCCGGAGGACCCGGTCCATCAGCCGCTGAAACGTAGCGGGCGCCCCAAACAGCCCAAACGGAAGTGTGACGAACTGGTGTAAGCCGAACGGTGTGGAAAAGGCCGTTTTCTCCCGGGATAATGGAGTCAAGGGGATCTGCCAATATCCCTTCGTTAAATCCAGTGTCGAGTAAAAGCGAGCCGTGCCTAGTCGATCGAGCAGCTCATCAATACGAGGCATTGGGTACGCGTCGAATTTAGACACCGCGTTGACTTTTCTATAGTCCACACAGAACCGGACCGAGCCGTCGGCCTTGGGAACCAAGACCACCGGGCTGCTCCAGTCGCTGTGGGACTCCTCGACGATGCCCATTTCGAGCATGGCCTGAAGTTCTTCCCGAACCACCTTTTTTTTGTGTTCGGGTAGTCTATAAGGGCGGCTACGCACTACCACCCCCGGGGGCGTCTCTATGTGGTGTTCTATGAGGTTAGTGCGACCGGGCAGGGGCGAGAACACATCCGAAAACTCGGCCTGCAACTGGGCGACCTCCGTGAGTTGGGTCGGGGAGAGGTGGTCTCCACAGGGGACCGGAGAGGTACGTGATGCCAAATTCCCTTTTTGAACCTCTGGCCCCAGCTCCGCCTTCTCCGGAACTACCGACACCAACGCCACGGGGACCTCCTCGTTCCAGAGTTTGAGCAGATTGAGGTGGTAAATCTGTAGCGCCCCACCCCTGTCTGTTCGCCTCACCTCATAGTCGACATCCCCGACTCGCCGTGTGACCTCAAAGGGTCCTTGCCACTTGGCGATTAATTTGGAGCTCGACGTGGGCAAGAGTACGAGTACTTTATCTCCCGGTGTGAACTCTCTAAGGCGCGTACCCTTGTTGTACAGGCGGGCTTGCCGTTCCTGGGCCTGCCGCAAATTCTCCTGAGTTAGGTGGGTGAGCGTGTGGAGTTTTGCGCGCAGGTCCATAACGTACTGAATTTCATTCTTACTCTGTGAAGGTCCCTCCTCCCAATTTTCCCGCAGCACGTCTAGGATGCCGCGCGGCTTACGCCCATATAATAATTCGAACGGGGAGAACCCCGTGGAGGCTTGAGGGACCTCTCGCACTGAGAACAGCAAGGGTTCGAGCCACTTATCCCAATTACGTGCGTCCTCACTTACGAATTTTTTAATGATATTTTTGAGGGTGCGGTTGAACCGTTCTACTAAACCGTCCGTTTGTGGGTGATATACACTGGTGCGGATCGGCTTAATCCCCAATAACCCATACAGTTCGCGTAGTGTTCGTGACATAAACGTAGTGCCTTGATCAGTCAGAATCTCTTTCGGGATTCCAACTCGGGAGATGACGCGGAAGAGTGCCTCTGCAATACTGCGTGCTGAGATATTGCGCAGAGGCACTGCTTCCGGGTATCGCGTTGCATAGTCCACTAGAACTAATATAAAGCGGTACCCTCGTGCTGACCGATCTAATGGCCCGACGAGATCCATCCCAATTCTTTCAAACGGGGTCTCGATTAACGGTAGAGGGCGCAATGGCGCTTTTGGAATGGCCGCTGGATTTACTAACTGGCATTCGCGGCATGCCGTACACCACCTACGGACATCGCCGCGAATCCCCGGCCAATAGAATCGGGCCATTATTCGGGCTAGTGTTTTATCCTGCCCTAAGTGTCCAGCCATGGGATTAAAGTGAGCCGCCTGGAATACTAATTCCCGGTGGCTCTTTGGAATCAAAAGCTGCGTGACTCGCTCTTTAGTTTGAGTGTCCTGCGTCACTCGGTATAATCTATCCTTCATAATCGCGAAGTAGGGGAAGGACGGGGTGGCGTTCGGCGGGAGCGTTTGACCATCGATTACTCTCACTTGGTCAAACGCATGCCACAGAGTCTCGTCTCGCGACTGCTCTAATGGGAAATCCGCGAGGGATTCCCCAATAGAGAGAGGAGGAGCCGGTGGCTCCTCACTCTGACGCGGAGATGACGTAGACGGCTCTGCAACAGCTGCTCCCGCCAAAACGACACCGGGACCTCCCCCTGTCAACTGGCAGGACCCACTCTCTACTAGGCGCGTCATTAAACCCCGAAATCCCGGCCAATCAGTCCCCAAAATTAACGAGTGGGTAAGGCGAGGATTAACCGCCGCCTTCACTATAAATTTTTCCCCTCTGAAAATAATATGGACCGACACCAAAGGGTAGCTGTGAACATCCCCGTGCACACACAAAACCTTCACCCCTTGTGCTCCCCCCAATGCCTCGTTTTGAACCAGGCTTTGGCGAATTGAGGTCTGATTACAACCAGAATCCACCAATGCCTGATATGTAGCCCCTTGGATACTCACCGGTATGCGATACGCTCCGGCCCGATCGAGGGCGGCCTCTGGCGCGTCGGGGATCCGAACCACCGCGCCCACTTCCATTGCTGTGCACTGCTGTTGAAGGTGGTCCGGTTCCCCGCAGCGCCAGCAAACCGGCCCGGGCTTCCCCTCTGCACCGGTGCTCTGGGGCTCACTCACCTGAGGTGGGGGAGAGACAGACACAGAAGGGAGAAACGGGAGGGCACCGCGGGTGCGGCGGGCCGGCAGGGGTGGTGCCGGCCCCCGCCTCCGCGGTGGGGGAATGGGGCGAGGACGGGACACAGAAGGAGGGGAGAGAGAGAGAGAAAGAGAAGAGGAGAGAAGAGATGTCGACATCCGCTGTCCTGCCGCCGAGACAGCCGCCAGATGATCCTCCGCCAGCTCGACTGCCTGATCCAGCGACGCCGGGCGGTGGCACTGGACCCACTCCGCGGCTCCTGCTGGTAAGCGGGCGATGAACTGTTCCAGTACCACCTGATCGATGATTCCCTCGGCGTCACGATCTTCGGCCCTCAGCCACCGCCAGCAGGCGTCCCGGAGCTGCTGGCCGAACGCGAACGGGCTGCCGACTTCCTCCATCCGCAGCGCGCGGAAGCGCTGGCGCTGCTGCTCCGGCGTGCGCCCCACGCGCTGAAGGACAGCCCGGCGAAGGTCGGCGTAGGCCAGCCGGCGATCGGCGGGGAGCTGTAGTGCAGCCAGCTGCGCCTTTCCCGTCAGGAGGGGGAGGAGGCGCGCCGCGCGCTGCTCCATCGGCCACCCCGAGGCTTCAGCGACCTGCTCGAATAACGTGAAGAAAGCCTCGGGGTCATCCTGCGGGCCCATCTTAGTTAAGGTGAGGGGAGACGGGCCCGCGGCCGGAGCGCTGGTGGGCCCCGCCGACGCGAGGAGACGCCGGAACGCCTTGCGATCTTCTTGCTGGGCCAGCACCAGGGCATCGAAGCGCCGCTCTTGTTCCTTTCGGAGTGTGACGAGCGCCTGGTGCTGGCTTTGCTGAGCCGTGGCGAGGGCGTGGACCAGGTCGGTGAACGGGGAGGATTCCATGGGGCTGCTGGGTTGGTGCTCCATTTCCCGGGTTTCGGCACCACTGTAGCTTTCCCTAGGTGTGGGTGGAGCACAGAGGACGGCAGGACAGAGATCAGGTTCAACAAACAGTTTTATTGTTCCACTTTTCAGGGGACACAATAGGTTTTACGCAGACACACGCGCACACACACACATCAGGTGTCTGGTTCGGGAGAGATCTCCTCTGCTCTCGCTCTCCCTCCCTAAATAGGGCGCGGTCCCTGGGAAGACACACAAACAGGTTAATTGCTCTCAGGTGAAGTGAATCTGCCACTTACCTTCCCTGACTCCGCCCTCCTGTCACAGACCGGTGCTCGACCACGCCCCCGCTGCCACATGTACCTATGATGAAAATTGCAGGCCTCTCTCATCTTTTTAAGTGGGAGAACTTGCATAACTGGTGACTGACTAAATACCTTTTTGCCCCACTGTATTTCTTACTTCTTACAAAGACGTTTAATATCCAAGGCTGAGAAGTAATACATTCTGAATGACAGACACTTCAAAAACATTAAAAAGGCCTAAATAAAGTCTTCAACATATCCACACAAATTTCAACCCAGGGCTTCTCACATTATAGCCTAATTAACCCAGCACGCTTGATCCTTCAGCCCATGGGCATAGAGAACAATGCAAGAGATGTATCACTCATGAGATACGTATCAGAGATGTTTTAGTTGAGGAGATTCATGTGCTCTCTGTGCATAATTTGGATGATACAATGTCCTGTTAAATGTGTGACTTGTGGAATTTTCTTAATACAGTTATAACTCTGTTATACAGATAACAGAGTTGAATGTAATATACACTCACCGGCAACTTTAATAGGAACTTGTTCTTGATTCTAAGATCCCTGTTCTTGGCTGCAGGAGTGGAACCCAATGTGTTCTTCTGTTCTGCTGTTGCATGCTGAGATGCTTTTCTGTTCACCACGATTATAAAGAGTGATTATATGCGTTACTATATCCTTCCTGGCAAAAAAGCTCAAACCAATCTGGCCATTTTCCTCTGACCTCTCTTATCAACAAAGCGTTTGTTTCCACCCACCGAACTGTCGCTCACTCACTCACTCACTCAGCGTTTTTTTTTTGTTTGTTTGTCTGTTTTTCACACCATTCTGTGTAACCTCTTGAGAGTTTTGTGTGGAAAAAAATATATACAGTTATACAGATAACAGTGTTCAGTGAATGAATAGAACATACACTCATCAGCCACTTTAATAGGAACTTGTTCTTGATTCTAAGATTCCTGTTCTTGGCTGCAGGAGTGGAACCCAGTGTGATCTTCTGTTCTGCTGTTGCAAGCTGAGATGCTTTTCTGCTACCGTCCTGATGAAAAAAAAACCTTGAACCAATCTGACCATTTTCCTCTGACCTCTCTTATCAACAAGGTATTTTTTTCCATCCACAGAACTGTTGCTCACTCACTCGAGTTTTTTTTTTTCACACTATTCTGTGTAAACTCTAGAGAGATGAGATGAGATCTCATCTCCTCTCATTATCTCTAGCCGCTTTATCCTGTTCTACAGGGTTGCAGGCAAGCTGGAGCCTATCCCAGCTGACTATGGATGAAAGGCAGGGTACACCCTGGACAAGTCATCACAGGGCTGATACATAGACACAGACAACAATTCACACTCACACCTACACTCAATTTAGAGTCACCAGCTAACCTAACCTGCATGTCTTTGGGCTGTGGGGGAAACCGGAGCACCCGGAGGAAACCCACGCGGACATGGGGAGAACACGCAAACTCCGCACAGAAAGGCCCTCGCCGGCCACAGGGCTCGAACCCGGACCTTCTTGCTGTGAGGCAACAGCGCTAACCACTACACCATCATGCCGCCCCTCTAGAGAGTCTTGTGTGGAAAAAAAACCCCAGGAGCTCATCAGTTTCTGAAATACTCAAACAAGTCCATCTGGCTCAAACCAACACCCTTGCCACAGTGAAAGAAAGTCACACTTTCTTTGAGAACACAAAGTTTCCTATTCTGATGTTTGAACATTGTGCACATTAACTGAAGCGCTTGATTTGTATCTGTGTGATTTTATTCATTGTGCTGCTGTCAAGGGATCGGCTGATTAGAGAACTGCATAAAACAGCAGATGGATATATGGGTGTTCCTAATAAAGTGGTCACTGAGTGTACATTGTACTGTACAACAGTGCAGATAATTTTTTTTTTAATCCTTTTGTAATTTGCTCTGAAATGCAAGGTTGGAGTGAAGGCAAAAAAAAAAGTGCTTGAATTCATGTAATTTTGCAATTCCATTGAATTTTTTGTTTGGTTATTAATGCATTCATTGTTTTATTACCATATTATTACATTGAATTATTTGTAATGTTGGTATTCTTCATATTTGCACTGTTGTACTGCCATTTATATTGTTCATATACTTTGTCTACCTACTGTATCTTACACCAGCATAAACTACCAAAATAAATTCCTAATGCATTAATTTTCTGAGAAAGTGAGTTGGATTTTGATATAAAAGTAAAAATAATTTCAAAAAATAATAGTTAAAACCCTCCCATATAGTTGGTCAGATGATGATTTT